>NC_139236.1:30310281-31007781 GCF_977018435.1 Lepisma saccharinum
ATCACAGCAGTGTACACATCCACCAAACGAACCAAACGCTAAACTCTCATTTATTACATGGGTTGTGTGCCAAGATGCACCATACATTGCTTGCTGTAGGGATTTTTAGTAAAGAGAGTCCACTATACGTCCTAAAATGCTTTTTTTGTTCCGCATTCTGAAAATTGAGTTTAGAATCTATTTGTTTTTTTTTTTTTGGGGGGGGTGTTGTTGCCTATTTCGAAGAGAACTGCTCTCCGAGTGCCTATGGAAATATGATGAAAATCTCTTCATGCTCATCAAATTTTAATGCCTATCTTAAGTTCCACTTTAACTTTTTTGGTGCCTTTCTTGCCTATTTATTTTCAGAGGTTTTATACCTATTAACTCTCAGCCTAACAATTACCAAAACCTCTGAAATGAACTGTAATAAATGGTAAGCATTAGTGGTTCAGTACACCTTTTATTGTGTACCTTGGGACTTCACTTGTAAGCTCTGCTCTTTCTTAACAAAACAGTCTTTTTCGTATCATCCTCACGGTACACACACAAGCACAGTTCTTTTTCGCTGGCCTTACGTAGCAGTAGAATGGAATGCATAAGTATTACCAAGCAAATTGTCCCATCACCGTGTTTATTCTCTTTATTTTACGCCAGGTTTGGGCAACTCGTGTAATTTGTGGAAGATCACTCTTGTATGCACGCATGGAACTTAAGAGTGCTGAAGCGTTGTGAGAAGGCTATAACGAGGGAGTAAGTGAGCGAAACAGGTGGCCTTGAGGTGCAGTGTGTTGACGGAAAACTCGCTTTGCACAGTGAACAAGTGCACGTGAGTTGCCCACCCCTGTTTTACGAATTTGGAGCTTCAATTGGATTGGATTTCATTTATCTTACTTCACGTTTCTGCCACTTTTGGCTAATTGTGAAGATGAGGATGAATAGTAGTAAGATGAAATATATGAGAATAAAAACACAAACGCATATAGACATCACACAAGTCCCACAAAGGATTATACTGGTCAGGGGTCCAGACGCCAGAGCCTCGTTTGTCTGCAAAATGCAGTGCAGGGTGTTTGAGAGATTCAAGACGCAGCTGACAACCTCATACGTAAGAAACCAGCCCTCAAATTACGTAGAATGTTAGTGAAAAATCAATGAAAATTTGTCTTGGGCAATTTTCTGAGCAATAATTGCGTATCTCGTTATACACCTTTTTTTCATATAACAAATAAATAATAATAATCGTTCTTGTATGAATATGTTCAAAACATTTTGTATGTGTTCCGTCATACAAAATACAATTAAGAATAATGCTAAAATATTTTTTAAAGCTGCTAAAGAGATAGGTTTGGAAGTTAGCAAAGAGAAAACTAAATATATGCTTACAGGCCGAGACCAAGTGTTAGGTAATAATTAAAATCTAATTATTGAAAACAGCTCGTTTGAACTAGTTTCCGAATTCAAGTACTTAGGAGTAATACCACAGACAAAGGTAATATGAAAATAATATTAAAGAGGAAATAAAAAGTAGGCTTAATTCAGGAAATGCATGTTACTTTTCTCTTCATAAACTTTTGTCTTCTCGTTTAATATCTAAGAAACTAAAAGTTAAAATATACAAAACACCAATTTTGCCTGTATTATTATATGGATGCGAAACTTGGTCCCTTACATTGATAGAGGAACATAAATTGAGAGTATTTGAAAATCGGATCCTTAGGAAAATATTTGGACCTAAAAGGGATGAGGAGACAGGTGAGTGGAGAAGGTTACATAATTTAGAACTACATAATTTGTATTCATGTCCAGATATTATTAGCATAATTAAATCAAGAAAACTTATGTGGGCAGGCCATGTGGCACAAATGGGAGAGGAAAGAGGAGTTTACAGGATTCTTGTTGGGAAACCTGATGGTAAGAGACCTGTAGGAAGACCAAGACGAAGATGGAGGGATAATGTTGAGATGGACCTAAAGGAAATCGGTAGAGATGGAAAAGAGTATACAGATCTTGTCAGGATAGGGACAGATGGAAGGCCTGTGTTGCTGCAGCCATGACCTTCGGGTTTAAGAAGTCTAGAGAGTTAGTTAGTTTATGACTATGTTCAGTAGTTTTCAGTATATTTTATGGCTTAACGTTGCATCAATATCGTTTGTATCACCACAGCGAACTGGAGTGTACCGGAACTATTTTCTTCAGATAAAAGCATTGGGGATTGGGCGCGGAGCGGGCAATCTCCCAATCGCTGTAAACGTCATCGAAACACCAGCAGATGAGTTTGACAAGCTTGCCCTAATGGAATGTCCGTCCGCACGTCCGTACATCCGCTAAATAATTGAGGTAAATGGCTTGGCGCGTTTCACCCCTTTGACAACGCCCGTCAGTCTTGCCGTCAACTTCCGTTCCTGTCGCGACCGAGATTTCGTTTCGGGAAGCCAGAAAGTGCAAAACGAATGGAAAGAAAAACGTCGGGGGAAGGACGAAGGGGGGGATTGGCCCAGAAGACGAGGAATAGAAACATGCGGACAGACGCTACTCCCTTGTGTAATGTCACTCGGATGTTCACGGTGATGTTTGCCACACAAGAGCCAGAAGAAATGAAAATGTCGGGGGTGTTGGGGGGGGATGAGAAAGTGTCAGTGCGGAGAAAAACACGCTACCAAAGCGTTCCGGCAAGGGAACGCCCCGAGTCGCCCCATTGAAACCGCAATTTTTCATAATAAACAGAAACGTTGGCTGGAGAGCTGCCGGTGCTTGAATAATAGATGCTCAAGAAAGAGGGGCGGGGGAGGAAGGGGTAGGTTACGACGGGGGGTGGAAGAACGAGTGTCAAGAACTTGCCGCGAAATGTCCTTCCATTTCGCGTTTGTGTGAATCATTCGACGGAACTCCCCCCCTCTCTTCCGAACCCCGAACCGCCTCTTCTTCATTTGTACGCTGCTCTGAGTGTTCGTCATTTATCAAGTGTTGTGATGTAAAGAACGGATCTAACGAATCGGTTCTGTGAAGTGACCCGTTCAAACGATTCGTGAAATTTAATCGAAGGCTTGAAAGGGTATATAGAAAGCGTGTGTGACGTCAGCTGAAGCCAAGAAACCACGGCGGGTGCCAGGATGGTTCATACCACGCCCCTGTTACGCCAACGTGTTAGTTAACAATCAGCGAGAGGGAATTTCTTTAGGCGAAAATGAAGCTGCTTGTTACGTTTCCTTACGTTTAAATCACCAGGAACATCAACAAAAGTTTCTAAGGAACTAATTTTGACGAAGAGAACAAACGAGGTCGTGTCCCAAAGGGGCAAGACCGTACTTGAAGCGAGCATCTTCCGAGTATGGTCTTGGAGTGCGGTCTTCAAGTCGTGGACTGGAAGTACACGTCTTTCGAATTGCACTTCGACTGCAGCGCCAAATACGATCAGGAGATAAGATTGAGTACTGTTGTTTATCCTCGCCATTTAAACACTTGTTTTTCACAATACAAATCACATAGCATTTTCAATACATTTCCACACATTAGAAGAACTATAACCAATAACGTATATCTACCTGTGCTGCTTGCTTTGTACCTCCGTGATTTTAAACAAATGAACAACTAGTGTGGAAACCAGGTGACCTAGTCACCAACCATCTGTACTGCGCGCTGTGTACTTGCGTCCTCCTGTTCTTGGCGCTTTTGAGCTGTACTACGTGACGTCACTTCCGCCAAGACCATACTTCAAGTCTGCACTTTGTATCTTTCGGACAGAGCCACATAAAGACATTTCATGTGGGTGTTCAGTTATCATATGCAATACTCTATTACAGTGGCGGCGATTGGGTCCCAAAACGGGTTATGTTATACCATAGTGTGTGGGCAAAAGTGGCAAAGAATGGGGGGATCAGCCCACTGATCGCCGCCACTGCTCTATTATGTTCGGGTAGTATACAAGAGAAGGCTTATGTACATACAGTCGAATCAAAACAGAAGTTACATCACAACTCGTAACTCGCAAATAAATTACAAAACAGTACTAACGTGATTCAACACGTTAGTAATCTTCAAACACGTTTACGTGGTCGAACTCTTTGATTGGTCTACCAATATTTTTCCAACTACAAGATTCCAGTTCGCTCGGTATCAACTTACTTCCTTCGGAAATTAGAAATTGTAATTTTCCTAGTGTGACAGTCATGGGCGTCCACAGGTATTTTTTTCCAAACGGACGGGGAGTTGCAAACAAGGCATACATTCAGTCCATAATACCGTTGCTCCCCTCAAAAACACTCCTGCAGTTTATAATTATCATCTTCCTGCAACGCCCTTATAATAATTTACATAAATTACTGTGTATGAAATGAAATTATATGTGTGTAGTATGATTTTAGGTTGACATTCATTTTGCTGTAACGGCTGTTCCCCTTTCGGATATCCATACGTCAAAGAATCCAACAGCTTCCTGCTACTTCTTAAGTTTTCAACTTGCTCCCATCTTAAAAGTTTGTTCGAAGAACATTCGCCTCACTTTAATTACAACATAAAGTACAGGGATAGAAAATAACGTCTGCTGGACGGAATGTGCAGCACATTCGTTCAACGAATTGGCTGCAATGACACACCCAATTAAAGATCTCAAAGTAGTTTATTTTGCATATGTATACATTCCCAATAACCAGGGCCTCCTTGATGCAGTACTGGTGGGAAAGCAGCCCAGTAGTGCAAACAATGGTAGCCCTTAAATGAAGAACATCCACCAATAACATTACAACAGACATGATATGCTGTCCAGAATTTAATTATTTTCAAAATACCAAAAATAGAGTGACACAGTGGATCCTAAGCATGTATTTAACCTACATTGCTACGACATCTCCACAACTGAAGATATGCAGACATATTACAGCACGAAATAACCACAACAGACTTTACATGATAAGAAGACAATCTATGCAAACTGCATTCCAAATATCCTATAGCATAATATAAGGTAAAATGTATTATTAATACTAATGTTAAAATTACAAGAACTATCTAAAATTACAAAATATACGTATATTTATTTAAATATATATTGAAAATTTAAGAAGTGGTAACGTCGTCACCTTGTGATCAAGAGTTCCCGGGTTCTATTCCCAGTGGAGGCATATAATACTCGTAGTTGGAATCCCACCTTAAACTGTGGGTCCAGTCCTGATTAGCTCATATGTACATAAAGTGATCGTAAAACTTCTAGTTCCCAACAATTATCTTTTGGCCACATATGAATTGTTTTTGCTATTCCAGTATATCACAATTTTAATTTTCCTACATATTATTAATAATAGCGTAACAGAAATGCGTCTATAATAGGGGTGTTTTTTAAGAGTGATAGAACATTCGATAGGGATAGCTGTCATTTGCTTTGTTTTGATGACATGTTGTTTTGTCATTTCAGATCAGTAAGCATTGGCAAATGATAATGGAAAGACTGACGCCGCAACAACGTTTACAAATTGTGGAAATATATTTCCAAAATCAATGTTCTGTTCGCCAAACGTATAGAGCACTTCGGAAATCTGGATTATTTTCTTTGGGATATCTAAAGTCTCTGGTTTATGCTGATAAACCAGCAACAATTGACGCTTTGGAAGCCAACATAACTCGTGTTATTAACGACATACGTCCCCAATTACTTCAAAAAGTGTTTCAAAATTGGACTGATCGAATTCGGTTCATCACAGCTAGTCGTGGTGGACATATGCGGGAAATTATTTTCAAAAAGTAAATGTCAGAAAGTTATCTTTCAAATGAAAACACAATTGGCTTCAAACTTATTTTTTATGTGTTTTATTTCAATTCAAAGTTCTATCACTCTAAGAAAAACACCCTATATATGTAAAAATTATGTGTTTGTTTACCTGTGCAACCGGTCCTCTCCAACTTCTTCTAATTCTAATGCCACTTCTGTTGTTGCATCTGAAAGCTGGCCACATAGGTATGGCTTTTTATTTATTGTTTACTCACAATGTGAACGTAATGTAGAGAATGTATAAACAAACATTCCACACTCAAATCACTACTTCCACCATTGTGTCTTCGGTAACAACGGTACAAACTCTGCAGATGGCGGTTTTACCTCGCCCCACCCGCTCGCGTTTCATTTACCTCTTCCAGAAAACAAGCTTAGGCTCCCCCTCTAAGATAGGAGGCAACTTTGGATTCTTCAATCAAATGAGTGGGTCAATTGAATCGAATGCTGGATGATTCTACCTTCTTTCAACAAATGTTTGGCAGGTAAGAGGGTTGCAAGGTTGGGTTCAAACAGCCGTCAATAGCTATCCCAGGCTTGGTGCGGGTCATAACCATCTCTCCGAGCCGTCATTTTAAAAAAATGCTAATGGAAACTAACATGCCTCAACTGTTTCAACATGAAACATAAAAACGTGTACAGGGTGAGCCGAAAGTCACGATCGGATATTGGAAGAAAATGGGTATTCAATGCAAAAACTGTGTTGAACTGAACAGGAGGAGACAGCAAAAATATAGGACTCCCTGGCTACTACCAAAGGAAGGCAATATCCCCCTTTGGACACGCCACCACCTGAGCCAACTTTTCTGCCCACCCAAAATGCCTTCAATTATAAATAGTGCAAATAAGTATTTTTATGACCACTAAAACAGAGCTTGTTCGTCCACCGTTGCATTTTGGGGGAAATATGCTTCGTTTGCCTCGCCCCCCCCACCGGCCTGGAGACGTCCATACCACTATCTACATCCAAACAAAAATACGTACTTTGCTGATGCAATTGATGAATCAAATTCATCGTGGTTATCCATTCTATTGTCAAGTGAACTGTTCAGTAGAATCGACATCTGAACGCGAATCTTTGGTCAAATGCGATTGGATCGAACTCTGGACGATTCTCAATTCTTCCACCCAATGAACAGTTCAAACTCTAGGAGGCTTTTGATTCTCCGACTTAGTACATTTACACACGTTTCCAACAGTAATTAATATGTTTGTTGCCATCTGTATTAATCCATCTATATATATTGGTTAATTTGTGTTAAATATGAAGACGTTGGTTGATGCAGACTTGATTATCTTCTACCAGCATTTGTCGACGAATCTACTTTCATTTCTTCGTTGCAAAAGTGTCGCCTGGTGGAAGTTTCTTGTACTTGCACAATACTAAGTCTAATTTCAAGCCTCTTCTTCCATTAAGTATTCGCCGTGCTCCAATTACCACGTTTATCCCCATAATTCCATAAGTGCACCAGACCAGGCAAGAAGAACAACAGGTCGTGTGAGCATTCTCGTTTTGCGTGTGGCATACGTTTCAGTATTTTATTTCCTAACTCCATAAGAAAAAAACACTAGTTGTATCGATTTGCCAGTTTAGAAACCTACGAGAGCTGCAAAGATAAAATTTTGTGTAATGAAATCAGAATCAGATGCTAGTTCCAAAATCTGTAACGAATGTTCTGATTACTGAACAAAGCTATTGGCACAAATCAAATGTTACAAATCGCAGTTAAATAGCAAACGCAGATCAAACTTGTTTCTTCCTTTTTTCTAGAAGGGAGAAGATTGGGTACGCTACTGACCTCGAAGATTATAATACCTAGATGGTTGGTGGTGGATCCATCAATCCAAGCTACAAGCTGCACAATATTAACATTTATTTGGAATACACTATTTCGTAAACAGTGTACGAATTAACGGGGGGAGGCCGGTGATCCATCCCCCCCGAAAAAAATTATCCTCGGCAAAGGAAAATATTTTTTATCCCTGCCAAGGACGTTTTTATCCTCCTTAAAGAAAATTGAATTGAAAGCCTATCGAATGCCACATCTGAACTATGTAACTAACACAATTGAAAAATATTTCCTTTCCATTAATGGTCCAGTCATCAAAGATTTCCCTGCCAAAAAGTATGAAGCCTTGCAGATTATAGAAGGACACCATTCTGAAACCAACCAACCTTGTGGATTAAAGAAGGACACCATTCTGAAACCAACCAACCTTGTGGATTAAAGAAGGACACCATTCTGAAACCAACCAACCTTGTGGATTAAAGAAGGATACCATTCTGAAACCAACCAACCTTGTGGATTAAAGAAGGACACCATTCTGAAACCAACCAACCTTGTGGATTAAAGAAGGTCACCATTCTGAAACCAACCAACGTTGTGGATTAAAGAAGGACACCATTCTGAAACCAACCAACCTTGTGGATTATAGAAGGACACTATTCTGAAACTCACCAACGTTGTGGATTAAAGAAGGACACCATTCTGAAACCAACCAACCTTGTGAATTAAGGAAGGCCACCATTGTGAAACCAACCAACGTTGTGGATTAAATAAGGACACCATTCTGAAACCAACCAACCTTGTGGATTAAAGAAGGACACCATTCTGAAACCAACCAACCTTGTGGATTAAAGAAGGACACTATTCTGAAACTCACCAACGTTGTGGATTAAAGAAGGACACCATTCTGAAACTAACCAATCTTGTGGATTAAAGAAGGACGCCATTCTTAAACCAACCAACCTTGTGGATTAAAGATGGACACCATTCTGAAACCAACCAACCTTGTGGATTAAAGAAGGACACCAATCTGAAACCATCCAACCTTGTGGATTAAAGAAGGACACCATTCTGAAACTCACCAACGTTGTGGATTAAAGAAGGACACCATTCTGAAACTAACCAATCTTGTGGATTAAAGAAGGACGCCATTCTTAAACCAACCAACCTTGTGGATTAAAGATGGACACCATTCTGAAACCAACCAACCTTGTGGATTAAAGAAGGACACCATTCTGAAACCATCCAACCTTGTGGATTAAAGAAGGACACAATTCTGAAACCATCCAACCTTGTGGATTAAAGAAGGACACAATTCTGAAACCAACCAACCTTGTGGATTAAAGAAGGACACCAATCTGAAACCATCCAACCTTGTGGATTAAAGAAGGACACCATTCTGAAACCATCCAACCTTGTGGATTAAAGAAGGACACTATTCTGAAACTCACCAACGTTGTGGATTAAAGAAGGACACCATTCTGAAACTAACCAATCTTGTGGATTAAAGAAGGACGCCATTCTTAAACCAACCAACCTTGTGGATTAAAGATGGACACCATTCTGAAACCAACCAACCTTGTGGATTAAAGAAGGACACCATTCTGAAACCATCCAACCTTGTGGATTAAAGAAGGACACAATTCTGAAACCAACCAACCTTGTGGATTAAAGAAGGACACCAATCTGAAACCATCCAACCTTGTGGATTAAAGAAGGACGCCATTCTGAAACCATCCAACCTTGTGGATTAAAGAAGGACACAATTCTGAAACTAACCAACCTTGTGGATTATAGGAGGATACCATTCTGAAACTAACCAACCTTGTGGATTAAAGAAGGATACCATTCTGAAAAGCAGGCTGTTTTCCTCTTAAGTTTTCATGGCTTAGTGATCATATTTTACACGTATTAAATGTTCACAAGAAACTTGTAGGTACGTTAGATGGACATTAAGTTCGAACGTGGCAGTAGAAATTTGGTCAAGTTTTCGGTGTTATTAGTTAGATAGCTCTTTTTTGTATGAGTTTGGGTTTTCCTAGGGTCTAAATATAGTAAGTGTTTCTAAATTATGTGCAATTTTTATCATAAGATTTAATGACTTGGGTTAGAACCAATGTTATATGGTACTTAGAACTGCAAATCAATAGTTTTGTTTACTGCTATATACAAATTTTATACCCCCAAAAAAACTACTTTCCAAAATGAAATCGCAAATACGCCAATGAGTGGGCATTCCCCCCAAAGCAAAAAGCTTATTTCGCACTGTGTTCGTAAGAATCTAAATAACTGAGTTTTGAAAATGTCTAGTATAGTCAAATGCAATGCTAATATTATGCAAATTGATCATCACCAAGTTCCTGGAGGTTTAATAATTGTAACAAAACATCAATATAGCAGTTGGTAGCCTTTACACCAGTAACTGTACAATTCAGTTCCTTAAAAATACATAGGATTAAGATTAATGAATGAAAATATCGATGTACAAATAGCTTGGTATTATTCAGCCCAATATACTGCGACCAATTCTAATTTAATAATAATGTATTGTTTAAATTGTTACAAAATTGCTAACTCTGGTTGAAAGCTTGGGTGAACTCATCCGCTGAAACAGTGCCTGTTGTGTCAAACTGTCCACCTCTTGGAAAATGACTGCTTCTGAATTATATCCAATATATTTTCTCAACCGGCTAGTGATTTCAGTTAGAAGCTACCTAAAGAAAAAATAAAATGAAAAAGAAAGGAAATCCTCGATGACAGAACCCGGTAGAAGTGTTGGCTCCGGCGATGTTGACAGTGCCTCGCCAGTCTTATCGATCGACTACGCGAGGAAAGCCTCTTCAAGAACGATCCAAGAGACACCTGGCGGCCGAGCTCGTCAATCTTCGGAACCACCGATGGGGACGCAATCGAGTTGTGCTGCGGGGGCCTCTTTCTAAGCAATCGCAACTCTCATAATTACCTTCTGAGTTATGGAAACTCGACGGCGGAAAATCTTGCTTGACAAATGACAAACGTGCTACGTACGGAGGGCAATTTTCTGCAATCCAATTCAGGCCAGTTATCAAGTCCAATTACAGACCTTTTCTTTCTGTGGTTTAAAACTTTTATTTCAGATATTGATGACCGTGCTAGCTCTACAATCAAAGCTTTGCAGGTCCCAATTCTTCCTATGCGAATTGAACGTTGGTTGAAGTAAAAAATGATCAATAATGAAAGACTGTTGGTTAAACCTATACATAAATGTACAAGGAACGGTAACCGTTACTTCGAAATATCTAGATTTAATTGTTGAGCGTCTCCCATGGTCTAGTAGTTGGTGCTGTTACCTTGTGATCATAAGATCCTAAAATAACCGTCTTCGTGGGAAGATATAGTCAAGACTCTAGCCATGAATCGAAACTTCCTTGGATTGGTTTAATAGTAATTGATATTCAGTTTTGTCCTTGCTTTGGCAACACTGTTTTAGGTATTACAGAGCAGTGTCTTCATTGTATAATATTAACGTGTGTTTGACTTTTAATACCTAAAAGTAGTTCTAATATGTTTATGTAACATGATCCTCGTTACATAACGAAAATGTAAAAAATAGTTAATAACTTAAGAAATTATGGTCTTTGAAAAATTCTATGCAGCTTAAATATGTCAAAGTAGAAATGCAACACAATATTTGTGTTGTTCCTAACAAAGCCACAGTAACACAATCAAAAAGATAAATGTACAAGTTTCAAAGTAAATGTTTAGATATGCTTATTGGTTAATGTGGTTGAGTGAGTCCTACGCTTTATCGTGATTTTCTGTGTACTAATTTACAAGACCTGACAAAATTGATTGATTGATTTGGTTTATTTTACTTCGCTTATCTTCCACTTTTGGCTAATCGCCTAGATGAGGATGAGTGATGATATGATGAAATTGATGAAGGGGCCCTCGCAAAGAACACGCATGCTCAGGCCGGGATTCCCGGTGGAGGCACATACTGGTTCGGATCCCACTATAAACTGTAGGTCTAGTCCCGATTAGTCTTACTGTGCATAAACTGGACTTAAAACACCAACTTAAACAGTCTGTTTCTCCTCCCGCGTACTAGTGATATCTTCTCAAAAACTGCAAGAGCGATAAAACAAAATTTAAACTTTCAATATAGAGCCTGCAGGACAGAATTTCGTTTTTTTTTATAATATTTTTTTATTGTTACTTACATTTTATATACATTGATGTGATACATTACTTTCGAAATGTATTTAAGAATGTATTTTTTATATAACATAAAACATTATTGATAGTGAAAGCTGCATATTTCACTGAAAGCACTTTAGGTTTGCAGGTTAACGAGGATCTGGCGGCTGGATCCACAGTCATTGAAATTCTCTGGCGTGATTGTGTTGTGCCTTGTACATTTCAATATTTCATCTTCATCGTCGCCATTAGCCAAAAGTGGCAAAAAAGCGACGTAAAATAAATCGCATTCAGAGTATCCTGCCTCCTTGAGTTATTTTTAACGGGACAGAAAGTGCCTTCAAATAGGCATCCATGCTAACAAGCCTAATAAAGTGTGAATACTTTATCTCAAAGCTTATTCACACCCTATTTGCTTAGCGCCGCGAAAAGAAAATATTTACCTCCATATCCTATCAGCACCTAATGGTGGTAAGGAAGCAAATTTAATTAGCATTCTTCGTCGATAACTTCCGACAGTCACATATCGACAGTTTGTCGCCTTGATAACCGTTTGCATAGAATCCCCCAAGGTCTTGCATGCGGCAGTTCCAAACCTTATCATTCTTATAAGCGTGGAATCAATAACTCGCATGAACACACACACGCGCGCTTTTATTACTGAATATTACATGAATTTGCTTACCGAACCAAAGCAGCGTATTACGCCTTATCAGATCGGGCGGTATCAGATTAGTCAATAGGTCGCTTTCTCGTTGACACACACACTGATATCTAAGTACACAATAATGGTTGTCGAGGACTCATTGGAGCGTTTTCCAAGTCTCCTTTCGCATGCATAATTTGTGAACGCTCTCTGACAATCATCTTTTTTAGATTAAAAGCCACCATTTATATTCTTCAAATACCATTGTGCGTTTATTCTCATGTGCTTTTTATTCATTCTTTTGTTCGGTTCAGGTCTCGAATTTCTACCCCTAAGTTAATAGTCAGGGGGGTATAGCAAGAGGCTTTGTGAAGCTTTAAGGGAGTATCGGGGCTATACAATTTGTCGTTGATGCTGTTGGTTCGTAGGCCTTCTTCTCTGTGCCTGATTTCTCCTTTTATATGCTATTTCTATCAAATTGGTATTTCATGCTTTTCCTCTCTCCTCTCTATCTTTCCCTGTCTTTTGTTTTACCAATAGCGTTCATTTTCTGTCTCCCCTTACCAATCTCTTCCTCTTTCCCTCCCTCCCCTCTCTCTCTCTCTCTCTCTCTCTCTCCCCATTATCTCTATTTCCTCCTGCCAGCCCCCGTGGCGGAGTGGTTAGCACTTCGCGCTACGACACCAGAGGTCCCGGGTTCGAATCCAGGCCTGTGTATGAATGTCTGTGAGTGCCCATGCATCAATTTCATCACATCATCACTCATCTCCATCTTCGCAAATTAGCCAAAAGTGGCACAAAGCGAAGTAAAATAAAGCAATTTATTTCCTCTTCTCTCTCTCTCTCTCTTCCCCTTTTCGCTATTTTCTATTCTCTCTTTTTCTCTTCCTCTTTCTCTCTATCTTCCACCTTTCTCTCTCTCTCTCTCTCCCCCACAATCTACAGCGTCTTTATATTCACTGATTCTCTATTCCCATTTTTCTTACACGTAATGCCATTTGGCACCTTTCGAATAGATGTCATCTTCCATATATGTATCCCATCTGTGCCACAAATACTGACGATGATTTTGAATAACAATTTATCCCTATTACAAATCTATGAAATACTTTTAAACGATCTTGTATTATTTTTCTTTGATAGTTTACCCATACACTTTTAAAACGATTAATTGTAACTTTACGTTATACGGCGTACGTTTTTAGAAGCGATATTGGGCGGGGCCACGCAGAGGGTTTTAATAAAACAGACAAAGAATTTTATTTCCTAAACAGTATACAAGATATGGTTACATAGAACGATTATTTTTTTTTTTTATGTATACGGATAAAAGTAGTCAAGCTACTTTCGGAGGTATGTGCTTATGCCCTGGTACCTGAAAATTAACCCAGGGCGTCAGTTCCGTGAATTTTTTACGGATTCCCCCGCTTTTCTTTGATTCATCCTTGATTTCCATTATTTTTTTAATTACAATAATTCACTGTGACATTGGCAAGAATGTCCCAGTGTGAAGAACCAAATTTGTTCGGTTTTCCTGAACAAATTTGGTTTCACATCATTCTACAAGGTAAGAAGATTAAGATAAAGGTTAGAAATAGTAGGAAGTAAATAAGTGTTAGTGTTTAACATTAATATTATTTATGATCACAGATACGAAATTACATAAGTGTGTAATTGGGTGGGTAATGTTTTCTTAGGATAAGTTTTATTGTGTGTCGTGTGCATTAGTGTTGATGGATGAGATGAGGAATGGACATTAACACGATTCTATGAATGTTAAGCAGGGTCTATGTTCTAGTATGTTATGTTTGAGATAGTGAGAGTATTATTGGCTTTGAGATGTACGTATTAATAGTAGGAAGAGATATGAAAGAACGAGTGGTACCTGATGCAAGGAGACTTGCGGGAGACCAGCGAGAGTTGGTCGGACTGGGATGAACATCGGTACGACGGTTTGGTACCCGGGACATCATCAGGAAGGGAAGAAGTAGGGAGGGATTTCCTGGGAAGTATCGGGTACATTAGTACGTTCGGTAGTGGAAATATAGAGAATTGTCAAGAATCAGTGAGAGAAGTTTGCAGTGTGTTTAGTAACGAGAATAAAGAAGGGGGTGTAAGATTACAATTTAAGAAAGAAACGAAAAAGAAGAATCTTGGTTAAATTCGGTTGGTTCCTAGGTCAAGTCCTTGCAGTGTTATCCTTTGCCTTTCTCCGGGGAGACGTAACCTTTTATCGTTTTGGCGTATCACTGTCTTCTGTATTAGTGTCTCCTTCTTGATGTTCCTGTGGGAGGTTCTGCTTCATTATCCTCTTGGTGATCTTAGTCCCAAGGAGGGATGTCCTGTTGTTGAGTTTGTCGAAGTTGGATTCTTTGTGATCTTCTGGGGGGTATATTACATTCCGGAGGTAGGGGTTGAATGGGGAGGTGAGTGATGCCGGATTTGAAGAGGGAATGTTCCTCTTTCGACACCAGGTTTGTTAAGTCGTTTAGTGACGTAAAGTGCTCGGGATTTCTTATTAACTGGTACGTGTTGAAGTTTGGTAGCTTTTGTCTTAAATCTTCGATTTGTTTGTTTGATGTCTGGCAAAAGAAGGCTTTATGTTCCGGTGTGTCCGTCTCGGTTTTACATTTCAGGCATTTATCAGTCTGTCTGAGGTTGTGCTTATATAGGTGTTGACCGTAGGGACCGTGTCCCGTTAGAAAATGTATGAGACCTCTCGTGGGATGGAAATGGTCCATCGAAAGTCGTTCTTTTATGTTTGGAAGGAAGCTGTGAAGTCTCCTTCCTTGCGTAGCTTGTGTCCATTCCTGTTGCCAGACGCTAAACAAGTGGTTGTAAATTTCTGGTACCGTGGCAGGGCGTATTCCAATTAGTTTATAGATTTCGTCCTCTTGTCCATTTCTAAAGTAATACTTTGATGCTCTAGTTTTAATAACGATTTCAATAGGCTGTAGGCCCGCAATCATGAGAAGAGCCAGGGTTGAGGTTGTTCTGAATGCACCCGTTAGGCGAAGTATCACTTTGCGTTGTGAAGATCTCAATCTGTTTTTAATGTACTGTTTACTGGTTCCCATGGCCCACAGGGGCGAGCCATAGGAAATAATAGAATTATATATGGTAATGAGATATGTTTTTATGTGTGATAGTGGAAGGTTGTAGTTTGCTGAACTCAATGTGGCTAGACTGTTTATAGTTGTTTCGGCCTGGGTTGTTGCCAGGGCTATGTGTCTGTTAAAAAACATCTTCTCTTGAAGAGTAATGCCAAGGTATTTAGCTTCTCTTACTCTTTTTAAATTTCTTTCTCTGAGTTTGATTTGAGGGTTTCTTTGTAACTTCCCCTTAAGGATAATATAATGAGTCTTTTCCGACGCTATTTTGAGTTTAGCATGATCACACCAATTGGATAGCGTATTGATTGCAGTGGATGCTTTATCTTCGATTTCCCTTCTTGAGTTACCGGAAGTGAGCATGATAATGTCATCCGCATAAGCTATGATCTGGTCTATGTCTGGATGGTCTTGTAGTTTCATAAGCGCAGGCTCCAAGTTAGTATTCCAAAGCTCGGGTCCCAGAATGGAACCCTGAGGACAACCTTTTAACGTGATCTTACTCGTTTGTAGATCCGGATATTTGATGCTAATTTTTCTGTTAGAGAAATAACTTTTCAGAAGTAGGAAGAGTGTACCTGGGCAGTTCATATTTTTAAGTGTTTGAAAAAGGCTGGGCCACCACAAGTTGTCGAATGCCCCGGCGATGTCCACCATGATTCCAACCATGTACTTGTTTGGAGTGTTTTGTGTTGTAGACGATAGCAGGCGTAATGCATCGTCAGTGCATTTACCTTTCGTGAACCCAAATTGTATCCCTGATATGGGTTTGAGCAGGCGAAATTCTTTGAGTCTTTTTAGGATAAGTTTCTCGAAGAGTTTTCCCAAAACGTTGAGAAGGCATATTGGTCTGTATGAATTGACCCTGGTTTCATCTTTATTTGGATGTTTCTTGATGATTATTAAGTTTGCTTCCTTCCAGGTTTCTGGGAATATCTTCTGAACAAGGCACTCATTAAATAGTTGAGTAATGTAAGGCGTAAGTACTGGGGTGATTTCTTGTATTATTTCCACAGGAATTCCGTCTGGTCCCGGGGACTTCTTCATTTTCATGCTGCTTATTTCGTTTTCTACTTCCTGGGTAGTGAAAGGTAATATTGGTGATTCTGGATATGGCTGGTGATAGATTTTTCTTGTATCCTTATTTTCCTCGCTGTCGTTTTCAGGTTTGTCGTCTGGTATGAGATTCTTCATTAAGAAGTTGATGGTTTCTTCCAAGTCCTTTGTCATATTCGTGTTGTTCTCGTCATTAATTAAGGTGGAAATGGTTTGCGGTTTTTTTATTTTGCCGGTAGCGATTTTATACGGGGTGCCCCATTTATTTATTTCCAGACGTTTTTCGATGAAGATATTCCATTGTTGTGTCTTATAATTTAGTAGCTCGGTTTCGTATTGCTTTTTTTTGGCACGGTAAATCTGGAGGTTGGCATTTCTGTATTGTGCGATGATGGATTTTTGATATAGTTTCCTGGCTTTTTGCATTTGTTTCTTAAGGTTGGTTAATTTCTTTGGCCATGGCTTCCTCTTCATTTTCCTTTGGTTATTTCTGGGTGATGAATTTTCAATTGCTTGTCTGATGTTTGCAGAGAGTTCCTCTGCGAGCGTGTTGAGTGATTTTTGTTGGTCCAATTGTTCAGGGATAATGAGCTTTTCTAGGAATTTTTGATGATCGATTTTTCTCCAGTTCAATATGTTCTCCTGGTTTGTCTGTTCAAGCTGATGTTGCCTGTAGATTAAGTCGAATAGTATTAAGTTGTGGTCGCTTGTTGTGGCGAGATCTATAACTTTCCAGTTTTGGACATCGCCCAAGGCCCTTGCATTCGTGAGTGTTAGATCAATGTTGCTTGAGGCGCCCGCCCTTCCCCTGTAGGTGGGGGGATTATCTGGCTGATTTTCGACTTGTAGGTTGTGCTCAGAAATGAATTCCTCCATGGCTACCCCCTTGGTGTCAGTTTCTTGGCTGTACCACCACGGAGAGGAGGAGTTTGTGTCAGCTGTGATTATGATCTTGTAGTTTTTGTACGCATTGCAGATCAGGTCGATTTTTTTCCAAATATGGGTCTATGTCATGGCTGAATTGAAAATAACTATTTATTAGGATCCAAGAACCATGCTCGGAAGATATTTGAGCGCAATTTATGTGTGTGTCACAAAATTGTGCTATTTTGGTGATTGTTAGATTTCTGTTTAGGTTAATTATTGCTGCCATGGTTTGATTGCGGTCCTGAATTGTGTGAACGTTGAGTGGTATGTAGGGAATTTTGTTTTTGGATGTGTATGGTTCTTGCATGAGAATTATGTCAATGTATTGCTCTTTGCAGTAATTGATTGTTTCAAGTGTTGCAAGCTTGCTTCTTCTGGTGTTGATCTGTGCAACGCGTATCTTGTCGTTATCTATGAGTGCCGTACTAATTGGTGGCATCGGGGCCATTCGTTTGTAGCTATGAACTCCATTCTCCCGTGTGCCCTTACAAAGTCCGCGTAAACATCGTCAAGTACCAGGGACTCTCCGCGACGTCCGAAAGCTGTCTCGGTTAGCCGGAGCAGCTCCTCTGTGTCGGTAGGAAGGTTGTAAGTTTTTAACGTTATCCTGTCCACTGCTTCTGGTATGGGGAAGGTAATAGTTTTGCCCTTGCTATGCTTCTTCCTGACTAGTAGTCTCAGTGCAGTAATGAAAATATCTCTCTCTTCTAGGCGTGAAAGTTTCAAGTTGTGTTCGAAGTTTCTATATATTAGGTACGGATCCGAGGGATGGGATGAGTGTTCTGGCGAGGGTGATGGAGGTTCCGAGTCAGTATCGAGATCGGTGTCATATAAGTCAAGTGTGTCTTCTGCAGTGAGTTCAATTTTCTTGAATGTGAGAGGGGTGTGAGATGATGTGTCAGATGTAGGTGTTCGTGTCAGAGCAGGTTTTATTACCTCAATTGGGGCAGAAGGTGTTGGAAGAGGGTCGTTGAGGATGGAATGGGTGTTTGTAGTGAATTTTATATTCTCCGATAGGTTGGACGGTTCAGTAGAGAGGTCGAGAAGGGTTGGGGAATTGAAGTATGTGCTATATGGGTACATGAAGGGGGGAGCTTCTGGGTTTAGCGTGGAAGAGTTTACTAAATCGATTGCTTTTTTTAGTCGGTATGCTGCCGCTCTTTTAGCGTTTCTTTTTCTTCTACTTGGTGGATTTCTTTTCCGTTTTGTTTTAGGGGTGTTCTCCATAGTCTGTCTTGTCCACTAGTCTTTGCCACATGAGGGTGTATGTTGGGCAGTCTTTGTTGTCTTTACTATTGCATGTTTTGTTCCTGTTTTTACATGGAATGCATGTTTTCGGTTGGTTTTTTTTATCACAGTGTTGGCGTTCATGATTCTCATTTCCACAATGGGTGCACAAGGGTTTGTTTTTGCAGTATTTTACTACGTGGCCCAGATCTCCACATTTCAGGCAACGTGCAACCACGATATAATCTTTGATGAAAAGAGATAGGAACGGTAAATATACGTTTTCTGTGCGAAGAAGGATTTTTCTAATTTTACTTGTGGTTTGTACAACTAGATGTACTGTGTTGCTGTTACGGGGTCCTGTTTTAAATCTCACATTGAAATCATTTGTGTATTCTTCATATGGAATTGATTCTTGGAGATTAAGGCTGTAAAATTCTGTGTAAAATTCCTCTGGGTCTTTATTGGCCGGAACGTCATATATGATCAGAAGTGGATCCTTTTTTCGAGGGTTTTCTACTTTGATGTTGTGTTTAGGAAGATCTTTATTATTAATTAATTTCTCGGCTCCTTCTCTGGAAGCTGTTTCCACTATCACCATTTGATTTGTGGTTCTTATGCTTTTGATTTTGATATTTTCCCTCACTGGATTTACTGTGGTGGTCAAGATTTCCTGTATCTTCTTAGCACTCATTTCCTATCTTTGTCGGACATAAAGACAGTGTGCTTTACGGTAGATGTGGCTTTCTGTATTTGTTGTTGTTTGTCGTTTTTTGTTGATACAACCTGGGAGTATAGTACGTCTTCTCTAGGGGTTGCAGATTGGACATGGTGATTTCTATCTTGAAGGATTTTATTTACGGCGTTGAGTGATTTGTTCTCCGACACTGTTTCTTCATGTACTTGTTCTAATTTGCTCATCAGTTCTAAGAGGATGGATTTTCTTTCTTCTGATATGTTTTTATCTTTAACGACGAGGGTAGTAATTTCTAATACCAGTTTTCTGTGCATCTCTAGCTTGATAGTCTGAGAAACGGGAACACTGTCTATTGAAGATACGCCAGTCGCATTGGAGTTTGATGTCTGAACGTTGGTGCCTGGTGTCTGGGAGGAAGGGGTGGCTGAGGGGCTGAAGGGGTTTGCAGGTGACGGGTTGAATGACTTTTTCCAGTGGTCCTGGGGCTGCTGTAGGGGCGAATCAGGCTTCCTTTTTGTCAGAGGTGAAGGTGGGGGGGAATGACGGACAGGGCCACCCTGTTCGAAACCAAAGTGAGTGTTTTGCTTGGGGGTAGAATTTTTGTTTTTGGGTGTGGCGCCACCGGTAGGAGCCATGAGGAACACCAACAGTAGTCCAAGTTGTGCGCACTGATGAAATCTGGATTAAAAAAGCCAATAGACGGAGAGCGGCCGTTAACTGCAATCGCACGGTCGCAAACACAGGTTGCCCGGTGCTACGAGAACTGACGCGTATTGTATAGTATTGGAATGGACTTCATACTCTCGAGTGACGTCACGCTATGTGAATGTCCTTTGTAACAGCTGAGTGAGTGAGAATGACGTCGCGCCCCGGCAATGCACAGACCCCTCTAGCCGAGAATTACGCCGTGTCGTGGCAGTTGTATTTGTCAAATAAAACTGGAACTACTGTATTGAATTCGGTTCTGGGGGTCTCAGAATGTCAATCAGGCTTCTCATAAAACTACTATGTTTATTAACCAAGCTAACTGAGTTCGGGTTGTCTGTGTCTGGTTGTTATTTATACCACTGACATCCGTTAGGCTTAACTGACGTGGCTCCGTAAGGATAGCATGGGGATGTTTGTTTCGCAACAGTTATTTTGCTTAAGGGTGAATTCACTTTTAGTTTATTTTCAGATCAAGATTGGTCCTTCTTACGTGAGCGTTTGGGGGTGAGCAAAGCAAACTACTCCTTGGGTGAGCTGCAGGGGGTGTCTTTTGCGTTCATCTGCGGGCAACAGTATTCTCCATAAGAAATATATTTAAGGGAGTATCGGAGCTATACAATTTGTCGTTGATGCTGTTGGTTCGTAGGCCTTCTTCTCTGTGCCTGATTTCTCCTTTTATATGCTATTTCTATCAAATTGGTATTTCATGCTTTTCCTCTCTCCTCTCTATCTTTCCCTGTCTTTTGTTTTACCAATAGCGTTCATTTTCTGTCTCCCCTTACCAATCTCTTCCTCTTTCCCTCCCTCCCCTCTCTCTCTCTCTCTCTCTCTCTCTCCCCATTATCTCTATTTCCTCCTGCCAGCCCCCGTGGCGGAGTGGTTAGCACTTCGCGCTACGACACCAGAGGTCCCGGGTTCGAATCCAGGCCTGTGTATGAATGTCTGTGAGTGCCCATGCATCAATTTCATCACATCATCACTCATCTCCATCTTCGCAAATTAGCCAAAAGTGGCACAAAGCGAAGTAAAATAAAGCAATTTATTTCCTCTTCTCTCTCTCTCTCTCTTCCCCTTTTCGCTATTTTCTATTCTCTCTTTTTCTCTTCCTCTTTCTCTCTATCTTCCACCTTTCTCTCTCTCTCTCTCTCCCCCACAATCTACAGCGTCTTTATATTCACTGATTCTCTATTCCCATTTTTCTTACACGTAATGCCATTTGGCACCTTTCGAATAGATGTCATCTTCCATATATGTATTCCATCTGTGCCACAAATACTGATGATGATTTTGAATAACAATTTATCCCTATTACAAATCTATGAAATACTTTTAAACGATCTTGTATTATTTTTCTTTGATAGTTTACCCATACACTTTTAAAACGATTAATTGGAACTTTACGTTATACGGCGTACGTTTTTAGAAGCGATATTGGGCGGGGCCACGCAGAGGGTTTTAATAAAACTCGCCACTTTAAGGTTCATCATAAGATGGGGCACGACATTTTGAACCTGACTGTCCAAGTCCCATGAATTTCCGTCGCCTACAGCCGGAGTTATCGTTTCTTGAAGAAACATGGGAAACAACACGTCTCTACACACACACACAATAACCCTTTCATCTGCCGTCCGTCTTTTTTTTCTTTGCCACCATGTTGATGCGCTGAGTTGCGTCTTAGGAAAGCTACATTCGGCTGAATATACACAATGACCCTTCATTGTAGTGGGCGTTCACGAACATTGTGAGTTCGAGTCAGTTTGAGTTCAGCGTTTTCATAGCAACGGCTGTGTAATATTATTTTACTCGTACGCCACGAAGAACAATTGTGACTTGCGATATAATTCAATATAGCTCTTATTGATTGATTTGATTTATTTTACCACGCTTTTTTGGCCACTCTTAGCTAATCGCGAAGATGAGGATGATTGATGAAATTGATGAATGGACACTCACAAACATCCATACCCAAGCCTGGATTTGAACCCGGGACCCCTGGCGTCGTAACGCGATGTGCTAACCACTCCGCCACGGGGGCCGGTAAGAGGAAATAGAGAAAATGGGAAGAGAGAGAGGGGGGAGGGAGGGAAAGAGGAAGATATTGGTAAGGGGAGACAGAGAATGAACGCTATTGGTAAAACAAAAGACAGGGAAATAAAGAGATTGGAGCTAGACATAAAAAGGTTAGAGAGGAAAAGCATGAAATACTAATTTGATAGAAATAGCATATAAAAGAAGAAATCAGGCACAGAGAAAAAAAGTCCTAAAGGTCTACGAACCAACAGCATCAACGACAAATTGTATAGCCCTGATACTCCCTTAAAGCTTCACAAAGCCTCTCGCTATATCCCTCTGACTATTAACTTAGGGGTAGAAACTTGAGACCTGAACCGAACAAAAGAATGAATAATAAGCACACGAGAATAAACGCACAATGGTGCAATGCAACCCTTATGTTGGATTGTTGTGCAATAGTGTGTGTTCCGTGAGTGTTATTTAATAATGTCGCTCTCGAAAGGAAAGCTGGCAGCAAGGGTAAAATAATACGTTTACAAGGCAGAAATATTATTTTGAAAGTGTATTCTTTTTAAGGAATTCGCGTCGGAAGAAGTGCGTGCTAAAACAGTGTTTTCTCATAGTCTAAAACTTACTGCTAAAGCGTGTGATGCAAGTGTGCATACTGTGTCGCGTATTGTAAAACTAACAGGGTATAATATCTACCACAGAAATAGGTGAACCCCTATTCAAATCTCCTGGGAAATCTCTCTTCCTCTTTGTATCTTTCTCCCTCACTTTTTCTCTCTTTCTCTCTCTCTCGCTCTCTCTCTCTCTCTCTCTCTCTCTCTCTCTCTCTCTCTCTCTCTCCCCACATATTCCCTTTCTCTGTTTCAGCGACATACTTTCTCCCTCTGTAACTCTGTATCTCCTTTGTTTCTCTCTCCCTCTCCCTCTCCCTATTTCTCTTTCTCTATTCCTTTCTCTCTTTATGTGTGTGTGTGTGTGTGTGTGTGTATTTGTAACTGAGTCACTTCCTTTGTTTCCCCTCTCCGTGCTTTCCATTCATTTTCCCCCTGTCTACAATGTTTCTTTCTTTACTTCTCTCTCTCCGTATCTGTCTATGTTTCTTGTTTCTCTCTCCCTCCGTATATAAAAGAAATAGAGACATATGCACTGAGATTAAAAAGAAACATAACTATCTATGTTCTCTCTCAGTTCGTGTTACCCTATTACTCTTTCTCCCTTAATTTCTTTGTTTTAGAACTTATAGAACTATTTCTCACGCACATATTATGAATGATTTGTTACTCCAACCAATTTTATGACTATTAGAAACGCTTTTTTCACAGTTTTTGGCTTCTCAACTTACAAAAACAGCTCATGTTTGATTTAATTGATTGATTTGTTGTCCTAAGTCCACTTTATGCTCAGAAACGCATGTTTTAGACCGTATGTGAATGTACATGCCCTCGACTGTGCCAACATGAAGACAGTTTTTCTTTTTTAAAACCAGAAATTAATTATTGCACAGTGGGACACATCTTCACTAAAGTTACCCGTTTGTATTTAATTCCACGTCGTCCATCGAAACTGAATCACTTTAGGATTTTTAATTTCATCCCCCGAAGACCTCCGATTGCGCATCTCCAAACCAAACACTCGCTTTTCGTCCGCAAACATTTGGATGTTAGTTTTTTTTTCTTTACCCCTGTCCAAAAATTTCAGGTGTTCCAAACTTCATCTTCCTTTCAGGTTTCGAATAACCGAGGGCATGTATGGGGGGGCAAAAAGCGGAAGGTAGGAGTGCAATTCCATGAAAGGTTCGGGGACTGGGGAGAGGAGGGGGCACCAGAGGGGGTCACTCGAAGTCACAAATCGGTGATTTTCCTCTGCAGTACCATAGGATGCCGCTTTTTCAGCACAACCGAGAGAAAATCTTAATGGGGTAATTTCCTGTTGGCTTTGATGTCTCGATGTGATTTCGTTTCATCTTGTCACAGAGGAAAAATAAGGGAGGTTTCGGGAAAAGTGGGGGGGAGGGCCGGTGGCGGAAAAGTACGACGGGAGAGGAGGGGTGGGGGAAATCGTGCTCAGTTTCAAAGTCTGATACCGGCAACATTAAGCCCCACCCCTCCGTTGAGCCTGGGTGACTGACAGGTTGATCCCATCAAGATCTACTGCAAACACTTTTCTCTTTTTCCCTCCCTCCTCGCCATCTATATCCCGTTTTTCCTCTCTCTCTATCCATCTCTCTCTTTTCATCTTCTCTATCTCTCAGTTTCCAGTTCTTGTCGATGTGCCCCACTCTCTCCATGGTGAAATTCGTTCGAGAGCAAGTGTAGCTTGTCATTTGTTATTTTACACCGCTTGTTCTCGGGTCAAATAAGAATTAAAGAAACGAGAAGTTTCTCTAGTCATTTCGTTTCCGTGGACATCAGCGTAAGAAAAAAACAAAAGTTCCATAAAGCAAATTAGAACTTTCAGTAGACCTGAAATTGCCAAAACTAAGGTATTCTTATCTAAAGAAAACGTAGCACGTCGCCTTTTTTTCTCTCAGGGGAAGGAGCAAAACAGTTAGTTGCTATGGACGAAGTCATCACGTAGTATTGAGGTTGCTAAAGATTCAAGGAAGGTTAATAATTTCCCTAACTACAAAATTCTAAAAGAGCAGTATCATGAATGCGACTTCAGTCTTCGGGGAGAAGATAGAGAAACGGGAAGCTCTCTGATTTGATTACATTTTTATTATTTAACGTCGCTTTTCTGCCACTTTTAACTAGATGTGACGATGAGGATGAATGAGGAAATTGATGAAGAGACACTCGCAAAGAACAGCCATGCCTAGGCCGGGTTTCGAACCCGTTACCTCTGGCGTAGTAGCGCACTGTGCTAACCATTTCGACACGTAGGTCAGCACGGTGAGCTGTCAAATATTTTTTTAAGAAAAGGGAAAAAGAACAAAGTGAAAAGTATACGTGGTTTCCGAGAATGAATGGCGGGGTTTGGCGAGGTCATTGTGAAATACACGTTACGTTTTGTATATTGAGATTTTGATTCTTAAATTCTGTTTCTGAACAGGCCATACACGGCCAGCAGTCAGTGCTACCAGGCGGTGAAAAATGTGAAATTTCTCCGAACCGTTACAGATTTGCGTATTTGGACATGTTTCAGAATGTTAGAGGAGAAGGTCTAATATGGGCGAAGGTTTAAATATGGGTTTTGGAGTTATCAGCGCTCCCGGGTGCTGCAGCCTGGCAGAGGATATTGGAACTGGTTATCTGTCAAGGACAAGGGTTGCGGCGCCAATTCGCAAGAGTAAGTGGTTAGTTTCGGCCTTGGACGCTGTTATAGAATTGCGACCTCCGAAAACATTTTACAGGTATCTTTTAACTCAGCGTTTTCTGAATTCTCATCTGTTTTGTATAGGTTATGATATTATCGGTACATAAAACAAATGTGGGCTTTTATAATGCCATGATATGTTTCTGAAATATGTACCACAGAGAGAAAAAATAAATTGAAGAAGAAAAATAGCGTGATGGTCTAAATATGGACTATGACATGAGGTCTAATGTTGAGATCACATTTTCAACAAATATTTGGATGTTTTTCTTAATTTCGATTTTTCCCATTCCGCGTGATTTTCAAAACAACAGATTATTCATAAATATGAATTTTATAATGTTTTAATGATAAATGACTGTTTCTTTAAATTTTAATTGCTTTTTGTGATATTGCCACTAGTAGCCCATATTTAGACCACAATTTTGAAATACATCATTTTACCCATTTTTGGAAATTGCTTTTTTTTTTCAAAAAAATGGAGAACTTCTATACTTTAGCATGCAATTGCATTTAAGTATATATTTCATAGATATGCATTTTAAAGGCAGGCGCTTGATATATTATTTTTTTCCCTCCGAAAATGACAACATAAAAAGGGGGGCCATATTTAGACCTTTTCCTCTGTTTCCTCCGCCGCCAAAAATTGAAAATGCCACATCTGAGATAGACATCTTACAAAATGGAGCGCCACCACACTTTGGTAGATCATGTACGATGTGCATCAGGTAGGGTGGGACTGTCCCGTTTTGACCGGGACAGTTCCATTTCAGAGGTGCGTCCCGGTCGTCCCGTTGATATGATAAAAATCCATTATTTGTCCCGTTTTATAAAAGTCCAGAAAAAGTTGCTACAAAGTGCTAAAATAAATGTTGATGGAATTTTTAAACTAGCATCATGTCAACATTGTGGCAAGACAGATGGACTACGTTTCAAGCACTTTATAACAACCAAAGTGTCCCATTGTTGTCGATAACATTCGAGCAGACATCGGTTTACTGTTACTGTTCACTTAGCTTGCATCTCAAATTGTATATTTTGTTTGCGTTCCATGTATTTATAGAGCAGTAGTAAACATGGGCAAAAAGCGTGGTACATGTAGTTTCAATACGGACCTTCAACAAGAATTTAAATTCCTACGTTTTGACACAGGACCAATCTCCCGTTGTGTGTCAGATATGTGGGGAGTTTTATGAACGGTTCAAGAAGAATATAGCTGTGCTCAAGAAGATTCTTCTGAAAAATTATTCTGGCAATCCTCAACTTCAGCGTAGAACTAACATCACAGGTTGATCAAAAGGGAGTAAAAACAATATGTAAGTCACACCGAGATTATAAAATTAATACCATTTGACAACGGGAGATCATATTTAATTTATCGTTTATGATGTGTGATTTATACAATCCACACTTTAATAAATAATAATACGTTAATATTTACAATACTTTTATAATTAGGAATAAACAATTATTCACAAGCCGGTAAACTGACCTCCATGTTGTCCCGTTTTTGGGTGAATATATTATGGTCACCCTATGTAAGAGTGCTTATTTTGCTGTGATCATTTAAAATACGGAGAGTACAAATACAATATAGATTATATATTCCTATTATCTGGAGAATCGCGACGATGGAGAGGAACGATAGTTACATGCAATTGAAGAAGGGACACCCTTACCGAGGCGGAGATTTAAATCCGAAACCGTGAGTACCTCACTCAAGACGGTCAGCCACTGAGACAAGATAGAAAAAGAAGAACGTGACTCATAACACTGTTCGGCAAAATTAAACTTTTTGTCGCTCCCATGAACCAAATTAGGTGATTCTTATAGATTTCGAGCTCCCGAGTTCGAATCCGCAACCCGTTTTTCTTCAAGACGTACCAGTTTTGAGGGAGGGGTTGGGGCGGGTTTCAATTACCACGCAAAGATTCTATTCTCTCCCCATATAAAATTGCATGCTATCATCAGAATTTCAAGATAAAACAAGCAGATACAACTACATAAAGAGTAAAAGTTCAACATTTGCATTTCAATTGGTGTTCCTGCTCCTCTTGTAATTTGTACAGGGTGTCTCGCGTGTCGCATTTCAACAGAAGTCGGCCAACATATTCACACTCCATTTCCCACTGTAGCGCCTCTCCATGGTAGATATTTGTTGATGAAACCTTTCACCGTGTTCATCGGAGACCTCACCCAAGCTGTACTGTTGAGGGAAGAAGTCCAAGTGACAATGCAGGAAATGTAACTTGAGGGACATATTACATCCCATGGTACGAAATGAAGTAATTAACCTGCCCACAATGTCTTTTTAATTAGGTGACTTATGATTCCCGAGAAAATTACTGCACACGTCTCGAAAGGCCTCACTAGCCTCACGTTCCACATCATTCAGCTTAGAAGGAAATGTAGGATCCTTCAAAACGTCTCTGATTTGAAGCCCTGTAAAAACACCTTCTTTCACCTTGGCCTCGCTAAGTCTTGGGAACAGTTTTCTGAGATGAGTAAATGCTTCACCATCCCGCTTCATGGCCTTGACAAATACCTTCATTAGACATAATTTTATATGGAGAGGTGGTAAGAATACTTTCTCCGGATCCAAAAGAGGTTCATTAGCCACGTTCATCTCTCCTGGGACCAGTTGGTTCCTTGGTGGCCATTTTGTGATGGTATACTGCTCTTTGGCTCGACTGTCCCAATGACACAAGAAACAGCAGTGTTTGGTGTAACCTCCTTGTAAACCGGTGAGGATGGCAATAGCCTTAAGGTCAGCACATATACACCACTTAAACTGTTCGTAATTTAATTTCTGTAGTAGGTTCCGCATGTTCTCGTATGTTTCTTTCATATGCACAGCATGAGCAACAGGGTAGGCAGGATATTGATTGCAATTGTGTAGTAACTCTGCCTTCAGGCTAGTCCGCGACGAATCTACGAACAGTCTATATTCTTCAGTGATGTAGTCAAATTTCAGTTGTTCCATAAGCGACGGAATGTCACTGCAATACACCAAATCACCATCCTTTGTAAAATTAGGAACTAGGCTCACCTCTCTTTTTCTGTACATCGATATATTCACATCTCGGTCAAGTAGATTCCATTGTTGAAGTCGTGATGCAAGCAACAGGGCCTTGGTCTTCGGAAGGTTTAAGTCTCTGATCAGATCATTCAGTTCTTCCTGACTTATCACATGTGGCTCCTTAGTGTCAGACACTGGGGCGAAATTGGGAACTGAATGCGTACTCGAAGATTGTGCAACATCCTGACAAGTTGCAGGTTCTTCGTCGGATGAAACACTGCTTAGTGTGTATGAGTCTGGTGGTACGGGTATAGGCAGAACAATATCATGTGGGACAGGTCTCCTCGCGGAATCCAAGTCAGGATACTGTATTTTATGCTTCGTGCCTTTTCAGAAACCTGTAATATTGGTCAGGCAGAAGTAACAGTCTGCAACATGATCCCGGGGCTCGCGCCAAACCATAGGTACAGCGAACGGCATCGATTGATGTGTACCTTTCAACCATCCTTTTAGAGTACGCGCACACGAGTTACAACTTTGTTTAAGAGCCCAATCGCGATCCTGGTCGCCGACTTTACCCCCAAAGTACAGGTGGTACGCTGTCTTTAGGAACGGTGACAATGCCCTACTTTGCCCCTTGAAGACCACTTCCCCACATATGTAGCAGAATGAATCTACCAAGTTTTTGCAAGTTCGTGGCATGTTGGTTTAACACAAATGTCAATATTTCACGCAGAAATATTTTTCCTTAACGATATAAACAGACACAGAGTAACGCGACTCTCTTACACCACGATCACCTCGGAAGTAAAATATCTGCTTCATGGGACAACGAGGTGGATGTCTTGGCACCTAGACAAGGGGGTGCCAAAAAATGACCACAAGTTGATTACGAATCCTTTTACCTTGAAGGAAGCCGAGGTGACAGTGTAGGAAGAGTGTAACGAAAATAAAACGTTGAACTCCAATGTACACAAATAAGCCTGTCACACATAGTTAAAAACTGTAAGATACCATTCATTTTAGAGCCAGTCACTTATGGCTCATGGGACATCGTGAAAATATTTCTTCCAGCAGTAATGTTAAAATGCAATATTATTCACATTTTTGTTTTGACATTTATCTGGAATTCTCAAAAAAATGTGTGTTGTGGCAGAATTCACTGTTTTTTTGGTGTAGGTGGAGTGTATTTGGATTTTTTCTATTTCGGGGGGGGGGGGTTGTGGGGGCAGGGGAAAGAATGTTCCTAGGATATAGTAACAATTCTTGGATTGAGGTAAAAGTACACAATTATGCATTCCAAGCATAAAAAATACAATTTCATTAAAAAAATACAATTTTTCGGTAAATGTTTATGGAAAATGCCCCCTAAAAAAATCCTTACGTTCTGGAACTTTTTCAATGCGATATTCGTAATCAGCGACTCGAAATCTATAAGGTACACCCTTTCATCCTCGTGGGAGGATTTTCATGCCGATCAGTGTAATTTGTTATTTTCTGCGACTCTCCAAACATTTTACTTTCTTACTTCAAATGTTTATACATTTTGTGTATAAAATATCTACTGTAGCCATGTGTGAACCTTAAGAATATTTCACTATTCTCATTTAACTCTCTTGTTGATTGCGTTGAGGCCTTCGCGATGGCGCAGTGGCAGCGTCGTCGCTTTGTAATTAAGTGGTCCCGGGTTCGATACCCGGTGGAGGCACCGGATCCCACTTTAAACTGTAGGTCCAGTCCCGATTAGCCTTACTGTGCATAAAGTGCTCTAAAACACCAACTCAATCAATCTATTGTATTGAATACAATAAACTTAAAGTTTAAAGTGGGATCCGAACCACAATGTACCTCCAACAGTTATCGAACCCGGGAACCCTTGATTACATTAACCATCGGGGTTAACTCTTGTTCTTCTATAATTTTTTACAGTTTTATTTCTCTTTTTAAAAAGAGTAATTTTCCTTGTGAATTTCATGGAAACATGTTTTTATTTTTTTCTGCATGGTCAATAAAGTATTTCAATTCTAAAATTACCTCTTTACGTTAAGTACTATTGTCTGGCATTTTTTTCGGGCTTAATATTGAAAGTTGAAATTGTTGCCTAATGGCAAAACTGTAGGTAGGTATTTTGATGGCCTCAGCTTTTAGTCTTGTATCGTCATGCAAGGCACTTTATGTCTGCCTAGAAACTGAGAGAAATATGTGGTTAATAACAATACGTGGAGATATTTAGAAGATTGGAATTTTTCGTCCCACACGAACATCTTGATGCGTCTCCCTTGCACGACGCATCTTCGGGGATTCCCCCGAGAGATTCACCAGATCTTGAGAGTAGCAAACGGGATTGCTTCTTACACAGCTACGGCCGTTTTTAAAGCCGCTGATTGCATGTTCGCGGCGATGGGGAATCCCCCGTAATCGAGTTGCCGGGACGGGCTTTGTCTACCCTCATTACTCCCCCATCTCGTCATCTCTGACAGCCGGGAATCCCCTACCTTCAGAGGAGCATCCCCTCCATGTAATTTCGAACGCTGCCAGATTTCTACTTTCGCTATGGGATTCTGAAGAATGTGACGCGGGATGAAAACATGCAAGTAAAAAGCTGCAGAAAATTATGGAATGTATTATGGTTAGATAACTGGATTTTTTAAAGTATCTTTTTAACGTGACCTCATAGTGCGTCGTGTCGAAATTTTGTATTGTTTACTACGTGGTGTGTAAACGTAGCCTCAAGGAATTGAAAATAGTATTAATTTCCAGAAATATTTTTTTGTACCAGGTTGAGTCGCCTCGGAGGCAGAGTCCGTTGAGTTCTGTACTGAAGTTCCAGCGGTCGAGGGTCCCAGGTTCGAGTCCTTGCGTGGGCATTGGTGTTTCTCTGTGCCCGTTTGTTCATCAATTATCTCATGCCGCGCTAGTCCAATCGTCAGGATGTCTGACTACCTTGTGGAAGAAGTGGATTCGATTCCGCAGCAGCACATGATCTCGGGTCGGGAGAAACTTTACTTTCCAGACTTGTCGAGAAGAATTCGATTTATTTATAGGCCATATATTTTGTTTATCATAATTACAAGGTTAATTCATTGCTGGTAACTGTGTCCTGTGTAGCTAAGTTACATATATTCAGGACGAAATTACGTTTTTTTTTAGGATCGTAGCGTATAAACGAGTCATTTAACAAGAAAACGCCCAAGGAAAGTTTGTTTGTCTTAGTGACCTCTATACACTGCAATGACATGCTGTATATGTTGCATACGGAGGGTGCTTTGAGATTCGAGACAAGACTGAAACTTGTCCTTCGAGACCGATATCGAGACAAACATCTCCACATACGAGATGAGGCGAAATTCTGTCTGATCTCGTCTCGATACCATTTCTACCATTGAATGGATATACACATCTGTTTTAATACTTTTTCCATTAATATTGATCACCAATTCTTTCTACGTCTGCAAAGGCGATCGCCAATTCCTTTGACGTCTGCAAAGGCAATTCTCAATTCCTTTGACGTCTGCAAAGGCAATTCTCAATTCCTTTGACGTCTGCAAAGGCCATCGTCAATTCCTTTGACGTCTGCAAATACCATCGCCAATTTCTTTGAAGTCTGCAAAAATCATCGCCAATTCCTTTGACGTCTCAAAAGGTGATTGCCAATTCATTTGACGTCTGCAAGGGCGATCTTCAATTCCTTTGAGGTCTGCAAAGGCATCGCCAATTCTTTTGACGTCTGCAAAGGCGATCGTCAATTCCTTTGACGTCTGCAAGGGCAATTCTCAATTCCTTTGACGTCTGCAAAGGCAATTCTCAATTCCTTTGACGTCTGCAAAGGCCATCGCCAATTCCTTTGACGTCTGCAAAGGCCATCGCCAATTCCTTTGTCGTCTGCAAAGGCCATCGCCAATTTCTTTCACGTCTGCAAAGGCGGTTGACAATTTCTTTCACGTCTGCAAAGGCGGTTGCCAATTTCTTTGACGTCTGCAAAGACCATCGCCAATTCTTTTGGCGTCTGAAAAGGCGATCATTAATTCTTGTGACGTCTGCAAAGACGATCGCCAATTCCTTTGGCGTCTGTAAAGACGATTGCCAATTCTTTCGACGTCTGCAAAGGCGATCATCCATTCCCTTGACGTCTGAAAAGGCGATCACCGATTCTTTCAACGTCCGCAAAGGCGATCGCCAATTCCTTTGACGTCTGTACAGGTGATTGCCATTTGAAAAAGTGATCACACTCTCGTTTGACTTCTTCGAGGGCAATTTTCCTCTCTGTAAGGTCTAAAATCAAGTGATCGCCCACAAGACAAGACATCCGAAAGCAACAACAAACCTTCAATGAATCTAGCGAACAGCAGTTAAAAAACAAAAAGGTGTCATCTGAACCCGGCCGAGTAATTTGTTAATCTGCTACTGTTCTCAGGACGTAACTCGTTTTCATTCTACACTAAACCTCCCCACATTTTAAGTAATGTACAAAATTAATGACCAAATGATGTATTTAATGAAACCACTCAAACTTTTTATTCCCTTCCCCTAACATCCGTATAGAAAAAAAAAATAACAAAGTTGCGAAACCGAAGTTAACCAAGCGGGGGACAGCACCGTAAAAAAAAAAAAAAAAAAAAGCAGAGTATGCATACACATCAGAGTTGTAACGTCTTTCACAGAGATGCTGGATAGCTTCCGGAGTTCTCTCCTCTGCAAGCCGTGTGGACGCTCCCTCGGGAGGAAGGAGCGAGTTCCCAAGGCCCTCCGAGTTAATTCGGCGAGGTGAGTCGCCACTTCCTGTCCCCCCCCTTTGCCCCCTCCCCCCAGCTTCAGAGATTCTAATTATAGTCAACAAGCTCAGCTCTTGCGGGGACACGGGGTGGGGGTGGGAAGAGCAGTAGACGAAATAGCACTTCAGACTTTCTCTACCTAGTCTAGAGTATAGAGTAAATGTGCTAGAAACTAACTCCTAGGTAGTGTTTCTATAAGGGAGTTTCGTGTTTTCTACCTGTTTTATTTAATTATTTTTTTACCTTTACATTGGAGTCTTTTGTATTCTCTTTCAGTTCTAATCGTGTCATTCGTTCTTTTCGATTTTCGTTCTTTGCAAGTAAATATGCCTGTGTTTTTTTCCCTTAGTCATAGATCGTGGTTCGTGCATACCCTATTTAAGTAATTATTTCTCTATCCCCATGTTTTCTCCTTTTTCTCTCTACCATTCTTTTATTTCTTGCGTCCTTTCCAATAAATTGTTTTTTTTTGCTCTCATGTTTTCCATCATTCTCAGTCTCTATTATCTCTCTCTCTCTCTCTTTCTCTTTCTCTCTCTCTCTCTCTGTATCTCCCTCTCTCTGTATCTCTCTCTCTCTCTCTCTGTATCTCTCTGTATCTCTCTCTCTCTCTCTCTGCATCTCTCTCTCTCTGTATCTCTCTCTCTGTATCTCTTTCTCTCTCTCTTTCTTTCTTTCTCTCTCTCTCTCTCTCTCTCTCATAAGAAACTTTTCTTCTCTCAGCCAATTCAAATCAAAATTAAGAAATCATCTACTGGAGTCAACTTACTAGTACTCGAAACAGGGAAATAAAATTAAACCTTCGTGTAAACTTGTAGGACCAACACCCACCAACTTCTATAATTTGAGTATGTTTTGTTGTGTGTGTGTTTATGTTTTACGTGTATTTTTTTCACTTTTCTTGGTGTGTATGTATTTTTCTGTTTTTATTTTTTATGTTTCTGCGTGTTTTTCTTTTATTTTTCTTGTGTTTTTCTTTGTATCTTAATGTTGTTAGTTTTATAGATTTCATTTTTTGGTATCTTAATGTTTTTATTTTTTATATATTTTACAGTTAGCTATAAAAATCAATTTATAAAATGTAAATTAGAGATGGTTAAGTGGAAGAAAAGGCTTGTGCCTTAACTTCGCCATCCAAACAAGTAATAAATAAATAAATAAAGTTTCAAACCACACAATGTTTGCTACACTTTCAGAATGCTTCTTACATTTCCTATTGTTCCTCTCCAGCTCAACAGATTTTTCAATGTATGGATTTCCCACTACTGATATTAACTTATACTCTATCCCGGGAATCTCTGGAGCAACGCTGCGAATAATGGTAGAGAAGGGGAGAAAGCGGGAGGGCGGATCGAAGTTGTACATGCTCCTGCAAATGGCTGTTATCGGCAATCGCCGTTCCCTCGCACTTGTTCATTGGTCGAGCCCTCGCGAGTCACTTACTATTGGCGCAGAGATTTGCTCTTGGTTGCTCTCTCCAAATATTCCCGGAACAGAGAATAGTATTTTAATGAACTACTTGTATAAATCGTGTTCAGAATTTGTTTCTTAAAAAAAAAAATGCAACCATTTGTATGTGCCACTCCATAGACCTGGGGTATTTTAAGCATACAACAGGTATGACCAATACTCATTGGCTATGGAAACGCTGCCGCCTTGTAACCGAAAGATTTTTGGTTCGATACCCATGGGTAGGAAGCATTTTACAGTGATTCAGATCCACTTTAAACTGTATTTCCAGACATGGTTAGCCTATCTGAGCATGAAGTGGACTTTCCTTTGCGATATTCACCCTTTCCTTACATTTTCTGTCAGAAATCTCCCTGTAAATCTACGAGTTCCCCTGCTCGGTATACTATCAGGTTGTCCTGTGGAAAGTGCCAGATTGCATTCGTCACGGACAACTTGACAAATGCCTTCATGAGTGGGAGTTCTGTTTTTAAGACGCGAATTTCAAAATCCCAAGTTGCTTGCAACACCTTTAACCGCTGGTTGCCAGCGTAGTTGAGGGGAGCGACTGGAATTACTGTTAGCTTGATGTTTCAACATATCGATTTCAAAGCCTCGTACGTTTTCAATGCTTTCGACCGCTGTGCCGAGTTGATTGCCTAATATGTTAGGGGAAAAATTGATTGAAGAGCACACACATTATCTCGCAAGGGGGAAATATTTCAAACTATAAAGTTCTAGCTTGCGAAGCTGGAAGCTTGCCGAACTTGTGCATACAGCTGTTTGCCTAATACCGTATATAAGGGAAAAGTAAGTGATCCAGGACCTAAACTTCAGAGCTCAGTAATTTTACAGTCTGCACGAGGAAAAATGTTGCTTATTACTTTATACAACTATTTTGTCCCTCACCGTGGCCGTGTAGTCTAAGGTCGCCATGTATTTTGGTTCAGGAAAAAGGGACGCACGCTGGTTCTAGTCTCCTGGGGGAAACGTAACAACTTTTTCCCTGAGATGTATGGAACCAGTGGTCGTTCACCATGGTGAGGAAATTGGGGAGCTACGAATGAGTAGTGTAAACCGGTTACGGAAAACAAAAACGAGTAGGGAGTTTTCGTGCGGGCCATCTGACTATTTTACCTAATTTGATATTTATATCTTGATTATTTCTAGAGTACTGTCAAATTAATATTGTTTCTTCCTGAAGTTTTGTATTGTTATCTCTGTCATCGTAATTATTGTAGGAATATTTTAGCAATCTGTTTAAACTATACCTTGTACCAGCTAACTGTAGAGCAGGCGAACGAGGACAAGTCTCTGAGCAAGTAATGACGCGTGACGGCTCCACCAATGAACAGTGAGAGAAACGGGATTGCGTAATGAGCTCCTGCTGGAGTTACCCGCTTTCCCTGCTTTGCTCTGATTTGCCGACGCGATTTCCGTCCTCTTTCTCTGCCGCTATGCGCAGCCCTGCTCCACAGTTAGCTGGTACAGGGTATAGGTATTTTCTTTGTTACGTTTAATGTGATTCGTCGAACTCATGCCACTGATTCTGTATGCAGATGTGAAGACTAAAATTATAGGTTTGAATGCAGCATTCCGGATACAAGTAATAAATTATTATTATTATTATTAACAATAATACCAGAAAATGCATGAGATGTTACGTGCTGCTTCCGCAAGAAGTCAGAGAACCATGCATAATTGGCAACACTGTTTCGAAAGCGATCGAGGATCGGAGGAATATGGAAGAGCAGAGGACGCTGGAACATCGTCCTCCCAAATTAGAGGCTGATTTAATTGCCGATTGTCTCCTGAGAGTTATCCAGACCCGAGTTGCACATAATCAAGGTTTGAGATTAGCACCACAGTCGCGCTACCCCCTCCTCGCAGCATCGTTCCTTGCCACCTCACCCCCTCTCTCCAGAACCCTGTTAGTGAGAATTACCATTACATTTGTCAGTTATCCCTGATGCCCCCACTCCCTCCCCCTTTCGCCCCCCTAACAATGGGTCCGGCGCGTGACATCAATTATGACCGCCGCTGTGTTTCCGTTTGCAGTTCCGTGTTACACCGATGTGATTGTCGGTGTCTGCCTGATTTTTTTTTATCAATATCCCGATACCCCTTTACCCTTCATATTGCTTACCCTTATGCCCTCTGCTTGTCGACCCCAGGGGAAATGTCATGGTGACGTCACGCCTCCGTTTTGACTACTGCGTCAGCTGGGGGAAAGAGCATGAAGAGGCAATATTCGCTTCTCTTTTTTGGGAATATATGGTTGTGTGGCGTTTTCGTTATTGCTCGCTGCTCATTTGTTTTCTCAACACTGAAATTCGGTTCCGGGATTACCCCCCTCCGTCTCCTCTCCACCCCGACCCTTAAGCAAGATTTATTTTTCTATTTGCCAATTCTTGCAGGATACAGTTCGAAGTTTATGAAAACCTATCCTGTTCAATCTAAGTTTTCTTTGTTTGTCAAAGATTGTTTTCAATCCATTTTACACTAGAATAGGCTAATCGGGACTGGACTTACATTTGAAAGCGCAATGTGCTTCCACCGAGCATCGAAACCCCTTAAGTAGAAGCCAACAGCGTCAGGAGTGCCCACAGGGGGGATTATGGCACAGGTTGCGCCATCTAGATTTTTGGCGGAATTTTTTACCTTCAAATAATATAAAATTCAACATTTATATGTAAAATGTATGTAAAATATATGTAAAAAATTTACTCCTTAAATGAACCATAAGTAATCCATTAGATGAAGAAAAGAAATTGTTTAAGGGTATTATCGAAACGGGGGTGGGACTCTTACATATTAGGCCTTAATTGACACGTGCGTTCTGGGGGGGGGTTCTGAATTAAACATTGGGGGGGGACAGTATCCAACTCTAGGTCTCTGATTATGGGGGATATTTTAGTTAGAGGTGGATTGAGCATTAAATTGAGTGGGTATCCAGTTCTTGTGTATTATTATTGTCTTAGACTGTTGCGGAAATTCTGGTGTGGAGACTGAGAATTAATTTTTTGGAGGAGGCAATATCCACTCTTCAATATCAACAGCAAGTCTAAAATCGGCATGGAAGTTTTGGTGGTAGGATTGAGTATTAAATTTAAGTTGTGAGATTTGAAGCTCTTGATAAAATGTTAAATCTTAGATTGTCAAGGGATTTCTGTAGTGGAGAGAGAGTTCGAACATTACATTTTGGAGACTGTATTTAGCAATTTGGTATCCACACGTTTGAACAACTTTTAATTACAATTTTCAAGCATCGGTATCGGTGGGAATCGGTGAGAGTATCGAGTTAAAGGAGGTATCGGTTCAGTGGAGTTGGATACCAGTGTTACAATGTAATAGATGTTCCAGATTTGCCCATACAGGTCAACAGTGCAAGTGTAAAAAATAGTGTTATAAATGTGGTCCAGATTATCACGAAGGAAACTGCGAAATGAGTGAAACATGTATAAATTGTAAAAGATATCATATTTTCAAATGTCATATTATCCGTCTATGTATTCATAAATAAAATCAAGTGTTCAATGGGTACCGACCGGGTTCGATTTCTGGTGGATGCACATAGCGGGTTGGATCCCACTGTAAACTGTAGATTGAGTTTCAATTAGCCTGTCTGTGAAGAAAGTCCATTGAAAACTCAATCAAGTACTCATAAGACTTTCTTAACCTGTTACAACATTTGAATTATAAAAATGAGGAAAGGTAAGTTTTAGGAGTGCCAAACATTTAGAACAGCAATTACAATTGTAGCGAGGTCTCAGTTAGTAAGTTGGCATAGGGATGTGACGACCCCATCTCCTAGTGGCTTGTTCACTGCAGTTAGTCAACCAACAGAGTGATATGGTCAAAATTTTGCTCTGTTGGGATTTATAGAGCTGTCCTGCATGGCTCTATCAGCGTGCCATAATCGGCAGAGGTGAGGTAGGGTTGGTGGACTACTATGTGCTCCTCCCAGCTAGATCCGAGGGATCCGCTGACCAACGACAGGTGGGGTCCTCCATTCATACTGAGGTGTTAGGCGTAAAGCTGACAACTCTGCACTGTAAGAAAGTTATGTCAAGAAACAGCAACATGAGGCCATGGATGTTCCAAAGGTAAAATATCCCGGAGGTAAAATAGTCCCCCCATTCGAATCTCCGGGCAAGGGCTAAGGCCAAGACGAAGAGGGAGATGGACCTTAAGGAAATCGGTAAGGATGGAAAAGATTGAATTGATCTTGCTCAGCATAGGAACAGATGGAGACCTATGTTGATGCAGCCATAAACCTTCGAGTTTAAGCAGGCTAGAGAGTTAGTTAGTTAGTCTAGGTTAGTAAGAATATACGCCTTATGAAATGAAGGACAAACTACACTAGTGAATTCTGGGAAACCGAGTGACATTCGATCAATCTCTGTGTCGTACCGACAACTTTTCAAACTAACAGAATTCCTTGAGATAGATACACGGACGAAGCACAACACCAGGAGCTTGCAGCAAACGTAATCCGGAATGACCCTGCACCGATCTCGCACAAAGGTTGGGAAGGGGGGAGTTAAATGAAGCACGGTATTTTCACGAGCAAAGTGATGCTAATAAGATGTGTATAACATCAGCAGCAAACCCCCTCCCCTCCCAGTCGAACCCCCTAACGTCTACGAAAACCCAATCTGTCCAATCAAAGACCCACTTTAGCAGGGGGCCTCTTCCGAAAAGCACGATTCGCTTTTGTTTCCAAAGTGGCACAACAGCACCACACTTTCATCTTTCATCCGACTTCACGCTATATTAAACATTTTGACAACTCGGCGGCAAGGCAGAAGGTCCAGGGGCGGAGGTGGCGGGGAGAGGCGTAGGAGGGGGGAGAGAAAAGGACTCCTGCTACTAATGGTATTTTAATTTGCATTGATTTTTAGCTCGGATATCATTTGCATAATTCAAGGGGGGGCGTTTTTCTTCCCCGTCCTCAGATATGCTTTTAAGAGTAGCGAAATGAAATAAGCAGCTTCAATATTTTATAAGGGGAGCCCACGGTCTGTCGATCTGTTGTCCGTTAGAGAGGATACAGTTTTTGTCACATTGGTGTGTGTGTGTTCGTGTTTATTAGTTCTCTCTCTTCTCTCTTGTCCTTTTAGCAGTCCTCTATCGCGATAAGCATTAGCCCTTTTTCTACCCTCTCCCACTCCCACCCCTTCTCTGTGTAGGGTTAATTGGCGAACAGAGAGGGCTACCTTTCCCGTTTGATCCCAATCTCGACTACAACATGGTTGCACCCCCTTTAACGTTCCCTATCTTTTACATAGCCAAATACGCAGTGTTTCCATCTACAATTTACTTTCACTGAACACTTGCGGTTTATATTAAATTATTAATAAGTAGGTAAGAATGTTGATGACCAAAAGATCACCAAAGTATGAAAATTAAAAAGCAGATTTACGACCTTCCTATAAATATGCCCGAACAACAATAAATATTTCTAACTAATAAATTATGTTTTTCCCTGGGGCAACTGTCATTTTTCTTATTTAGCGGCGTCGCTTTTCTGCCACTCTTGGCTAATCGCGGCGACGAGGATGAGTGATAACGAGATGAACATGATGAAAGGGCACTCACAAAGAACACCCATGCGAAGGCCAGGACGGCGAGAAATGGGAATACGACCACGTAACGCCATCGGCCACCGAGGTGGCCGTTTTATGTAACAATAAGAAAGGAGAAAAGAAACAAATAAAAAGTACTTATTTTAAAAGTATACAACGCTATTTTATTTATTTTATTTTATTTCAAATGGCATAAATGCCATACACTGGGATGTTTTCACATAGATCTTGATATTTCACTCTATGGGCACCGAGTTATTTTGCGAAAATTTTGAAATGGAAATGATAACTGATGTTAGCTAACAAAACCTTGCATTTAAGAAGATTTATTTTTATTTGGACTGACAGAACAGGAACCGGATATTGTTGTACGTTCTTTACAGCTAGAAAAGGGGAAAATATGCTGAATATAATTTAAGTATACTCTATTAAGTGGCCCGACCCTGTGGCCGAGTGGTTAGCACATCGCGCTGCGACGCCAAGGGTCCCGGGTTCGAATCCCGGTCGGGCTTGGTTGTTTGTGAATGTCCATTCATCAATTTCATCATTTCATCACTCATCCCCATCTTCGCAAATTAGCCAAGAGGCACAAAACGCGAAGTAAAATAAAACTAAATCAATCAATCAATCAATCAATCTATTAAGTGGAAAATCGTCAAACATACATGCATATGCCCTAACAAAGCATTTTAATTTCATTAGTTTTTAATAACATGAATTTCTATAAGATATTACGCTATTAACAATTACATTAATTAGGGAAACTCTGTAATGGCATTTATACACTTTAACACGTACGAAACGGTCAGTTTTTTACGGCGGTTGGATGGCAGTGAAAATTGACTGCCTTACACCGTAATTTCTCCAGTCAATTTTATTTAGTGTACTAACCATTTCGATGGTCGAGTGTGTGACCTTTTGCCTTACGGTTTGGTTATCGAAAATTCTCAGTTCGAACCACGAAGTGGGAGTTGATCAGTGGCGTATTCTCCATGTTACCGCTTTTACCGGTAGTGTTGCCGACGAGACGAGACTTTGGCCTGTCTCGTCTCGTGGAGCCTCGTGGAAATGCTGTCCCGTCTCGAAAATATTCGTTTGTCTTATGACATATGGTCAATCTCGTCTCGTCTCGAATTTTGAAAAGCCTGTCCCGTCTCGTCCCGTGGGCAACACTATTTACCGGCGGTAAATCAAGCTTTTCATATATTTTTTGTACGTTTCGGTTTAATATATGGGTAATTGTTAATTATATATTATGCAAAATATTAAACCAAGCTTCCAAACCAGAATTTAAGAATCGATTTCCATGGCGCCCCTCTGACGCCCGGTTTTCCCCCCGATTGTACAGTCAACGGCAAAGATAATGGTAGAGCAAATTGTCCACCACTATTTTCATTACTTTTTATTCTACATCCTGTGTTGTTTTAAGGAATGAAACTATGTTGGTTCGAAGCAGGCATTATTCTCTGCTTTTTGATGTCATTATTTCAATTCATTAACATCACATTGTGTAATGCAGACCGAATGAAAATGGTGATGGACAATTCGCCTACTGTTTCTTTCGCCGTTTGGTGTACGAGAGAGGTAATACTACCTTTCTCTTAGTTAACCTTTAGAGGATGGGTAAAATTTCAAACGAAAGCATACAAAGCTTTGGGATGGGCGAGGGGGTTCAGTAGCGTTTCGTCCGAGTTGTAGTTCATCCGAAAGCGAAATTCCTAGAAAAATGTTACAGTTCGTCCGCGACGGTTCAATGAGTTGCGTTTCGTCCGAACCTGGCTGATGATGAGTCACACCTTTACTAACCGGTGGCAGCGGTGGAATTGGTGACTAGGATGCCTCAGTTTACAACTGGGTCATTCCACGTCAATTCATCCAGGCCATGTCACCCACCATCCCCGATTTTGATGAAATTCGGTATGCTTATAGAACTTTTCATGCTGATTACAAAAATGACAACTTTTTTAAAATTGGTCAAGGGGTTCAGAAGTTACGCACTTTTTAAGATCTCCGTGTACGCCACATGCGGTTCCACTTTGAATGTCACGCATTAGGTTATAAACGATTGTATCTTCCCTCGCGTTTGCCGTAGAAACTTCAAGTTTGTTTTCTTTTGTTCAGAATAGTATAAGCTTTCATTTAAATAACGTTTCAGATGAATGCATTAATAAACATGCATTTTTATATATAGTTTTATGTATTTTTTTAGAAAAATAAATGACTAACTTCAAGAGCGAATTTCATGCAATGCCCCCCCTTCAATTTCCCCCCAATTTTATATGTAGGTAGCTCAGAGTGTGTACTAATGCCTGATGAAAAAATTGGGATGGGCGGTTCAGAGACAGGGTGATAAAAAAATAATTTGCATAAAATGACATTAAAAGTAAATCTTATTAAAAATGCTTATGTATTTAGCACAAAGCCTGAAGTACAATATGTTTCAAGTTACAATATTCAAAATTTATGTTCACTAAGCATAGGCGTAACTTGGTGGGGGCAAAGGGAAGCACTTGCCCCCTCCAAAATGTATAGATTAATTTAAAATTTGCAAGTAATAATTACAGTGGAACCCCGATTTAAGTTCCTCGATTTTACATTTTCCTTCATTTTGCATTAAATCTTAATGGTCTGGTTAAAAATTTTCCAAGATTTTATATTTTTCCGCGTATTAAGTTTTTTCAGCTTGGTCTCCTGGATAACGTAAAATTGAGGTTCCACTGTATCTAAGTTAGTTTCAACAGTCTTCATTTTTTAAAATTTTATATATTATATAATTATTATTAACATTCCCAAGTTTAGCAAATTTATCTTCGAGAACATTCTTTTTGTGCATTTTATCTCAATATGGAAGTTCTTTTTTGGCTACTCTTCATGGGTATACGTAATATGAAGTAAGAATTAATACTACACATTTGTGCTGATTGAAGTTTTTTCAAATGGAGCTTTTTCGCCACATACCACAGAAAATATCCTTCTGACGAGATGGTTGGAACAGTAAAAATACTTGTAAAGACTTCTATAGTATAAAGCAACAAGTACGGCAATTATGTAGAAATAGTATTCAAGGCATAAATGTCTTAGTAATCATCTAGGGTGAAATGACAACAACCCACAGTACAATGTGTCAGCGATTGCAAAGTACTACAACAGTACCAGGAAGTATACACTATTTTGAACTTACAGGTTCCGTAAGTTACTTTTTACAAGTAACTGAGTTACATCAATCATTAAAAAAGTTACTCAGTTATTGTTACTTGTACTTTGAAAGTAACTTAGTTTCTTTTACAATTACTGTAACAGTAACGTACTGTTAATGATCATTGATTTGTGTAAACGTTACACAAAATCAATAATCAAGAAGACTTCCATGTTTTACTTATGTTTCTAGTACATAATATGTATTCATATATTTACATTATTACTGCTAATAAATGATGGAAAACACAGTCAACTTTGCTTGAACGATTATAATTAAAAATCATTTGTATGCTGACTACGGTATTTTGAATATGGTGTCATTGATTCCACTTGCACCTATTTCTTTCTCCTCCATTCCAAGTTCAACAATATCCAAAGATCCACTCCCTCGACAATGACTTTTTCCTAGCTGGACAACAACATTCCAAACGAACGCAGCAGTTTACCAAAAACAATGGAGTTTTCACATACAATTAGAAATCAATTACAGTAAAGCGTGGATGTTCTAAATTTAGCATGCAACAATGTATAGCTTCCTTGCCAGCAATTCCAAGTAAATCCTTTCACGTAGCATCCGGAGAAGGTACATATTTTATTTTTATAGTCTGGAACAGAATTGTCCAATGTAGCTATTTCCCTACTGCAAAAAATAACTCTGTTACCGTTGTTAACGTTACAGGTACTTACTTTTAAAAGTAGCTAGTTACAGTTAGAATTCCTAAATAAAAAGTAACTGTACTTGTAACTTTGTAACTAGTTACTTCGAAACACTAGTTGTTTAACAATCAGAGCCAAAATAGTAAGTGCTGATGTGATATGTTTTGTATAACTGTATGGTTTGACCTTTGTGTAGAAGTGGCTTTCGAATTCCAACAGTGAACAGTTATGTAGTAGCATGTGTGTGCGTGACTCAAACTTGTTTGTAGGATTGCTTCAAATGTCCACGTGAAAATGGCAATGCAGCTATTAAATTCTTGCATCCACTTTGTCCATCAACTTCCCACTACTGGCCAAAAAGTATGCTGTGTCCAGTGGACATTAACAACACAAATGGATGGGCATATGTACTTAGTGATAAGTCAAATACTTTAGTGTGTTTGAAATGGTCAAAATATCCATCTAAAATGTGAACGGCACAATTTATAGTACATGAAATTTTGGCAATGCATAGAGTACAATTTTTACGTACTATCTTAATGGGTCACTTGGAAACTTTCTTCGGGTTGAGATAATCGCAAAGTTTTCCATCGCATAAAAATAGTGTCCAGGATTATTTCATAAATACATTTGAAAAATCACAATTATTACTCTTTATTCGTTTTTTCCTCAAGTGCCAGGAGCATCACAAAATATATTTAACTTATAAATTTTGCAGGGGGAAAGTGCTTCCCTTTGCCCCCACCAAGTTACGCCTATGCTTAGTGAACATAAATTTTGAATATTGTAACTTGAAACATATTGTACTTCAGGCTTTGTGCTAAATACATAAGCATTTTTAATAAGATTTACTTTTAATGTCATTTTATGCAAATTATTTTTTTATCACCCTGTCTCTGAACCGCCCATCCCAATTTTTTCATCAGGCATTAGTACACACTCTGAGCTACCTACATATAAAATTGGGGGGAAATTGAAGGGGGGGCATTGCATGAAATTCGCTCTTGAAGTTAGTCATTTATTTCTCTAAAAAAATACATAAAACTATATATAAAAATGCATGTTTATTGATGCATTCATCTGAAACGTTATTTAAATGAAAGCTTATACTATTCTGAACAAAAGAAAATAAACTTGAAGTTTCTACGGCAAACCCGATGGAAGATACGATCGTTTATAACCTAATGCGTGTCATTCAAAGTGGAGCCGGATGTGGCGTACACGGAGATCTTAAAAAGTGCGTAACTTCTGAACCCCTTGACCAATTTTAAAAAAGTTGTCATTTTTGTAATCAGCATCAAAAGTTCTATAAGCATACCGAATTTCATCAAAATTGAGGATGGTGGGTGACATTTTCACAAAATTCTGGATGATTTGACATGGAATGACCCAACTTTTAAAACTACATTGCATAGACAGCGGAGTGTAGCGCAGGTAGTGAAGATTCGAGAGAGGGGTCCCGGGTTCGATACGCGCTGGAGGCACAAGTGGTTCGGACCCCACTTTAAACTGTAGGTCCAGTCCCGATTAGCCTTACTGTGCATAAGGTGGACTTAAAACAACAAATCAAATCAAATCGTCGAGAGAAAGTGAACCTGGATCCAGAAATTTTAGTCATGTCAGATAGCAACGATTTCTTACTATCTGACAACTGTAAAGGTGAGATTTGCAAGTTCCAGAGGGAAAGAAATATTAAAACAACAAAAAATATTTTCTTGGATGGAACATTTAAGAGTGTTAGCAAGCAGTTTGCTTCATTAAACACTATTAGGATGGTAGCCCTCGGACGAAACCGTAAGCTGCATCTTCCTGGAATTCGGACGAAACGCTACGCCACGGGGTGAGGGAGCCAAAGCAAGTGACTGTTTCAAAAACACATTCACTGCAGCGTCCATTTTCACCACTGGAAACAGCGTTGATAGAAGAACACTGCGTGTTCCATCTGCTTTCTGTGCCGCGCTCGGTAGAGGCAGTGTTGCTACATGAAAGGAAATTTTCCTTGGTGCAGCGAAATCTACTGCAATTTTAGGTTAAAAAGGGAGATTTCATGAAAGACATAAAATTGCCGGAAAATTTGAAGTTGTCGAGTTCTGCTTTTGTTTTACTTGGGTGTTTATTTCAAAAACATCTAATTAACCTAGATTCAATTAATTAATCCAATTCAACGCCGCTTTTCGACCTCCGCTGATTAATCGCGACGATGACCGTCATCATTGAGAAGATGGACATGACGAGTAAATTTGTGTATTCGAAAATTTGACCTGGTTTACGGCAATAGTTATTATTTATTATATATATTAATTGAAGGACTCTGGTGTAAAACATGGTAAGTGACATTTTGGTCAGTTCTGACTTCATTAAGAGAAAGGGTTATTAGAAGCTATACTGTAGATAAATTGTTTTCGTGTTGTGTTTACTAATTTCAGAAGGCTTCACTCAGTCCAATGAAAATTGTATGACATGACTAGGGCCCGGGACTTTATGTTATAACATATTTTTCATATTTTTTATATATCATGGTATCGAATTCCGGAGTGAGATCTCGACGTATCTGGTGATAATAAACTGAAATTAGAAAATTTGATAGGACATAATTTGACATATTTTACGATTTTTTTTGTTTTAACAACATATTTATTCCCTTTTCAGGCAAGATGACATATTTAGCTATCTATAATTTCCTAATTTTCCTACATACAAATAATTATTTAACATGTATCCGGATCTTTATTATCCACCTATTTTGAGACTCGAAACTGAAAACATCCATGACACCTCTGTGCAGGCACGCCTGGAGGATTTTTTCCTGGAGGAGGGAAAGCGGTCCCTTGTCCCCCTCCGGGCGTCCATGCATCTGCGTTATTGTCTGAGCTTGCATGATGTGAACGAACTCTGCCCTTCATTGTTGTACGCATTCACGAGAATCGCCAGCGAGAAACGAAACGAATTTGAACTGTTGTATGATCTTCTTTTTTCCATTTTACAACAATTAAAAAAACTGACAGTTACGCGATCAAGTCGGCAGACTTTGATTTTACCAATAATGCGAAAAAGAGGCTGACGTCAAGAAAAGAACCTGGACGTTTGTGTTTGTCGATAAGAAGTAAGAACAATGCTTCGAACGAGTGTTGGTTAACGCAGCGGCTTCTCTTTCATGCCAAGTGAATATGGTTTGACGAGGCAATCTCGAATCAGTGGTCGATTGAGAGGCGCAATAGTATCAGAACGATGCCTCCTGTAAAGGAATCAGATTCGGTCAAATTGATTTGGTTAGAGAGAAATTCAGAACCATCTTGAACAACAATCCTGGATTCAGCACTTTCACCACCATCGCCGGTGTCGTGAGCGGTGACAGAAGATCAACTCTGGAAAGTGTTGAGGAAGATTTGACACCTGCTGATGTAACGTTTTTTTTAGGTTTGCTCTACTTACATCGTGCTCCGTGGAACGTACATTCTCACGCTACAAAGCTCTGCTGGTAGACAACAGGCGAAGTTTCACGGTAGAGAACTTGAAGAGAATTTTCGTTTCTCACTGCAATGCTTGAGGTTAGTAAAATTAAAACTTTGTGAACTTCCTTCGTTTATATGCCTAGTGTACGATATTTTTTTTTAATATTTCCTCTGTGTGTGAGGCATGTTTTAACAAAGATTTTGTATGCAGATTGAATACAGTATTTTCTTCTGAATACTCTGCCTTTTCTTGTACGATAAATTCGAAAATTACACTTGCAATAAATAGGTAAAATGTGGCAGAATAGCAAATGCAACTGAGGATAATTGCGCAATAAGTGCCACGATTTTTCCAATGTTTCTCCACGCATTCTATATGAAAGAGATTCTAATTTCATTTAATACATCATCCGAACTTTGTTGATATTGCGTGGAAAACCCAGAATAGAATTGTAAATGAAAAAAAAAGGAAGTTCTGTTTTGCATATATTTTGGATTCACTTTTTTTTCATTTTTCTGACATTTTTCAATTTTTAAGACATATTTTTAATTTTTTCTGACATATTTACATACATATTTTACACTTTTATAGGACATAAAGTCCCGGGCCCTGGCACATGACAATTTCACTCATAATGTAAGGATGGCACATTTTACTTTGCAACTCAAAAATTACCAAAATGTCGCTTACCATGTTTTACACCCGGGCCCTTCAATTAATTATAATAAATAATAACGGTTGCCGTAAACCAGGTCAAATTTTCGAATACCCAAATTTACTTGTCATTTTCATCTTCTCGATGACCAAAGTCATCGTCGGGATTACTCTGCGGAGGTCGAAAAGCGGCGTTGAATTGGGGGAATGCAGTTCTCTCCACCCCCTCCCACCCTAAGCATTCGACCCATCAGAACAAGCCTTTCAGGTTTCGCAGATTCCGATACGAGAAATGAAATTCAAACATAATGAGCAATTCCTCCCATGCGTGGACGCATACGCATACGCATCATAAATATCAGCGAATTCTTCCGATGCGGGCATGTTTACCCATTCCTGGACGGATCGAAATTTGAAAAAAAATCCAATTTATTTATTTTTCACCTGAATAAAAATCCCGTCTGGAGAGCCTTGGGGGACTGGGACCAATTTTTTTCGGCAAAAGGAACGCCTCGTTAAAATTTGACGCCCTGATCAGCTCAGTTCAATTGAGCATAGGCTCCGAATCGCTCGCCGATGTTCTTTTGTTCCCCCGAAAACACGATTGTGATTAGCCATTACACAATGCTACCTGGCGGTGTACATATAAACCTGCTTCCATGCCCATTATTGAGGAAACAAAAGAGAGGCGATAGAGCGCAACCCGCATTTCATTTGTTAACATCGAAGCGAGAAATGACGGGAGGTCACCCACTACTTTTTTTTTTTCCAACAGCGACCTATTAAAGATGAAAGATGGGTTTTCGACAAACGCGCCACCGAAATTCTCTATTGATCTACCCCATGCTTTTGTCCGCTTTCATGTACATGCGAACCGATATTTAACGTGTAAATATTACTGCCTCTACTAACAGTTCCCGATAAAACCTCATTTTGGCCTTTGGTTGTACCGGGCTTCCAAATGCTCAATCATTTCTGTTATTTACCGAAACGTAGCTGGCATATGAGCACCTCTCCCCCCACCCCCCACTCCCCCCAAGGGTGCTGAAAGATGCAAATTTCGTTGTGAAAATTTTTATCCCTTTCGATGTGGATCCGTTTCTTGCTTATTATCTCTTTATTTCCCTCCTTTCAGTTTGGGTTGTGAATTAATATTATTATTTATTATATCAATAGGGTTACAATTAAGCCGTACAACATTTCATTTAGAACAATATTAATACAAATAATGGCTTGATGTCCTATGAAGTGTGGATTTTGAATAACAGTAGAAGGTGTTAAAAGTGTGATTTCACTGATATTTGATTGAAAAGAGACATTTTTTAATATTTTCACCTTGCGTTTTATTATCATTGATAATTTATTCCATATTAATAATTATTACAATAATTTATTTCGCACAAATGTGTGTAAGACCAATATTGGAATACAGTACAATTACTTGAACTGTCTGTAGCTGTAACATCACTATGAGTAATGTAGTCGAAGTTGTACAGAAAATATTCATTGAGGAAGTTTACCAAGTTTGGCCTCTACACCTTCTCTGCCACGTCGGTCATAATGACCGTAACTGGTGCATACCAATCACGCCATGTTGGTCATTATGCCCGAAACATGTGGCTTGACTTTGTTGCCGTCGGTCACGAGTATAACAATGATGTGCATAAGGCATGGCCGACAAGCCGTGGGGAGTCGAGTGCACACAAATAGCTCATTCCACAGTCACGTATGTGACAAACATACCTTCGCATGCTGACGCGAATAATGATAATCTGGCTCACAAATGAAGCATTGACATGAAACCTATTTTATTGTATACATTAGAATGTTGTTAACAGTAAATAATATCGGAGAATATATTACATTGAATATTTGACCGTTTAAATTGCTTTTTTTATAATGGTCATGTACGTACGTGACTTAAAATAGAAGTTACACTTCATATACATTTCTTCTTCTTCAAAATTCTGTGAATTATACAGAACAACATGAATTTTGAATTTTTTTACACTGTGTGAGAATACATGAATTTTGGTTACTTGGCAAACTCTTGATATTAATTTTACTTAACTGAGAATGGAAATGCCGTAATTCCACGATAATTAGGGAATCTTTGAATTATATCATTCAGTTGTATGATGTCTACATCATTTTCTCGATGTCTATGAAGTTGTGTTCGGACTGTTTCTTAATGAAAACTACACTGATATCAGACTTTTTCACTGCACACACTTCTGCAACACATGGTTTCCACATTTCCTTTCTACATCTTTTTACAGTAGGAAAGCGCCAGGTGAAATATTTGAAATGCATTTTGTGGCATATGATGACTGAAGATTCAATACCATGTGCACATGTTTGACGATCACACCTTGACTCTTTATCCTCGCAGTAACAAACCTCTTGTATCGAGATATTCAATTCCTTATGTTAAATAGGCCAACATAATCGCTGATTGCATTAATTCATGGCAAAATCAACAGTATTGCTTTGTTGTATGTCAGATTTGAAGACTGTAGCTTGAATTCATTTCTATTCGTCACTAAGCCCCGCGACAGGTTAAGTTTGCAGCAACATTTCACACATGTAGACCCAAACGTGCGCGCAGAATATAGTTCCGCTGCAACACTGCCGATTTTCTCGCTGTCTGTGACATAAACAGCTTGACGGTTGAGGCAAGATTGGCATGGGAGATGCTGAGTGCCATTCTCGCGTGGATTAATACATAAAACTTGCTGCAAACTTAACCTGTCGCGAGGTGCATTTTTAAGGAGAAAACTTTGAATGCCCAATACTTACATCAGGATCCAATACTTTGAGCAAAGCATGTACACTGTAAGAAAGTATTTCGAACATGTTTTCTAATGCCATCTGCTTTGTAATCAAGAGACACGGTGGAGGCATATTGTACAGTGATTCGGATTCCACTTTAAACTGTAGGTCCAGTCCCAATTAGCCTATCTGTGCATAAAGTAGACTTAAACCAACAGTTCTTTCAATTAATTCAATCTGATGCCATCTCCCCATGTAGTTATTTTATCATGCATGCATAGAAGAGTATATGCAATGTACAAACGGTATAAGAACACTATCCCTAATACCTGACAATACTCTATATTCACTATTGTCCCTGCCACTGTTAAATATAAAATAAAATACACTATTCTAGTGACCTAGTCATCAATATCAGCATAATAATAGTGTCACATACCTGTCTCAGGTCACAAACCTGACCACTGTCACATACATGACCACCATAAATTGTACTATTAATTAACATTTTAATTATTTTTTGTATATTATGACAACCTTCCATAATTGCGTTTTGCACATAACATTTGGAGATTTTCATTTGAACCACTTAGTATAGACAGGAAAAAACTCCTTTGAATGGTCATGTTTGTGACATCTGAAAACCTCCACACTAATATCTGATACCCAGAACACCCATAATACATCCAAAGTTTTGTGATGGTGTGGTATCATAGAGTATATATCCAAAATGGAAAATAAATATGTAATTAACACATCACGTTAAGAATAGGTGAAATAGGGTATCAGGAACCAGATCACATTTCACTACAAGATTTCTGAATAGCTACATAATATGTGGAATTTATATCAACATCTGAACTTCTGGAGCTAAAATAAAGTTGACTACCAGAAATATCACATATTTCTAAAGACAATAAAGTGTTTGCCACCATTATTCAATGAAAAATAATTGGTATTTTGGTTTCAAATTCTGTGGAATGAGCCAAAAGTGTTTCGGCTGTTCATTTTCTTACAGGGAAAGAAAAGCTACATTTGTGAATTTGCGAAATAAAGTCCAATAACCACTTTGGCGCAGGAGTAAGGAATTGGTGAAACAACTCTGGGACCCCGAATTTCTTCTCAATGAAGTGTAACAGATTAGTAATGAATGCGACGGTCAAGAAACGGATTTATATGTAAATACATATTTACGTATGAAGCTGAAATCAGTTATATTTTGCGCATCATGGCATGCAGACTCGAAAAATTCAGTTTTTATTTTCCATATCTTTCCATATATTAGGTTTTGGTTCATATTTACATATTTCAGTTATTTTGGCGTCATATTATCATATTTCAGAACATTTCTCAACATAGAATAAGGTGGTACATTTTCGATCACAAAAAATTAAATTCAATATAACTTTAAAAAAAATAGACAGCAAAATTACAGTTTTTGTACCAATGAAATGCTTACCTTTTTCTAAAGGCGCTAGCATAATATGACATTTTTAGTTCTGCTACTGTAGGCAGCAGAACGAAATTTCGGTCGGATAAAATTTGATTAGAAATGTCTTCTCATTAATGCCCGAAATAAATCTATTCCAGCAATATTGTTCTCACCCCAAAGGTGGGTCACATTATTTTCTACTGCAAAACGGTACGCAGCTACCCGCACTTTCTTCGGTGTCAATCCCAATCCTCGCCCTTCCAAATACATCAGTATCTCCACAATTGCGTCTTCCGCCTGCTTGGAGAAAACTGTTGGATGGCCAACATCAATCCTGGAAGGGGAAGGAACACCCGCTGCTTCTTGACGTGCCATCGTTACTTTGTTTTGGAGGGTGGCAAATGAAACATGATAAAATTGCGATGCTCCGCATAAGTGTCCCTCTAGATTACTCTGTACGACATTTTCGAGAACTCGGGAGAATACTGTTGATATACCTTCTTAGGTGTTCCTTTGCGAGGCATCTGTAACAATAAATTAAACAACGCATTTACTTTGTGAAGTAATGACTTGCACGCGTTACGGTAATGGAACTTAAACTGTATACCTCACTGATCGAAATTGTACCGTATTAATCCATAAGATTGTATTTTATTTAAACCTTCTCTGGAAGCTTCATATTTACCAGGGCATTCACTTGTTTACAGCAGTCGTCTACCCTCTGTGGTATTTCAATATTGCACAGTTAAGCATTAAGCAAACTTCCTGATGTGTTGAGGAAACAGGAATTTGATCAGGAAAATAGGTAGTCAGCTGTTTGCAATAAACAGGTAGAAAACTCACGATTCGGCATGGAGGAAGAGCTCCATGGCCTGGGTGTTTAGAGGGTAGACAGGCTGGGAGAGGACTGACTTTTGATTTGGATTTGAGAGAGAGGAGGTCGAGAGAGAAGACTTGAGAGGAGAGGTCAGAGTGTCGCTTGTCAACAAGCAAAGAAGTCCAAAGAGAGTTTAGATAAATTTTATCCTACGACTTTGTAAATTTATCATTATCATTCTTCAGATAGACAGGTATTTATCCAACCAACATGCATGATTCAGGTTTGAAGGTTCATAAAACCGAATGAGTGACCATTGTCTTTTCTAGTTGCTTAGATATATTTTTTTCAGATTTACCTTTCGCAGCCAAGCATTTAGACTTGTCATCTTAATGACAAGCGCTCTCATCATTTATGAGGATGAATGATGAATAATCTACATCGATTTATTGTGGGAGTGGTAGGTTTCGATCCCATCATTCACGAGAATGATACGGTACCATTTCCGCTGATCGAATATGTACCACTTTGTGCATGGAAACAAATATTTCTGTAGTTCCCTCATCTCTCACCATATGGCTACACATGTCAAATGCTACAGCCACCACATGCTTGTGCACGTTTGACCTGAATTTCGCTGACCTACGTTCAAGCATAAACACGGGGCACGCAAAATGACAGGCAGACGTTTATATACAAAACACCTATTCTATCCACAACGTACTCACCTTTCCATACAAAATTACATCTGTTTCTCCGGGTTTTCCGTAGAATTTCTCGATGATTCTTCACAACACACCTGACACCCCACGCAACAACTCTCACTCCTCAAATCAGCGTTGTCAGTAACAGGAAGCAAAATATTCAACTTTTTAGAACGGGTGATCAAAATAGTACCTATATCGAAAATGTACCACCCTACCCTATACTCCATATTCGCGCAATAACTACATGTGTCCGTGTGACCGAAAAAGTTGGGTGAATGTATTGCGAATAACTGACAAATTTGAAATGCACTCCCATTACTTCTTGCGATTTTGAACGTAGTTTTATCAATATAAATACATCTTAAAAAACAACAGAAGGAAATTCACGTTCGAATACTTACAAGAAAATTTTGTTATTCATTGTTTTGAAACAGAAAATCAAAACACATTTTGTGTGGTTTTACAATTAATGTCAATGTAAGTGTAGGGGAGAGTATTGTACCTCGGGTCACTTTTTAAAGTAATCAAGATAAATCCAATAGTAACAACAATTGTTTTGTTATTTCGGATTTGTCACAACATTTAATACTTTGTTAACACATGTACAAACGAAACAAGAAGTAACTCGGATAAGAAATTCCTCATGTTGCATTTTGGACCAAGGTACAATACCATCGTGTACCTCGGGCCTGCCATCATGTACCTTGGGCCTACATTTAAAACTGAAAGTTGCACGCAATAATACAACATGTTTCTTTACTACATGCTTGGGAAACACGTTATTTATTGATTATGAAAGAAATACACTTAGTACCTAGTAGCAGGCCAAACTTGTCCAAGTGATATTTACAGAAGTCACAAAGATACGTTTTCCATTCTTCGGCTTCTGCCCCAGCACACAGATAATGTGTCCAGCGCCCACATGTGATGCATTTACACCATTCTTGTTGTCTGCTACACAAAATCTGAAACAGATACAAAAAATCCTATTGTACCCTCTTGCTTTGTGATTCGCCGGCTCAAGGTACAAGACGCACTGGTGGTCCAAAGTACACGAGCGTGTGTTGCTATCCAAATATGGCTGCCTACATGCTGCGACATAACCTACTTGACAAGTTGTATGCTCACTTTACTCACCAAATACTGAGGAATCCAATGTGTCTTCATACCTTCTGTCAAAAAATCAAAAAAATACCGGAAATTTGTAATTTAAAAGGCCCGCGCAAATGATTTTTTAAAAATCTTTCTTTCCGTAAGTTGGTAGCTCTGTACTTAATTACTATGCCAAACATGAGCGCGATCTGTCAACCAGTTTGTTTACAGCAGCAGGTTGAATCCGTCCACTCCAGTAGTGCATCACGATTTCTACAATGAACAAAATTATTGAACAAAAAGTTTGCCTTAAATTTTATGTTGCGAACGGAATTTCGTGTACTGACTCGCTAAAAATGTTAGAAAAGACTTATGGTGAATCAGTTTTATCAAAAACATGGGCTTACGAGTGGTACAAAGCGTTCAAGGAGGGCCGAGAGATCGTCGAAGGCATGCCTCGTTCTGGACGACCTTCGACCTCTTCAACCGATGAAAACATCGAAAAAGTGAAGGAAAGTGTGCTCGACATGGCCGTATTTAGAGGGGGGGTTTCTAGGGTTCAAACCCCCCCCCCGAAACTTCTGACATGTTGGATTAATGGAAGTTCAGAAACCAAAATCTGTAACAAATTTTCAATTTTTTTTTTCGAAGCATCACAAAAATAAATGGAGACAATGTTGAAACGATCGAGCTAGAATTTTCATACATTTGGAATTCTGAAACTTGAGTGAAACAGGATTTATTCTCGGAATCTTGGCCCACCCGCGATCCCTCCACTATCACTTCTGCTGTCATCTTTCCAGTTTTTCCAGGATCTCCAGTTTTGTAGCGCATTACGTTCGCGATTGAGGTTACAATCCATGCACCAGGCTAAGTTTTTAAAAAGAATAACTGGTTCCACACTTTTCAAAATTCCAAAAATTTAATTTTAAAGTCAAACAACAAAAACTTTATGACAAAAATTTCCATCGAACTTTTAAAGCTTTTCTCTTGAAGGTATCTAAAGTTTAATGACGAAGTATAATAATTGTGCATTTCAGTACACACTGTATGAAACTTAAAAAAAAGAAACTTGTGCTGGATATTCACTCATCTGCTGGATTGAGTAAGCCCCCTCAAGGATATAACAATAATATAATAATAATTATTATTAGTATTATTATTATGGAATAAAATTGTTTTATTATGAAATTTTAATTATTATTGTACAATTATTGTTATTATTTCTATTATTCAAATTTCTGGCGACGCCCATGGGAACAATTATGAATGAACCCCCCCCGAAATTTTTTCCTGCCTACGGCCATGGTGCTCGATAATCACCATTCCAGCTTAAGAGAGATAGCTACTGACCTTAACATCTCTCACGAGTCTGCTCGTTTGATTTTGGTTGATATTTTGGATATGAGACTCGTCGCCGCACGCCTTGTTCCAAAAGAGTTGAATTTTCTTCAAAAACAGTACCGTGAGCAGGTCTCTTTAGACACACTGGATCGCGCCAATTCTGATCCCACATTCATGGAACGCATCAAAACTGGTGAAGAGACATGGGTCTACGAGTTTGACATGCAAACAAGTCAACAGTCGTCAGAATGGAGGAAAAAAGACGAGCCGAAACCGAAAAAAACACGTCAAAGTCGCTCAAAAGTCAAGGTGCTGCTCATTGTTTGTTTCGATATTCGTGGTTTGGTGCATCATGAATTGGTTCCAGAGGGACAGACGGTCAATAAAGAATACTATTTGGCCTCATTGAAGCGTTTGCGTGAGAAAATCCGTCAGAAACGGCCAGATTTGTGGAAGATCAATTCGTGGATTTTACACGACGATAATGCGCCATCGCATAGAGCGACAGTTGTGACCGAATTTAAGGCCAAAAACACAATAAATACCATCGAAGAACCACCGTATTCACCAGATCTGGCCCCGTGTGACTTCTTAATGTTTCCAAAACTAAAATTGCCGCTCCGAAGTACCCGTTTTGACTCGATTGAAGCCATAAAGCAAAATTCGTGGAACGAGCTGAAGGCCATACCGGAAAGAGCCTATGAGTCATTCCATGCCAAATCAACACAGATATGTGCAATTTTTAACCTGACCATCTCCGATTTTCATGAAATTTGGGGAGTTGAAACTATGCATGGAACTTAGTAAGTATAAAATTTTTAGTCTCGTGCGTCTTGTAATTGTTAAATTATTCAAGGTCAAAGTTTGCAGAAATTGCCTTTTTTGAGCCGCTTAGCTATACTAAATGTGCTGTAACTCCGTCACTATTTCGCCTAGGAAGCTCAAATAAAGCTTATTGTACAGTGATATATAACAAGCCTACCTTTGGATAAAAATATAATTTTGTCACGTGACCTTGACTTTTGACCTTGAATATCTCAAAACATGTCATCACCAAAAATCGTGAAAAAAATATATTTGGTCCCTCATACCATACTGTAAAACATACCAAGAAATCATTCTGGGACTGCAATGGGATCAGAAGATACAAAATAATATGTGTAACTATGTGACTGATAAAAGCCTCATTACATGAACTATGAAGAGTCAAATGTCCCTTAATACCCCCTACAAAATGTGAAGGAGTTATCCTGGGTATAATTGGTCATGAAAGAAATAGGTTAGGCACAGGGAGATGTCTAGATGCGTGTGTCAAGCGCAGGTCCGGCATATTTTTGACCGCCATATTGAATTCAACGCAAAAATTTCAAAGGAAAGGGGGTGATGTGATATATGAAATCAGGCTAGAATTTCACGAGAAATGAAGTGACGAAGGATTTTCCAACATATATTTAACCAACAAAAATTTATTACTGCATGCTTGTAACCATTTTCTCCTTTTCGAGGTGTTAGGAACTCATCGAGATCATGCTGACATCTTGGGAGAGAAAGAAGTATACGCACCATTGCATATTATTTTAATCAGCTACATTCACCAAATAGTTGAATAGCGAAGAATATTGGGAACAGTATCTCAAACAATTACGTGACACTTCCTTTGGAATGAAAAATTCTTCAGTGACGAGGCAAATTTTTATGTTCACGGTGAAGTAAATAAAAATAATATGCAATACCTGTGATTTGCTCAGTCGAATGGTTGTTGCTGGTAAGCTAATTATGTGGTATAATGTATGGCGAACGGAAATGGTTGGTCCATATTCAACAACGGAACCTTAAATGGTGAGGGCTTCTTGGATTTGTTAAGTGAACAGGTTTTTTCACCCTTGCTTACGGGATATGGCACTTTTCGAGAGTTTTGAAACAGTACAGAGTGTGACCACACTATGTAGACAGTTTCGCAATTTCTTCATGGTAATTTTCTAGGTAGATTGATGGGCACACGGGGATCTATTAAAAGGCCTGCACATTCCCCAGATCTAACATCTTAGGAGGACTTTTACCTTCAGAAACATTTGAAGAGAATGGTGCATGCACTAAAAGACCCTGATATTGACCATCTGAGAGAAGGCATAGTTGCTGCTTGCGATGTTGTTGCACCTGCTACATTACCAAATGTTCTATGCGAGTGTGAGAGACGTCAACGAGTGTGCTCACAGGAACATTGACAACATTATAATGTGCATATATCGTAAGTGAAAGATATGTGTATAACTTTTTTGCTGGTGTAAGATACGTTGGAAAATCCTTCGTCACTTCATTTCTCGTGAAATTCTAGCCTGATTTGATATATCACATCACCCCCTTTTCCTTTGAAATGTTTGCGTTGAATTCAATATGGCGGTCAACAATATGCCGGACCTGCGCTTGACACACACGGCTAGAAATCTCCCTGTACCTAACCTATTTCTTTCATGACCAATTATACCCAGGATAACTCCTTCACATTTTGTAGGGGGTGTTAAGGGACATTTGACTCTTCATAGTTCATGTAATGAGGCTTTTATCAGTCACATAGTTACACATATTATTTTGTATCTTCTGATCCCATTGCAGTCCCAGAATGATTTCTTGGTATGTTTTACAGTATGGTATGAGGGACCAAATATATTTTTTTCACGATTTTTGGTGATGACATGTTTTGAGATATTCAAGGTCAAAAGTCAAGGTCACGTGACAAAATTATATTTTTATCCAAAGGTAGGCTTGTTATATATCACTGGAAAGCTTGTTCAATTCCCTGTACAATAAGCTTTATTTGAGCTCCCTAGGCAAAATAGGGGCGGAGTTACAGCAGATTTAGTATAGCTAAGCGGGCTCAAAAAAGGCAATTTATGCTAACTTTGATCTTGAATAATTTAACAATTACAAGACGCACGAAGCTAAAAAATTTTATACTTACTAAGTTCCATGCATAGTTTCAATTCCTCAATTTTCATGAAAATCGGAGATGGTCAGGTCAAAGGCTGTGTTGATTTCGCATGGAATGACTCCTATATAAAGTGTTTTCAAGACTGGAGAAAACGCTGGCATATGTGTGTTGCATCAAATTGGGCCTACTTTGAAACAAAATAAATATTGATGGATAAATGAAAATTGTGCGTTTTATTTAACAATTCCCGGTACTTTTTTGACAGAATATATATCAGTCTCTCTTCAGTCGTTGAAATGTTATTCACAAGCAACAGGAAGGGAAAATACTTAGTTTATACCACACAAAACAATATTTTTGCTCTTGTGCACTCACACCACAAGTAAACAGCTTCAAGGTTACGGGGACACTGCACTACGAGGCAGAATATACTTCCGTTGGAACTCCCTAAGTGACAGCAGTTCTCAGATACTGACATCGTTCCAAGGTACACTATGCTCTTGGTACAACACTCTCCCCTACTGTATTTTATGTAGCTCATGTAGTGTCTTATATTATTAAAAAGGTAAATGTTTACAATTTTAAGTCCATATTTAACTCCATATTTTGGTGAAAATAACTAAATATGTATTTACATATTTAGCACATTTTTACTACATATAAATCCGTTCCCTGGTGATGACTGTTGACAAATGGTGTCACGAAACAGTGAACTCGGCTTTTTCAGTTGGTGGTGAGAAGCGAGAGTAGTGCGTGGATTTCTGCTTCGTGCTTAATCGAACTGTTTCCGCTTACATTCAGTTCGTCATAGCTTGACTTTTACATTAGTAAATATTTGAGTCTCCCTACATTGGCGTAGCAACATATCGCAAGGCTCTGGGCGAGAATTGAATGTGGGGCCCCAATCCGTTCTTCAAATTTGAAATCTCAATGTAAATGAATGCAAAATCTTCAGGCTTTACGTCAGCAAAGTATGATCAAATTTAAATAGGAATAATAATAATTAATTATTAAAATATTTAATAGTTTCAATCACCCTAAAAATGTCTTTCCGTGGAGCTGAATTCCGTCACGACTTCTGAATAGTCCAGAGTTGAGGCAATGTCATTCGCTATGGATATTACCAGTCCTGACAATCGTTCTTGTAACGTGGTCGTCCGATGATAGATTTATATCATCTTCAACCTGGAAAAGCTGTGTTCCTCTACGTTCAGTGTTCATTGTTGCCTAGTGCCAGCGTAAACGCCCACTTCCGAGTTTCATTAAAACGCATAACACGAACAACAATCACAGATTTATTCATAGGGGCATGGCTTCTAAAATCCGGCCGGTTTACTTAAAATACTAAATATTTGACGCATTCATTCAAATTGTAAGGTTTAACTACAATGTAAAGCCAAATATAAGCAGAAGATTATATATAGTTTTATTGCCCACAAAACTTTGCCTCTTCTATTTTTCCCATTCTATTTCTCACATTTTTTTATACTTATAAAGCATATCTTTGTGTAACTTTCATGTGTATGAAACTGTTGTATTAGGACTGCAGGCTGCTATTCAAGAATGAAATAATATATGTAAGAAGAGGCACTTGATATTGAAAACTACTTCTTACATTTCCTTCTTATGAGTATCCTTTCTTGTGTCACTCATATTCATACTTGTTGTCATATTGTTGTCTACATCCAAGTTTGAACCATTCAATTATCAGCTCTGCAAGTTCCAGCATTATTTTGTTTCCGTTTTTGAACTTCTCGTCTGTCCAGATGGCTGTTCAAACGTTGAACTCCATTGTGAAATTGCGTGTCAATTTCTCCAACGTGTTGTCCTTGCCTTCCTATCTTCATTTTTCCTTCTTTCTCAATTTTCATTCTATATTTTCTTCACTTCCTGTCTCTCTTCTTTTATCTCTCTCTCTCTCTCTCTCTCTCTCTCTCTCTCTCTCTCTCTCTCTCTCTCTCTCTCTCTATATATATATATATATATATATATATATATATATATATATATATATATATAATTTATCTTTCCCTGTGTCCTTATTCCTCTCTTTTCCTTACAATTATTTGAACTCGAAATGCTATTGGTACGGTCGAGCTGACCAATACAACAATTATAATAAATGATGAGGTCATACCAAGAGCTCAAGTAGTTACAAGTCTTGGACTAGTATTGGATACTCATCTGTCATGGTGTGAGCATATTAGCCGCCAAATCAATAAATCATTTGGAACACTTAGATTCTTGTATAAATTTAACAAACTATTATCTTCAGAAATCAAGCAGCGATTAGTTGAAACACTTATATATCCATTTCTCGACTATTGTGACGTAGTGTACTCCGGTAGAATAAATAAAACTTTGGAAGTAAAATTTCAAAAATGTCAAAATGCGTGCATGCGGTTCAGATTTTGCATCCCAAGGCGTGAACATATTTTACCTTCCATAAATGATAAGAATATACTGAATATGTACCGTAGACGACTACTGGATGCATATTGCCTTATACATAAAATTATTACGTCTGGCAAGCCGACGTATCTGGCAGACATGTTGATCCCTCGCACCGCACAGCCAACACACAAGAAACTATTCCAAATTTAACCTTCCTCACTGCAACACACACACATCTCTGTGGTCCTTTTCATATTTAGTTGAAAAAGTATGGAATGCCCTACCGAAGAGCATGTCGAGTATACCTGAAATAGAATCTTTCCGAAATGAAGTAAATAAATTTAGCAGAGTAGAGATTGTGATCAAACTATGATGTATGTTATGTATTTTGTCTGTCTTATTTTTCATTATTATTTTTCTTTTATTTTTATGTTGCCTTTTCACCATTTCTTGTATCATTTTATTCATGTAACATTTATTATAATTATTTGATCAATAGCAGCATTCCGTAGCTAAATCGTGCATTTTGTTTTATACTGTATTATTAGTAAATTTAAATGTGTTAGGTGGCAGGACAGCCTCAGGCTGAACTTCGCACATCCAAATGAAAAAATTGAATTTTAATTTATTTTTATTTATCTCTCCTCCACTTATTTATTTTCTTTTATTTTCCCTTTACTCGCTTATATTCTTATATTATTCTCTATTTTTAATGGCTTTTCCACTCTATCATTCTCTATCAATTATTTTCATTCTCTTCTTTGTTTACAATCAAATTGGAAGTCCTTATTATTAATTAAAATACCTATGGCACGATTTTTCTTACAAATTGCTATGCAGCACCCCTTTCTTGCAGATAAAATTCTTGTCTGTGAAAAGAACTGCTTTAAGTTCCCATTCTGCGTGTGCGCGTGTTCTCTATTTTCTTATCATTACTCTTTCCTCTCTCTTTCTCTATGTATCTCTCCCCCCTCTCTCTCCTTTCTTTCTCGCTCTGTTGCACGAACGCTCACACACTTTTCGCCTCCTCGCCACCCCTTCGCTCCTCGCTGCGTACACTTCTTGTCTCGCAAATCTTTGTCGGCGTTTCTTGCTGACAGATAGAGGTTTAATTTGTACCCGGGGGGCTCCGGCAAACACGAGCCAAACTGCTAGGTTTAAAGCCCGCTACTTCCCAACAAACTCCATTAATGGAATTTTTACCTTCGGGCAACAATCTTCATCAGGGTCAGCCAGCTCGGTCAACACGGGGCGCCCGAGCTCTGTTTGCACACGCCTTTTGCGACATGGGCGGGCGGGCTTCCGGGGTAATTTTAGAGGGAGGGGGGGCTGTATCAACTGAAGAACGCTTTGGGACAGATTCCCTCCATCCTCCACGAAAGACTCTGTGCAAACTCCCCCCTCCTCTTTTTACCAAAGATCTCCCGGCGATACTCTGCGAGTTGGTTGTGGGCATTCGGTTCCCGCCAAAGTCAAGTTGGGTGCCCGAACCGCTCGTGGCATTGATACATTAGGTCCATCTCGAATTAATTCGTCCACCGCTCATCGCGGGGCGGCGGGAGGGGAAGGGAGGGTGAATTCGTTGGGCTCTTGTTCGGCGGTGCGGAAGTTGATGAGGGGGCGAGTCGTTCATCTCTGTGGTCAGCGGGATAATTGCTTGAAGAGCGTGTTTATAGGATAGAAACTCCTGCCCGAGGCTGACTTTGATTCCGCCGATCATTCGATTGGCGTTAGTCTCTCGACGGGGAGGGGAGGGGGGGTTGATCACTGCATGGTGCGCCCGTCGGATGCGGGGAATCTTGCGTCCCTCTCTGGGCCTGATTTGGTTCCACGCCGAGCAAGCAACAACCAAGGACCTCTCAGTGTAAGGAACTCCTATCAACTTTGATAATTTTAACTAAGAAGGTCACCGAGGCTCCAAAACCATCAATTCACTGGATAATTTCGAACCACCTGGAATGAAAAATCAGACCATTCATTTACTGCTGAAAGAAAAATCAATGAATGTGACTCCTCTCCAAAGAAAATCAAGGAATTTAACCCATCTTTAAAGAAAATCAAGGAATTTGACTTCTCTTACTAAATAACTAACTCTCTAACATTCTTAAACCCGAAGGTCGTGGCTGCAGCAACCAAAGCCTTCCATCTGTTTCTATCCTGGGCAAGTCCAATCCAATCTTTTCTATTCTTACAGATTTCCTTTAGATCAATCTCAACGTTATCCCGCCATCTCCGTCTTCGCTTTCCTACTGGTCTCTTACCATCAGGTTTCCCAACAAGAATCCTGTATACTCTTCTTTTCTCTCCCATTCGTGCCACATGACCTCCCCACCTAAGTCCTCTTGATTTAATCATCCTAATAATACCTGGACATGAATACATATTATGCAGTTTTAAATTTTGTAACTTTCTCCACTAACCAGTCTCATCACCCCTTTCAGGTCCAAATATTTTTCATATTAATTTTAATATGTTTTTCCTCTTCCAAATGAAATTAGGGGGAGGAATTTAACTGTTCTTCCAATTCAGAAGACGAACTTAAATATTCAGTAAAACGTCACCAAAATAAAAATATAGGCTGTTTCACGACACTCAAAAAGCAAACCACTTATGCGGCACTACCATTGAGTAACAGGGATTTAAAACAGTAATTAGACGTCCCTAACAAGGAAAATGTATCGATAAATGACAATGTGAGTAATACAATATACATAAACAATACTAAAATTGAACAACACTAATATAACACCGAATGAGAAAAGTATATAAGATGCATTAGGCCAGTAGTCTTCAACGTTTTCTCATAGCTGGCCATTTTCAAATTCTATAAGGAACCGACAGGCCGCACTTTTCCAGGCATGTGCACAGAGTCATTGGTAGCTTTAAATAAATACGTGTTTTCTGTACTCTTTACTTATAACAACACACCAGCATGGGTAATTAACTATTGCAAAGAACACTGACAAGTTCTGAATTGAGATAAGGCACTTGAACACAACAAATAAGCATCATGAAAGAAAACAGTTATTTTTTTCGTGTCCTCCTGTTTCGCCTTATCCAATTTCGCCTTATTGCGTTTTCACCTCTCCCAATAAAATTTTAAATGATTTATGTGACACTAAATTTCTAACTCGAAACGGGATATCCCATTTCGCCTTATCCTGTTTCGCCTTACACACAAAAAAAATCCCACCTTGGAATATTATCGACTCGAATGGTAATTCATAATGAGAGCGCAGAGCTTGTGATGTTGCCTACCTTGGCTCCCCCCACGACCCCCAGAAGCACCGACCAGGTTAGGTTAGGTAAGGTGAAGTTAGTTTAGGTAAGGTTAGGTTAGGTTGATTGTAAGTCGATAATAATCCCTGGTGGGAATTTTTTTGTGTGTAAGGCAAAACAGGATAAGGCGAAATTGGATGTCCCGTTTCGCCTTAGAAAGTTCGTGTCACATAAATCATTTGAAATTGTATTGGGAGAGGTGAAAACGCAATAAGGCGAAACGGGCCGTAATCATTTTGTTTATAAAAAAAGCACATTAACCGTTCATAAACAAGAATTATCATTTACCCTTTCAATGAGAGAACTGTGATTGCTTTTTCATCACTAGGATGTCAATATTCGCCTTGAAGGTTGGATGATATACTACTCGCAGACAGTTCTCAAGGTTTGAGTCGGTCAGTTGATTTCTCAACTTCGATTTCACCTTTTTCATTTTGAAAAAAGAGCTGTTTGCAGACAGGTGGTACCGAATAGAGATGCAATGAACAGGGCATTATTATAAATAAAAGAGAATTCTGACGCTGCGGTATAACGTAGCCACATGCAATCAGTTCCAGTCACCGAACCGCGTTGTTTTCACTTATTTCATTAAAGGCTTTATATTAGCGGACCGCGGGTTAAAGACCGTTGCACCAAATAAAGAAATTAAGCACTTATATGGCAGCAAAGAGGGAGGTAGATACTGTGATTCCTTCTGCAAAATATGACCAAAAACTTTCGGCATGAAACGAAAGATTGGTGAGATAACAAAAGAGTGGGAGGGAATTTCAAAATGAACAAAAATTGAAGAAAGTAAAATATGCATTAGTTGAAAATATAAGCCCAATCTTCCAGATCGAGTAGTGTAAATCTGAGCATCCTGATATGAATTTGCAGCTGCACTGAAGGTAAAAGGCGCTAGAATTCCGCCTCATAATTATAACCGCAAGAGGGAGAATAAACAAAATTATAACACTGCGGATTCTTAAGGGACCGGCGCTTTCGAAAACGCTTTTTCACCTCCGGAATCCCACGTTCCTTTCTCATTTCTACCAAAGCCACACCACGAAGCTGTGAATCTGATTCAAAACCCTGAAGTAGTGGCTGTTACAGCGGAGAGTGTGCGTTCCTGTATATATGGTTTAGGCCCCCGTATTCCCTAAAGACCGGGATCTCCCTATGCTGGGCTAGGAGTATGTGCATCCCGAAAACCAGGGAATGTGTGGAAGAGGAACAAGAAGAGAAGGGGAGGAGGGGGAGAAGCAGGAGAAAGAACACGAAAAGGTGAACCCCATGGGTACACACCGACTCTGATAAATGTTTTATTGGGATCATCTTTGAATATTAACTCGCGGCACCTCCAGTGTCGGACCTATGCCTTGGGGAATTACATTCTAATAGAGGCTGCGAATGCTCCTGCTTCTGAATTCTTCATACGGCGCACCAATCGGGCTGGTTTTCCTCTGAACCGCAAACACTGCACCTTTCCCGCGGCAGGAAGAGGGTTGGAGGTGTAGGCAAAAAAGTATTGGAGGAGTGGAAGCATTCTTTGCGGGAATACCAACGAAATATACAAAGGACAGTATGAAGAGAAGGAGGGTGGATAAGGAGGGTGGGGTGCCTTTTCGAATCTGTCCAGGATGCCGCGGATTTTTTTGGATTCTCTCAGCGTCTTCTCAGCGTGTTGGGATCTTGAGGTGCGCATTACTTGGGTGCGCAGTGGGAAACTAATGTGATTTGCTTGCCTTTCCACAATCTTACTGTTACTTTCCACAGAACTGAAACCTTTAGCCTACTTTACGTCAAATATGTTATCTTCTTTTAAGTGTTATCGGCACTTTAGGATTGAATTACACTGATCTGAGGTATTTAGAGAGATGAGTGATGAGAAAATAACACCCAAATCAAACGTTAGAATTCCCGTAATTTAGCCAGGGTTGGCAAATTGAATTTTTAAAAAGAAACAAATTAAGCTTTTGAAATGTTTTGAATAGTGTTTAAATCAGGAACCAAATATTGGAAGTAAACATATTAATATAATAATTTGTTCTGAAATTTTTAATATTGAGATATTTATTATTAAACAGTTACATGCTGATGTTATTATATGACTAACTTTCTTATGAAAGTTTAAGCAAATATAAAATTTAAAACATATAACAAGAACACTTATTTTCTGTCAAGAATGGTTGATAAGGAATTTGTTAATTATAATTAATAATAATAATTAATTATAATTAATAATTAAATTATTAAATGAAGGACTATATTTCTAGATACATCATGAACACTCAACTAACTAGTATTTTTGTTTTATTCGCGTACGTTATTTAAACTTTTACGTACCCTGTGCGAAATAATAACGTTGTATAAATCTCAGTATTAGAAGAAATTGTGCAATGGCAAGCAAGTCAATAGTCCTAGAAGTAAATTTGCTACATGAACATCACATACGGTAAAAAATTGGAGGTTAATTTGATTTATTTTACGTTGAAGGGCAGCCATGTAGCCATGTATTGAGAATATCGTTTAGGTGGTCTCAGGCGAGTTCTGCTTCTCTTTTTTTGTTCTTTATTCTTTACCTCCTTCTTCCTGTTTCATTATCTCAATCCTTCGGTCCCTCTAGTTCATTGTCATTCTTTATCTCTTCTCTAGTTTCTTTTACCTTTCTTCCTCGTTGATCTTTCATTCTTGTTTCTCTTTACCTTCCTTCTTTTGTATTTCTTTACCTACTTTTTCTTAATATTTCTAGTTCTTTATATTTCTTCCTCTAAATCTTTCCATCTCTCTTCTCTTTATTGCACGTATTTAGGGGCAAAACTTCTCTGAGGCAGTGACCAATGAATGATTTTCTCTCGATTAGAAGGGGAGAGGGCTTTTATCGCTTTAACTAACTACCATCCAATTAAAGTATTGTAAAGTATTGGTGATCGGATTCGCTTCATTTATAATGATTGCTGCCTTCATTGCAGGGACAATGTTATTTGAGTAGGGCTGGGCAGTGTCCCATTCTGAAGGTTCGATTTCTACATATGTTTCTGCATTGGTTTCGATTTTTCATTTTCATGGTAGCTGCATGCTTCCATAAAAATATTATTTAAGAGGAATGGCTCCTGCCATGGGTTTAGAGAAGTTCAAAATGGAGGTAACTTGAGGAAGGAAATTTTGCCCACTAATTTTCTTTCTTTAGTCCTATTATTTACAATAAAACTCTCTCTCTCTCTCTCTCTCTCTCTCTCTATGTCTGTTTGTCTGTCTTGTTTATTTATTTATCTACTTTTCTCTCACTCTCACGCTTCCTTATTACCATTTCTTTCTTTCCTTCTCTCTCTCCTCTTTCCCTCTACTGTTTCTCTCCACACTCTCTCTCTCTCTCTCTCTCTCTCTCTCTCTCTCTCTCTCTCTCTCTCTCTCTCTCTCTTCCTTATTTCCCTTTCTCTCTTTCCTTCTGTCTCGTTTCTCAGTGTCAGTCGAACACGGCAAGAACGATCGCCATATTTAAACTGAACTGCCCATGCGTGCGTCTGCTAACTGAATATCATCAAGCTGGATTGTACTGCCTTCTAATCTCACCTCACTAATATTTTCAGCTATGAACATCAGTTTGTGACCTATTTACTGACTTCCCCTCGTATAAACTTAAGACTGCTATGCACAAAGTTAGGATCCGATGCTAATTATGGGGAACCATTTTTTCTCATTTTCTGTTGCATTTGATTTTTCAACTGTTTCTATGTAATTTTTCAACGCTGATTTCAAATAGGAAATCAATTTTCCCGTCTATGCTATAGTTATCATGCAATTTGAAACTTTTACTTTTGCGAAAAAGGACACCCTTTAGTTTTTAAAGTGGGAATAGATGGACGACGACGCTTAGATTTACCCTAACCACACACTAAAACACCTTTGATTGATTCATTGAGTGTGTTTTAAGTACAGAAAGACTAATCGGGACCTAGCCCGCAGTTTAAAGTGGGGTCCGACCACTATATGCCTCCAGCGCGTATTGAACCCAGGACCCCTTGATTACAAGTCGACGACGTTCCCCCTACGTCATTGGTGAGGCCCTAAAACATATATTTTTCTGTTTTTCATATCGAATCATGGCTTCTTCAGTTAGACATAAGAAAGCAGCTGAGTTATTAGCGTCCAGGCTGCAAGAAAAGAACATTATACTGCACTGACAAGCAAAAGTGTCATATTTTCGAAAGTGAGAGCCGATTTTTATGGACTTCTTTTTAGAAAAAAATCCTGCCATGAGTCGCAGGTCTTCTCACCCAATTTCTTATCTCGTGTAGTTGAAAAGGGTGACTATTATTTCTCGATAGCTCTAAGCACATTGTCATGTGTGTTCTCTTCCACAACGGAATTTTTTTGGTCCAGTTCCGGTTGACATTTGCGAGAAGAACATAATGACATAAAAGAGCATGTCAAGGCGACGGGACAAGAATATGATGGCGAGATGCCAGCGAGATTCCCCTCAGAAAGTCCGCAAAACAAGAGCTACAGACGTAATTTCTTGCCTGAATAGAACCTATTTGAACTTTGCATGCCATTCATATCAAATTTCTTATATTGGCTTCCGTCTACATGTAGACATATGTGTTTTTTTTTTGTTTTTTTTTTAGAAAAAGCCGTAAATTCATACTCATATTTTACTATATTGAATGCATGTTTATAACTCTATCTTGCCATATTTTTAAACTGTAATGCATATTGTGATGCACTTACGCGTGTTTTTGAATACATGACGAATATATTCGCAAAGATCGTATCCAAGATGGAATCCAGGTTTAATATGTTGAATTGAATTTTGAAAAATGAATATCAAGGTGCAAAATTAAAATGTTGAATTGCAAAAAGACTAGAGCTTACAGAGAAAAACTAAAATCAGAAATCAGCGCAACAAAATTAGGTTCGAACAAGTGCTGGTATCAATGAAATAAACATTTTCTTCCCCAGTTCCTTTTTTGTTTTTATATTCACGTAAGAGGCGCAGAGAGGAAACTATACTTAATTAAGTATAATTCTCTGCTTTGGTTTCGGCTTTCTCATAAAGGTTTATCATTTTGTGTAAAATAAAATTCTGGAGTTAACAAGATATTTCTTGAAACTAAAAGCTATTGGTTGGTGACATTTCAGTCATTATTTGTGTTTATTTCCATTTTTAGTGTATCAACGATGTAACGTTTTTCGTATTTAATAAAAAAAAATCAATTTTATATCAAACTGTAATTTTATCTATTTAAAAAACATTCAATTACTGTTTCTAATATAATTATGTGTTTACTACAACATGCCGCCTAAATGCCAAATGTGGACTATAGGTGACGTGACGACTATGAAAAATTGCATGCTGATTGATGGGCAAGAATTATACTTATAATCTGTGGTAAAATTACAGAATAATCCACAGTTTATTCTACTTATTTTCTCCCATGGCTTTTCGGCACATGTCTTACAATTACTTCAGTGCTATAAATAGTAATACAATTTCCGTGTTATTTTTTCATTTGCATTATATGATATTCTACTACTACAATGTAAGTAAGTGTGGGGAACGATCTACTTGTTACTTTGCCGTGCACGACTGTGTTTCAACATCCACCGATTCGAAGCAAATCATTTTTGGTTTATTTATTGCCGAATTTACTAGAAGTGAAGTGGTTAGAGCCTTTAGTATAAGCCAAGCATAGAGCCCTCGAGCTCTTCATACTTGATTTCTTACGTCATTTGGGTGGTAATAGTGAACAATAAAAGGTGTATTAACTTGGTTTATAAACGTAAACCACTAGATGATACATAAATAATAATAATAAATCAAATAAGCCGTGGAGCAAGAGGCTGTGAGGGCCAGTGTCTATTTACTTACCGAGTGCCGGCCTCACTCCAACCTGCCGAGCTGGGAGATCATCCAACCAATTACTGGGTGATGTGTGGTCAGCACGACGAACCCCGAGTCGTCGTTGTAGGTTTTCATGTCCGGGTTACGCTACTCATTCGAAGGTATATATGATACGTATGAATCAATAAATATTACACTGTAGAGCCAGGAAACTATGGCTTTAAATTGCAGGGGAATTGCACAACACTAACAATATTTCTTTATTAAAAATACACCCAAAGAACAAAAATTTTCTTAAATATCGTCTCACTCTCGAATCATATTTTCAGCACAATACAACCTGCCGACCTCTGCGGTGTAGTGGTTAGCACAGTGCTCTACGATGCCAGGTGTTCTGGGTCCAAATCCCCGCCTTGGCATGGGTGTTCTTTGGGAGTGTCCCTCTATGAATTCCGTCATATCATCAGTAATCCTCATCTTTGCAATTAGCCAAAGCGAAGTATTATAAAATAACACAAATTTATCAATCCAATGTAACATTTCATTCTATACGTTCTGTACATTAAACTCTAAAGGCCCATTGCTATGGCCAATTATTACATTCTTCTAAGGCCTTGAGTTAATTTAAACCAAAGCCCTTCTTTGGTGTAGTGTCATCTTCACATCGCCAGAATTCTCGTCAGTCGAGGTGGTGTAGTGTAGAAGTGTTATAGTGTCTTAGTGCAAAGAAGAAGTAATCAGTTCTTTAACCCGATGTTCAAATGTTCGTTCATTCGTTTTTCAGTCGATCAGAAAGTCAGCGCCATCTGTTGACCTCGTTTATATTTACATCTTCGCCTTAATGCAACTTCTGTTGAATTGCACCTTCACATGCGTTTCCGTAGCATGCTTCAGGCAGCACGTTGCATGCTACTTCAATGAGAAACCGTATCCGCACTGGAAAAAAGGGGGTGGGGCAAGTGCTTAGAATTACGAACCGACACGTTCACCGAAAAAAAAAGTAGGGCAAAAAACTGGGGTGCAAATGAAAACCACCTCACACCACTTTTATTTACGTAGTTCACATTTTCTCTCCCTCTTCTTCTTCTTCTTTTTTATATTTTCCGCTACGGAAAACGCCGCGGAACTTTTTCCTTTGGGATTCAAACTGAGAGAAATGGAAACGTAGGGGGAGCCACTTGTTCGTTACGCCTCGTCCCTAGGGACAAAGCAAACATGTCCAGCTGAAAGGGTAACAAGAACACGTATTCGCAACAAAAACATGTTTTATTGCCTCGGCGAAAACACAAACCACCAGTTAAACTGTTCCCGCAGCAGCGTTTCCGTTACGCTTCTTCCATTTCCTTTCGTCGTTCGCGAAATAGAGCTGAAACAATAAAATAAAAAAGGCGGGGAAACAGAGAAGGAGAAGAACGTAAATAAACCGGTCGTCCGCTTCGGAAATTTTCAATTTACGGTTTTCCCTCGTCCTCTGTGGCAAGCGGACAGCTTGCTTGATGATTGGTTGCAGGCCAGCAACTTGATTTCAGGCGCTTTCGACCTTCAAAATTTCAGTCAGAAAACTGCTCTGCAGAGTTACGTTACATTCGCAAACATATATTCATTCACGCACAACATCAGGTATAACCAGTGTGCGAAATGAAGCTAATTGCTTTGGAGGGGGGGAGGATTCTCACTCAGTGGCGTATTTGTCATTATAGTGCGGGTCGAGGGGGTGAGTTTTTTTATATGAAAATTTATATATCTTACTAGTTGATGAACTAGAGCATTCCCTGACATTCGCTACGAGACTCGGCGGCAAGCGGCTCGGCATCAGCGCATGTCTTTCCCGGTGAACGGGTCCGCGACAGTCGCTAGAGTCGGCTATTAAAATTACAGTTTTCATATTGTGTACTAACCTTGATTACAGAAGGTGTTGAAGATGATGTCCCTCTGCTGCAACACATTCCTGGCATCTTCGAAGGAAATTGGCATTTACACGTGCAAGTTCGTCTACTGTAATTCTCCCGATTTTTCGTACAATACTCTCTTTTAAGTCACGGATGGTGTGCGGATTGTCTTTGTATACTTTATTTCCCCATTTTTCTTTCCACTTTTATTCAGAACTGACCCTGTTACTCTAAACTTTTTTACGAGGTTTAATATAAGCGACTGTCGGGGACCCGTTCACCGGGAAAGACAAGCGCTGATGCCGGGCCGCTTGCCACCGAGTCTCGTAGCGAATGTCAGGGAATGCTCTGTAGAAGAATGCCCTCAAGTTGATTGATTGATTTGGTGTTTTAAGTTCACTTTATGTACACATGCTAATTGGGACTGGACCTACAGTTTAAAGTGGGATCCGAACCACCATGGGCGTAACTTGGGTCTTGACTTTGGAGGCGCAGGTACGAACTTGAGGCTTAACTCTGGGGGGGGGGGGGGCAGAGTCGAAATGTTTTTCATCCCATAAAAATAGTGTCCAGGATTATTTGCTAATTAACTGTCGCATTCGCGAAATCATAAATATTATTATTTATTACTTAGCTCCTCAGGTCTTAGGATGTTAACAAAAGTATTCCTAAGTTGTAAATTTTAACAAGTCAGAATTTCTTTTTGGGGGGGCAAGCGCCGTCCCTTCCCCCGCCAAATTACGCCTATGCGAACCACTATACCTCAACCGGGTATCGAACCCGGGACCCCTTGATTACAAGGCGAATGCTTTGCAGTTGTAACTTAAAATAGTGGTTCTAAACTTAGGACATTAAATCTTATGATAACATTTACACGTAATTTAGAAATATTTAGTATATATTGACATTCTAAGAAAACCCGAACTCATACGCAAAAGAGCTATTCAACTGAAAAAAGGTGAAAAAATCTTGACAAATTTCTATTGTCCGTTCAACTCAATGACGGTGTGCGGCGAGAAATGTAATCTACCTCCACCGAAAAAAGCTGACGATATTAACTGTATTTTCCATTGCTTCAGGTTTTCATAGTTTTATTTAACAATGGGCAGAGCAAAGGAGCTAGTCTGGGAGCTTTTCTAAAACCAGAACAAGTAAACAATGGGCTATTTAAATATAGAACATCAGACGAGAAGTAGATTTTATATTTAACAATCTATGTTCTATCAGAATTTAGTTTTCTATATTACTGAGTTTATTTATTATTCGTTCATATTTGTCAAGTGGAAGTGAAAAATCTATGCATTGGTGGTTTGCAACAAGTATGTTATAACAATGACACATTCTATTTGTTGGTGAGTTTTTATATTTCTTAGTTTTTGAAATCTTAAGTGTCACAATATTTATATTGTGCAGATTATTTTTTCTTAAAATAAATTGTACAATTTGACCGAGAAAGGGTCTGTTAACTAAGATATCATTAATTGTTTTATACAAGTACATTTGTTCTAATATTTTCCTCCTATTACTAAGACTCATAAATCCAAATATGTCAAGCATATTATTATACTGGTAATTCACGTTATTTTGTAATGGAGACATATATTTCTTGTAAAGCAAATATCTTAGAAACCTTTTCTGTAGTCTCTTTATGCTGCTTTCGTATAATCTATACATTGGAGATAAAATGGAAGCATTTTTTTATTGTATCCACTTCAGGGGGAGGTGATAGTTGCCCCCACCACACTTTTTGCTACCGTATTATGACCTGTTAATGTTAAGTCTTGTTTGCCGAGAGAAAGTAAACATTCCTTGACCCTCCCCCCTCATTTTGGAACCCAATCGTCCCCACTGAATGTATTTGTTGCATATTTCAAACATTCTGGACCAGCGGTTCTCAAACAGGTATGCTAAGAAGTATATACAACTTTAATTTTCACATATTTTCACACATCAGGTGTTCACAGTTATTGCAAAAAGTAAAGAACAAAAATAAGTTTGTAAACAATGTGTCAAGCACAATTTTGGAGTTTTTATTGTAAATTCTTAGAGTTTCTAGTGAGACGGATGTGCCTGCATAGTCTTGATGTCTGGTTGTGCACTTGAAACTTTCAAGCGGAGATTCGGCTCCAAATTTAGTCTATTACAGATTTCGAACTAGTATTTTATTTCAAAACAACAAAGATAAGAGTGTCAGTGACAAAATCATTCTTATTTTCCTGTTGGGTGTTGAAGCTATGAAGTTTGAAACCATGAAGTCTGCTCTACACATCTGCAGCAAAAATGTTGTCACATGAGTATTCTCTACATTTCTCTTCCGAGCTGATCGACGCGTACCACAGTTTGAGAACCACTGTTCTAAACTCTTTATCTATTAGATTCAACACCAATACTAGTAAACGCATTTCTGTATTTCTGTAGAAAGTATGAATGACTGTGTGTATTCATGTGCCGTGTATTTGAAACGTATGTAACAACTTGATCTGACATTATTTCATATTCTCACGTTATTTGCCCCGTTTCTATAGCAACGTATAATAACAAAACATCAACGAAATGAAGATCGTGCCTAGATAAACATACTTATGTAGAGAATGCTTAAACTTAATACAAGCATAACAGTACCCGCTGCTACACTTATAGTTGACGAGCTGTATCTTTGCGGGTGACCTTGACCACTCGGCGCAGAGACAGAGAGTATAAGAGAGAGACATTTCCGTAGGATTGTATGAAAAATGCGCTCAGTGAAAATTTCGCTCAAATGGAATGTTGTGAAATTTGAGCTCAGCTTCCTGGAGGAAAGAAGCGCGCCTGCGTTGAGTGCAATGCACCCCTTCGCCACTAACTATTTATTTCATTTCAGGTGTGACTTTTGTGGTGCATTATAGAGATTCTTACAACTACTAAGGGCAAGCCTCGCAAGTTATGGGAGGTTTTTGATTATTTTGTCAAGAGTTGGCTGGAAAAAGAAGAAATTCCTGTCGAAGTTTGGATGTGCTACAAGAGACGGCACCAAACTACGAATGCTGTTGAGTGTTGAAGGATGCCATAATCGCCTAAACAAACTATTTGGACGACCAAAGCCCAGGATCACAGACGTCGTTCTTTGCTTGAAGAAAGAAGCTGAAAATTCAGGCATCGTGTACATGAGATTACAGTCAAATTTTGAGGGAAAGAGAAGGAAAACTGCATACAAAAAGCTGGATGCAAGAATCGTGTACACAGTAAAGAAGTACGAAGAAACAGGCAACATTAGATCGTGTCTCAGAGCGATATCATTCTTATAAAAGCTACAGTAAACCCGATAAAACCAATAATGACAAAGCTTTCTAGCAAGAAAATAATGACGAAGTTTTTATAAACAGATTTTAAACACGCCTAAATAGTTGAAAGATATTTCAATTATTTAGCCAATCCACAGCCTGGAAAAAGTGTGATGGGAATCAAATATTAAATAAATATAATACATGAATACTTGATTTTTTTTAGGGTGGGGGAGGGTCAGTAATGGTTTTTGGAAGTGTGAACGGATATTTCACAGCGGAACCCTCGCGACATCTTTCCGTAGTTGCTACTTACTCTCCGTTTCGATTACGACAGCCCTTACAAAGTAAAGGGAGGGGAGAATGGTGTGCAGCGACTAAAGCAGGCTTTGTCAGGGTGCACCCGCAAAGATACAGCTCATCAATTCTAGCATTCTGTGTCGACCATTGCTATAAAACCTTAATAGGCCAGTCAACGGGGGTTCAATAAGAAAAAAATAATAGGGAAAGCTGGAACAAATTTTATTGTCTTCCAAAATAACATATTAATATTGCTCTCCCTACCACCACGGATTTGACCGCCATCTTTAAAAAATGGCGCCCAAAATGAGTTTTTTGAAAATATCTCGCTTGGAAAGCATTTTTTAGCCAAACAGGTTATGACAAAAAAATAATCTGCATAAAATTCTCTACAAAAAAGGTTCTGTGCATTTTTCTTCCAGGATGCACCGTTTGGGGGCTAGAAGGGTGAGTAATTTCACATTTTTGCCAATCCAAATATCCGATTGTGTATTAATAGTATTGTTTCTGAAGGGGGTAGTCTTTAGTAGTGTAAATTTGTAAACACACATACAGGTGGAAGTGAAAATATTCATATCTGGGTAGTATTTTACATAATTACGAGTAGATTTTGAAACTCAGCAAGTGATGACAATATATTATTTTCCTGTTTCGGGACTCACACGTCTCATAGCCCCCTCATGTACTCCAATGCCAAAAACCGCTTTCACAGCACAGATCCTCACTTCATATTTATATTAATTCCAATCTACTTACTTACATTTCCTTCTCTTTAGGTTATTCCATCTCGCCTTTCTAACTCTTGGGTAAATCGCGACGATGACGATGTACGATGATGTATGTGTGTGACCGACATATTGGTAATTACATATTATGCATTCTGTCTTGGGAAAGATAAAAGCTTATAGGTAATAAAGGCAAAATAAATGAATTAAGAAAACATAAATGAAAATATTAGAAGTGAAGAGAAATCGCACAGTAGAAAAGAAGTGAGACTTTCAAAAGTGAATAAAAAAGGTTGGAAGAAAGATGCAGGTAAAGAAATACTGTAGAGAAGAATACAGAAAGACAATAAAAGAAAACGTTTAGAAGAAAGAAAACAATAAGTATAGAGCCAACGTGTAAAAAAGTGAGATTTTTTTAAAAAAGTAAAAAAATACCAACGCTAGGAAATAGTCATAGCCAAAGTTATAAAAAGACAAGATATGGAAGTAAATAAACCAAAAATATATGACAAAAAGAAAGACTATGGAAAAGTAAAAGTAAATTAAAATGAAGAACAGAGAAGTGTTGAGGAAAAATGAACGAGGAGTAGAAATAAATAATGATATTAAATAAGCAGAGAATTGAAAAAGTATGAAAAATCATTACACACATGAAAAACAATAAATAAGGAACAAAACGACAATACAGAAAAAGTTACGTAGAATGAAAGTTGAAGATCAAATGAGGGAAAAGGAAAAGGTGAGAATCTGCTGAAAGAAATAAGGAGGGAAGAAGAAGAAAAGAAGATTAAGTGAACGTAGTTTATGTACAAAAAGAGTGCATCTGAATTAGAATACCAAGAAATATAGATGGGTTTCATGTGACGTCAGGATACCCACAGCCGCCATGCTTGTAGCCAATTTTTTTGTCGTTTGCAAAGAAATGTCCACCACGTAGAGTTCGATACAACTGCACCAACTGAAGATGTCTGTGTAGGTATCTCCCTCCCTCCTACTTGAATTCCGTATGCTACAAGAACTGGCCTCAATCACGGCTGCTCGAAGCCACAATTCAACAGTTTGTGACGTTGGTGAAACACATATGCATGAATAGGAAAGTAGAACATTAAATAATACTGTATAAAGTAGAAGTAAAAGCAGCATAGTTTGAAAATAACCGTAAAACTGTAAGCCGCAAAATAAAAATTAAATTGGTGTTGATTTTGCCCAGGGTGTAAATCGCTAGAGAAATGGTACAAAATGCGAATAAGCCTATCACACGTGGTACGAACTCTCGCGCTCATGCAACTCATGCAGCAAACTAGTCCACACACACGGTTCGACCGATGACGAACGTAACATCTGAAAAGCGAGCCTCAATTTCGAAGATTCCCTCAGGGCCATTCCTGGTAACCAGGGCGAAAGAACACAGAAAGAACTGAAAGGGGGGAGGGGGGGCAGAAAAGAAAGAAACTTAAAACAAGCACGGAAGGAAATCAAACAAAGCTCAAACATTGAATTAGCCTACCCCCGGTCGAAGCAGGGCACAATACCCAAATGTATGTTTACCTAGGCTCGCTACAAAGCCTTCTGTTTGTCCTGTATTCAACTTGCAGTGGGTATCAATTATGACTGGAAATTCTAAAGTAATACAGAAAAGATGGTGCGGAGAGGACGTTATTCAAACTGCTTTTTATATCCGGATGAAAGATCGCATGAAAAATTTAGCCGACGACAGAGAACCATGAACAACGAAGGGAGGGAATGTAATAGATGAGAAGGGAAAGGAGGGGAGAGTTCGAAGCTTGCGCGCCGCGGCCATGTTGTAGTCCTGGCCCCAGGCTGGCTGCAGAGCGAGTCTATGTTGTCCCAGCTCGCCATCTCGTGGAATTTTGAAGCCGTGAATTATTGATACTGAATCGACAGGGACGGTCAGTTTTGACATAACATACATTCCGTGGAAAGTGGGAAGGGGCGAAGAGTAAAGATATAGAAAATGGAACAGGCGAAAGAATATATGGCGTGAGGAAGGAGACCGACAATTATGTGCCCCGGCCAAGTAGAAATGTAGTTGATAAGTCGTCACCGGTAGATACTTATCTTCTTTCCACAACTCTACCCCCACCCATTACGGGAACCTAACATGATGAGATCGTAGTTCAGAAAGATGAAGTTTGGGATCCAATTCCTATTATACATGAACGAATGCGATATTTCGATTTGCAGTTCTTTTTCAGCTAGATAGAATAACCGTATGTGTATGAGCTATTCAAAAACGGTTTTTCTGGGTTTTCTTGTAGCCATAAACAAAAAATATCTCGTAGCTTTTACATATACCATATACTTTGCTCCTTATTTTTTATTTCAAGAATGGAAACGTGTATTACTAGTAATGAGTTGGTGCCTTCTTTTTTATGAGAAATACTACTTCCCATATGTGCAGGGATAACTTAGGGGGCAAGGGGGCAAATTTTCTCAAATACGCACAAATGTTCAGGTTTATTAAAAGTTGCAAGTTAAGGGTATTTTTGTTAACCTTCTGGGATCTGAAGAGCAAAGTAATAAATAGTAATTTTTAAAATTTTGCAAATGTAACTGTTGCTTAGGAGAATGGACCTGGACGCTATTTTGATCAATTCTGACCCCCGCCTCCCTCCTTCTCCCCCAAAGTTAGGCCTAAGTTACCCCGAAGCCCATAAGAGTACCTATTGCATAATTGGATGTTAGGGGGCAGGGTAACCCTCTGAAATCACACTCAACAGTCAAACTCTCTTCCAAATGATGCACCTCTAGAGAGTGCATTATTGCTGGTGTGTGGACCCCACATTCAGTATAATCCAGTACGGAGTTATGGGGAGAATTCACACCGAGGCGACAAGTGACAGGAGGCACATGTCGCTTGAGGATTTAACCAAACACAACCTTGTGGGGTTGCCATGCCGCTACTGTATGAAACGTTGCTGTTGATTGGCTCTCTTCCAACCGACATGTGTCACTTGCGCATCTGTCTGAAATCTTTCATATGTTGTTGCCATGTCTACTTCTGCTGTTCATATATGTGCTGAGTGCAGGAGCGTATATTCTAGGCTAGCTAGGCTTTCTGCGAAGCCTGAAGTCTAGAGAATTAATACAGAAGAAAAATCGATCAGAAATTGTAAATAAAATTATTCATATCAGTGAGATGATGATGGTGAATCTGGAGTTGGGAACCTGATTTCTTGTGAGTTGGTAATCTGATTTCCTATGAGTTGGTAACCTGATTTCCTATGAGTTGGTAATCTGATTTCCTATGAGTTGGGAACCTGATTTCCTATGAGTTGGCAACCTGATTTCCTATGAGTTGGCAACCTGATTTCCTATGAGTTGGTAACCTGATTTCCTATGAGTTGGCAACCTGATTTCCTATGAGTTGGGAACCTGATTTCCTATGAGTTGGCAACCTCATTTCCTATTTATTTATTTATTTATCGAACTCAACAGGTACATACCTAATTACAGAGCCCATGTGAAGGATACATAGTGAATACAATTACATATATTTCTGTAATATATATATATATATATATATATATATATATATATATATATATATATATATATATATATATATGCACACACACACACACACACCTACATAAAATACATTAAAATTATTTCCTATATATATATATATACACACACACACTTGATCACATATTATTTCATTAGGAAATTATGTGTTTAAGCTTAGGTTATTGTGTTAATAGTGGCTTTACTGAGGTCCCTTAGGTTCATAGAAAAGATGTCAATGGTGTTATTCTTGATTAGCAATTTATTGTAACTGGTGCACATTCTCCACAATGGAGATTTCTTTTTAATTTCCGATCTAGCCTTCTTTATAAGAAAAATTTCGTTCTTGAGTCTAGTTTTCGACGACGGGATTCGAACATTTATCTGGCAGAGTAGATGTTCAGCATCTACCTCGTTATTTAACATCTTCCACAAGAATACTATTTCCTGTAACGTTCTTCTATGACACAGCTTTGTAAACCGACTTTCATATATTAGGTTGTCGTAGTGTTCAAATGTGGGGTAAACTTTCTGAAATTTGTATTTTAAAAATCTTAGAAATCGTGATTGGACTCTTTCAATTGCTTCACTGTACTTTGCTGTGTCTGTATTCCATATAACAGATGCATATTCGAGTTTTGGTCTTACATACGAATAATACAAAACTTTTAGTGTCTCTATATTCTTGAAATCCCTCCCCATTCTAAGAATGAACCCAAGGCTCTTGAACACTTCACTAATTATTTGTTCTACGTGTTTATTAAAAGTAAGATTTGAATAAAAAATAACCCCTAAATCCTTGACTAAAAAATTTCTTGCTAGAGTATGGTTGTATATTTGATACTGAAATTCAACTGGGTTTTTCTTTCGAGTATATGATACAAAATGGCATTTATTGATATTTAGTGTTAAATCATTGTTTATCGTCCACGTTTCTAAATTTGTAATATCATTTTGAAGTTGAACACTATCATCTTGTTTGCTTATTTTCCTGTAGAATTTCAGGTCATCTGCGAAAAGCAATTTGTGTGAATTTTCAAATGAATCAGGCAAATCGTTAATAAGTAACGTGAAAAGAAGTGGCCCAAGGCACTATGAGTTGGCAACCTGATTTCCTATGAGTTGGCAACCTGATTTCCTATGAGTTGGCAACCTGATTTCCTATGAGTTGGCAACCTGATTTCCTATGAGTTGGTAACCTGATTTCCTATGAGTTGGCAACCTGATTTCCTATGAGTTGGTAACCTGATTTCCTATGAGTTGGCAACCTGATTTCCTATGAGTTGGCAACCTGATTTCCTATGAGTTGGCAACCTGATTTCCTATGAGTTGGCAACCTGATTCCCTATGAGTTGGCAACCTGATTTCTTAGGAGTTGGTAAACGTATTTCTATTCATAGCCTAGGACATGGTGAGATAGCCCAGACCTTTGACTCAGTATACGCCACTGAGTGCCTCTTTACAGCGTTAGTTGTTCTTCCGAAGTATAGTGTTTTTAACTCAGATATGTTTTCCTCATTGTTTATGATAAGGATGTCAACTTCTATGAGTGGCATGCCTTTACACCTGTCCTTGATAATTGGAATTAATCGGTATAACATTTGTTCTTTTAATTGATTGATTGACTTGAATCAGTTCCGTTTTTAGGGGGGGCGAATAAGGAGAAGAGGGCAAATGGCCTTAGTAGTAAGTTGTAATATGAGTCAAATATAAATCTTAAAAGCCCGACAAAAATTACGAGATAGACTGTATACAGCTCAAATTTACATGAGGTATCAACTGTTATTTACAAGACAATCTCATGGCTGCAACACTGATCAAGTGAGCTTCAGAACACCATTTTCGTCATTTTTAAAGATGGCGCCTCCTCTACACACTTGCACCAGTGAAGAGAAGTGGTTTCCTGCGTTATGTCATCCTAAAACTTGCAGAAATTTCTCAGCAAATGAAAATTCAATACCGCACCAGCAAGTTTACTAATGGAGGATGGAGGAGAAAGTTCGACAATGGCCTCAGTTCGGAGGCAGATGGGTGGCAAGGTCTTCGCAGTGGCTCATAAGTGACTGAACGTGGACCCCAAAGACGTATTCCTTTTGAAAATATGAGATGCAGATCAGCAATAGACCTATGCTAAAATGTAGTAAACTTGTGCAACCCTAATTACAGAAATCTATTAGATAAGAAACAATAACAAATTAGGTTTTCGTTTGACTCCCTCTTGTAGAAGCGTGTTTCTGAAGTTAAAATTCATTAATAAATTTCTCCAAACTCTTAAGCAAGCTTAACACTCACTTACCAAACATCGCTTTCCTCTGTTGAGCACCAATCCTATCCCCCACGGCCGATTAATCCTCCACGAAAGAAAGGAAGAAGACAATTGAGAACACGAGGGGCCTCTGGCGGGAAAATTTCCTTGTTTGCCGGCATCGGGAACACTGCTGCCATCTGTTTCCGTTTACATGTACAAATGAAAACCAATCTGAAGTCCCCATAACCCTCCTGTTCCGAGCCCAATTGTTACAAATGAGGATGCATTGCGTTCGCTACACAAACAAATGAATAACATTGCTCTAAAGATCCCTCTGGCGATAAAGGATCTAATTAGAAAATCAATCTCGTTGTAATTAGGAGGGAAATAGTGAACCACAGGGCAATTTGTTTTGTGGAAAGTGAGGGAATATTTCAGTGTTAGCGTTTCCCTCGTGTCTGAGGACGGAAGGACCAACAAAGAATGGTGTGGATTCTTGTGAGGGGAAAGGGGGCGCAGCAAGTGTGTGTGTGTGTGTGTACAGAACGGAATCCCAAGTTAAGTCCCCCCGTAATTCAGTAATTTCTCTTACGGAGATAGAGTGCTCAATTCCATGTTGTTAATGGAGGTTTTTTGTACTGATTTCGTATTTTACGAAACGTGTCTTCAACAAAGAACCCTGAAGTGCAACATGCAGTAAACACTTCTCAGAGTGACCATAGCTTTGGGATAGTGGCGACGCTAGATTTTTTGTGGGGGGGGGGGATAAACTGACAAACAGAATCCCAGGCCACAAAAATTCTCTATTAAGATATTAATTAACATTTCGTATATGTTTTTTTACGAATAACAGAGCCATGACTGGGGTGACACGAGGGCATCTGGTGTCATACAATTTCTTTATTGTTATCGATTTGCAAAATATTTATTATTTTTTTTATTTCTCACTTGACGTGTAATGGTACAAACGTTTCTGCACGAGCTAGAGTAGGATTATTTCCGGAAGAACAGCCAGCGAGCCTACCAGCAGAATAAAGCGTGGGCAAGAAGGTTAGAGATAGGTGCTGGGTTGAGATGACGTCATCGGATCACCTACTGATTGGTGGCTTAGGGAGTGAAGACTCGCTCTCAAGCTGCGAATGCATAAGAGCAAGAAATGTTACGATAATATATCTCATTCTACCTCAAATATTTATACTCATTGCTCACATCTATTATTCAGTGACGGCCCAGGAAAAAATGGGTGGGGGTAGAGAAAACTTTCTGGGAGGAGACCACATTCCCATAAAATGTATATTTGGGTTAAAAGAGCATTTAATTATTATCTATTTCTACTCGTTTGCTGGAGGGGACGCGAACTGGTCAATGAGCGGGGCATAAGACCTTGATTCTCTCTAGCGCTGCCACTGAAATTATTACGTATAATGTGATACACCAAGTATTGACTAGGTGCCAGGGAACCAAGAAATGATTAATAATATGAGCGGGTAAATTTTAAAAATAAAAATATGTTCAGTACAGGAAGAAATTTACCCTGAACGAATAAATAGGGCTTTTGTATGGTGAATAGTAGTAGAGGAACGGGATAGGGCCGGTCGCTATTTAATATTCGCAATTAATTTGCACGTATTTATAACTAATTTGCACGGGTTTTAATTAATTCGCATGTACTTAGAATTCATTTGCAAGTACTTAGACTACTTTACATTTATGTATTTGCATGTTTATAACTTTTTATGAATATATAATTATTTATTTTATGAAAAATATGTATATAAAAGGTAATTAGAGGTACTAAACGCTATGCATATGTTTTTATATTCATTACTGCAAAGTATGTAATGTATCAATCGATAATAATTAATGTTTATAATATTGAAAATAAGTTTTTATGGTTTATGAACCGCTATGAGAGGTGTTAATGGTACGAAAGAAGACGGTCCCGGTACTCGAACCTGCGATATGTAACTGTAATAAATATAGTGCATTATGTAATAATGTATGTTATTATGTTATGAAAGACGATGGTACGACACGCTAGACAGAATACTGTCTCCGAATCTGAGCTCCGCGCTGAGGGTAGACGAGAAAGGAATTTGGGGAGTGTGCGGTCAAGGTCAAATGACGTCAGAACGTCAGAACAAAGGAAGAACCCGATTGACCAATCAGAACCGGTTTTTTCAAGGTTAACCAGTACGCAAGAACAGGGGAAAGCTATGCAATACTGTAGGGCAGGGGAGGGATTCAACCAGACAACAAAGGATGTCTGAGAATGCGCAGCAAGGGTCAAATCTCTGAAGCTATGCGTCGCTTGTAGAACCGGTTTCCGCCGCCAATTAATATTCCGCTCAGGTTTGCCTTCAAGGCACAGGACGCTTTAGCGCAGGTTTTTTTTATCTGTACTATGAAGAAGGGAGAGCTATTAGGGACGGGGCCTACAGTTTTCACCATTTGCTTTTATTACGGGGTAACGAACCTAGGACCCTTTGATTATTGATTTAGGGAGTAAATGTATGTTACTGTGTGCTATTTAACTTAATTTTGAGTTTATTTTTTTACCAAACTTTGACTTTATGTCAAACATTTTCACAGCTTATCCTTATTTTTACAAAAATAACACTATTTGTACTATTCAGGCAACATTTTTTATCAAATTTTGGACTCGCAAAGATATTTTTACAACTTTTTAACTTATTATTTTACAATTTTATGTTAATTTTTACCAAAATAACACTATTTGTACTATTCAGGCAACACTTTTATTAAATTTTGGACTGAAAGACATTTTTTCAACTTTTAACTTATTATTTTACAACTTTATGTTAATTTTTTACCAAAATAACACTATTTATACTATTCAGGCAACATTTTTTCATTAAATTTTGGACTCACAAAGACATTTTTTCTACGTTTAACTTATTATTTTACAATTTTATACCTATTTTTAACCTAAATAACACTATTTATTCTATTCAGGCAACATTTTTTATAAAATTTTGGATTCACAAAGACATTTTTACAACTTTTTAACTTATTATTTTACAACTTTATGTTAATTTTTACCAAAATAACACTATTTATACTATTCAGGCAACATTTTTTCATTAAATTTTGGACTCACAAAGACATTTTTTTCAACTTTTAACTTATTATTTTACAACTTTATGTTAATTTTTACCAAAATAACACTATTTATACTATTCAGGCAACATTTTTTATTAAATTTTGGACTCACAAAGATATTTTTTCAACTTCTATCTGTTTATTTTACAATTTTATACCTATTTTTTACCAAAATAACACTATTTATACTATTCAGGCAACATTTTTTATTAAATTTTGGATTCACAAAGACATTTTTTTCAACTTTTAACTTATTATTTTACAACTTTATGTTAATTTTTACCAAAATAACACTATTTATACTATTCAGGCAACATTTTTTATTAAATTTTGGACTCACAAAGACATTTTTTTCAACTTTTAACTTATTATTTTACAACTTTATGTTAATTTTTTACCAAAATAACACTATTTATACTATTCAGGCAACATTTTTTTCATTAAATTTTGGACTCACAAAGACATTTTTTCTACGTTTAACTTATTATTTTACAATTTTATACCTATTTTTAACCTAAATAACACTATTTATACTATTCAGGCAACATTTTTTATTAAATTTTGGATTCACAAAGACATTTTTACAACTTTTTAACTTATTATTTTACAACTTTATGTTAATTTTTACCAAAATAACACTATTTATACTATTCAGGCAACATTTTTTCATTAAATTTTGGACTCACAAATACATTTTTTTCAACTTTTAACTTATTATTTTACAACTTTATGTTAATTTTTACCAAAATAACACTATTTATACTATTCAGGCAACATTTTTTATTAAATTTTGGACTCACAAAGATATTTTTTCAACTTCTATCTGTTTATTTTACAATTTTATACCTATTTTTTACCAAAATAACACTATTTATACTATTCAGGCAACATTTTTTATTAAATTTTGGATTCACAAAGACATTTTTTTCAACTTTTAACTTATTATTTTACAACTTTATGTTAATTTTTACCAAAATAACACTATTTATACTATTCAGGCAACATTTTTTATTAAATTTTGGACTCACAAAGACATTTTTTTCAACTTTTAACTTATTATTTTACAACTTTATGTTAATTTTTTACCAAAATAACACTATTTATACTATTCAGGCAACATTTTTCTATTACATTTTGGACTCTCAAAGACACACACACACACACACACACACACACACACAGAGAGAGAGAGAGAGAGAGAGAGAGAGATAGATAGATTTTTTCAAAGTTTACAGGATTATTCTCCACGTTTACTCAAATAACACAATTCAAATGTGTTTTGAATTATATTTTGTACACACGAAGTGTGTTTCGTCAAGTTCTACCCTTTTATTTTACAAGTTTAGGCTTATTATTACTCAAATAACACAATTTAATCCAGTCAGGAACGATTTGTTATTATATTTTGGATGCACAAAGAGAGGTTTTCAACTTTTTTATTGATTTTTTGCAGGGTATGTATTAATTTTTATTTATTTTGTTTTGTATCATATATACATTTACAAATTTTTAACTTAGAGTTTAGTATTTATTTAATTTTTTCAAAAACACTAAAAAAAAGTACTTTTAGCTAAAATGTAAGCCACAGAATATATTATTATTATTATTATTATTATTATTATTATTAGGGTTTACTGATTTCCACTATGCTATTTTTGGTTCTGTATTTCTATATGTATTTATTTAGGGCAGGTTACGCCTGCCACGTAGGAAAGTTTGTTTATTTTACAGTTTGCTGAGTATTTTGTTACTCTTATACTAGGTAAAGTTTTCTAAATATATCAGGTAGGGCTCCATCCATATACTTTTGTTTTTGCTGTTTGGAGATGATGCGATCAGCATCACTCTCCATCTGCTTTTTATTTTATGTACCCAATATTATTTTGAGGCTTAGTGAATTCTAGAGCCTATTTATGCAGGAGAGAGGGCTTGAAAATTTTGATCTCAGATAACCCACAACTATTTGTCAGAGTATTTTAAAGGATATTTTATATTTATTATGTACCACTAGAATATCAAAGCTTGCTTAATTTTTATGTCTGTAACGCTGTTATTGTATTTCTAGCTAAGGTTTACTGGATAAAGTACACGAAATGTTTATCATTTCGACTATTTACTTTTATACGAGGCCAAATTTTTAGTGTAACGAAAATTATTGTGTGTCTATAAAGACTGAAATCCCTTTACCGATGGGTCCATAACTGGACGCTTACCAACATTGTTCCTTTTTTTTAAAAAAAAATATATATAACCATTTATCAATATATTGACAATTCACAGGACAAGACGAAGTTCACAGACGACTGACTATATGGACCATAGGTCCACTTGCTAAACGTTTTTTCTATGCTAGAAGAATAATTTAGCCTTATAGCCTTTTTCAAGGTATTTTTGAAGTATTACTGGTTTTTTGGGTGCATCAACATTTGGGTTATTTCCACTTGGTTTATTATACGAGGCTACAATCACTATCTGAACACTGAAATTCTCTGATTGAAACTAAAAGCTTAGGCTGTAACTAGGGACTTAGTATGTATATCGACAATTTATAAGACAACACGAACCTTACAAAGGATTATAGGTGACGTAGGACCACACGCCAGAGCTTTGTTAATCTGCAAGAAGCAGTTGCAACTAATGCTATGAGGATATAATGTTAATTTTTCATTGTTTCACAAGGAGGCTATTTTTTACACAACCAATATTTGCTTTTTCAAGTAACTACATGTACCAGAAGCACACATGCCAACACTAACTAGATTTTGATTTATACTATCTCAGGTGCTAAATGTATCAAGAACACTGATTGTACATATTTTTGAGAATCCAACTATATCAGGATTTTTCTATGTAAGTATATTTTTATTGACTGGCTTATTTAACAGATCAAACAGAAAGTCGGCAAAATTCACTAAATGTAGGTGATTGCATGAAAATAACTAGATCAAGGGGTGACCAACAGTGAGCTGAATGTATATATAGAGGGTTGCGCTCTATTATTCTCACCTTCGCTGGATTGGCGAAGGAACGCACTTGTGGGCGGTAGAACCTGAACGGGCTCCATCATGGCATCGGAGACTCGAAGCAGATGTTTTGGAGGATGAACCCAAGTAGGGTCATAGGCGCTACGACCAATTTGGTCATTGCTTTTTATATGAGGAACCAATTTGACCCACTCCCAAAATTAACTTAGATTGCTTATAACTTATGAAATGTGAAGTCTGCACAAGATCCGATGACAAAATCTAAAATTGTAACAACCCTGCCAGGGACTTGAACCCTGGACAGATGGGTTAAAAGCCTAGCGCTATACAAACTAAGCTACCTGAATTTTAAAAAAGTTAGTTATGTTAAGAAATATATTGAAACACCTGAGAACACTCTTGGTCTGGTTCGACAGAGAAGGAGACAACATTTCCAAATTTTTACAGACTGGGTGTATTTTTCCACTATAGAGGCCTTCACTATATGTAATTCGAAACGCTAAAGTTCAGCTAGCTTCCAAAATTGAGGTAAAGATTGTGTTTGGCGAGATTAACAAGTTACAATTATATCCAGTTACGGACAAATAAAGCTAAAAGTCTCAGATTTGCTGTACTAGCCAAGTTTTAGTAACATTTTCTTCACTTTAGTACAAATATCAAAGAAATAGGTATATTTTATTTATAATTTGACAAAATGTACTAGTATTTAATTCACAAAGTTAGGTAAAAAACAGTATTTTTTTAACAAATTGTTACTAATTTATATATCAAAGTTATGTTATTTAGCCACTAACAACTGGTTTACACTGCTTGGCATCCTTTAAATAGGAAAAGAAGGAATTATTTGTTTAGTATTTTTACTACTTTATATTTATTTAAGAAAACAATTCTACACTTTAACTTAATTTTAACAAATTGTTACTAATTTATATATCAAAGTTATGTTATTTAGAGTGCATAAAGGCGTATAAAGTTAATATTTGTACTTATCAGTTCAACTAACAATTATATTTTACACACAAAAGATACAGTTAAATTACTTGAATCAGAGAATAATATTTTACAGTAATTGATTCATTCAGCACTAGTCAGTACTTTTATGCATCAGAAAGTTTTCTTAATTTTCTATTACGCATGCTATTTTGGGCTATTCTTAAAATGTATTTCTAGGGCAAACTGGTTTAATTTTCTGCTTATAATGCAAATTTGACTGTTTTCGCACAATGCATTGTACATTTGTTATATTCTCTACGTACAATCCAAATATTATGCTTATTTAATGTATAACTAACTAACTCTCTACCCTTCTTAAACCCGAAGTTTCATGGCTGCAGCAACACATGCCTTTCATCTGTCCCTGTCCTGAGCAAGATCTATATACTCCTTTCCTTCCCCACCAATTTCCTTTAGGTCCATCTCTACATTATCCCTCCATCTTTGTTTTGGTCTTTCTATTGGTCTTTTACCATCAGGTTTCCCAACAAGAATTCTGTATACTCTTCTTTCCTCTCCCATTTGTACCACATGATCTACACACCTAAGTCTTTTTGATTTAATTATTCTAATAATATCTGGGTATGAATACAAATTATGTACTTCCAAATTATGTAACCTTCTCCACTCATCTGTCTCCTCATCTGTTTTAGGCCCAAATATTTTCCTAAGGATTTTATTTTCAAATACTCTCAATTTATGTTCCTTTTTCAATGTAAGGGACCAAGTTCATTTACTGTATTTAACTTTTATTTTTTGTAATTAACAAAAATTAAAGGCTTATACTGTAGTTATTATATCTTTTTCTATCAGCTTATTTTGAAATTAATATTATTAGGTATAGTCTTTGATTTATAACTATATTGCTTTTTTATCAATTTATCTAAGAGTACACGCAGACAAACACATGTGTACACACTTTTATGTAAATAGATATGCTTCTTTTCAATATTTTAGTATGAAGATTGCACTTTAGCTATTTAAGCAAGGGTAGGAAAGGTAGGATTTCTGAGAATTTGTTGCAGGATTTTGTTGTCCAAGTATAGATGAGAACTGAGCTGGGAGACTGTTTTGAACCTTTTCATGAGAGTTTGCATGTGAACTGTATGCAAATTGAGCACTATTGACTATGCATGCTTCTAAGTTTTGCTGTTATTTTACATCAAGTCTGTGAGACTGTAGTCAGTTTTCCCATTTCAAGTAGTTTTTATTGATTGTATTTGTATATGTTTTGGGGACTTAGCAGTTTTATGTTATGAGGCACTTTGTTGTAGAATATTTTTACATGATTGTTTTGAGATATTGAGTGTCTGCTGTTTTACTTGTAATTATTTTCCTTCTTGTGTTGTGTATTTGACTATATTTTGTCCAAGTTCGTATTATTTAGAATAATTGTTATTGACTTGTAGATGTAGGGAGTAATAATCCTTTGCAAGATGCCCTATACTTTAGTCTGAACATTATTCTTAGTGTCCACTTTTGAAGCCTTAGTATTCTGGTTGTATTATTAATGTAGAGGTAAATTAGGCTGAAACGTAGGCATTTTTTCTGATAAATTATACTCACTTAGTTGTTTCAGCAGGTAGAAGTTGCATAATGGTTTACTGCTGATGATGTTAATTTGCTCTTCTTATGTACTACGTATGATGTAGCTTACTTGAGTAACTGGAATTTTCTACTGAAAAAAGGATTGCTTGTCTATTTTATTCCTATGTTGTTGAGTTTGTCCATAAGCAAGCCATGTTTTTACTCTATTCTATGCCTTGGAAGAATCTAGTTATATTGTGTTTGCAGTTTTATGCTTCTCTAAGGTTTCAGCTATGTAGTTTTTAAACTGTGCTATGGCTTTCTTACATCCTTATTTGTTTATTTGTTCAGTATTTTTTTATTTTTTTGAATTTTAATTACTTTAATTTACATTAACTAACATATTTTACTTTAACAACAAAAGAATTTACTCTAGTATAAGAAATTCTTCTAACAAAAATGTACTATTATAACTTTTAATTTTAGAAAATTGTATTTTTAAAACTTTAACTTTGAAAAATTGATTTTTAATTACTTTAATTTTACATTAACTAACAAATTTTAAATTAACAACAAAATAATTTGCTCTAGTATAAAAACTTCTACTAACAAAAACATACTATTATAACTTTTAATTTGAGAAAATTGTATTTTTAAAACTTTAACTTTGAAAAATTAAATTTTAACACACTTTGACTTTAACAATGTACTTTGAATTCTTTATGTAAAAAAATATTAAAAAATAAAAAATACTGAACAAATAAACAAATAAGGATGTAAGAAAGCCATAGCACAGTTTAAAAACTACATAGCTGAAACCTTAGAGAAGCATAAAACTGCAAACACAATATAACTAGATTCTTCCAAGGCATAGAATAGAGTAAAAACATGGCTTGCTTATGGACAAACTCAACAACATAGGAATAAAATAGACAAGCAATCCTTTTTTCAGTAGAAAATTCCAGTTACTCAAGTAAGCTACATCATACGTAGTACATAAGAAGAGCAAATTAACATCATCAGCAGTAAACCATTATGCAACTTCTACCTGCTGAAACAACTAAGTGAGTATAATTTATCAGAAAAAATGCCTACGTTTCAGCCTAATTTACCTCTACATTAATAATACAACCAGAATACTAAGGCTTCAAAAGTGGACACTAAGAATAATGTTCAGACTAAAGTATAGGGCATCTTGCAAAGGATTATTACTCCCTACATCTACAAGTCAATAACAATTATTCTAAATAATACGAACTTGGACAAAATATAGTCAAATACACAACACAAGAAGGAAAATAATTACAAGTAAAACAGCAGACACTCAATATCTCAAAACAATCATGTAAAAATATTCTACAACAAAGTGCCTCATAACATAAAACTGCTAAGTCCCCAAAACATATACAAATACAATCAATAAAAACTACTTGAAATGGGAAAACTGACTACAGTCTCACAGACTTGATGTAAAATAACAGCAAAACTTAGAAGCATGCATAGTCAATAGTGCTCAATTTGCATACAGTTCACATGCAAACTCTCATGAAAAGGTTCAAAACAGTCTCCCAGCTCAGTTCTCATCTATACTTGGACAACAAAATCCTGCAACAAATTCTCAGAAATCCTACCTTTCCTACCCTTGCTTAAATAGCTAAAGTGCAATCTTCATACTAAAATATTGAAAAGAAGCATATCTATTTACATAAAAGTGTGTACACATGTGTTTGTCTGCGTGTACTCTTAGATAAATTGATAAAAAAGCAATATAGTTATAAATCAAAGACTATACCTAATAATATTAATTTCAAAATAAGCTGATAGAAAAAGATATAATAACTACAGTATAAGCCTTTAATTTTTGTTAATTACAAAAAATAAAAGTTAAATACAGTAAATGAACTTGGTCCCTTACATTGAAAAAGGAACATAAATTGAGAGTATTTGAAAATAAAATCCTTAGGAAAATATTTGGGCCTAAAACAGATGAGGAGACAGATGAGTGGAGAAGGTTACATAATTTGGAAGTACATAATTTGTATTCATACCCAGATATTATTAGAATAATTAAATCAAAAAGACTTAGGTGTGTAGATCATGTGGTACAAATGGGAGAGGAAAGAAGAGTATACAGAATTCTTGTTGGGAAACCTGATGGTAAAAGACCAATAGAAAGACCAAAACAAAGATGGAGGGATAATGTAGAGATGGACCTAAAGGAAATTGGTGGGGAAGGAAAGGAGTATATAGATCTTGCTCAGGACAGGGACAGATGAAAGGCATGTGTTGCTGCAGCCATGAAACTTCGGGTTTAAGAAGGGTAGAGAGTTAGTTAGTTATACATTAAATAAGCATAATATTTGGATTGTACGTAGAGAATATAACAAATGTACAATGCATTGTGCGAAAACAGTCAAATTTGCATTATAAGCAGAAAATTAAACCAGTTTGCCCTAGAAATACATTTTAAGAATAGCCCAAAATAGCATGCGTAATAGAAAATTAAGAAAACTTTCTGATGCATAAAAGTACTGACTAGTGCTGAATGAATCAATTACTGTAAAATATTATTCTCTGATTCAAGTAATTTAACTGTATCTTTTGTGTGTAAAATATAATTGTTAGTTGAACTGATAAGTACAAATATTAACTTTATACGCCTTTATGCACTCTAAATAACATAACTTTGATATATAAATTAGTAACAATTTGTTAAAATTAAGTTAAAGTGTAGAATTGTTTTCTTAAATAAATATAAAGTAGTAAAAATACTAAACAAATAATTCCTTCTTTTCCTATTTAAAGGATGCCAAGCAGTGTAAACCAGTTGTTAGTGGCTAAATAACATAACTTTGATATATAAATTAGTAACAATTTGTTAAAAAAATACTGTTTTTTACCTAACTTTGTGAATTAAATACTAGTACATTTTGTCAAATTATAAATAAAATATACCTATTTCTTTGATATTTGTACTAAAGTGAAGAAAATGTTACTAAAACTTGGCTAGTACAGCAAATCTGAGACTTTTAGCTTTATTTGTCCGTAACTGGATATAATTGTAACTTGTTAATCTCGCCAAACACAATCTTTACCTCAATTTTGGAAGCTAGCTGAACTTTAGCGTTTCGAATTACATATAGTGAAGGCCTCTATAGTGGAAAAATACACCCAGTCTGTAAAAATTTGGAAATGTTGTCTCCTTCTCTGTCGAACCAGACCAAGAGTGTTCTCAGGTGTTTCAATATATTTCTTAACATAACTAACTTTTTTAAAATTCAGGTAGCTTAGTTTGTATAGCGCTAGGCTTTTAACCCATCTGTCCAGGGTTCAAGTCCCTGGCAGGGTTGTTACAATTTTAGATTTTGTCATCGGATCTTGTGCAGACTTCACATTTCATAAGTTATAAGCAATCTAAGTTAATTTTGGGAGTGGGTCAAATTGGTTCCTCATATAAAAAGCAATGACCAAATTGGTCGTAGCGCCTATGACCCTACTTGGGTTCATCCTCCAAAACATCTGCTTCGAGTCTCCGATGCCATGATGGAGCCCGTTCAGGTTCTACCGCCCACAAGTGCGTTCCTTCGCCAATCCAGCGAAGGTGAGAATAATAGAGCGCAACCCTCTATATATACATTCAGCTCACTGTTGGTCACCCCTTGATCTAGTTATTTTCATGCAATCACCTACATTTAGTGAATTTTGCCGACTTTCTGTTTGATCTGTTAAATAAGCCAGTCAATAAAAATATACTTACATAGAAAAATCCTGATATAGTTGGATTCTCAAAAATATGTACAATCAGTGTTCTTGATACATTTAGCACCTGAGATAGTATAAATCAAAATCTAGTTAGTGTTGGCATGTGTGCTTCTGGTACATGTAGTTACTTGAAAAAGCAAATATTGGTTGTGTAAAAAATAGCCTCCTTGTGAAACAATGAAAAATTAACATTATATCCTCATAGCATTAGTTGCAACTGCTTCTTGCAGATTAACAAAGCTCTGGCGTGTGGTCCTACGTCACCTATAATCCTTTGTAAGGTTCGTGTTGTCTTATAAATTGTCGATATACATACTAAGTCCCTAGTTACAGCCTAAGCTTTTAGTTTCAATCAGAGAATTTCAGTGTTCAGATAGTGATTGTAGCCTCGTATAATAAACCAAGTGGAAATAACCCAAATGTTGATGCACCCAAAAAACCAGTAATACTTCAAAAATACCTTGAAAAAGGCTATAAGGCTAAATTATTCTTCTAGCATAGAAAAAACGTTTAGCAAGTGGACCTATGGTCCATATAGTCAGTCGTCTGTGAACTTCGTCTTGTCCTGTGAATTGTCAATATATTGATAAATGGTTATATATATTTTTTTTAAAAAAAAAGGAACAATGTTGGTAAGCGTCCAGTTATGGACCCATCGGTAAAGGGATTTCAGTCTTTATAGACACACAATAATTTTCGTTACACTAAAAATTTGGCCTCGTATAAAAGTAAATAGTCGAAATGATAAACATTTCGTGTACTTTATCCAGTAAACCTTAGCTAGAAATACAATAACAGCGTTACAGACATAAAAATTAAGCAAGCTTTGATATTCTAGTGGTACATAATAAATATAAAATATCCTTTAAAATACTCTGACAAATAGTTGTGGGTTATCTGAGATCAAAATTTTCAAGCCCTCTCTCCTGCATAAATAGGCTCTAGAATTCACTAAGCCTCAAAATAATATTGGGTACATAAAATAAAAAGCAGATGGAGAGTGATGCTGATCGCATCATCTCCAAACAGCAAAAACAAAAGTATATGGATGGAGCCCTACCTGATATATTTAGAAAACTTTACCTAGTATAAGAGTAACAAAATACTCAGCAAACTGTAAAATAAACAAACTTTCCTACGTGGCAGGCGTAACCTGCCCTAAATAAATACATATAGAAATACAGAACCAAAAATAGCATAGTGGAAATCAGTAAACCCTAATAATAATAATAATAATAATAATAATAATAATATATTCTGTGGCTTACATTTTAGCTAAAAGTACTTTTTTTTAGTGTTTTTGAAAAAATTAAATAAATACTAAACTCTAAGTTAAAAATTTGTAAATGTATATATGATACAAAACAAAATAAATAAAAATTAATACATACCCTGCAAAAAATCAATAAAAAAGTTGAAAACCTCTCTTTGTGCATCCAAAATATAATAACAAATCGTTCCTGACTGGATTAAATTGTGTTATTTGAGTAATAATAAGCCTAAACTTGTAAAATAAAAGGGTAGAACTTGACGAAACACACTTCGTGTGTACAAAATATAATTCAAGACACATTTGAATTGTGTTATTTGAGTAAACGTGGAGAATAATCCTGTAAACTTTGAAAAAATCTATCTATCTCTCTCTCTCTCTCTCTCTCTCTCTGTGTGTGTGTGTGTGTGTGTGTGTGTGTGTGTGTCTTTGAGAGTCCAAAATGTAATAGAAAAATGTTGCCTGAATAGTATAAATAGTGTTATTTTGGTAAAAAATTAACATAAAGTTGTAAAATAATAAGTTAAAAGTTGAAAAAAATGTCTTTGTGAGTCCAAAATTTAATAAAAAATGTTGCCTGAATAGTATAAATAGTGTTATTTTGGTAAAAATTAACATAAAGTTGTAAAATAATAAGTTAAAAGTTGAAAAAAATGTCTTTGTGAATCCAAAATTTAATAAAAAATGTTGCCTGAATAGTATAAATAGTGTTATTTTGGTAAAAAATAGGTATAAAATTGTAAAATAAACAGATAGAAGTTGAAAAAATATCTTTGTGAGTCCAAAATTTAATAAAAAATGTTGCCTGAATAGTATAAATAGTGTTATTTTGGTAAAAATTAACATAAAGTTGTAAAATAATAAGTTAAAAGTTGAAAAAAATGTATTTGTGAGTCCAAAATTTAATGAAAAAATGTTGCCTGAATAGTATAAATAGTGTTATTTTGGTAAAAATTAACATAAAGTTGTAAAATAATAAGTTAAAAAGTTGTAAAAATGTCTTTGTGAATCCAAAATTTAATAAAAAATGTTGCCTGAATAGTATAAATAGTGTTATTTAGGTTAAAAATAGGTATAAAATTGTAAAATAATAAGTTAAACGTAGAAAAAATGTCTTTGTGAGTCCAAAATTTAATGAAAAAAATGTTGCCTGAATAGTATAAATAGTGTTATTTTGGTAAAAAATTAACATAAAGTTGTAAAATAATAAGTTAAAAGTTGAAAAAAATGTCTTTGTGAGTCCAAAATTTAATAAAAAATGTTGCCTGAATAGTATAAATAGTGTTATTTTGGTAAAAATTAACATAAAGTTGTAAAATAATAAGTTAAAAGTTGAAAAAAATGTCTTTGTGAATCCAAAATTTAATAAAAAATGTTGCCTGAATAGTATAAATAGTGTTATTTTGGTAAAAAATAGGTATAAAATTGTAAAATAAACAGATAGAAGTTGAAAAAATATCTTTGTGAGTCCAAAATTTAATAAAAAATGTTGCCTGAATAGTATAAATAGTGTTATTTTGGTAAAAATTAACATAAAGTTGTAAAATAATAAGTTAAAAGTTGAAAAAATGTCTTTGTGAGTCCAAAATTTAATGAAAAAATGTTGCCTGAATAGTATAAATAGTGTTATTTTGGTAAAAATTAACATAAAGTTGTAAAATAATAAGTTAAAAAGTTGTAAAAATGTCTTTGTGAATCCAAAATTTTATAAAAAATGTTGCCTGAATAGAATAAATAGTGTTATTTAGGTTAAAAATAGGTATAAAATTGTAAAATAATAAGTTAAACGTAGAAAAAATGTCTTTGTGAGTCCAAAATTTAATGAAAAAATGTTGCCTGAATAGTATAAATAGTGTTATTTTGGTAAAAAATTAACATAAAGTTGTAAAATAATAAGTTAAAAGTTGAAAAAATGTCTTTCAGTCCAAAATTTAATAAAAGTGTTGCCTGAATAGTACAAATAGTGTTATTTTGGTAAAAATTAACATAAAATTGTAAAATAATAAGTTAAAAAGTTGTAAAAATATCTTTGCGAGTCCAAAATTTAATAAAAAATGTTGCCTGAATAGTACAAATAGTGTTATTTTTGTAAAAATAAGGATAAGCTGTGAAAATGTTTGACATAAAGTCAAAGTTTGGTAAAAAAAAAAACTCAAAATTAAGTTAAATAGCACACAGTAACATACATTTACTCCCTAAATCAATAATCAAAGGGTCCTAGGTTCGTTACCCCGTAATAAAAGCAAATGGTGAAAACTGTAGGCCCCGTCCCTAATAGCTCTCCCTTCTTCATAGTACAGATAAAAAAAACCTGCGCTAAAGCGTCCTGTGCCTTGAAGGCAAACCTGAGCGGAATATTAATTGGCGGCGGAAACCGGTTCTACAAGCGACGCATAGCTTCAGAGATTTGACCCTTGCTGCGCATTCTCAGACATCCTTTGTTGTCTGGTTGAATCCCTCCCCTGCCCTACAGTATTGCATAGCTTTCCCCTGTTCTTGCGTACTGGTTAACCTTGAAAAAACCGGTTCTGATTGGTCAATCGGGTTCTTCCTTTGTTCTGACGTTCTGACGTCATTTGACCTTGACCGCACACTCCCCAAATTCCTTTCTCGTCTACCCTCAGCGCGGAGCTCAGATTCGGAGACAGTATTCTGTCTAGCGTGTCGTACCATCGTCTTTCATAACATAATAACATACATTATTACATAATGCACTATATTTATTACAGTTACATATCGCAGGTTCGAGTACCGGGACCGTCTTCTTTCGTACCATTAACACCTCTCATAGCGGTTCATAAACCATAAAAACTTATTTTCAATATTATAAACATTAATTATTATCGATTGATACATTACATACTTTGCAGTAATGAATATAAAAACATATGCATAGCGTTTAGTACCTCTAATTACCTTTTATATACATATTTTTCATAAAATAAATAATTATATATTCATAAAAAGTTATAAACATGCAAATACATAAATGTAAAGTAGTCTAAGTACTTGCAAATGAATTCTAAGTACATGCGAATTAATTAAAACCCGTGCAAATTAGTTATAAACGTGCAAATTAATTGCGAATATTAAATAGCGACCGGCCTTATCCCGTTCCTCTACTACTGTGAATAGTTCAAATCGTAATAAGCATGTGCACAAGAGACCCTTCTTTTCCTACCCCCCCCCCCCGGCCGAGCCCGCTCAAACATCAAAATTTCTCATCAGTAATTTTCTTAGAATCCCCTAAGGAGTAGATATTTCGGAACAAAGTTTTTTCTAAAAAAAGTTATGAATACGATATTTTAGATAGTGTAAGGTACGTGATGGCGTAGTGCAAACATCGTCGTCGCCTCGTAATCAAGGGGTCAGAAGTTCTATACTCTATTCGAAACCCAGCATAAACTGTAGTTCCAGTCCTGATTAGCAAAGCCAAAAAAATAGCAAATTTTCTTGTCGTGCGTTTTGAATTCTAGATGGAATAGAACTCTTCAGTGAGGAGATTGGGAAAAATGTTCCAAATCAAAGTTGTTGAAAATATCTGTAGCTTTAAAACAGCATATAGTTAACAGGTATGCGAGAAAAACACCGCGAAGTACCGACAGTGTGAGCCCATAGAGGACACATTATTCGATGCGATCGGCTCCCAGCGCTCAATAGACTATAGTCACGTAAAAAGATGATTTGGACACGATCGAATCATTAACCATCTTTATTTAATTCCAATATATATTTCATACTGCAGTAGTATGTGTGCAAAAATCTCCTCCTACCTCCCCGGCCTACGCCTCCATAAATACAATCTTTTTCTTTACCTCAAATGGACGGTGACACAGCAACTATAGACCCTGGCCCAACTTAAACCTCCTCTCCCATCTTACTAAGTAAGAAACGTAATTAATTGTTGATTATTGTTCATTGGTATGTTTTCTTTTATTAATTCGCACTTCTACCACTTTTGTCTAATCGCGAAGATGAAGATGAGTGATGATATGAGGAAACTGATTAATCCCTTCCCTGTCTAATTTTCTGACGAGATGGTTTCCCGTTCTGCGTATTTTTTTTCTGAGTTTGTGTAGTAATATTTTAAGTAGCTACTGCTTCAGCACAATTCATCCAAGTATCATGGTTCATACGTCTTTCTTTTCAGAATAGAACAGGCTTTCAAATGGTACCACGCACATGTGTACATCAAGTATGAGGAAAGGGATGTCGGGGATAATTCCGAAAAATTCCTTTTGGTAACTTTGGGGCCCTCTGGACCGGCCCTGGATATAGGTACCCAATTATAATCTACCTTGAAAAATACTATGGTCTATACGTAATGCGTCCGCCAAGTTTCATTGCAATATCTTCAATAGGTATGAGGGATGAGGGAAAAATATTTCGCAATCCTATTTAACTCACATGCTCAAAAACCAACAATAAATCACCAACAGTTCAAAAAATGCAACACCAAAAAAAATGTACATAAAGCAACTGACTAAACGCGGCACAAAAACGAACTTACGTTTGCACTTTGTATGCATAAAAAAAAAAAATTTACTTTCCTCTGAACTTCTTCTTTTTCTTCTTCTTCTTTGTCGGCACTGAAAATCATGACTAAATAAAAGGTTGTTGTTTATTCAATAGCAGAACATATGTTTCATCAACAAAAAACGTATTATTCCGTTCAACACAGGTTACTTCAGTCAGAGATGTTCGCGGGCGTAACATTACGCCCAACACATAATAAGATATAGTGACCAAGGGCGTAATATTACGCCGAACGTAGGGACGGGGGAACACTTACAAAGAACACCCATGCCCAGGCCGGGATTCGAACCCGTGACACCTGGCTTCGTAGCGCGATGTACTAACCACTCCGCCACGGTAAAGTTGTTTGCCACTTGGCAAGTTGCATGTTCAGTATCTGGAGGGGGGAGGACTGGTGTTATTTCAACAATAGAAACACCATTACTTTGAATTTGGGGGCAATGAAACCCTCTTCTCCCACTGGGGAATTTATGGAATAGGATGTAGTATTGTTTGTCCCAACGTCATTTTGTCATCTTCATCGTCGCGATTAACCCAAAAAGTCACAAAATAGAACGTAAATGAACCAAAATAGAAAATAGAGATGTGTAAAGCTTCTAATACTTTATTTACAGTGTGAAAATTGTGTATGCCTGCAAACATTAGAGGCGATTGGGTGAAAGAACTCGGGGAGCAAGGGGCTGTTTACTTTCTCTTGGTACACAAGGTTTTTATTAAGAGGTCGTAGTGCGGGGGCAAAAACTGGCAAAAATGGGGGTCAACCGCACCCCACATCCACCCTAATCGCCAGCACTGTTGTAAATAACTTTAAAATATCACCGATATTTGTGCAAAACCGTGAAAAATAACACTAAACAGGAGCACAAAATAGCATACAGTAGGTTCTAAAGAAGGAATAAAACGAGACCATGCCGTTGCTTATATGTTAGTTCAACTGTGTGTGGTGAATATCAGGTTTGAATGTGATTCTTGTTGATTTATCAGTGTTGCCCCTTAATTAACATTGGGCACCAGTAATACAGAGGCACGTGTTCATTAGAGCAAAACCACGCCGATTCGAGAATCAAATACACCAGGAGATGGAGAGAAAAGCTTGATTGCCCGCTGTTAACAGATTCACTATAGATTCCGCTTTTGTCACGCAAGTGTAGCACAAGCCTTGCCCTTCGATTATGACTTCACAAAAACTCAACGAATCAACATAACCTAACCTTCTCAAAAATATATAAAATTCTTACAGCAAGAATGCCATGTTACTTTAGCTGGTTTTCGTGATTCGAAACATACGTACTGTTGAAACTTCTACGTAATTTTCACAATCGCCATAATAACAGAAACGTTTTTTGCCAGAAAGTGTTTATACGATGGTTAAAGGAAATGACAAACACATTTTTGCGCATAGTAAGTAAGTCACGAATTTCATTATATTATATAGTATTTTTCTTGTGTTTCTTGCGATTCTTGCATTTACTCTACTCTTTATGGGTATGTGGTGAAAAATGCAATTAAAATTGGACATTTTTCTTTACCGATTCTTGAAGTCTTGTCTCATTTTTATGATAGACATATCATCTTGATCAAATGGTATGCATAAGCAACAATTATAAACTTAATGTGACTGTTACAGGAACTATTGCAGAAGCAATCAAGATAAAATTTTAAATAAATTTCCTTCTAAGCTGACAAAATTTATTAAATAGGATGACAGTACTTTCACAGGAAGACCATAACGTTGATTCTTTTCCAACTCAGATGTTTATTTAAAATTGTTATCATTGTTGTCATTCGGACGGGCCCCCCTTGGATAGCCGCGCCCCAATGCCATGGGTCCAATTGAGCCCCTCCTTCCTACATTTCGTCGTACATCGAAAAATGGCGGAGCCTGCGCTATACATTCTGCGGGCTATGGAAATGGGCAACGCTCATTTTAATATAAAATAAAAGATTATTAAATTAAGTTCTGTTAAATATTATTCCAGTAAAACAACGAAAGGGAAAAATTAACATAACTAATGCTTCCATTAGTTTTGAAACTATCAGAAGTGAGTTTTTTTGTATGCTTATTGTTTCTTAGTGGTTTTTTAGGTCCACTTTATGCCCAGAAAGACTAATCAGGACTGAATCTACAGTTCGAAAAGGATCCGAACTACTATGTCCCTCCACCAGGGAATCGAACCCGGGACCCCTTGATTGTTTTTTATGTATGAGATGCAAACTTCATGACTGAAACTTTCATTCATTTTCGAGGAAAATGTGTAAAAATTAGTAACATAATAGAATAACTATACACTTCAGCACATAATCGGTTTGAAATGTAAAAAAATAAAGAAAAATAGTTTGGCAGATATTCACTCGTTATTATAATAATAATAAATTGTCAATAAAATAATAGTTTCTAATAATAATTTATATTATTATTATTATCATTTCTGTCATTGAATTTTACATCAACGGCCTGACCGCCGCTACAAAAATTTCTGGCTACGTTCATTCCAACAGCCAAAGGTGAGTGACAAAATCTAGGAAGGTCTACGGCATTTTCGATGACGACAGATTGTTACGTCATTAGTACGTCACTTTTGACGGTTGTAATAAGTGGAGAGCTGGTTTATTAATCAGCTACGGGCTCTGGGAAAGAGTAAGAGGGGCTTTTCTTTCCCCCAGCACGAACGCCACCTACGTTTACGTCAATGGACTACAGACGGCAATGATCCAGCCGAGGCCATGTTTAATGCAAGGCCTTCCTCGTCTGCGTGTGTGTGTGTTTCAAACCACACGTTCCCGGGACTTCCAAAGGACTGCATGTCGTGAAGAACGAAGACATAAATCATTGACCACTGCACACCAGAAGGAGGAGACCATTAACTGCAAAAACTTCTTAAATTTTCACCAATTTCATGCAGCCCTTCTCGGACGTCCTACCACCGCCGCCGCCGCCGAAAAAGACAAGGGAGTAGGGTTATTATAGGCTACCGTTCCTTTAGTTGGCACAGCAACTGCCTATCGATTCCCCCTCTCCTCCCCTCCTCCCTCCTTTGCTCCAGAAGGCATCTTCCTCCTGAATTGATGATGATGACGATGAATCCTACATGAGTATTCGGCAGGCGATGGCCTGTTAGGGGGGTTTCCGAAGCACTTGAGCACCTCTTTTCGAAGGATAAACAGGGTTTTTTTGGTGCCGAAATTAATCGTTTCTTAACGACCTTTGTCGCCAAGTGACTCCTCCCCCCGCCATTTTTTTTGTGTTATTTTAAAGCTCCGATATTGACCAGGTGCGAAAAAAGTTAATGTGGACACGATAGATCTATACAGTAAGATAACGACCATATCTTGCTACCTTAACGCCCACAGATTCAACATTATGTCATCAATTGAAAATTTGCATCAATATACATATACAAATATAGAATATGTATCCACAGGAAGGTTAATGGCCCTTATGGTCCAGATTTCCTAAAAGAACGAATATGGAATGCAAGCAAATGTGGAACTCACGAATGGAACTCTTTATTTTCGCTAACCTGGTGTTACCTTTTCTGTCTCTGATTACTACAGTAAAGAGATTAATGACTAGTGAAATGGCGCGTTGTATTAAAATTAATGATAGTTAATATTAAACTATTTACATAAACATCAAAAAATGAAAAAATGCATTGGACAAGAGGCTTCTGGAATTTTCTTCTATTTTATCATTTAAACAGACAGAAATAGTGGATAATAGTCAGCTCACCCAAAAAAGTATTTTTTTTAAAAAAATAAGTCTACATATCCTTAATACTTTGCCTTAATAATACTTATTAAAATCAATTTGTGCAAATGAAAAATATTTCAATATTGTTATTTTGCTTGTGATCAATGATTTCATTTATTGTTTGACTGACTTGAAATTTTACTGTTGGGGTTATCGGAGCAAAGAAGAAAGAACGACAGAAAACACTGAAAATGGGAAATTCAAGGATAAAGGAAATACTGCAGATGGTGTGGAATAGGGACAGCTTATATGACTGCTATAATATGTACTATTAAAAAGTATTAACAATTTAGTTCACAGTGAAATGGACACACTAACCGGAACGTTCCGTTACCATTTCTGACGAACCAGAACGCGAAGGTTCCGGAAGGAGAATACAGTGCAACGATTGTTTTACTTTGCATGACGTAAAATGTGTTCAACTCTGGCGATGTACAAGTTGCCAGTAAACAAGATGACACCGTTTACACACTGAAAATGTTTCAGACCAGACGCCTCGGAATCTGAATCTGTTGTCCCGACACTCATGGATGTATACAAATTGTTGATTGGGTCGAGATAAGGAAGAGTAACGAGGAAATCAAACGTGACATAGGAAAATCCTTAGACTTAGCCCATCAGAAATTAGATGAAAATGTAGAATTAATCAAAAAAAACAATGGGAATACTCATGATGTTGTAAAAAAATGTGGGAGTGGCCTTGGATGTGAATGTAGATTACAATATTATAGATGTTTGTCACAGATTGAAAAAACTCCTTCATCAAAAATCAGTTGGAATAATTGTGAAATTTGTTAGGCGTACTGATAAGGAAAACTTTTTGGCAAAATGCAAGGTAAAAAGAAACTTGAATTGTACTCATTTAGGATACACGAGGAATTAAATTATCTATATTAATCAAAGCCTTATACCTTATCGAAAGATTGTGTATGGGAAAGCCAGAAAAATTAAGCAAGAAAGAAATTATGCACATTCAGGGAATATAAGATTAAGGAAAAAAGAGGACGATAGGGATGTACATGTACTAAAGACGATTGAAGATGTAAATAACCTACAATATTATAAATGGCTATCGGCAGGATGAGGAGGAGTTGCCATTGCAGTTAGGGAAGGTATTATTTCTAAGCACATAAAGTTAGATGAAGTCCTTGACTTATGTTGTGTAAAAGTAACCATATGTAACATAATATATATATTGTATACTTTACACCTGGTTCTAATGTAGACAAATATGCAGCTTTTTATAGGTTATTTGAAGACCATGAAGAAATCCAAAACAATAATCTTATTATTATTGGTGACTTCAACCTTCCATTAATTATAGACTTAAATTATAGGTTACAAAATGGAGGAAGTTGTTATAGAGTATTGGATAACTTTTTAAGTCTTCTTACATTCGATTAATATTAAAAATAGTAATAACAGAACACTGCACTTGATCTTAACTAACACCAAAAATAACATTTCAGTTTGTAGAGAAGAATCACCTCTTGCTATAGAGAACAAGCATCACCGCGCTCTAATAATTAATATGAGCATATCGTGTAATGATCCTGAGAGATCATTCTCATTAGTAACGCTAATGTTTATTTACTCGGTGTATATGTAACCATTGTTATTAGGTTCAAAGTTATTTTATTTACTTGTTCAATGTTACATGTGTTAATACCTGCTTTGATAATTGTGTTTATCAGTAGTGATTTATTATTATTCTATTAATAAGGCCCTGCGTGGTCGCAAAGAATAAGTAATATTTCTTATAATTGTATATTAACGTTTAGCACACGTTTAATATTATAATATGTATTTATCGTTTGTGCCTTGAGCACGTAGTTCAATCGTCTGCCGTAGAGATGGCCTTGCCTGCTCTAGCACGGTTCCACGTAGTTCGCGTGAACGGCGCTAGAGGCGCTACCTGAACCGAGGCTATATAACCAGCCGCGGAGCAGATTTTCTTCAGTTGGCTTTCAGGTCGGCTCACGATAAGATCTCTCTTACCAACTGACCCGGAAGAAAGGAGCACTCCGCTCTTGCGAGAGGCCAAGCTTCTTAAAGAAGGAAGGAAGGTGCACTCCGCTCTTGCGAGAGGCCAAGCACCCGAGAAAAGCCGCACTCCGCCTTCCAGCGAGAGAGGTTGACCTCTGCCTTTGGCAAGAGAACCCACTCCACTTTCGAGTGAGAGATACCCACTCCGCTTATTGGCGAGAGAGAAAAACTCCACTTTAGAGTGAGAGGACCCGCTCCGCTTGTTGCGAGAGGCTTCCTCCCCCTATCAACCTGCGGCACCCCGCCAGGGTAGTGTGGCGTGGGGTTTCTAGGCAACCGCCCAGAAGGTAAATTACAGGTCAGTGAAATACTACGGTTATCGTGAGGGTGACCCTAATAGATGCCCCTTTGTTCCCCGAAAGCCAACAGTTCCCTGTAAAAGCCTGCAGCTATAGAAGTCGGCGCTAGTAAAGGACTGCACTTCCTGAAGTTTGTTGGAGCTAAGGATACGACCCCAGAGGGCAGCAGCAGCAGCAGTGTATCTGTTCCCAGTTTACGGTAGTTTGCAGAAGCCATTCTCCCCCCATTGTGTGGCAATATATTGGCCAAGTGAGTATAATATCCTACACGGGCGTGTGCTAAACTTACAACGTTTATAGTTGCATAAGTGTATCCAGCTACATTCATTAAACTTTCTCTAACGTTGGAAAGTGTACTTATTCCCGAACCCTGAGTGAAATAGAGTCTCATACCACCGCTGGAGAAAAGGTTAGCATAATGGGTAAAACTTTGCAGAGCGTATGGTGCTACTGATTGGTCGTGGCCAAGTTAGTAGACTTGCATCCAGCTGACGTGCTCGTGTAGGTGTAGTAGGCACCTTTCTCGAGCAGGACGTTGCAAAGTTAATTGGCGCTTACACCGTGGGGCTCGAAGTGAATATTCCCGAACTGTTAACATTACTGGCAAGTGCAACACTAGTGTGAACTGTTATCGGGAATACTAGTGGTGGTGTTAAACAGCTGGAAGCACCCTTTCAAAGTATTTTGCCGCTTTTAAAGTGGAGAACTTACGTGAAACCATGGACAGTGATAAAGCAGGCAAGACCCTACGAAGCCGATCTAAGAAGACAATGGAGGTAGAGACTGAATTTGCTTGCTGTAGGAATCAGGGAGAGCGAAAAGACTCATTCCAGTGTAGCCAGTGTCATAAAAATTTCCATTGGCACTGTGAAGGTAAACCGATGAGTAATATAACTGAAGGTGAACTTTTGTGTCAGACGTGTTTATCAATGCCTTCCGTAACCTCCGATCCAGAGCCAAGTTTCTCTGCTCAGACTCCAGTAGCTCAAGGTTTACTAGACTGGTTGATGAAGGATAAAGAGGAAAGGAAAAATGACAAGATTGAGGAAGAGAAACAGCGAAAAAAAGAAATGGCTGCAGCAGAAGAGAAAAGACAACTTGAGAAGCAAGAATTTGAAGAGAAAAGACAACTTGAGAAGCAAGAATTTGAAGAGAAAAGACAACTTGAGAAGCAAGAATTTGAAGAGAAAAGACTCCTAGAAGCTGCTGAAAGAAAGAAAGAGCTACAAGAGCTTAAAACTATAATGCAGATTCAGGAAGAGAAAAGAGAACTTGAAAAAAAAGAGTTGGAAGCTAGAAGACAAGAAGACTTGGAGATGTTTCAGAAATTAGTTGAAAGTCTAGAAGAAAAGAGAAATCAAGAGAAGGAGGAAGAAGATAAAAAGCGTAGAGGAGAATTACAGGAGGAAATGGGAAAAATAACTGTAAAGTTAAAAGAATATGTTAGTGAAGCTGTAGAACCTTTAAGATCTTGGCAAAGTGAAATCATTAAACAAATCGGTTCTTACTTGGAGCTGGCCCAAGCTTTAGCTGAGAGAGAAAAGAATAGTGAACTTCATGAGGAGAAGGTGAGAAATATTGAAAACACAGTAGAGTCCATTCAGGCTTCTGTTCAAGTGTTAAATGACAGAACTGAAGTCATAGAAAGAGAAGTCCAAAAGCAGCATGAAGTTATTGAGGTTGCCACTTCCACTCTTCGGGATGAAGTTGAGAGGACAACTGTAGATAAGATTAAAAATCTTCAAGTACAAAATCAGAAACTGGAAGTAAGCTTAAGGCGGGAATTACAAGAACAAACTGGGCTATTTGTTAGAAGAGTGGACGACTTGCAGGTGCAGTTCCAAAATTTAAAAATTCAACCTGAGCTTACTCATGGGATAAGTTCTCCTATAGTGACTCCAGATAGAAGCTTAAATCCCGAAGCAGAATCATTTGAATTTCCAGCTACAGTGCGAAACCCATTCTGTATTACAGATAAAGACCGACTAGAACGGAGAAAGAGACCTCGTGATGGTGATAGTTCAGATGAATACCCTCCAAGGCGAAAGTCGCACTTTAAGATGCCCAGAATGGCAGATATCGCTCATATACCTAAATTTAAAGGCGATATAGAAGCACAATCTGCTGAGAAATATCTCCGAGAGCTCAATATTAGCTTCGAGCTCATGCAGGTACCTGAACACTATCGGCTTGAATTACTTCCCCGAGTTTTTACTGGAAAGGCAGAACATTGGTTAGCCGGCAACATGGATAACTTTGTTGATTATACAGATTTCTGTGATAGGTTCAGAGAAGAGTTTGCCTCTAAGAAAGCTAAGCAAAGGCAATTGGCGGCTGTCAGAAATCGAAAGTATTCTCGATTGGTGTATGAAAACATGGAAAGCTTTGCTTGGAGTGTTTACGCTGCATACAGGAATCTGGCGGAGAATTTCAGTGAAAGTGAAGTTCTTAACTTAATTATTGGACAATTGTCTTATCGGATGAGAAGCCTTTGTCTAGCCCATGCTCCTAGGACAGTGTATGAACTAACGCAGTTTTTGAAAGACTTTGACATCTACGATGAACCAGAGCCTTGGAAAAACAAAGAGGATTCACGAGTAAAGGAAGTTAATGGAGCTAAAAATTTTAAAGTAAGAAACATCGAATCTAGACCTACTGGAAGAGAAGGCACTAATGGTAGGCCTTGGAGATATAATAGAGGGGGTGCACGATATGGTAATACTCGAAATGTTGGTCAGAGAAATGCTTTCCTAAGAAACCGTAACCAAGGTAGCAGGTCACCAGGACCTAGAGAAAATAACCAAAACTCTGATGTTCCTAATTCTACTAGACCAAATCCTCCTCGAAACTTGGAAAGGCCTCCTGAGATAAGAGATGACCTGACATCTGAACAGGAGGAAGCTATTGATACGGCTCGTGAGTTCCATCAGAATCAAAGGTCCCAATATTGTCAAACAAACTAGGACCTTGTCTTCTTGCTTCGTTCCCATTTAGGCAAGGGGCTTCGAAGGAGCGACTAATTTCAACTACAAGAGATGTTCAAGAGTTACAAGTTAATTTCCAGTTAACAGAGACAGAAGAAAGTTGGTTACAACAAGAGTTGAAATCTGCACGTGAGTCCAGAACTAAATACAGATCTCCTATTATTCAGGCCAAACTAATGGACATTTTGGTGAATTGTGTTATTGACACAGGTAGTGAGTGCTCAATCCTTAGTCATTCGGTGTGGACTAAGTTAGTGGAAAAAGTTCCAGGAATACGAATTCAAAAAGTACCAGAGGTAAGGTTGGTTGATTTCTCTGGAAGTCACAGGAAACGAGTTTATGGAAGTCGTAGTGTTGAATTGGAAATTGGTGGAATGAATTTCAGCACAGAAGTGTTTATCCTCAGAGGTTTCGGAACGGACCTTCTATTAGGAATGCCTTTTCTTAAGCAGCATGGAGCTGAGATTAGCTTCAAAGATAATAAAGTTATTTTATACTTCGGAAGGACTCCTGAACATGAAGAGGGAAATCCCTTAAATATAGATATAGTACGCTACGTCCAAAGAATCCAAGAAGAGGATGATGAATGGATGAATAGCCCTGAGGACCTCAAAGAGAAGGTCGAAGCTATAAATATATTGAATGATTCCCAAAAGCAGGGGTTGTTTGAAGTGTTGCTGCGCTATTTAGAGGTGTTTTCTGAAAGACCAGGAACGATGGAAACTGCTGAATGTGAAATTATGTTGAAAACTTCTGAACCTGTCCACCGGGCTCCATATCCGGTACCACTTTCCAAGAGAAAGCCTTTGGAAAAAGAATTAAATCTATGGAAGACGTGGAATATCATACAACCTTCCGTCTCTCCCTACCTGAATCCTTTACTGGTTGTCGACAAGCCTGACGGAAGCGTAAGACCGTGTTTAGATTTTCGGCAGCTCAATGCTATCATGATTATACCAAAAAGTTCAGTTCCACCCATTGACGAGAGTCTTCAAAGATTCAAAGGTTCTCGATATTTTACCAGTTTGGACCTGTCCTCTGGATATCTACAAATTCCTTTAAAACCTGAGTGCAGAAAGTATACTGCCTTTTCTTACAAAGGTCGGCAGTACGAATTTTTGAAGATGCCTTATGGCCTGTCTAATGCTGTTTCAACTTTTGTTTCGGTAATGCATAAAGTTTTTGGCCCCGAGACTGAAGAATATCTAACTGTATACATTGATGATCTTCTAATTTTTGATGCAGATTTTCAATCTCATTTGAGGCATATTGAAAAGGTCCTCCATAGATTGGAAGAAGTGGGTCTCAAAGTTAAATTAAGAAAATGTGATTTCGTAAAGGGAGAACTAGTATATCTCGGACATCTCATCTCTGGAGACACAATTAAGGTAGATCCCAAGAAAAACGAAGCCATCCTTAAGTTCCCTCAACCTAAATGTAGGAAAGACGTTAGAAAATTTTTGGGATTGGCTAACTGGCGAAGGAAGTTTATTAAAAACTTTTCATCAAAGACAGAACCACTAGTGAAGCTATTATCCAAGGTTTGTACATGGACTTGGAATCAAGATCAAGAAACAGCTTTTAACCAGCTCAAAGAAGAATTAGTTGGTGCCTCAGCCTTAGCTCAACCTAATCTGAACCAAGAATTTTGCATTCAGAGTGATGCCTCTACTAAAGGTCTTGGTTGCATACTGTTTCAAGAAGAAGGAAGTGAAAAAGCCATCATCCAATATGCTAGCCGAAAGCTAAAGGATAATGAGATGCACTATTCTATTCACGAGTTAGAATGCTTGGCAATATTATTTGGTGTAAATAAATTTGAAATTTATTTAAAAGGAAGACACTTTAAAATCTACACAGATCATAGAGGTCTAATTTGGCTACAAAATTCCAAGAACTGGAACTGTCGCCTTACTAGGTGGTCATTAAAATTACAATCTTACTCTTTCGAAATAATTTACATTAAAGGAAAGGATAATGTAATTCCCGATGTACTCAGTAGGTATCCAGCAGAGGATAACCATATAGAAGAGAATCCCAAGTTTTTTCATGTAAATTACATATGGCAAGAACGAGAAGAGCTAGAGAATGCTGAGAATTGGACCAAAGCACAAGAAACTGATAATTTTTGTCAGCCTATCATTAAGCTTCTAAACCAAAACTCCCAGGAAGACTCTCCTCTGGAGGCCAAGTTGCGAAAATTATACCAAGTTCATGGGAACTTATTGTTCAGAAAGACTTCTGGTGACGAAATTTCGTGGAAATTATGTGTTCCTGAGCAATTTAAAACCAAAGTTATAAAAAACAACCATGATGAGGAAGGACATTTTGGGTTGGGAAAAACTCTTAAAAGGGTTAAACTCCGATACTTTTGGCCAAAGTTAAAGCAAGATATAGCTAGGCATATCAGAGACTGTCTTACTTGTGCTAAAACTAAAATGGATAAGTTGGGCATTCTTAAGGAAAAACTCCACATTAGTCAAAAGGAGCCTCATGAACTATTGTCAATTGATTTAATAGGTCAATTACCTATCTCACAAGGTTATCAGTATATACTATCCCTTGTGGATGTAGGTACCAAGTTCGTATCAGTTTATCCATTACGTCGTGGAACTGCCAGAGAAGTAGTAAATGTAATGGAAAGAGGTTTCTTTACACATTTCCCTAAAGTAAAAGCCATCTTATCCGACAGAGGGACTCAGTTTACGTCACACATATGGAAGGAATACCTTGACGGCAAGCAAATCAAATATTTCTTCACTACAGCTTACCACCCCAGTAGTAACTCCATAGAGAGAATGAACCAAGAAATAGTCAGACTGCTTAGACTGTTTTGCCATAGTGAACATCAGCGTTGGTCAAAACATTTAACAGACATTTCATGGTTGCTGAACAATTCTGTGTCAGAAGTTACTGGATATGCTCCTTCGGAATTATTCTTTAACCGACCGGTGCCCAATGAAGTGCTGGACCATTTCACCTGGCCCAATGACGAAGCTGACGCCCAAATTACCAATTGGAACCAAAAGTTATTCCTCGCTAAGACCCGTGAGAGAAGAAAGTGTGAAAAACGCAAGTTTAAAACTAAAGGACATGCCCGGGAATTACGCGAAAATGACTTAGTGTTAGTGAGGAATCACAAGCTTAGCTCTAGAAAGACTAGAACTATAGCTAAGCTTTTCGAGGTGTTCATCGGCCCTTTCATTGCCACTGACCTTCGAAACAACACTGCTTTGCTGGTTCATCCCAAGACGAAACAAAGTGTGGATCGAGTGAACTTCGATAATCTGCGCCTATTTCAGTGTTCCCCCGGACGGAGAAGTGAAATACTAGGGGAGATAAATGTGTGTTAAGTGTTCAAAAAAATTTTTCAGAAATTTGGAATTTGAATTAAGAACTTGAACTTAAATTTCTTCAAAATTTTTCCCCAGGAGAGGGGCATTTGTAATGATCCTGAGAGATCATTCTCATTAGTAACGCTAATGTTTATTTACTCGGTGTATATGTAACCATTGTTATTAGGTTCAAAGTTATTTTATTTACTTGTTCAATGTTACATGTGTTAATACCTGCTTTGATAATTGTGTTTATCAGTAGTGATTTATTATTATTCTATTAATAAGGCCCTGCGTGGTCGCAAAGAATAAGTAATATTTCTTATAATTGTATATTAACGTTTAGCACACGTTTAATATTATAATATGTATTTATCGTTTGTGCCTTGAGCACGTAGTTCAATCGTCTGCCGTAGAGATGGCCTTGCCTGCTCTAGCACGGTTCCACGTAGTTCGCGTGAACGGCGCTAGAGGCGCTACCTGAACCGAGGCTATATAACCAGCCGCGGAGCAGATTTTCTTCAGTTGGCTTTCAGGTCGGCTCACGATAAGATCTCTCTTACCAACTGACCCGGAAGAAAGGAGCACTCCGCTCTTGCGAGAGGCCAAGCTTCTTAAAGAAGGAAGGAAGGAAGGAAGGTGCACTCCGCTCTTGCGAGAGGCCAAGCACCCGAGAAAAGCCGCACTCCGCCTTCCAGCGAGAGAGGTTGACCTCTGCCTTTGGCAAGAGAACCCACTCCACTTTCGAGTGAGAGATACCCACTCCGCTTATTGGCGAGAGAGAAAAACTCCACTTTAGAGTGAGAGGACCCGCTCCGCTTGTTGCGAGAGGCTTCCTCCCCCTATCAACCTGCGGCACCCCGCCAGGGTAGTGTGGCGTGGGGTTTCTAGGCAACCGCCCAGAAGGTAAATTACAGGTCAGTGAAATACTACGGTTATCGTGAGGGTGACCCTAATAGATGCCCCTTTGTTCCCCGAAAGCCAACAGTTCCCTGTAAAAGCCTGCAGCTATAGAAGTCGGCGCTAGTAAAGGACTGCACTTCCTGAAGTTTGTTGGAGCTAAGGATACGACCCCAGAGGGCAGCAGCAGCAGCAGTGTATCTGTTCCCAGTTTACGGTAGTTTGCAGAAGCCATTCTCCCCCCATTGTGTGGCAATATATTGGCCAAGTGAGTATAATATCCTACACGGGCGTGTGCTAAACTTACAACGTTTATAGTTGCATAAGTGTATCCAGCTACATTCATTAAACTTTCTCTAACGTTGGAAAGTGTACTTATTCCCGAACCCTGAGTGAAATAGAGTCTCATACCACCGCTGGAGAAAAGGTTAGCATAATGGGTAAAACTTTGCAGAGCGTATGGTGCTACTGATTGGTCGTGGCCAAGTTAGTAGACTTGCATCCAGCTGACGTGCTCGTGTAGGTGTAGTAGGCACCTTTCTCGAGCAGGACGTTGCAATCGGAACTAACAAATGCTTTAAAAATGATAAAATTGTAGTATACGTTTTTCGAAAAGCAAACTTTCTAAAAATCTATGACTTGTTTCGGAACACTGACTGGACCTTCTTGAGTAGTCTCAGAAACGTAGAGGAAGCAGTAAGCCAATTTTATGATGTAGTAAATACGGTATTCGAAGCATCAATTCCAAAGAAGAAAGTTTATGTAAATAATAAATACCCTTGCTGGTTTACGAAAAAGATTGTTGAGACATTTGAGTTAAAAGAATATCACAGAAAACGTATGAAACATGCTGAGGAAAGCAGGAAAAAGTCAAAATCGTTGATAAAGAAAGCTTATTTTAATTACTCTAAGGAAATCAAGGAGAATGTCAAACATGATACACGCTCTTTTTGGAAATTTGTACAAAACAAAACGGATGCTTTTCAATGGGAAAGTTTTCGACACTAGTCAGGATATTGCAGATACCTTTGCACACTACTTTAAATCTGTTTATATGGATTCCTCTAGTTCATGATGAGTTACGAGTTCCACATTCATTATGTATTGAAATAATTACTGAATGCGAGTTTAATAATGCTATCAAGAAATTGAAACGTAAAAAAGCAGCAGGTCCAAATGTCATATAGCCTTACGTATTGAAGGGATGTGCTTAGGTCTTCAAAAAACCTTTACTGGTGATATTTAATTTAATATTGGAATTACATACCTTTCCAAATATGTGGAAATTAACACGCTTGTACCCAATTTTGAAATCTGAAGATAGTAGTAACGGAAAATTATAGACCAGTTGCAATCCTCAGTGCTCCAGTTAAAGTACTAGAACAAATTCTATATACTATAGGTAGAATTTTTAATCATGTAAAAAGCTCCAACGTGGATTCTATTCTGATAGATCCACTGTAACAAATTTAGTAAATTTCATTCAAGATGTTTATAATGCAATTCATAATCGGTCAAGTGTTCACACTATTTACATGGATTTCTCTAAAGCTTTTGATAAATTAAATCATGATGCATTACTATGTAAACTTGCAAAGTTTGGTTTTACAAGTGACATGTTAGACTATCTCTTATTATTTCGTACAGGAAACAATGTGTGACTTACAAACAATCAGATTCACATCAATACGTTGTAAATTCTGGAGTCCCCCAAGGTTCGAACCTTGGTCCACTTCTGTTTATTACATTTATAAATGATTTGCCACATAAACTTCAGCATTCCAAACTTCTAATGTGCGCAAACGATGTTAAACTGTATAAAGAAATTAATTGCACTCAAGATATGTTAGATCTTCAGAATGATATAAATGTACTTTATGATTGGAGTATGGATAACGATCTAAGGTTTAATATTAAAAAAATGTAGCTTTATGGTATTTTCGATCGATAAACAATTCATACAGAATTAGTAAAGAAAAGCTGAAAAAAGTTTACTCTGTCAAAGATCTTGGTATTGTTTTTGATTGTAATTTATCCTTTGAGGAACATATCTCTAATATTGTTAAGGATGCATATCGACGGCTAGGATTTCTCATAAGAAGCTCAAAGAGCCTAAATAATATAAATGTGTGATACTATTGTATCACAGTATGATAAGAAGCAAACTCGAATATACGTCGGTTGTATGGTCTCCTGTGTATACACCTTATAAAAATAGAATAGAGCAAATTCAAAAAAAGATTTCTACGGTACTTATACTACAAGCAGAATCAAGTATCTGCTTACCAGATGAAATTATCTTATAAGTATTTATTGAAAGAGTTTTGTTATGTAAGCCTCAGTAGTAGGAGAGAATTAGCACAACAAATATTTCTTTACAAAACAGTAAATGGAATTCTGGATAATAGTAACTTTCTTCATCAGTTTAAATTTAATACTAGAAAATCTAATCTTCGGATGCAACACCTTTTACTCTGTGATATACCGAGAACAGAAAAATACATAGCAGCACCTTTATTCAGGCTCTGTTCTACATATTAATAATATATAATATATTTATAATAATATCTTTTCAACGCATGAAAATCTGCATTTCAGTCTGCCACTTTCCTTGTATCTAAAGACATTAAAACCAATTTTTGAAACAAACTAGATATATATACGAGTACTTATGCATATGTTATATATGTGAATCCATTCTACTGTGCATTATTTTCCATTATTCTGAAATTATTTTACCTTCTATTTTCCTTGCTCTTCTCTTGTATCTATGGTGACTATGCATGTCGTATATATGCTAAATATTTTTAATTATTATTCCCGTTCAATACTATGTGAAGGCTATGTTCTGAACAATGAATACTCGTACTCGTATATGTGTATATGAATGGATATATGTTCCTTTCCTGTAGTAATCCACTTATTATCTTGTGTGTATAAATGCATTTGTGTGTGTGTGTGTGTGTTTATATGTACTCTACGCTGTTATATGTTTATTATGTGAATATAATATTTGTAAACTTTCCTGTAATTGGAGATTCTCTCTGTTGGAAGCAAACGAATAAATAAATAAATAAATATTCACGATCCGGAACGCTGTTCCGGTCCACTCCGGTCCATTTCGAGCCCTGCTCCTACTAATAAAATAAAATAGACCTGCTTAACGTCACGGCCCTCTCACAAAATGTGCATGCCACTGTACTTTCATTAACTGTCATAACAGCTTACAAGGTTAGAGTTCCCGCCTTTTCGGCGAGTGGTCCCGAGTTGGATCCCCGTGGGGGATGTACAATTTCAGTGTTGCCTAGTATCGTGAGGACAATTGGGCCGCTACTGTACTCTATAGTAGCGGACTCCGGTCTCGAAAGCAACAAAACAACGGCAATGGGACTCGATTCGCGGGTAACCCATTACCCAACGAGTAACCGCTTGGGAAACCTTGGCCCTTTAAGGAATATTGTGCCACGTAATTTTTAGCTTCATTTTGAGAAAAAAACGATAAGGATCTGAAATTCTTCACAATTTTATAACTGTATCTTTATTAGTGTTATAACAGCAGAGACTTGTAATGGTGGATTACAAGTTTATTTGGGGTTAGAGGTAATGAAAAGAGATAATGGGCATATGAACTTACAAAAGAACACATTTCTCATTTTGTTCAAGTGTAACTGGATTTTATTTGGATTTGAATTGTGTTTTAAAGTCTACTTTATGCACAGAAAGGCTAATAGGGACTGGACCTATAGTTTAAAGTGGGATCGGACCCGGTACCCATTTACAAGACGACGACGTTACCACTACACCATCGGGGATGCCCCGTAACTGGATTTTAGTACACATATGCTGCATACAAATGATAGAAACCTGAAGGTACGTTGCGGAACAGGCGTGATCAAATTAATTCTGAAGAGATATCTAGAACAGCTGCTCAGAAATTAGTTGCGGAAAATAAACCAATATCTACAGAAAATTCCATTTTTGTGAGCTCGAGGATGAGATTTTATATCGGTTATTTTTCTGTCGTCATGACTACTAAAGATTTTTTTTCATCACTTTCTTTCCTTCATTCTCCATTGACTTCTCTTTTGCTTTCTATTGTCTTCCTTTCTTCTATTGTCTCTTTCTTTTCCTCTGGCTCTTTATCTCTTTTTATGTTTCTTTGTCTTTCTTTTTTCTCTTTTTATCTCTTTCTTTTTCTGTCATTCCTCTTTTATGTGTCTTTCGTTACATGTTTCCCTATCTCTTTCCTTCTCTCTCTGCTTGTTTCCCAATATCTTTCTTTTTCTGTCTTTCTTAATCTCCCCGTTTGTTCCTCTGTCTTTCATTCTTTCTCGGTTCTCTTTTTTTCATTCTCTAGCTCTTTCTATATATTTATCTCTCCCTAATAATTTGCGTCTCATTTATCCTCTATCTTTACCAGTGTGTGGGTGTAGATTCTTGCTGTTTGCGTAGGGTAAAATTCCTTCAAGAGTCCACCCACCCACTCTCGTCCACCCAATGGCCACATCCTTGCCTGGAAATGTCAAGACTTTCTTCTATGGATGGGTCCGCCTGATCAGGAAATTTCTACTTTTTCTCGTGATTTATGTTGACAGTTCTCACAAATCTTAGTGAAGGTAGAATTTAGGCAAGACGTTTCCTAACGTCCATTTACAACGTCACTTTCACGTCAATTCTGGAAGTGCACAGCATAAATTAGATCATTTGTTCCGGACGTACGTGTAATTTACTGTTGCAATCTCAAGAGCATGACGTCATACCTTAGAGATTACAGAAGGACGGGCTATGAGAAACGTTACATTGGACTCAATCGAGGAGTATATATTAACGGATAACTTGTGACGCCAGCCGAAATGGTAGGGCAACTGAAGCAACATCTCTCTCTGGATACGCTATTCTGTTGGAGTCTAGCGGGCTAGGTTGGAGGGATCTGTGCACTTTTCTGAACAATTCTCCCTCTAATGTCTACCAGCGTTAATTACGTAAACAGCTACAATCCTTCTCCTCTGTTTTTATTATTATTATATTAGAGTGCATTGTTCACGAGATAGTAAGTAGTACACGATACAGGGATCTGTAGAATCTGGCAGAATTGTACATATGTCTTAAGCTTTTCACCCACTGAGAAGACATTTATGAAATCCAAATGGTGCAGCACCTTTATAGTGCGCCGTGCCGAAGCGGCTTGAGGAATTTCCATGCCAGAAGTCCGGAGGTTTATGCAGAGGAAATTTCCACATTTGCTGTGTCCCCCAAATATGCTATAGTGTTGTTTCGAATGTATTCATACAGTTCCGGCATCCCTGTAGAGGTAACCAAAGAATATGCTATAATTTCCAAAGATCTTGTAAAGAAACAGGAAAACGGCTCTTATGTTCTGATTTGTTGTTCATTAGGGGTTGGTAAGATTGACGTAAACGATTTTATATAATTTATTCCTCTCTCCTGGAACTTTGGGAGTAGAGATTGCCTTGCATTCCACTCCATCAAGGATATGGATGAAAGAATCTGTCAGGCAGGTGCCAGGGGGCGCTCAGCCCCCTTGGCATTAGGTAAAAGTATTTGGAAATGTAGACAGCAAGATATTATTTTGGTCACAACTTGGTGAAAGATGAATTCACAGAACATGAACAACAGCTATTACATTCGTTCATCTTGTTTGTGAGCACAAGTCTAAGTAACGGCAAGTATTTGCAAGATTCTGTAGACTTTAGAAGAAAGTTCTTTCACAGCGGAGGTTCTTTATTTGTACTTTCTTTGCCCCTGTTGCGTCGTCCCGTTTAGAAAGTAATCTGTAACTTTGACGTCATCATCAATATTCCTTCCACATCAGCATCAACAGCTCCCACGATTTGGGAACGAAGGAAAGTTTTATTGCTTCGGGCGGGTGTGGAATGTACGGTAGGTACTATGATTGAATATTGTGAACTTTTTTATTGTATGATATAAATATCTGTATCATCAAAAGTAGTATGGAGTGTGTAATAAAGGATGATGTCAGTAGCAGTCAACACTTCAAGGTATGTTTTAGAAGATACAGAAAAAACTGTAGTATTTGAATTATATTTCTAAATTTTATATTAACTTAATGACCTTCCCTCCACAGACACACACGTACACATATAATAATTTTCCTCCATTAAATAATGCTAAACGTTTGTAAAATGGACTCTGTTTACAAAGCCCCCCCTGAAAACCGGTGAGGCCCCCCCTTCCCTGGAGATCAATTCTAGCTACGGGCCTGGATTCTGTCGTTCGGAAGCAACTATGAACACGAACAATTCTTCATTCATGTTTTAATAAGAACCAGTGAACGTGTTTATATATAGTAAAATTGTGCTAAATATGTAGCTAAATTCATATTTAGTTATTTTCAACAAAATATGGAGTTCACTTAAAATTGTAAAAAAATACCTCCCTAATAATACAAGACATTACACGAGCTACATAAAAATACAGTACATTGACATTAATTGTAAAACAATACAAAATGTGTTTTCATTTTCCGTTTCCAAAAGAATGTATAACGAAATTTTGTTATATGTGTTCGAACGTGAATTTCCTTCTGCTGTCTCTTAAGATGGATTTATATTCACTAAAACTGGGTTCATGATCGCAAGAAGTAATGGGACTGCATTTCAAATTTGTCAGTTATTCGCAACAAATTCACCCAACTCTCTCGATCACACGGGGACATGTAGTTATTGCGCGAATATGTAGTATATGTTGAGAAATGTTCTGAAATATGGCAGTAATATGTAAAAATAACTAAAATATGTAAAATAGGAGCCAAAAACCTAGTACTATATGTAAAAATATGGAAAATGAAAACTGAATTATTCGAGTCTGCATACCATGATGCGCAAAGATAATACAAAATATAACCGCTTTCACCTTTCTACATAAATATGTATTTTCATCAAAAATACCTGATTGTAATGGAAAGGACAAGAGCGAAGGAAGAGAAAAAATGAAGAGGAATGAAGAAAGAAAGGATAAGGAAAAAGAGAGTCAGATAAGGAGTCCAACCACATTCCAGATGAAAGGAAATGTTTATCTAAATCGCCTGTCAGGTGAAACAGCTGACAGGAGAAGGCCACCTGGAACACGTAAAAAGAAAACAACTTTCTAATAATCTTGTGTCTGGAACGGAGTGATTTTTGTGTGTCTATATATATAGATGTAGATATATATATATATATCTTCCTGTTTTGTACCTTATTTCATTTGGATTTGGTGCAGAGTCTGAAGAAGACCTTGCTAGAAATTTGAAACGTAACGTTTAGTTTATGTTTTAAAATAAAATAAATTCTGCCTTGGTCAGCATATTTAGTTTTTGGTTATCATGGAAACAAGGCTAAATGGTGTTATCATGTATTTACATATAAATCCTTTTCCTGATAATAACAGTCACTTGGGTGTGAAGGGAGTTTGAACGCAAATGGCTACTGAACAAATAATACGAGGATGTTCTGGGAAGTATTCGTCCTAACAATGAGAGAACGAATTTGTAAGATCAAAAATATTTTTATTTTTCAATATAATTTCCCTTAAAATCAATATATTTATTCCATGCTCCAACGCCATGTAACAGTTGGGCTGAAAAGTTCGTAGGCTGACTCATAGATGGCGTTACTAGAATTAAATCCATGTGATTTTTACTTAGTACTAACCTAAAAAAGACACGTGTATAAATTTCACAGCTGCCGGATAATTAGTTAATGAGATATAGCATTGTGAGTGAAGCAGCTTTTGTTATTGTGAAAAAATGGATAAAAAAGAATTTCGTGTGTTAATAAAGCATTGCTTTTTGGCGGAAAAAAATACTGTTGAAGCCAAGGCTTGGCTTGATAAACATTATTCGGACTCTGCACCAGGAAAATCAACCGTTGAGAAGTGGTTTGCTAAATTTAAACGAGGCGAAATGAGCATCGAAGACGATGCATGCAGTGGACGCCCCAAAGAGGCTGTTACCGACGATAACATCAAAAAAGTCCACAAAATAATTTTAAATGATCGTAAAGTGAAGTTGATCGAGATAGATGAGACTTTAAAAATATCAAAGGAACGTGTTGGACATATTGTGCATGAATATTTGAACATGCGAAAATGGCCCCACTTGAAGAAGAAAAAAGTGCTGTTTCATCAAGACAATGCACCGTGTCACAAATTAATGAAAACGATGGCAAAATTATATGAATTAGACTACGAATTGCTTCCCCATCCACCATATTCTCCAGATCTGGCCCCCAGTGACTTTTTCCTGTTTGCAGACCTTAAAAGAATGCTCGCTGGAAAGAAATTTAGCACTGATGAAGAGGTAATAGCCGAAACTGAGGCCTATTTTGAGGCTAAAGAGAAATCGTACTATAAAAATGGCATCGAAAAATTGTATGACCGCTATAATCGTTGTATCGCCCTCGAAGGCAACTATATTGAATAATAAAATCGAATTTTGTCAAAAAAATATTTTTTACTATGTTAGCCTACGAACTTTTCAGCCCAACTGTTAGTTTTCCGTATGGTATGAAAAATACCCTCTACAGCTGTAATCGCCTTTTGATTCGGTTCAAAATGCTGGCCAACGAGGAAGAGTTTGAGTTTTTGGAATAGAAAGATGTCTGAGAGAGCCAAATCTGAGGAATAGGGTGGATGCTCCAACAATCCATAGTTCAAATCCCTAAATGTTCCCACTGTCCGAACACTTTTGTGGGCATGGTCATAGTCTTGATGAAGAATACATTTTTTTTGCAAGCCAGGTCATTTATCATCTACTCGGTTTAAAAATTGTTATTGTTACTGTTATTGTTTTACTCTTTTGAAGATAATCACTAAATATAATTCATTTAGAATCCCAAAAGACGGATGTCATAGCCTTTCCTGCTGATGGAACCGACTTAGTATTTTTGGGAGCCATAGAACCAGCTTGTGTCCGCTGTTTCGATTCTACATATAGTTATAAATCGACGCACAAAATCAGATTTATTCTTGTTAAACACTGTTCAGAGATTAAGAGGTCTTCTCGGGATACTAACCAAGTGATTTTCATATAGGCGTCTGATCTTTCGAGAGCAAACGCCACTCTCATCTTCAGGGATTGAAGAAATCTCGGAAGCCTATCCGGAAATTACTGGTTGGTAGAGTAAGATTATTTCCATAAAATCCCTGACTGTTGTGCATTTGCAGCTTGGGAGCGAGTCACAACTTCCGAAGCAGCCAATCAACAAGCGAGCTACTGAAGTCATTGCAACCCGGCACCAATCGCGGACCCTCTTCCTCGCGCTCCTCGCTGTCGGTAGGCTCACTAGCTAGACTCGCGCAGTCAGCGAGAGCTGTTCCGAAAATAATCTCACTCTATCCTAAGAAAACCTCTGCATCATTCGTCGCCAGAAAGCTTCAGGACTTATTTCACTGTTCAGAGAGTTTCATGTGAATGTATTTTCGATCTGCTGTTAGCAAGTGTGGCACCCATCTTGCGCCAAGCTTTTTCACATGCAATTCTTGATGCAAAAAATTTCCTACACGTTCTTTCAAAATGTCTATAGCCTCAGCAATTTCACCCACTTTAACTCGCCGGTCTTCTAATACCATCATGCATTTGTTGCACTTCTTGAACGTCCTTCACATGGTCATCTTCAAACTTGTTTCGGCCATATTTAAATTCAGCAGTTATGCATACTTTAGAAGTTACAGATAGTCTAAACGTTTTCATCACATTTAGAACATTACTGGTGTTGCCACCAGACAATATATCACCCACGAGAAACAAGATATAGATTGCAGGTTTACACTACTTTTTGTAACGCAATATAGAAACAATAGGGCCACAAAGCTTGAATTCCAATGTTGCCATCTTTACGTTATTTATCATTTTTTCCTAATATTTTACTAGTACGTACATAGTTGAAACACACTTGATTAGCGTTTCTTTTTCATTATTTGCACACACACAGATACACTGGATAAGAGATAGGAGCAATATTTGCTGCTTGGATCCATTGCAATTCACACGTGAAACACACATTTATGGTACCAGTGTGTCACAGTAAGTAGCATCATATTTTGAGCATCAGAGATGATGTTGTCGGCAGGGTTGTTAAAGGTCCAGGAATTTTAAATAAATTCAATTCCGGTCCAGGAGAGAAAATCAGCAAGCGTAAATGGGTTCTGGACAGTAAAGAACCTTTTTATCTGTAAAGTATTTAAATTCGGTCCAGGAACCTTTTTCAGGATGAATTTAAATACGGTCCGGGAACCTTTTTTCAGAAAAAATTTCAATTCAGTCCAGGAACCTTTTTTTTTCGGAATGAATTTCAATTCGGTCCAGGAACCTTTTTTACGAAAGAATTTCAATTCGGTCCAGGAACCTTTTTTTTTCAGAATGAATTTCAATTCGGTCCAGGAACCTTTTTTTTCAGAATGAATTTCAATTCGGTCCAGGAACCTTTTTTACGAAAGAATTTCAATTCGGTCCAGGAACCTTTTTTTCCAGAATGAATTTCAATTCGGTCCAGGAACCTTTTTTTTCAGAATGAATTTCAATTCGGTCCAGGAACCTTTTTTTTTCAGAATGAATTTCAATTCGGTCCAGGAACCTTTTTTACGAAAGAATTTCAATTCGGTCCAGGAACCTTTTTTTTCCAGAATGAATTTCAATTCGGTCCAGGAACCTTTTTTACGAAAGAATTTCAATTCGGTCCAGGAACCTTTTTTTTTTTCAGAATGAATTTCAATTCGGTCCAGGAACCTTTTTTTTTTCAGAATGAATTTCAATTCGGTCCAGGAACCTTTTTTACGAAAGAATTTCAATTCGGTCCAGGAACCTTTTTTTCCAGAATGAATTTCAATTCGGTCCAGGAACCTTTTTTACGAAAGAATTTCAATTCGGTCCAGGAACCTTTTTTTCCAGAATGAATTTCAATTCGGTCCAGGAACCTTTTTTACGAAAGAATTTCAATTCGGTCCAGGAACCTTTTTTTCAGAATGAATTTCAATTCGGTCCAGGAACCTTTTTTTTTTCAGAATGAATTTCAATTCGGTCCAGGAACCTTTTTTACGAAAGAATTTCAATTCGGTCCAGGAACCTTTTTTTTCCAGAATGAATTTCAATTCGGTCCAGGAACCTTTTTTTTTTCAGAATGAATTTCAATTCGGTCCGGGAACCTTTTTTCAGAACCAATTTCAATTCAGTCCAGGAACCTTTTTTTTTTTTCAGAATGAATTTCAATTCGGTCCAGGAACCTTTTTTTTTCAGAATGAATTTCAATTCGGTCCGGGAACCTTTTTTCAGAACCAATTTCAATTCAGTCCAGGAACCTTTTTTTTTTAGAATGAATTTCAATTCGGTCCAGGAACCTTTTTTTTTTCAGAATGAATTTCAATTCGGTCCGGGAACCTTTTTTCAGAACCAATTTCAATTCAGTCCAGGAACCTTTTTTTTTTCAGAATGAATTTTAATTCGGTCCAGGAACCTTTTTTTTCCAGAATGAATTTCAATTCGGTCCAGGAACCTTTTTCCCGCATCAATTTAAATACGATCCAGGAACCTTCTTTTGAGGAACAATTTAAATACGGTCCAGGAACCTTATTTCAATGAAACAATACGCAACTTGGACCGAATTAAAATTGTGCGAGAAAAAAGGTTTCGATCCTGCAGCGGATCCCAATAGAAGCCATTAGAATTTAAGGGTTGCTGGACCTTCAACAACCCTGGTTGTCGGTGAATGATATTTCATATTTTACTGACAACATTTAGACCTGCACGTCGTGCATGTTTTTACCTACTCCCCCCTTTCGCGTTTCGATTCGTCCACCCGAAGTATCGGGTAGAGAGTGTATATTTTGCTTCTCCGCTGCTCCCATTGGTCAATAGATCACATATTACCTGCAAAGAGATTCGCTGCGTGTCGCCATCTGCGTTCCTGTCCTTCAACTGGTCGAAGGAAGTAGCCTAGGTGGCGCCAGGAGTCAGTTCGCAAAAACAGGAAGAGGGTATAGCCATGCATAATGCACAATCCGTGATCAAGGCACAGAAAAATACGATGGAAAAAGCATTGAAAGGGTAACCTAAGTCCACAACCAATGAATGCAGCCGTCACGAACAGCCACGCAGCTGTAAACGAACTTTCTGTTGTCTTTCCTCTCTCTCTTACGTCCGTCATACCAAAAGGGAAAAAAGGAAAAGAAGAAGAAATCGCATTCGTGGAAAAATACCGATCTGTCAATAACAAGACCGGTAATTTTGGGAAAATTGAACTTTGCCATGTTAGCTGTGTACTTTGATGTGCACGGGACCTACAGTGTTGCCAGATGATAGATTCTCTCTCTAAACTAGGTAGTTTCCGTGTTTCCATTAGGGCTTTTTCTTCCGTTCCCAGAATAGAAAAAGAAGGGAGAAAGGCGAGGCGAGAGAGAGAGAGGGAAAGAGCCAGATAGAGGAGGAAAAGAAGGGTGGAGTGGAAGCAAGGCCACCCGCAGAATTTTTTCTCAGGGGGAGACAGCAGTGCTCAAAGTTGGAGAATTGTAGAGTGGCGCTTTCCCTCAGTTAAGAAAATTCTCATAAAGCATCCCCACCACTCGGATAATTTGCGTAGGCACTCAATATACTGTATTTCACGGTACCCCTTGTCCACGTTTTCACGCTACAATTTCACCATCGAATGATATGAAGTCTTTCCAGATATCTCACGGGGGGGGAGGTAAAGTGCCCCCGGGCACCCTCTGCAGGCCCCCTTGAATGGAAGGGAGACTGACTCTCTCTCTCTCTCTCTCTCTCTCTCTCTCTCTCTCTCTCTCTCTCTCTCTCTCTCTCTATTACTCTTTCTATTTCGTTCTCTTTCTCCTATGTTCTTCCTTTTTCTCTCTCTTCCTCTCTCCTCTCTGTCTCTCTCTCTCTTTCTCTTTGCCAAGAGAGAAAAAGGAAGGAAGGAGAAGATAAACAAAGAAGTGAGAAAGAAGAGGAAGAGGAATACAGATGAAGAAATAGAGATATTCAGGGGAAAAGATAGTGAAAGAATGATAGACAAGAAGAGAGGAAAATAAATATATGTATCAAAGAGAGAGGAATAAAATATTTTCTGCCTCGAGACAGGTGGAGAAACGGAGGATAAAACAAGAAAGGAGATAACCAGAACAAAAGGATATATATCGAAAGGAAGAGATAAAGTGTAATAGGGGAGCATTGAAAGTGCTTCCACTTCATCAAGAATAAACACTGCTTCCCAACGATTACACTGGGGAACAAAAAAAAATATTTTATTTTGTGGCATAAAGTTTAATAACAGTTTCAGCACACAAAACAGCTGTGATTGCCAATTGTATGATTGGTTCAGTTGAATTGACTCCGGTTATAAAAATAAACACACCATGGAAAATGTAGGAGGTAAAATTACTCCACGCTTTTCCATTACCTTCTCTATCTGAAAGCCTGATGGCTTGCTCTGGTCACGTGACTAAACGTCAGCAACTGGAGGCGAGATAGCCGCCATGTTTGATTTGCTTCTTGGGAATCAATGTTGGACCTCTTTAGTGAATGTGGACTTGTAATGAAAATTTATGAACTGTATTCGAGTTTACATGACGTGTAAATATGCTTAAATGTACAAAAGGTATGGTGTATAAGTGTTGTGTGCTCAATTGCAGGGGCAATTATGATGAAAAATGTAAGAGTAACGTTCACATTTCTTCAAGATGTTGAGGAAATGAGAAATGTGTAGGGCAATTCCATGTGATTCCTACGAAAAAATGCAAGTTAAGTAACAAAGGTTTCATACTCATAAATAAATAACAGAAATAGTTCATGATGTAAAGATTTCATGTGTCCGGAATAGTCATCTAATGCGAGTATACTCCTAGATTTGTCAATTTTAATCTCTTGTCAACAAGTTTTTTAGAAATATCCAATAATTTATCTAAATCTGAATTACAAGGTTAAGATGCGTTGTTGCTTATGATTGCAAAATAATTTGTTTCTAGATTTAGTCAACGTTAAAATATTACGGTCATGTCTACCAAAGCAGTTGTTAGTGTAACTGTTATGCAAGCATTCGATAAAATATTCATATAATTTACACAAATTTTCAGTTTCAAAGTATGCTTAATGAATGAAAGCTGCTATACAACTTGGCCAAATTGATACATGTGTACACTTACATTCCTATTTTACTCCGCTTTTATGCTTCTTTAGGCTAATCGAAGGCTAATGGAAGATACGAATATGTTATGAATTCAAATACAAGGGTACGATGTGTAACAAGAACTTTGATGAAATATTCGTGTGTAAAATTATCCAAGAATATATTACTTATGTTTCAAACACAAATGTTTCACACAGAAAGCATTTTATTACCTAGCTATGTTAATATGAACTACAAGTGTAACACATTTTATAAAATTGTTTCATGTTAACTGTTATTCTATTTTTTGTCTTTTTGAAGCTTCGATGTTCGTAAATTTGATTATTAAATCAGTGTTAATGTTTCATAATTCACTAACATTCTTCACGATTTTTGTAACAGAGTGTAAACACAGTGTAAGGAAATATTCCGAATGTTTATTTACCAAATGAACGCTAAGATCGAAATATTAACCTTTTATTTTCAATAAAAATGTTGAAACTCTGTCACACATCCTACTAACGCACAATGAAAAGATTTAATTTGTTTATTATATTTCGTTCAATAAAGTCAAAAGGGTCGAAATTACAATGTGACAAGTGATTTAGGTTTAGTCTTTATTCTTTATTCACATAAATGTAACATTGCCCTTGTACCAATTTCTTTCACGTTTGATGAGAGGTTATAGAAATTAAGTTTTTGTATTGAGATTGTATAGCTACACAGAATATCTGCATTATCTGGTTGATTAATTTTGGGTAAAGTTAAAGAAAATTTAATTGATTAGGTATCTTGGCAAGTTTATGGTCGACCTAACATGCGGGATTTTGATTTAATTCATTGATTTTTACATACAAAAGTTCATACAGAAGCTGTAACGAGTTTTTCTGTTGCTGACAAATATTCCGGATAATATTTTTCAATGAAATACAATGTTTAATTTTTTCCGCCAGGAAGTTTCTAACGGTTTTCAACTCTTTCTTTGTGCTATGGTAGGAATTTTTGTTATGGCCATAGTGACTTCCTGAATGAAAATTTTAGTGTAAATATTCAATATTCTACTATTTTCGTCGGAAGGGTAAATGTCAAAATTTAACATCATAAAAGAAATAAATATACCTTAATTCTCTTCAATAAAAATACGACAATGGGTTTACACGACCATTAAGACGATCGCCTACAGATGATGACGTGCTGACTAAGCGCTGCGGCCTGAACCTCGAGATGGTCTTGGCTTTTCTCGGTAATATCAAAATTTGATAATGGGCTGAAATTCCCATTAAGAAAGTTATTTATTTATTTGTAAATTGTTGCTAGGCAACTTATGAAGCATTGCTAGGCAATATATCTCTTAATGTTTAATTTTGTAGTATAACTAAGCGAAATGCGTTTAATGTGAATACATTGGAGATATGAGTTCCTCACGTAGTAAGTGTTTCAATAACCCAAATGTTTTTTGCTATATATGTGGAATATATTGTCTACCATCACAGAGAAGAAATATCACGGATGTAGTGAGAGATTTGTATCAGGCTTATTTTGCCAAAAATCTGGGAGAACAGAATAAAAAATGGGTCCCACATATAGTTTGCAAAAATTGTTTGGAATCACTTCGTTATTGGGCCCAAAGCGGACGAAAGGGACTCAAATTTGGAGTGCCCATGACATGGAGTGAACCAAAAATCATGTCAATGATTGTAATCACAAAAAGAAATATTAAATTGTTGTTGGAAGTTCATTTATATGTATGTCTGATGTTTCCGCCATTTTGGTTAGTTGCATTTATTTCATAAATTAGAGCCAATTCAGGCAATATGTTATTATATCATTATTCAGCAGCATGAAATCGCCCTAAATTAGCTCTCAAACACTGTGCCGCAATTTCACTGTTCCCCAGTGTTATCATATCGGCAGAAACGCGTGACTTTCTTAAAGACAATAGACAAGTTCTTTTCTTTAACAAATTCCGAGTCCAAGTAAACGAAGATACCACAACAAATAGTTACGTTTCTTGCAAATAAAGAGAATGAAAAAAAGGAACAGCTCAGTTCTGGAATGGCGTCTTTAAATGATGAAGTCTTCGGCCAGCTGTGAAGTTAAATTTTAAATCCGTTTTCATCCGCTGCATCGCAGGCGACACCAAACGACTTTGCACAGAATTGCAAGGTACCCTCCATGATTTACGAGCTGGTAACACTGAAAGGGGCTTCAGGAGCTGAAGAGGGCAGCACTGTTGCCGACGAAATGTTTCGTGTACGGCGTAAGGAACTCAAATAGAATACAGAAGCGCTTTTCTCAAAATGAAGGACGCATTTATCACGGATGTGAGGAAGAAAGAAAAAAGAAGGGGGGGAGAAGGTAACGTTATACTCTACATTTCTCAAGTTGCTTAACTAACAATGATTATTGATGTACAGCGACTGTGTATGTGTGTGTATGTACTTGGTTTACAAGGTTCTTGGCAGATAAAAGAGCTTCGACTGTGCAACAGACACGCAACCCTCTTCTCTGCTGCAATTAGATAGGTTCATCCGTGACTCTGCCTCTGGCATTATTAAAAGGCGCGCAAGAGACAAAGGAAACGTCTGTGTTTCAATATTCATTAATTGACAAAAGAAAACGGACAAATGTAACAGAAAGACAAAAGCAAAACGAACTGACGCTGGGAGCATAATGCTTTGAAAAGGGGGAGTGGAAAGATGAGATGTATCCACCTTTTTCGGGAAGACAGGTGCAAGTTTTACCAGGGGAAACTCAGCGGACCTGCTGGAGTTTCTAGCTCCATGCATGCAAACACCCCCACACACGCGTTCGTATACAATGAGAAGAGTATACATGGTAGCGTTGTACGAAGGCCTAAAGAGGATTAAACATTCAGATAACTACTAAGCTTACTTTACTTCACTCCTTGTTCTTCTATCTCTCTCTGGCAACTCTCTGTGTCTTCGGTCAATTGTTTGTCTCTTCCATGTCGCCACCAGTTACGAAATCACAAAGGGAAAGTCATTACGTTTTAAGTTTTCGTTAAATGTTAAGACGTATCTTGTTTCTGCCGTCAGATGGCCTCAGCACTTTCGTTCTCGACGCCATGTTTAAAAATAATCATTCGTTCAGCGAACAACAAAAGAAGAAACTGAATGCGGAAGGGGAGAAGGGAAGTGGGGAAGTAGGTGGACCAACTCATTATAAGGTCAACTCCGGACACCCCTTACGAGAGTACAAAAAGTTATTATTATCATTATTATTATTACTACTACTCATCTAAGAGAATGAGTGTGTTCCAGTTTCGTCTAATAGCTTATCAGCACAACAAGTGTGCGAATTAATGGGGGGATGCAGGGGATTTTCGCCCCACAAAAAAATATCTTCCGCAGAATAAAATCATTTTAGCACTGCCGGGGGGATGTTTTTATCGCCCCAAAATGAAATGGATTTGAAAGCATATAGTATACCATTTCTTAACTAGTATGTAAGAAACACATCCGTGTCAATCAATGGTCCAGTCAGCAATGATTTCCCTGTCGGAAATTTGTATGCAGCCTTGTGGATTAAGAAAGGCAACTGAACAACTCATCGAGCCGAGACAGCAGCAGGCTGTTTTTCACTTAAGATTTCATGACATACTGCTGGTATTTTAGATTTTAGATTTATTAAAGTGTTCATAAGAAACTTGTTGATAGATTAGATGGACAATAGAAATTTGGTCAAGGTTTCAGTGCTATTAGTGTGATAGCTCTTTTTGTGTACGAGTTTGGGTTTTCTTAGAATGTAAATATACTAAGTATTTCTAAATTACGTATACACTACTGTCCCGTTTAACCGAATTTCCGGCTTAACCGAATCGCTGAAGAAGAAAAAAGAGCCGTTACTCCTGCGCGACCGTGTTTCACGTGGAGCCTACTGACGAAAACATTTTAGCAATGCTACAAAATCTGGAAGGCGGATCGGAAATTCAAATTGAAGATGAAGAAAAGAAAGGACCAAATCACACAGAAGCCACTAGAATGTTTGAAGACATCGTGGTTTACATGGAACAACAAGACGAAACCTCCCCTGCTGAATTGCTTCTGATTAAGTGTCTTAGATTTGATTTTGATTTGATTTAGTTTATTTTACTTCGCGTTTTGTGTCGCTTGGCTAATTTGCGAAGATGGGGATGAGTGACGAAATGATGAAATTGATGAATGGACATTCACAAACAACCAAGCCAGAGCGGGATTCGAACCCGGGACCCTTGGCGTTGCAGCGCGATGTCCTAACCACTCAGCCACAGGGTCCGCTAAGTGTCTTAGAGATCGAGCTGCTAAGAAGCGTTAATCTAATCTTAAGCAAAAGAAAATATCATTTTTTTCACAAGCTGAATTAAACTTTATTGTTTTAGTCGTACGGTTTTTTGTACCAGAGCCTTAATGTTACTGTAATTCATGTTCTTGAGTTAAACAACTACATATTATTGTAAGCTTTTTGTTTATGCCTCCACGCTGAACTACATATGTACTGTATATCAAAATACTGTACTGTATATCAAAATACTGTACGTATATCAAGAAACCTTTATCCCGGTTTAACCGAATTTTCGTTCATCCGGAGCACCATCGGTCCCATCAAATTCGGTTAAACGGGACTGCAGTGTAAATGTCATCATAAGATTTAATGGCCTAGGTTAGAACCAATGTTCCAAGGTACTTAGAGCCGCAAGGTAATAGATTAGTTTACTAACTGGTAACACACATACCAGTTTGCATACACACACAAAAAGACAATTCCGAAATGTCGCCACTGAGTTGGCACCTCCCCCCCCTTTCCGATACGATGCAATGGGATGAGGAAACAATCACAAAAAAATATACACCATGTTCATTAATTATTGGCCGATTTCTTGACACCATAATATGAGTTAGAAATGTCCCAAGAATCGTGAAATTCCTGTCGATTACACACTGTGAATGTTCATTTGGATTAGCGCTAATATATACTGCCATCTTGCGGGAAAATGCGTACATCAGCGTCGGAGAAATTAGCTGCCTTACCAACCGAACATAGTTGATATCCGCAGACAACATTTTCTGCACGTGACCACCCTGTTCACCGGACTTCACAGTGTGCGATTATTTTCTGCAGGATTTCATCAAAGAAAATGTTTATGTTCCTCCACTTCGACAGACACATGAAGGCGCATCAAAATTACCATCAGAAACGTCACACACATGACATGCTTGAGTAGCTTGGCAAGAATAGTACTAACTCCTGGACATCTATCGTGGTACACGTGGGGCACACATTGAATGCATTTAAGGTATGTGTGAAACTTCAAATATCCCTCTATCAAATGGTGCTAATATCAAATATCACATATTTCCGTTCATTATTGGTGAAAATATAGGCTTACAAAATCGACCAATAATTCTTGAACACCCGGTGTATATATAACACAATTTCAAAAGAGGGTTATCCTGGCTGCAAGTCCAGGTTGCAGTCCAAGGCAGAGATTTCCAGCCTCCAGAGCGGGCCACCAAGAGCCTTGCGAGGCTGAGGCCGTGCGAGGCCGAAGCCGAGATGGAGTTCGGAAGCTGAGGCCGGAGGCCGATCGTGAGCTCGGAGGCTGAGGCCAGGCGAGACCGGAGGCCGAAATGGAGTTTGGAGGCTGAGGCCGTGTGAGGCCAGAGACCGAGATGGAGTTCGGAGGCTGACCCGCGTGAGGCCGGAGGTCGAGCCTCGCGAAGCCAAAGTCAAATGGACATCTCTGGTCCAAGGTTGCGTTTAGGTGGAAGAGGGGTTGGCATTTAGGTGTTTCCACACCCTTACACTCCTGATACGCAGAAGGAAAGTGATTTGTTTGGTTAAGCTTTTTGATAGCTCTCAACGAAAAACATGGTACCTTCTGTTAAATTTGGTAATTTTGACGAAATTATTGATTACTGTAAATAAATGTGCACGAGGTTCTGGTGAATAATTGTTTTTTTGTAACCTGTTTAAAGATATATCTGCTTACCAGAAACTATTTTCTTTGCTATTCCAGACAAACTTCTTCTCTGTGTAATCCTCTTTAAATCAATAAAATTATTAATATATATTCTGTTGAAATATGTCTGTACGTCATTTCTCGCCTCTTCTGTTGGAAACAATAAATATACATTTTCACATATACCTAGGTAAGTATGTATAAACATGTTTTTAGATTACTTATAAAGATATGAGCAGAGCAGTAGCTATAAATTTTACCAAACCAAAATATTACAGCACACAGAAAGCCGTAACACAACACTATTTTTAAGAGCTGTAGTCCACGTTTTGACTTTTTATCCTAAACACACACATTATATGATATAGGGAACTATAGTATGCGTCAGCTAGGAAGACGGTTAGAAGAGTGATTAAGATGGATGCTAGTAGAATATTGGAAGAATTTTCTTCACTTCAATTTCTTCATTCTGTTTTTTTTAGTTCCAGGGATCACCGTGTTCTGCTACAGGGGCGTTGAAGGAGAATTCTGGTATGATGAGCTCTGAGTAAGACCAAATATTTTGAGATTTGCTTGGCTGCAAGATTCGCTCCTTCTCTATTTCGTCTCTCTATTCCTGCTTCCATTTCTTCCCTCTGTTACTCTATCTCTTTATATTTCCATCTATCTTTCATACCCTATTTCTATCAATGTCTATATCTGTTCTATCACTGCTTCTCTCTGAGATTTTCTTCTAAGTTCACTTTATACACAGATAGGTTAATCGGGACTGGATCGGCAGTAGGCCGGTCGAACCCGGGACTACTTTATTACAAGGCGACGACGCTACCACTGCACCATCTTAGAGGCCTCTTTGCTTCCACCTTTATTCTGTTTCTCTCTTTTCATTTATTTCTATCTTCCTTTGTCCCCCTCTCTATGTGTCCTTCTCTAGTGTAATAATTGATCCACTGGGGAAGGCGGGTGGGGAGGAGAGTGGCCACGCCCCTGAACACCCACTCCGGGAATCGAACCCGTTTCTCCCACATGGCAGCCAAACACGAAGATTTCGTAAGGGAATGATTGACGCCATCATTTATAAACCAAATCGGTACGATTTCCGTACGTTTACAGGCAGGGAAAAAAACCTTGCACTTGTGTAAATAACTCCATGCCCCACCCCTCCTGCACGTAGATTGCGTGTCGAGAAATACGAAAGGACATGTGGACCAATGATAATGACAGCACTCGTCTCCTCGATGACAATTGATGGCGGGAAACAAAGGACAAAAAAACACGCGAATTTTTTTTCAAAAAGTACGAAACCATAGCTTATCGAAAAAAAAGAGAAAAAGCTATCAATAATTAGGCTTCGTGCATGCATTGAGACCGTTTCTGAATTAAGCATGCCGGTGTTTCAAAGCAAATGTTCTTGTGTGTGTCCACATCTTGGCACGTGGCCCGCTTCGCAAGGCGTGGGTTGTCGTGCGTCTGCATTATGCATTAGCTGTTGAACTTGCCCACCGGAAGGTCATCTCTTGCTGCGGTGTGCGTGTCGGCCGATGGAAGAGTGTAAGCAGCCGGTCCACCCGATATGCTGATGGCTTATTAGAGAGAGGGAGAGACGAAGATGGTTGGCGAAGTAATAGGGACACGTCTGCAAAGCGAGAGAGATGAAGATGACCACTGGTATGAGAAAGAAAATAATAACAAGAAAACAGAAAAAGAAAAGGCAGAGTAGAGAAAGAGTTTAATAGAGAAACGGAAAGAAATAAGGGGAAACAGCAGAAGAAGATAGAGAGACGCAGAAAGAATTAGAGAGAGACGTAGAAAGAAAGAGATAAAAGGTTAAAGAGCGGTGCAGAAAGAGTTAGAGAGACGTAGAAAGAAAAGTTGGCGAGATATTAAGAAAAATACACAGCAAGAAATAAGGGGAAACAGCAGAAGAAGATAGAGAGACACAGATAGAGTTAGAAAAATACGTAGAAAGATCGAGATAAAGGATTAAAGAGAGGTGCAGATGGACACAAAGAGATGAAAAAGATGTTGAAAGATTAAGAAAGATGCACAGCAAAAGAAAGAGAGACGCAGAAAGAGTTAGAGAGAGACGAAGAAAGAAAGATATAAAAGGTTAAAGAGCGGTGCAGAAAGAGTTAAACGGAGGCGAAGAAGAAGAAAAAAGATAAAAGCTTAAAGAGAGATGCAGAAAGATACAAAGAGATGAAAGAAGACGCCGAAAGGTTAAGAAAGAAACACAGCATGTATGTCGAAGTTTCAGTGACAATTATCATATCACCCCCTTTCCATTTATTTTTTTAGTAGAATTCAATATGGCGTCCAACAACATGGCGGACATCAGCTTGACACACACAACTATAGTTCCCCCTTGGACGTATGTGACCAATTGTACTCAACATAACTTCTCTACATTTTATTAGGGGTATTAAGGGACTTTTGACTCACCCTGTATACACAAAGAAGAAGAATGTTGTGTTCAGTTCAATAAGAGAGTTAACTCACATGTACACATGCTTTACATTTAGATTTATTAACATTGAATAACTTCAGCCTAAGTAAAAGTATAATTTTGTAGCAATATGTCCGTCCGTCGCATGTTTTTTGTTTTTTGGAATTCTCGGTTTATTTGTTTGTGACGTTAGGAAAACCTTAGAAATTCGCACGAAATGCTAATTTGGAAGTTGTTTTTTTTTAAATTGTGGTTTTCCAAGGAAAATCCAAGATAGATTAATTTTTTCTCATCTTAGTCGCGCACCGCAAATTCTCCACTACTACCCTATTTTAGCTTTTACATATACGTAGAAAGTTAATTGTATTAAATCCAGCATATCATCACTCATCCCCATCTTCGCAAATTAGCCAAAAGTGGCACAAAAACGAAGTAAAATAAAGCAATTCGATAAATCAATCAATTGTAATAAATCCAGAAATCTATCTTCAATGAAGATCAAGAATTACCCTTATATTCCACCTAGGACGAAATAGGCATATCAGCAGTGGTGCTAAACTAAATATAATGTAACTCAATAGAGGGCAGGACAATTTGATTTTTAAAAATAACGTACAAATGTATTGGTAAAACATGTATTTCATATGCGTTTAGAAGTAAAATTGCAATAGCTTAGAGTTGTAAAAATTTGTCAAAAGATGAAGCTTAATTGTACGTATGTAAGAAATAAAGCATCATGACAAAGCTTGGACCCTACTGATTGATATCTTTGTTCATATAAATATTACAAATTTAGCAAAAGTGTAAATTCCCGGAAGTTTATATATATATACATATATATATATATAATTTGTTGCATAAGTTGAGATAGGTCATAATTTGTAATAAGGGCAAGCATCTCCAGTGTTGGTGTCCTTTGTCGCGTCCTGAAAAACGAAGCATCGGGCAGCTGTACTATCGGGCGCAGGGCAGCATCTCAGTGAACAGAGACCCACGCTCTATAGGGCGTCCATAGTTTCTACAGAGCCTTGTATCATGTATGCTTTAAGGGTATCAATGCATTTTACCTTGTATCACGTATGCTTTAAGGGTATAAATGCATTTTTACAAGGATCTCACTGATTCAAAGTCTGAAAATGTTATGTAAGACTTACGTAAATATCATACGAGTCATGAAAGGATTTGTTTTTCACTTTAAGTAGTATTTTTAATCAAGAAGCTAAATACTTTTTAAACAAGATCGATTAAAAAAGGAGAAATTTTTTTTAAAAAAAATCACCAGTCGAGAACACTATCTTAACCTTCAAAGAAAAATCCCATTTTCATTTATATTGATAAATTTGGAATAAATATTGATGTTTTGCATGTTTGAAACGTGTGCTGGACATTGACAAGACTTTATATATAATTACAAGTAAGTAGTTTTAACATGTCAACTTTATTACGTATTTTGGCTTCTTACAATTTAACATAAAACTTAGTCAGAAGGTGAAGCGTAATTCTGTATAAAAAATACAGCATTGTGTAATTCACCTTCCCTAAATTAGCTCCCGATAAAATTCAAAAGGGCTGGAAAACTCCTTACTTATACATTAGCACAGAAAATTAATGCACAAATTCGTTCTGTTTCAGCATAAGCATGTTGTTACTTATTTTATAGTATTACCTATTATTATCATTGGCTCCGGTTACGCATCCATCTCGACCCAGAGCCAAAACGAAGGCACTGTATATAGTCTGGCTCAGGGACAGCGCCCACCCAAAAATTTCTGTGCCCACCCGATTGCCCACCCAATCAAATTCAATAAGTACATATACTTGGGGATATATGAATGATTCAATAAATAAGTGTATTCTGGTGTTCATAACATGTATATTTTACTTGTGAATATTATCTATGCTAGAAATGTTCACATATTATCAACCCATGAAAATTTCGTCATTAGAAAGTGAAAGTAATTACTACAGCTATTGAAACAAAAACTGTGACCAAATGAATACTTCCATGATTATAAGCAGCTAGTGGGCTTAGGAGGCTCAAAATTATGTATGGTATGATCAAGATTAGATCAGAATTTAGGGTGAACTTGAGGATTACAGCTCCGGTCCTTCACTGGAAAAGACTGCTTTGAAAAGTACCACATAATGAAAAAAAATAGGGATTTCGGATGTGGTAAAAAATATAATAACAAACGACACCATGTAACTTGGCGAGAAGTTATAACCGAAACTGTGTAGAGGGGATTGGAGTGAGGTCTTGGTGCTGTAAGTTCCGGGTCTCCACATACGCATATAAATCCCGACCTGGGTATCGTTAAAATAATCTCCAAACAATCAAATAAAAACATCATCATCATGGATTGAATTTGCCCCGGATAGGGACAGATGGAAGGCTTGTGTTGTTGTAGCCATAAACCTTCGGGTTTAAGTATGCCAGAGAGTATAGTACAGTTTTAATTAGCTCTGCATTGAAATTCCAGAAGTGTCCCTTTTTATATTTCATTACAATTTTTATACACCTGTCATCTTCAAATATGGCATGCGAAATATCATCTTTATTCGTTCTACTACAGCGCCTTGAATAACGTAGTGTGGAAAACGACCCAAGAAACTGGTTCCCCGAGACGATGACAAGTAGATGGCAGTGCGATCGACACAGCGGCTAATTTTGTTATGAAAGTAATGCGGCTTAGTTAGTTTTTGGAATATATTGTGTAGATTTGTTTCTCTAGAAAGGCGGTAAGTGAATTGATGGAAACAGTTATATTTGTGGAGTGATTTGCAGTCACGAAATGGTATTAATTTACACAGAAAAGTAACATAAATACGTTTTATGTGCAACGCAACACGAGCATCAACATATCGCATGTGAGGCTGGACGTCAAACATTGGATTGTGTACACAAGTTTATTTTTGTATACTAATAAAATTGAAATAGTGTCATGAAGGGGAAAAAATGTTTCGTGGCGTACATATTATGAAGTCATTTTCCCGAAATGCAGATATTCGAAAGAATTTAATTTCATATTCCATGGAGTTGAAATAGCCGATTACGATGTACCTTGTCATCTCTATCAACAAATTGCTTTACATTCGTGTCGATTGGTAAGTAGAACTTTGGTGTTAAGGACTGTCCATTTTTACTCGTGACTTGGCTGTAAAATGTCTACCTTGTACTTGATGAAAATAAACCGCGAATTAATTAAATTAATTAATAATAAAATAAATAAATTAATTAATTAAAATAAACGAGTATTGTCTGTGTGAATTTCCATAAAAATAATATTTGTGACAATGACAATATTAATGAACCTTTCAGGATAATGCATACACAATACTAATTCTCGCAGCAATTGTCATGTTACGTGTTACAATCCATACCTATGTTTTCTTCCGTATTGTTAATAAAAAACTCAAGGACAGGTCATGATAGACGGTTCATAATATTCTTTAATATTTTCGCGACTACTGTACCAAATATCATAACAATTTTCTGATGCAAAGAAATGTTACAAAGAAAAGAATCAGACGTTGCAGCAAAAACCCCATTTACTTCCATTATAAGCAGTCGAGCGCTGTACCCCGGTGTCAACACCAGCGCCTCTAGCGGATTTCATTTTCGAGTGGAACCAGCGAGAGAGAGCAAAACCATGCCGTTTTCCACACTACGTTATTCTAGGCGCTGTAGTTCTACTAATAAGAAGGGATCACAATAGTCACTACAATACCGAAGTGAATAAATTTTAATAAACCAGTTATGTATGGAAAAAGCTACAGAATTATTCAATTGCTAATGAGTGGCTTATCCTATTTAGAAATCCTCGTTCCATGCATAAATTTTGCCGCACGAATCAGCCGAAAATGTCGACAGAATCTGTAGATGCAGCTGAAGTAAAGAAAAACAAGTTACAAAGTAATCAGAAGACGATTTTGTTAGTTTGTTTTTAAGCCCACTTTTATGCTCAGATAGGCTAATCAGGACTAAACCTACAGTTTAACGTGTAGTCCGAACCAGTGTGCATTGTGCTTCCACCAGAGGAGGGGGGAGTCGAACACATGACCTCTTCATTATAATGCGACAGCGTTATGCCATTAGGGAAAAATATACAGAAAGAACTCACACCAAACGTGTAATTTTATCACCACAGAAGATGCATCCATTTTAAGAGGGTGATTGCCTGAGATAAATATTTGAGACTTTCCGAAAACAGCGTCATTGTTCACGGAATTAGCTGCCTTGATCCACTAATGAAACGCTGTGCAATTGAAACTACCACCTCAACTTTCTAAGAGGTATGAACTAATGAGACTCCATTTTTGGAGGAGTAAGTTGTGGTTTATTTGTTTTATTTTAAGTATTTTTTCTGCTAATTTTGATAATGACGACGATAAGGTTCAATGGTGATTAGATGAAAGTAACGAAGGGTCGAAAACAAACACATGCTGACACTCAAAATAAAAAAAACCAAAAATGATTACTTCGACTGTAGTTCCAGGCGCCAGGAGTGGTTGCCCTGAAAGAATAAAGTTTCCAGGGTATGCTGCACAGGATAGAGGTTGACATTCGTGTTCGAAATGGTCAAGCCATACAACCCAAGTCATCTATGAAAACTATGAAAAATAGAAGAATTATTACTGGTGCGGTGATCAACTTCGATGAATTCCTTCTGTCCTAAATCATTTTGTTACCTCAAAAAATATGTTCATGTAACCAACAATACGTGTATTGCTTGCTTCTCCCGCATTAGTAACGACAGTTCAGAAAGCGAATAGCAACTTAGCTAATAATCTCTTCAATTCTGAACAGATTTTTCAATCTTACTTGTTTATTACTTATGAGTGATATTTTGTCAAAATAGCTTAGCCTAGAAGTACTTCATAGACAATGAACAAAGAATAATTAGTTTTCCGTGTGTGTTTTAAATCATTCCTAATAAGACGTTCATTTTAATCCAAACATTAAGTGGCTGCGATTAGGAGGAGCGGGAAGGGGAGGATGCAGTTCACCCCGCCACTTTTTGCCCCCACACTATCGCGATTAAAATTATCCGATATGCCATCTGGTGAGGTTTTCAGGAACCACTCCACGTAGGACACTTAGCTGCGCTTTGCCAAGTTGAAGCCGTTCAAAGCATGGGGAACATGCGAAAAAGTAGCGTATACTGTTCAGGTTTTTGCTCTAAATAGTTTTGTGGTGCAGGACAAGTGAAAAGCTTACATGTGTTTTCCACCCCGTGGAATCAACAAAAAGAAATGTTTATATAAATCAGGGAAAACAGAACTGATTGACAAGATTGGCATAACTGAAATGCGGCAAGGAAATTACGAAGAACGCACGAGTCTGTTCACTTTATTTTCCGAAATAATCTTTCGGAAAGATGATTTTATTGCCATGGAAGTAAGTTCTAAATGGTTCTTTATGAATATAACATTTTTTTCGAAAACAATGTATTATGTATGTAATTTGGAATAGGTGCAAGTCGATTAAGTGCGAAGATGAAAACAGTTTGAGAATTAATTAATGTCCCTAATCATAGAAGTAAGTCAGAAAAACATAATTGACATGCTAATGTTGCTGTTTCAAGTCAATTTTTAGTGAAGACTGAAGATAGCCTCAATGAAATTGTTGTTATTGTTATTATTATTATTATTATCCGGTGTTGTTATTAAACCAGCCTGCCTCTTTGGGGGAAAAAACTGCAAAGGCATGTTTACATTTATTTTCTACCCAAGGTGAATTGCTTTATTTTCAAATAATTTCTGAGAGCCCCAGTTAGGCAGTTACAACCGAGGTGCAGTGCAGATGAAACAGCACCGATTTGAAAAACCAGTGCGTATGCATTAGTTTCGTGTGCGTTTTCCGTGTTATTTTTATTATCATAATTAAATGCTTCGCTCTCAGCACAGCTTCACCTTCGTTATAGTTCCTGGAATTCACATCGCATTCACAATATTTAAATATAACGCATAATTTAAACGTTCCTTCCATACCAGCAATGACAACACGCTGCTATATCGTACTACTACCATGCTACTGAATGTAAACAAAGATCTATCCTACGTAGAGCGGCCATATTGGAAGCGACACTAGCGCTCAGGTGGTAATTTTAATTTCGAATAGCCTCTCTATGCTAAGCCTTTTCTACCAAGAAAAAGTATATTGTCCTTGCCCCTCAAATGTTGGCACCCAATCGCCGCTACTACAGCTCTTTTCAGTTCTTATGGGGGGCACTCTAGAAGCTGGCAAGGGAAGTGGGGAGCGGGGAAGCGACCAATCCAGCGCGATAAGAAACGCAGCAGCCTGTAGAACGAGGTTCAGGTAGTACTTATTTCCACCACGTCGTATCTCTCGGCGCCACTACTGTTACCTGTTTGGTCTGCGGCGAATTCCTCGCATCCCACTTCCCTTACCAGCTTCTAGAGCGCCCGCCGTAAGAACTGAAAAGACCTATACAAACATTCAGATAGATTTTCCAGTTGTACAAACCATGTAAGCTCAGAAAAATGACCTCCAAGGAGTAAGAAAACTCTTTCAGTCAAAAACTCATACGATGAAAATACGAGTAGTATGCTCAGGACATACATTTAAGTTACGAGAAACTTCACGATTATCTAACAACGCACTTTCTATCACTGTCGTCGAGTACATAAAATGAAGTATGTGCCTTGTATTTGCAACACAAGCTTAAAACGAATTCACATTTATTTCACTGTATTAACATGCATGAAAGAATGTGATTAGAATGTAAGGCTGCGCATGGCTAAACATATCGTTGAAATAATTGTGTTCATAAGAGACAAAGCGAAAGGAAATGGAACAAGATGTGAGAATAGATTAGAAAAGAATAAAGAGGAAAACAAGAAAAGGAAAGAGAAAAGAAGCAAGAAGAAAATCGGGAGTGTAAGAGATGTGGGGATACATATACATCTTACATGCACATCGTATATATGTTCTTAAATTTATACTGCCCACCCTAATCTATTAATATGGAGCTTCTGCCCACCCGGTCGAAAATTTCTGGCGCCGCCCCTGGTCTGGCTGTTTTAAAATATTCTATTTTATAAAATATTTAAAATTCCTGACTACGGATAGATTGAGTTTAATCAAATCAGCAAAAATTGCACTTATTTACTATTGTAAGTATTGATAAAAATGTGACGTAGCTACATAACTTCTCCTTACTAGGAGGAGTGAGTTACTGGACGGCATATTTACATAATTAAATCAAATAATTTTCATTATTTATATCGAATCCAAATTAATATATGACTAAAAGTAGGGTATACTTGATGTTTTGTATTGGTGGCTGTGCATTTCATCTCAATTTTTATTTTTAATTATTATGTCCCATATCGCCGGCCCCCAAAAGTGGCACAAAAGGCGAAGTAAAATAAGGTATATCAATCAGTCAATCGAACCATACTTATGTACATGGGTCAATGAAAATATAATGATTATTTCAAGAAAAATCAAGGGATCGAAGTAGAATAATGTCAATACAATTCTGGGAACACTTTTCCATTGACATTCCCCATTTTGATAGTAGTTATCTGGGTGTGCCTGACTGAGTGAGTTTCGTCTTTAAGTCAACTTTTATGCACATAGGCTAATCGGAACTGGACCTACAGTTTAAAGTGGGATCCGAACCACTATGTGCCTCCACCAGGTATCGAGCCCGGAACCCCGTTGATTGCAAGGCAACGGTGTTGCCACTACGCCACCGGGGAGGCCTATATGGGTGTGTCCTATTAAATTGCTGAGAGAGAGATAGAGGGTGGGGCTGGGGTGGGGGTGGGGGCTGGGATGATCCTAAGGCCCTGTAGTAAACTTTTGACTTAAGAGCCCGTATCAGCGTCACTCGAAAAAAGCACCGGACAGATGTCAAATTTTCTTCCTAGTCTTACCAATATTGATTCCATTTCCCCCTTCGAACGCAAATCCATTGCATGGTAGACCGTTTGAGACTTTACTGGTGGGAGGGTTGCTCTGTCGAAAGAAACAGAAGACAAGGTTCCCTGTCCGCTACTCACCCCACCCCCACCCCGCCTGGAAGGTCATGCTCTGACCATAACAGACCTTTCTTTTGAGCCCGCACGTTTATAACTCCGAGCAGAGAGGGTTTCTGTGACAGGACAACACTTTTTCCGAGTGTCTGAAAGAAGAAAAACTCACATTGACGAACATCGCAATACAACTTACATGTAATAGAGCCAAGGACTATTTAGGGGAAACGGGGTGTCCAGGGAGTCCGAATCTTCCACGAGAGACTTACCAAGTACTAAAATTAAATTATGTAAATATGCTTGTTTTGTTTAGCATCTGTCGTATAATCGAGAGAGGTGTATTTCCGTCAAACTTATTGTAAGGGAAGGATTACATTGGGGTCATACAACTTTGGATGACTGTATCAAAGAAGATTTATACACACCACTACCTAAGTAATATGCTTAAATATTAAATTAAGAGCTTTACTTTTCGTCAAATGGATCTAACATCCTTTTTCGTTATTCAATAAATATTCAATTCCTTATCTGTTTCACAATCACCTTGCCAGGTCAGGTGTTTTATACAAATTGAAGCGATCTTAACTATTCATGAGCTAGATAATGAATACGTGCTGTTATATTCCCATTCTTATGCCATCTTTTCCCATTCATGTGATAACAATATTAATTAATATTTTAATATTATTAATTTAATATTACTGTTATTTTAACTTGTTTTTATTATTAGAAGGTACCAACATCATAGGCGTGCGCAGACCCTCTGATAAGGGGGGGGGCAAAAACCTTGAAAATTAAGTCAGATCGGCAAAGAAAAACCTCATTTTATCTGTGTGTGTATATTATATATATATATATATATATATATATATATATATATATATATATATATATATATATACCTAGGTATTAACATATTATTTAAATACATAACGTAATCTATTCATCCGCCCCTTAACAAACCAACAGCAAAAATTATATAGATTGCCTCTGAAATGTGAGCGCTCGTTTTCCTCCAAACCAAACTGTTATAGCAGCAACTGTCTGAATTACTTATTCGTTCTTACTTTCTTTCTGGTAATTTACAATGTATTGGAGATAAGAAACTGCGAGCAAGAAAATTTTTCGATCCAAATTTTTGAAAGTTGAAAACAGTATTGATTTAATAGGGCGCAAAAATATTCATGGGACGGCATGGCATTCTCTTTTACAATTTTTCTCAATCAGATTGTTCGGCGCCCAGGGCCAACTCCCGCTACTTCCTAGCTACGGCTCGGAAGTTGACAAGACTGCAGGAAAAGCAGGTACCCCGAGCGAACCGACAAAGAAAATTTTACGAAATGTATTTTTATTTGTATAAAATTTAAAGTCGAGGGGACAATTGTCCCTCTGTAACCCCCTGCAAGTGATCCTGACCGTCTGAAAGAAATAATGCAAGATGGACGTGAAAACTAATTCCGTCTTGAGTATCCTTTTGTCCTGCTACTAGTAGATTCTGCTAGTCTTGCTTTCCTTTACTTCAATGATTTCCGTCCAAGGTTGGAAAAAGGCATAAGCAATGCCCCCTGTCAAATTGTGGTTGCGCCATTTCCTTTTAGAGTATAATATTGCTTAATAACAGCGACAATATTGCTCTCCACTAAATTTCTAGGTGAAAGTATAATAATATAGGGGCATGGAACGTCTGGAAGGGGGGCAAGGATGACCACACCTTGAAAACGAAGGTCAACCTAAAAGTATATATTTCACAAGTATAATTAGATTTCAGTCATAGTAATTTACATTAATTATTATGTAATGGGGACGCAGGAATGCGATAATTTCAAATTCAAGTGGTGTTTTTTGAGGGGACAACACTAGTATCGGGGTAATATGCCCCATGAAAAAAATACCTTTCTTGTCCCCTTGTGGAAAAATCTGCGAACGTCCGTGATTAGGGGGCTATCCCCCCCCGCCCGTGAGTAGTGCATAGCTATTCACCCTGTTGCGACACATGTGCAGAACAGGCGGAAGACATTCTTTTGTTTTTTCTGCAGTTGGTGGATTATTCCAAGTGAGATGATTTTGATGTTCTTTCTTTTCTTAACGTAATAAAAACGTGTCTTACAACCTAAGGCGTCATGCTTTGTGCTCCGCCTGAGGATGAATTGTATGATGAAACTGATGAACGGACACTCACAAAGAGCATCCATGCCGGGATTCGAACTCCCGGATGTGCTAACCACTTCATCACAGAGGCCAGTGCTAATGCACATGAATATCAATCCAAGTTAACCATTTGGAATCATTGGGAAAGTCGTGTATTTAGTAAAATGTGTACTTTTAGCATTTTTGATACAATTAAAACTATTTACTGCCAATGCATATTACTCATATTGAACCGGAACAACGAATTTGTGAATTTACTACAGGACTTTTCAAACATCCGCAGATAAGGCTAATACAGTTTCTTGTTCATATCTATCATAGTTATCCTGAAATACACGTATGTCAGTTTTCACGCAGCTTACTAGTTTCCATGTATGCTTGATTCTGTTAACTGTACACTCCTCTTATTCATAGTTGCGAACTATCTCTCCGGATCCGAGCATGCATGTGAAAAAGAACTGAATCACTCCGCCACGGGGGGCAGCTTTTCTGATTGTAGTTTCTCATTCGGGTATTTGGAATGAACATAATTGTCAGCGATGTTTTCTCAATCCTTTCATCGTTACATCGTTATTGAAAACATTCGAGAGGCAAAAATACGACATTAAGGAATTAAAAGACTAAAGAAACTAACTAACTCTTAAATGTTAATAATTAGAAAGATTATAATTGAACCTTCCCGCCTCGGTTAGCGGTAATAATTATGCTTTGTAATCGACGGGTCACGAGTTCGATCCACGGTTAGGGACATTTAATTAAGTGGAACGGATTCCACTATAGGCTGTAGGTTTTGTCCCCGATTAGCCTTTGTGCAACTAAACATTGCAATTTAGTGCAAAAATCAGCAAGCTTGGACAGTTTTATTCCTTGTAAGCCTAGGTCTTCATGTTAATAAATTATTATTTATGACGTTGGAAAATAATTTATGCCGAGTGGCCAATTTCTATTCCATGGAGAAGAATCAGATGTGAAACATATATAAAACTATTGGTTGTTATTCTCACTACTAATCACTTCTGCCCAGTGCGAGAGCTGCAACTGTATCCATTGATTTATGTCAATGATATTGATAGTCAATGCTTTTGTCTCCTAGTGTAGGTGAATTTGCACTGAAAATATGTTTGTTCTCTCAGTGTTACCTTCACAATACAATTGGTAACATCCTCCAACTTATAAAAATTAATTTTTAACACTCGTTCCAAAAATAGTGACATGATTTACATAGGATAATAATTCATTTAACTTCGTAGGCATCGTATTATCATCGTTTGACCCTCCAACAACCAAACAGCAATCCCACAGCCACTGAACACATCCACCTACCAGATAGGCAGCAGAGTATCTGTAATTTTTTTTGGCAAGTTTGGAGACTTGTGATTTAACAATTACTTAGTACGTATTAAATAATCAATGTCCGTTGTTGATCCATGCAGATCTGCAGCTGCCACCTCCAACCACGATTTTACGTACAACACGTTGTAATAATCTTGCGATCTTATAAAAGCAGGAAATGTACTTGAACATTGCAATGGCCTTGCCCTAAGGGAAGTTTTATAATGGAAAATATTACGTAAGATAGCTTCTACTTCTTTAATTTTCGATCGAAAGGCGTCTACCGTACTATAAAAATCTGGGGGCTACAGGGAGCTTAGATATGTTGTTGGGGTTTCATCTCCCCTAACCTCCTTGTAGCTCCGTCCCTGGGTGTATGTATTTTGTCCAATGAGTACAAGCTAGCAAAACTGTGAATTTCAACAAGTTTGTAGATAATTCTGCAGCTGTTCATAAAAGCAGACGTATTTTATTAGTTTCTTGCTGTGGTTCATTTTCCCATTTCAGCAAAAAAGTATTCACACTCTTTGCATACGGTGAGTAAATGGGGGGGAAGGGAGAAGTTGCCCCTTAATAGTCTCACTTAGAAATTTAGTGCAGAGGAATCTAATAACAGTTCTTAAACAACATTATGCTTTTATAGAAATAAAAGTAAATACTATTTTCAAACCTACGAAAGTTCCAAGTAACTACGTAAGGAAAGGGTAGTGTATTACTTCCTATGTAATTGGACTCTCCCACTAGCAAATTTCTTATTAACACCTCCACATATTTTATTCTTTAGTTGTATTATCTGTATGTGTCTGCAGAATAAATTGCCCATATATTGCACATGAATAAATTATGTGTAGTTGTTTTGAATTTGCGGTACTAAACCACGTTTATACGTACAATAGTCTTTGAACGGCAGAGATGGAAAATAAAGCGCCAGCAGAGAACAATGGTGCCACTGAAGTTGAAATTCATCTAATAAAGTGATTTTAGGTGCGTCGGGACACACACAACCCTGTTTTGTTCCTATCAATGTAATAAAAACAGTGAGATGGAATGAAGGCTTTATTTCGACAGCTGAACTCTTATCAAGGCCCTTGCTCCCCATAATCGGAGGATCTGAGCACGCCTAAAATTCCTTATACAGAAATAGTGTTATTTGTCGTATATCCAGAAAGTTGATTGATTTGCTTCATTTTACTTCGCTTTTTGTGCCACTTTTGGCCAATTTGCGAAGGGAATAAGTGATGATATGATGAAATTGATGAATGGACACTCACAAACATCCGCGGCCAAGCCTGAATTCGAACCCGGGACCCCTGGCGTCGTAGCGCGATGTGCTAACCACTCCCCCACGGTGGCCGGCCCCAGAAAGTTGAAAGTGAATGAAATTTTTATGGTGTGTTTTGTATGGTCATTATCAATAGTAAGTCTGTCATATTATTCAACTAAATAATGTCTTTGGAAAAGAAAAAACAACATATAATTAATGTATTTTATTTTACATAAGACCTATGCCTAAAAGTATTTTTGTATATGATGACACAGAACTATCTTATGTTGTGACTTCTTTGGGTCTGACTGTAATATATATATATATATATATATATATATATGTGTGTGTGTGTGTGTGTGTGTGTGTGTGTGTGTGTGTGTGCTTTTGCAGATGCTACCTTATGGGGACACTCGTCAGTTGTGAATCCACCTTATGGGGACCGCACCGACTTGTGGGGACCAAAATCCGGTCCCCACAAGGAAATCGTTACGAAAATACATTTAGAAGCCTCGGATCACTGCCCTTGAATTTTTGAGGAATGATAACTGAATTACGTAATAGGAAATACATGGAAGAACCTGATGGATAGCACCCTTACTTGGGAAAATTTGTTTTTCACGTGTCCCCACAGGGTTGCAAATTTCAATGCAACGTGTGGGATGAGCTTACTATTTTCCACACCAGGTGGCAGAAAAATCGCGTCCGCGTTACACACCCACACGCTCTGGTTTTATCGCCCTTGTCGGTACCCGGGGGGAAGTGGAGTAAGGGGGGAAGTTTCGGGTGGTGGTGCGGTGAGAGGGGGAGCGCATACACACGATTTCTTTCCGAGTAGACCTTGTGGGTACCGGAGAATCACCTCCCGGTCAAAGGCCTAGATATTGAAGGTGTATCGGCGCTCGTCAGGAGAGGTTGAGACAGTGTCTGGCTGAAGGTCAATTTTTACCCCACAGCTTTCTGGAATTCGATTTCTGAAATACTTTTAATTCTTATTATTTGGCGCCATTGCCCTCTATCTAAATCTATGTTTTGCAACCGGTGTTCCTCCACAAGGTCACGGGTGTGCTGCGAACTTTTGTTGTAGTAACAAATTGAATGTAAATTATTTAATCTGACTACCATGCGAGAAATCCGGGTTCGATCCCCAGCGGGGGAGAACCAGTATATTTTCCACCTGTTCAAGCGGTTCTGGCGCCCACCCAGAGTCGTATAAAGTGGGCACCTGGAGAAAACTTTTGGCGAAAGAAAGTGGCCATGGACGTGGTGCTGATCACTTCACCCCCACCTTCGACCATGATCAAGAAAGTGTAGGCTCCAAACTCCACACCCACTTTACTCCTTCATGGCATGGTGCAATGCACAGGGAAGCACTTTACTTTTTACCTTACAAATTTGTTTTCTTATGTTTGTATTTTTCGCTCTGTCATTGTGATGACTTAAATAAGACGCCCCTTGATGGCAAGGGTCAGTTTGTTATTACACATACATAATCTCTACAGGCGTTTCGGATCCATATAATCAGCTGCATGAATCGTTTCAATAATAATAATAATAATAATAATAATAATAATAATAATAATAATAATAATAATAATACCAAAAGTACCTATGAGTGCAGTGAATTGTATTATTATTATTATTATTATTATTAGTAGTAGTAGTAGTAGTATTTTTAACTGATTATATTGTAACTCATTCCTAAACTTTTAATTTATATCAACAGTGCCGTAATGTATTTTTTTTAGATAAATAAGTTTTATGATGTGCCGTGTTCAGTACTGGATAATTTATGGTATTCTGCGAGGACAAGAAGGCTGCGGAACATTGCTCAACCTTTACTTTTACAGATGATCGAGTATTTTGAGGGGTTTAGAATTATCAGAAGGAAAAAGATACTTTCGGAGGTATTTTCTTATGCCCTGGTACCTTAAAATTAACTCAGGGCGTGAGTTCCGCGATTTTTCTTTTACGGATTCCCTTTTTGATTCATTATTTATTTTCCTTATTTTTTTGTTTACAGTAACTCACTGCGACATTTGCATGAAGAACCAAATTTGTTCGGTTTTCCTGAACAACGTTGGTTTTACAGCATTCTACGAGGAGATAAGTAAGATTAAAATAAATGTTAATAATAGTAGAAGGTAAATGTGTGTTAGTGTTCAACATTAATAACATTTATGAATACAGATACAAAGTCACATAAGTGTGTATGTAATTGGTTTGGTAATGTTTTGTTAGGATAGGTTATATTGTGTGTCGTGCGCCTTAATGTTAGTGTTAGTGTCAGAAGGAAGTCATGAGCTAAAAAGACGTCCGTTAAAATTGTAAAGTTAGAGAGGCCCTATCACGGGTAAATACATGTTCAGTTATTTTTCCCACTTATTTCTCCTTGATTCAACCTTGATAGCGAGAAAAGATTAAGATTGAGTTGAAGTAAAGAAACTTCTTTTGGTACTTAATTACTGCGATGTGTAGGGAGTAAAACTACAGACTAAAAAACGAGGGAAGTACAACGTAAATACCTATTTTGTTCTTTGTTTCTTGACTGTAAACTTACTGTTCTCTAGGACACAGCCTATATATTATGCAAGTTCTGTCCCAAAAGTAATTAGAATAATTCTAGAAAAATCGTTTTGTTGAAGGTGCTGGTGTGTGGTGGCTATCGAATTTGAATCTTCTCAGAACATTCTCTGCACATAAATACTATCAATTAAATTCAATACCAATTTATGTGATGTAAAAATATGAATAGAATTTATATTTTTTCACATATGCCTTTTTGAATGTAACAATGCCATGGTACGTTTAATATTGTTGCCCAGTTGCTCGATAACTTAGAGACAGTCAAAGACGACAGTTGCTACCACTAAGTTATCCACTGTACCCTGCAGGTATTCATCATTGTTCCAGCCTACTAGGAAGGAGTACTTGATTCTTCAAACTGTTAAGGGTTTTCAGCGACGCATTTATGCGCAGCAACCGTAGGCGTAACTTAGCAGGGGCAAAGGAGACACTTGCTCCTATTTTTTTTTTGGTTTATGGAGATTCACGAGATAATGGTACTTTTGTTAACCTCCTGAAACCCGAGGACTAAAATAATCAGTAATTTTGTGATTTTGCAAATGTAACACCTATTTATCAAAATAGTCCTGGATGATATTTCTATGAGCTGCAAAGAAGAAAATATTCTGCTCAACCCCACACCCCCCCTGAATTAAGCTCCAAGTTTTTATACTATATTCTGAGCATACGAAACAAACATTGAATATTTCATTCTGTAAAATAACGTAAAGTTTTATGGTTGACGTAAAAGTCTGGATCGTCTTAATGTGAACGAAATTAAATAACGTCTATTTCCATGAATTCAATGGCGCTTCCAGAAACTTAGTAAGAAGCCTAATGCTGCTTTTTCACTCTTGCAGATGTATTTTCCCAGTATTTCATATTATTTTTGACCGAATCGAGCGGAAGTTTACGTCTACTTTATGCCCGATCTGACCGAACTGGAGGTACAAATTCAAAGCGCGACAAGGACAACTTAAAACGTGACCCCATAAGAAATCAAATCCTGGAACCTATATTTACAAGATCAACGTCCTATCGGCGAAGCCCCTAGGTAAATTCCTCGGTGTATGTGTAAATAAAATAGAGTAAGTTAGTTAGCATATATTTTTAACCGTGTTTGGAATTACAGTTTAATGTGGAATCGGTCCCGGGGGCCCTTGATTGAAGCTTCAACCACTCGCTATCAGTTGTATTACGTTTTTCATTTTTCTCGGTAAAGGATATACAGTAGAGCGTCGATTATCCGAACGTCGGTCAACCGAACGACCGCTTAACCGAACTGTGTACTCGCTCACTTTCAGATATCTGTAATGAAAAAAGTACGTGACTTAGCTGCTCGTAAGCGTGTAGGCTTGCTTAGACAGACCAAAATAAAGGATTTTTTTAAACGTTAATTTTGTGTACTGTGTGTATTGTTCATGCAAAATGCGTATGTAATATGTACATATTTTTGTTTAATAAACTGTACCACATACTATATATTCCTACTAAAGTTGCCTTTGTACGTTACTTTGTAATACATACTTAAAGAGATGCCTGTTTTTATGAATAAATTTACTGTACACTACTTCTTTTTGGCAAATAAACATGTACAGTTCGATTATCCGAACAAACCAGTTTTCCGAACACCCATGTCCCCCAATTACTTCGGATAATCGACGCTCTACTGTACTTATTTATATTTGGGTGGTCACTGCTTCACATCTCACGACAGCCTAAAGAGTTCTCGTTGTCTTGTTGAGTCTAGTCAGGCGACTGCCGAGATAGTGCCGCTGACGCTTTATTCCCTGCCCTTTATTTTCACTTTTTATACACCGTTATCCTCTCTTCGCTGTTCAGTTAATTTTGAGGCCTCCTCGATGGCGCAGTGGCAGAGTCGTCGCCTTGTCATCAAGGGGTCCCTGGCACATAGTGGTTCGGATCCCACTTTAAACTGTAGATCCAGTCCCGATTAGCGTAACTGTGCATAAAGTTGACTTAAAACACCAAATCAATCAATCAACCAATTCAGCTAATTGTGCATATAAGCAATGATGAGTAAATAAACAAGCACCCAATCACAAAAACGATCCTTCAATTTTCCGCTTCTCATTAACTTAATTCATAGCTTCCAAGAACCTTTCAGCAGACGTGAATAAAAAAACGTAGGTCGTTCCCCGTGACGTAAGCATATCAGAATCAGCTGCCTTGTGACTTGAGAAGGAAAGGAGAAACGTGACAGGTTAGAAGTTCAGATTGCAATGCCTCGATTCGTGATACCCACACACATGCTTGGAACCTAATGTCTTGTGTTTCGTTGTTGATAAAAACACAGCAGCCCCAGAGAACATTCGTGGAAGTTGCTCACAACATGTCCACTGCTCCATTTCGACCTTGAGTTCCTTCGCTGGAATCACTTTGAACTGCATCGTGTGATGTAGGTATATTGGAAATCAAACGTCCCATCTTGTGAACGTCGAAATACATACATCTTTTATTATAAAGTTGATATTACAAAATATATGCTACGAATGATGTGATAAAAAATTAATGGCAGTTATTTTCCTCAGGACGTCTAACTGCCAAGCGGGTGACCAGGGTTCGATTTCCGGGTGGGGCATGATATACTTTCGGAATTTTTCCGGCCTTGTCCCCGCATAAAGCGGGTCTGGGCTCACACAGTTTCAAATCTGTTGCTACCTGGGGCCAACCCTGAGGGGTAAAGGCGGCGGCAGCGTGATGCTGATCACATCACCTCCAAATGGCCGAGATCGAGTTCGAGAATATAAGGTGTCCTATACCTAAATCCCCTAAATGTGCCTTTATGGCACGGTGCTATCTGCACGGGGAACTTTACCTTTTACCTCGCATTTATCACAATAAACAAGCTATGTTTAATATATATTAAAAAATATAGTTCTGACTGGGTAAAGGCTGTGTAATATCCCACTTTATTTTTCATGATTTTCTGTAACGTTACTAAACACGATATTTATTGCCATATTATTTTTATATTATATTTTTGGATTCTTTTATATTCCTTTTAGGAAACTGATTAGCGAATGTGTAAAGTGTTTCTCTCCAAGTCCATCAGCCCGTATGAACGATCAGTGTCTCAAAGCTACAAATTCAAAAATAAGATAGACCTAACAGATAGTAGGTAAACACATCTCTATCGGACCGTCCGTCTGTTTGGCCGTGAGGGACAAGAGTCAATGCGAGGTGAGACATCCATATCACAGAATCTGTTGACGCTACATCCGCAAAAATAAACACAATTTAACGACAAAGAAAATTCTAAACAATCCCTGTATAAACTATCTCCAATCCAATCCAAAAGTCGGAAACCACCCATATATTTTCTCCAGATATTATATATTTATTAATTTATTTAACAAATGATGCCACAGAACATTGTTCCATTGAGACATGCATACATTTTGTGCATTATATATGTGCATTACATATATCTGTGCACAACATAAATTGTTTCACTAATTCCTATACAGACGAACCCCTCACCCCTTTCTCCACAGAGCCCGTAGGACTCTTTTGAATGATTGAAATGACAGACTGTTTATATCAACGCTCGGATCATTTGCTACTACTTCATTATAAGTTTTACCCATTTTCCACATCGGAGATATATTTACATAATTTGTTCTAGATTTTGGTACATGAAACAAACCGGGTTTCGGTCTGCTTCTCATTTGAGGTACATGATATTGTAATGCAGACACTAACCCCATAGAGTCTATTTTGTTATTTGCATTTTTATATAACGTGCTCATCAAATTAAGATTAAACTTTTCTTCAATTTTTTCAATGTTAAACTGCGATACAAGCTCAGAGTACGGATTGAATTTAGGATATACTTTCTCTTCTCTATACTTTATGAACCTCAAGAACTTGGACTGAATCATTTCTATTACCCTCATATGTTTTTTTTTTTGTCCAAGGGCTGCCATATTACCGATGCATATTCTACGAGTGAGCGTACTAGGGAGACATACAAAAATTATTAATATTGATGTACTTTCTAGATCTTCCCCACATATTTTTATCAATCCTAATTTCTTATATGCTTGGTTAACGATATGATGCATATGCTCTTTAAAACATAGATTTGCGTCATACGTGACACCAAGATCCGTGAATTTAGTGACCTTAGCTATTTGTTTTCCTCCCATCTGACATGGAAGTTTCTTTTTATTTCAGCGTTTGTTATAGACATCACCTGACATGTATGAAAGTCTATTATTTTCGCTCCATTGTAGTAATCTATTTACGTCTGCCTGCAAGTCAAGGCTGTCTTCGTCAGAGCAAATACCTAGGTATAAGTCAACGTGATTTCGTAATAATTTTCGGGAGGTCATTAATAAAGAGTAAGAAAATGAGTGGGCCCAAATTGGATCCCTGCGGCACCCCAGAAGGCGTAGGGTATTCCCGAGATATGTATCCTCTATAATTGACAAATTGCTTTCGGTCCATGAGGTAAGATTTTAGCAGCATAATTACGTTTTCAGAAATATATTAAAATACGATAGTTCCTGAAGTAAAATGTCATCATTTACCGAATCGACCGCCTTGGCCAGGTCAGCATAGATACCTATTTCCTTTCGTCTAATTCATAAGCTACAAAATGTGCAAATTTGGCAAGGTTTGGGATTGTCGACCTCCGCGATATACAACCATGTTACATGGTAGATATAGCCGGTCGTACGTTGGCCATTATTCTGTCGTACAGTATTTGTTCAAACACTTTGCAAAAAAAAACTGAGAGAATTTACACTGGCCTAAAGCAATCAACGTTCTTTGCATTTGCCTTTTTTTGGGAATGGATTAACTTTAGTGATTTTCCATTTTGATGGTAAGTTGTGATGTTCTAAAATGTTATTGAATATTATACTCAATGCTTTTATTAGCAGTTCAACGCACCCCTTGACCACATAGGGAGGAATGATGTCCATCCTCACTGCTTTTTTGGCTTTCAACATTTTAATTGCTTCCTCGATATCATTCAATTCGATATGCGATATATCGAGTTGGGAAAGCACTCCGGTTTCGCACTTATCTGATTCAACTATAGAGTACTGTAAATAATCTTTGTACACCGATAGAAAGTAGGTAGTAAATGCATTTACAATATCGTGTCCATTGTGTAAGATTTCATTGTTGTATTCAAAAGTATCACTACCTGAATCCCTCTTTTTATTTCTAATATAAGTCCATACATTATTTACATCTATCCCTATGTTTTCCTCCGTCTCACGCATGTACGCTTTGTACGCTGCTGTTAGCCCTTTCTTTATCTCTTTCCTAAGATTCTTGTATTTCCCTTCATGATACTCTGCGTTGCAATGGCCTTTTCCCCACTTTTTGTCATGATATAATTTTGACATTATTTTCCTAATAATGTCACCATTGAACCACACAGGATATTTAGGTACCTTGATGCGTTTCAGTGGTACGCAGTCATTCAAAATATTATACAAAATATCATAACACGTATTAGTTAGTGTATTCACATCCTCAATATCGCATAGATTTACCCAGTTATAGTCTGTTAATTTTCGATATAAAGACTGGAAGTTCGCTTTTTTGAAGTTTTATTGAAAATTTACATTTTCTGCTTGAGTTGAAACATGGACCATTAATGTAGCCATATGCGGTATTAGGAGATAAAGTGCTTCATCTCTGAGACATGTTAGATACCCCGTCCGCCATATTGGATTCGCCATATTTGATCTAACCTTTTTTTCAAATGAGAATAGGGGTAAGTAACACATCAAACATCTTTGACAGTTTTCGAGTTCAGGAGAACCATGATTAAGGTCGTAATTTTACATTATGCAGACACTCAAAAACGAATAAAAATCCCTTAAAAAGGATTTCAAAATGTGATATTTCAGAAAATTTCACGTTATTTCAGTATGACACATGATTCCCTTTCCAAAAAAAAAAAAATAAGCGGATTTGAAGTTGGAGCGGGTATTCTTGTTGCACTCTTTAGTCCAAGACATATTGGTAATGATATTATTGGTTTAACGTTATGCGTTGTCATGAAATTGGGTGGTTCCATGTTTTTGCCTGTTTATACGTCGGTACTTTTTGACACCCCGTAACTTCGAAAGTAATACAGATATCTTAAAACCGGATTTCACCATTCAATTTTTCAGAAAATTTTACATGAATTTGATATCATTTACCTATTCCCATTTGAAAAAAAGAAGAAAAACTTTCTATCCACTTTCATCAATTGATTCTCATTGTGTTGCGATTAACCTAGAGAGGTAGAAAAATATCGTAGAATAAAAAAACAGGAGAAGAAAGTAAGGTATGGACACATAGACTTCTACATACTGCACGTGATTGCATTCACGGTTTATAATATCTGTAGAAATTATATGGGTGTTTCTCTTTCGACTTTCGAATCACCCTGAATTTTAAAGTGGTGACGTGACCTAAACGGTTCGAGCTATAAATTGAAATTTGTCAAACCAACCAGACGCGTTATTAAAAATCTCCATTGGGTCTTTCATTTAATTGTTGTAGTCATTCACGAAATAATTGGATAGATAGTCAAAATCCATAAAATAGAAGCGTAGATGGGTAGACCTATCAAATACTAGCATGGAGCGGTATAAAGTATCTGGATGTGAGTATCCGTCTGTTTATGGGAGGCAATGAATCGAAAGTCAACAATGAAAATATTCTTATACTTAAATATCTTGGACTCAATTAAAGCTACGAACGTGTAATTTGATAGATATGTTAAATAGCAACTTCCATGGGCGTAACTTGGGACCTAACTTGGGGGGCGGGGTCAGGATAGAATTTTTTTTCATCCCATAACTACTGTATTTGTAAAATTAAAAAGTTATATTAATATAAAATCAATTTTTAATTAAACTTTTAAAACCATTAATTATTTATTGGAAAATTAACAAGCCGAATAGAAATTTTAAACACACAGCAAACTTTTGTTGTTATACTTAATTTAAACTTAGGAGATAAAAGAGCATTCTTCTTTCTGGTTGCAAATATTAGTCCTTGGGGGCTTGTTTTAAGGTGGCCTTCCCCACCTGAAAATACTTGTTTCAAATGGTACATGTTAGAAATTTTAATATTGAAGGAGTTAAGGTCAAACTGTTTCAACAGTGAATAGATGATGATCATGCACATTTGCTCATGCCAGAATTATTTAATATATAGCAAACTCTCCGCATTTAAGTGTTCAATTTAATATTTTTGATATTTAAAGTAACATCTGGTTATTCACGTGGGAATTTACAAATACAATTGTTGTCAATATTCTTTAAACTGTAATCAAGGGACCCAGGTTCGATACCTGGTGGAGGCCTATAGTGATTCGGATCCCACTTTAAACTGTAGGTCCAGTCCCGATTATCCTATTAGTGCATAAAGTTAGGTTAGAACAACAACTTAACAAGATAATTTATACGTCACACATCATGCATGAAACTTTTCAGATTCGTTGACTTTCTGCTATCCACTGTGTACGTCCCAGCACTTGAGCCGTAGAGAAATATCGACTTGTATAGAAATTTTCACACGCATAAATCTTCCACGGTTTCATGTGATTTCCGGTGGCCGTGAAGAGCAGGACTTCCTCCATGCCGTAAGGACTACACAGTATTTGCAAAGCCCTGAAAACCTGGACAATACCTACTTTATAAATTGGACATTTAAACAATGTAGTTCTCTTTCTAAATTTTGTAGTCTTTTCTGTGAGAGGGCGCGATAGTTCGCTCTTTGTATTTCTGCCATTTTTTAAAGAAGAAGAATCAGAGCTCAACTACAGCGCCTTGAATAACGTAGTGTGGAAAACGACCCAAGAAACTGGTTCCCCAGACGGATGAGAAACACAGATTGCAGTGCGATCAAAGTCGGTGCTAATTTTCTTATGCACGTAATGCGGCTTTGTTAGTTTTTGGAATATATTATGTAGATTTGTTTGTCTTGAAAGGCGGTACGTGAATTGATGGAAACAGTTATATTTGTGGAGTGATTTGCAGTCACGAAATGGCATTAATTTGGAAAGAAAAGTAAAATAAAATTAATAAATAAATAGCATGCGTAACACAAGATGAAACATCGCAAAGTGATTCCGGACGTCAGGTGTTGGATTGTGTACCAGAGTTTTATTTTTTTATGTTATTAGAATATAAATAGTATCCTGAGAGATATTTCATACCGAGGAGACAAACCAGAAGTGTCGCTTGGAAGCGAGCAGTCCGTAATCAATGCAGCCTTTCCAACCGTAGGGACACAAGCTCTGACTGCACCGTTTCCTCAAGGAGATTTTAGACCAAAGCGACACGCGACAAACGATACGAGGATTTCACACCAAAGCGACATAGGTCCTTCGGTCCAAGGCAACTTTCACACCGAAGAGACGCATGTTGCTTGGAAACGAGCCAATCAAGAGCAACATTTCACATCGTAGCGGCATGACGGGAAGCACAGGCCAGCGTTCAGTTGGTGAAATCCTCAAGCGATAAGTGTCGCGTGCCCCTTGTCGCTTTGGTGCACAATCTCCCTAAAGCAAGACACTCATTGCATCGCGCATGCGCGAACAACAAACCACGGCAACATGTTGCAAGCTATTGAAGAAATGGCCCAGTTTGAGCGACGCACAAGCGACAAAGCGACACGTGTGACTTATCGTGTCGCCTAGATCTGTTGTTGTAATGTGCGGTTTTTCGTGTCGCCTATCTGTTGTTCGCCCAATTAGCAGCGAACCCTTGCCAATAGACTGAAGGCACCATGTCGCTTGTCACTTACTTGGGAACTCCCCCTGTAGCGCGTCGCATCGGTCTGAGCATCCTTTCTTTAAGGAGCTTTCCGACCGAAGTAACAAGTAGCACGCGAATACGCCATATGAACGTGTCGTTTTCTGTTTGGACCCTCATGTGCAATGAATGCTATTTTACAGTCTGGAAGTGTGTGTCACTAGTAACAGTGTGAACATCCGCGTCGCTTGTCCCATTGGTTTGAAAGTTTCCTTACACTCATGTTGATGGCACTAAGAAAGTTTTGTGGGGTTCCCCTTGTCGTTTCATGCAATCATCATTATCATCATCGCCGCGATTAGTTTAAAGCGGAAGAAAAGAGACTGTAAATATCCAAAATACAAATGCTTCAGTGTGTATATCTTTAAAAGAAATGATGATGATGATAATAATAATGAACCTAATTCATACACAAAAATTTAGTTGCCAAGAGTATTCCACGCGTATTTTTTCTACCGTATTATTAACGAAAGTATGACGATAACAGGACATGGTCGACTGTCTAGAATGTTCGTTAATATCTTCGCGACCACTGTACCAAATATCATAGCAATTATCACATTCATAGAAATGCTTCATGTAAAAGAATCAGACGTTGCAGCGAAAACTCCTTTTACTTCCATTATAAGCAGACGAATACCAAGCACCGGGTTCAACACCAGCGCCTCTAGCGGATCATTTTCTAGTGGAACCAGCCAGATCGCGCAGAACTGTGCCGTTTTCCACACTACGTTATTCAAGGCGCTGTAGCTCAACCATGTATATACGATGACGTCCAAAGTGTACCTGGAGAGGGGAAGGGGTGATTCTGAATTATTTATCATAATTTTTTTACCCCTGTATCCTCATTAAATAATAATATTTTTCAAGAAAACTGGTCATGTGCTTTGGCCAGAATTTCAGGCCTTTGAAAAATCTGTGCCATGGTGTGCAAAGTATGCAGTACGGTGTGAGGTTGTTTGCATGAATTTAGTTTCATCTAGCACAGTATAGTTAAACTATTTTTTAGCGTGTTAATTTTAGAATTTGTTTGCAGCAGGTTTTGTCACTCATGTTGAGCAGTTAATACCTCTAGTGCATAATGGTTCTATTATTGCAGAAGAAAACTATAAATGAGCCCAGCAACTCATCAATTCCTCCTCTGTAAACGATATATATTCTTCAAATACAAGTGATAGAACTAGAATAGTTTTGCGCTATCTATGTTGAAAAATGATGGTACCCAGCTACGCAAGAAATGTGAGCTCTAGAAGGGAATTCCTTCAGTATTTGGAATCATGTGAGACGTGGCATCCCCAAGAGTATCCGTGAGGTCATAAACATACTATAGACCATAATACAATTTCGAAGGTGTTTTTATGCATAGCATATTTCGATCTTTATATAGCTATAAATCCGATCCGCCACATACCACATATAGCACACAAGTATGAGTGAAGCTTCTAGTTCTAATGAAGCTTCAGGCCTCCCCGATGGCGCAGTGGTAGCGTCGTCGCCTTGTAATCAAGGGGTCCTGGGCTCGATACCCGGTGGAGGTACAAAGTGGTTCGGATGCCACTTTAAACTTTAGGTCCAGTCCCGATTAGCCTTACTGTGCATAAAGTGACTTAAAACACCAAATCAATCGATCAATCAATCAAAAATGTAATGAAGCTTCAGTTTCCTTTCTTGACGAGTTGCGTCCGAGTAAAATTAATTTATAATTTTGGACCTATTAATATCATTTGTTTGTTAAATATACAAAACAGCAATAAGGCGAAGTATTTAATACCAGTAGCTTTGAGTATACAGTGTATTGGTCCTGAACCTTCGAGGGCAAGAAAGAATGCTCACAGCATCCTGAACTCACGGAGGTTGTCAATAATGTTTTGAACAGTTCATTTCAAATTTAGAAAATGTTCTCGTAAATGTTGTTCCTCACACACAAGAAAATTCTGGGTTGAAACTCATGATCAGTGTTCTTATATTCACACATTCCTGACAGCACATTGAGTTCTGAACTATTTTCTGTCTGTGACATTTTATGTGTGGAATATACCTCTCTTTCACTCAACACCTGATTTGGGGGGGGGGCGGTTGCCCGCGGTTGCCCGTCCCTCCGCTAAGTTATGCCTATGGCAACTTCTCTCGGCAAAATGTTCTCAAATGGTTTGTCTGTTTGTAAGTGAGGGTAAACAATTTGACAACATATACCTGTCGATTGCTCAGAAATAATTGCAAATTGGATTGAAAGTAGTCTTAAGTGTAGTATTATGGAATAATTGACATGTCGATAAAATTGATTGTCTGTCAATGTGAGTTCAACTATGGATATATTTCTTTCTGATTAGTACACATAGCATAGAGCATTCGCAGTTACACTGTAAACACCGCTCTAACTTCTTTTTACATATCTACGACGTGACATAAGCATGAATCATGAACTCATGAAATAAGTGGAGGAGTTTTCGCACCTGCATGCTTTACTTAGAATTTCAACCTGAGGTCCATAACGCTATGCTTGATCATTTTTACGTACACTGCTGTTATCCTCTAATCAACCAGCCCGAATAATGAAGCAAATTTGCATGTGAAAATTTAAAGCTGTGGGTTAACTTTATTCATGTATTATAATTATGGACGGAAAATACATAAAATGTGATCTTTATAGTTCGCTTTTATTCATCGTACCTTCATCAACTATTTGTTTCGTTAACGGAAATGTCGAAGTTGCCAAATTCCAAACATAACTGTGGTACAACTTGCTGCACATGGAAGAAAAATAATATTTAAAGTTCTATGTAAAATGAAATACACTAACCGTCGGAGTGGTCAGCGCCAGGGGCTTGAGTATTCTTTCTGAGTATCACTTAATCAATTTCATCTAATCATCACTCATCCTCATATTCGCGACTTTCCAAAAGTGGCAGAAATTCGAAGTAAAATAAACCAAATCAATCAATCAATCAATCAATGAAATATACTAACTTGAAGTTTAAAAAATATATTTATATGTAACTCGTACATAATCAATTTACAATCCATTGATGGAAATATATTTGCTAATTTGCGGTGATTAGAAGACAATCAAAAGTTCTACTAATTCTTGACTTTGGTCGTTGAGATGTTCTTAAAACGTGCTTATTAAAACTTTCGAAAGCAGATATTTTGATGCATTAAGGAAGATTCAGGCAAAAGCAGATTTCAGAAGAATAAGTAAACAAGAAACAAGTGTCGTTTGAAACGAACATTAAGAAGCAAGTGTGACCTTCCACACCCGGGGCGACGCAATAAGCAGCTCAGTTGCCTGTAGATTGGGTGACTCTCGGAAAGGTTCGTTTTTTTCTATAGTCTAGTTGCACCGTTCACGTGCAGTGAATGCTGTTTTGAAGATTGCAAAGAAGATCCAGGTGTTGTATCCCTTGCATTTTGTTGCTTTGGTACGAAACCCTCTGTTGGTTCAAGCAACTTGCTTGTCTCCTGTACGTACTTGTTATTTGTATATTTTGTATGAAATCTTCGTAACATAAATGTCATAGCCAAGAAAAACCTCGGAGCACTTGTAACGGTCGGATTGAGCTTTACTGGTTTTGGAAATATGTTAATTAATTGCTGGCCAGCTACAAGGTGTAGGGTAAAGTAATATGTTTTCCATGTGCGTACTTACGATGTTATTACTGGATGTAAGTGTATGTGCTCATTGGATTGTGCTTTGCTGGATATTAGATTTTTTATCACCCCAATGGGGGAGATGTCTTTCTAAAGACCGTTACAGTGGAATTTTCCAACGCTACGTGGTCCACGTCCACGGACGTTTACCCATACTATAAAAAAGCCAATTAGGCTTTTATAGAAAACAGTGTTTCCCCATCTTTCGACGACGAGGAATGTCTCCTCGAGTTTAGTCCACTTTTGGTGGCTAGACTATTATAAGAATGTAGCATTTGGTGTAAGCCAACCCCTGTTTGCTGTCCCAAGTCCCCTTTAGAAAAGTTTTGAATATTTGGATATTTCCGTATTGAATAATTGAAACCCAAAAGAAAGAGTAAAGGCGTAAGGAAACGCATTTGTAATGAACGGAATATCATTTCAGCTGAGGGTAGGCCAGCAGAGATAGTTTTGCATATATATATATATATATATATATATATATATATATAAGAACTTATAAATAAACAATACTATAATCCTAGTAGAAATGTTGTTGCTGTTGTTGTTGATTTGGTGTTTTAAGTCCACTTTATGCACATTAAGGCTAATCGGGACTGGACCTACAGTTTAAAGTTGGATCCGAACCACTATGCACCTCCACCGGGTATCGAACCCGGGACCCCTTGATTGCAAGGCGACGATGCTTCCACTGCGCCATCGAGGAGGCACTACTAGAAATGTTATGATTTGCTGAATTAACTCTAAGAACTACAGTACTGTCCAGTTTAAATCAGTTGTTTATTCACTTGATGTACATGCGTAACGAACCAGGGACTAAAAATATAAATTGTTAGGTGAAACCCCCCTTTCGTATTTCCGGCTCAAATATAATCTGCTCGCTTGGCACCCAGGGTGAGGTGAAAGGAGGGATTTGAAGGATTAAAGCAGGAAGTAATCCAGAGGGCCGGATAGAAACCAGGGACTGGGGGCTAACCTTTCAAAGAGGGGGGTTGCACTTTCACACACTGATCCTAGGTTCTAGGTTCGAATCTTGGGTAATCGATATGTGTTTGTTCCGTCATCTATCTCATCAATTCATCCTTCATCCTCATTGTATTGTGATTAACCTAGAGAGGTAAAAAAAGGACGTAAAATAACAAAACAGAAGAAAGTAAGGTATGGACAACAACGTTCCTCCGAATAGAGGAAACATTTTATTTTGAAAATATCGAAGAGCTTCTGTGAGCATTACAGTGTCGCCGAGAAAGATAGAAGAAAGAGGGGGGACCGAAATATTTTTTTAGGAATAGTCAAATTTTATTCCCATTAAATATCGCATACAAAATGTTTACTTGAGGTAAAAGTTGGTTAAATGACAATTTTTCTTGTAGGGACAATTTTTCTTGTAGGGACAATTTTTCTTGTAGGCTAAGGTATGTTCATGTACGCATGTGTCAAGCATGTGTACGACCGTGAGGTACCGCTCCTCCACCCTTGTATTCCTCAAATCCTCAATTGTTTGTTATCATTGTAGTAAACAAAGTTGTAAAATTGTAATCAACAGGGTCGTAACGAGTAGTTAAATTTTGAAGCAATTAATCTTCGTTTTTAAAATATGTTCTAGATTTGTGTTTGAACAAGTTGGAGCTAGGGTTGCAGCTTATCATGTTCTCCATGGGTATCAAGGCATTTAATAATGCCCTGAGTTGTCCTGAAGCACAGATTCGAACGACATTATGCGGGTGTGTCATCCAGTCAGCAAATCGACCATCAGCTTGTAGATCCACTGTTTAAAATAGTAGGTTTGACACCACTCGCTTATAGCAAGCAACTGAATGTGTAGATGATATTTGTGCGACATTAAAGCACTGTTTTTGTTGTTGTGGCAATGTTTGTACAATTCAAGATATCGCCAGAGGTTAGAGTAGTTGCGCCAGAGGTTAGAGTAAGTTTAACTTGTTGAAACAAGTTCGCCACTTCTACCCAGTAGAGCACATAATGGTTTGGATCCCACTTTAAACTGTAGGTCCAGTCCCGATTAGCCTTAGTGGACTTAAAACACCAAATTAATCAATCAATCAAATTCGTCACTTCGCCGAAAGAAAAACTAAACATCTCTCAACTTACAGCATTTTGTAATCGCGCAAAATAGCGAAAATCCATTTTCCTCCCGCCTTATCGAAGGCCTTGACCCAATTTTACTCAAATGAATTATCACTCTAGTCCTCAAAGGTATACAGCGACTGTAAAAAAAATCTGCCTAAAAGCTCTATATTTACAGTAATTACCATCTTAGCAGAGTTGTAAGTTTTCTATTTTGTTCCCGCTTCCCTCCCCCTCCCCCCACCTATGCACTCAAAAGTAAATTTCTTACTGGCAAATTGTACATCTATTGTTTGTTGAGTTTCGATGATTAAGCTCTGAATATTTAGTTTCTACAGAGCGTTTCAAATGTCAAAAATGGGTAAGTAGTGAATATGCATAAATATATTTACATACATACATACATACATACATATGTACATATAGGTAGGTATATGCATGGATGTAAGGTTCAAGTGACGGTTACATCCAATGGCTGGAAGTTCTCTGTTATGCTAAATGAAATGTGGTATGTATCATCAGGAAAGCAGATCAATATTTCTGCCTAACCTCTCTTTTTGTTGTTCGTGTTGTTGTTTCCTCACTATCATTTCAAGTTTATTTCTTAAAAAATAAAATATTGCGGGTTCAACCGTACTTTACCCAACTTTTCACAACACTAGGTTTCGTGCGAATTCTTCTCTTGTCTTTACAGTTACACATTATTTCACACGCATTTGTTTATGAGAGTTGTGAATTCGCGACAGGGCAAAAGTCGCTAGCAATGCTATGAAGAAAGCACAAACTCCCTTGCTCCTCCAATGTTTGTTTTGATCTGGTGGGCCTACACAACACTAGGCCCCATCTCATAAACAAGGGTGTTCTAGGAATAACCAAAGAGACCCGGGAATTATGAAACATACATTGTCTTCCAAAATGAATGTAAAATTAAGTACATATCTGTAAGTAACTCTCAAAGTATCTTGATACAAAGTTTCGTTTATTATACAGATACAGAAGTTATTATTATTATTGTTATTATTATTTGAGGCTCACCCTGACTCAAAAAAAATAGTACCTTGGGGTAATCCTCGGGAGTAAGGGCGGCTGGAGTGTGGTGCTGAACACATCACCTCCAAAATGGCCGAGATCAAGAATATGTGCTCCAACGTCCCCTAAATTTGCCTCATGCACGGTGCTATATGCGCGGGAAACTTTACATTTTACCTACTATTATTATTATTATTATTATTATTATTATTAAATATGTGAGATATCTATATGCTCTTTGTGGTATTAGTTGTTTCTTCGTTATTTTACATCGCTTTTTGTTGGTTCGATGTGGCTTACAGACTGGGTATTGTTTGCCTCTTTCAGTACGAAATAAACATAACTTGATACGGAAAGCATTGGGTCCCCCACGTCGTCTTCGTGACCGCGTACGTGACTTCATATGTTTAGAAAACAAATTCAGGTTGTTTCCACTTGACGTTGTAAGGGGCTGACTATAATTGTGTTTTGGTTCCATAAAGAATGCAGCGTGCTGATTGGACTGTATATTCTTTCAATAGGTCGCCGCAGCACGGGATGAAAGGGAATGCTTCCACAACTAGCCTTCAGCTTCAAGCCCTGCATTTTCCCTCAGTAATAAACAGATAAGGAAAGAAAAAGGGGAAATTCCTGAAGACGCCCAACCTCCACCCGCATAAGTTCAGGGGTAGGTGCTTAGTGCCCTGGTGCCTTTAAAATAAACAAGGGCGTCAGATCAGCGGAATTTCGGTTCCCCCGTTTTTTTCTTCCACCTTCTTTATTGATGGTTTCAATTATATGTATGTACGAGGCACTAAAGCTAAATCTAGATAACGTCTCATGGATATAGTGGACCAAGATTGTTCCGGCGTTCTTGGTTGTAAGATCTTACTTGCTAGTAATAAAAACCGCGGTAGCTCAGCTAGCGTCTGACTACCATGCGAGAGACCCGGGATTTTTTCCACCTGTTCAAGCGGCTCTGGTGCCCGCCCAACGTCGTATAAAGTGGGTACGTGGAGGATACTCTGGGAGATAAAGGCGGCCCCACCTTCGGCCGTGATCAAGAAAATGTGGGGCCCTAACTCCACACCCCGTATACGCCTTCATAGCTTGGTGCAAAGCACAGGGGAACACTTTACTTTTTATGTCAGTAATGAAACGAAGGTTGGGGAGCGGGGAGAATGTGTTAAGACAGAGGGGAGAAAGAGTGGTATTTTAGGAAGATTATTCATTAAATGAGCTAAGCAGTGTGCGAATTAAGCGAAGGGGGTGCTGGTGATTTCCCCGCCACAATAAATTTTATCCCCTGCAAAAGAAAATTATTTTTATCCCTGCCAGAAGTGTTTTTATCCCTTTAAAGAAAAATGGAATTGAAAGGATATATTATTCCATGTCTTAACTATGTAACAGACACAATTGAAAAATCATTTGTCCATTAATGGTCCAGTCATAAGATTTCCCTGCCCAAAAGTATGCAGCTTTGTGGATTAAGGAAGGACACCATTCCGAAACTGACAACCTCACCGTGCCGAGACAACAGAAACTCAAATTTTCGTGGCATAGTGCTCATATTTTACACTTATTAAATTGTTCACAAGAAACTTGTAGGTATGTAAGATTGGCATTAAGTATGAACTTGGCAATATACAGTTGGTAACTTTTTCGGTGTTAGTAGTTCGATAACTATTTTCGTGTATGAGTTTGGGTTTACTTAGAATCAGGGGGGCCGCCAGGACGTGGGGAAGGGTGCTTCATCACCCCTTCATTTTCTTCCTCACGCCGTCCAGCATCCCTTGTTCAACTTGTTAAACCATGTCATATTCAGCGTAGAAAGGTTTTGAAGTGAGATCGGTATTACTGCATACAACAGGCAAGTTATCGATCTTAATCTGACATCAGGCACGTATCCAAGGGGGCTCGAGCCCACCACCGAAAATTTTCTGTTTACACTAGATAAAATGAGGCTTTTAGTTTCTTGAATAATGTGATCATAATTTGAGAGTTATGATTATCGAGACAAGACAGAGAATGCTCTATAACCCTCTTATTGTTAATAGCACGTATCCAAGGTGAGGATCGGAAATTTTTCAATTTACTTTAGAAAAAAAAATAGGTTTGGTTTGAGTTGGTGTTTTAAGCCCACTTTATGCACAGTATGGCTAATCGGGACTGGACCTACAGTTTAAAGTGGGATCCGAACCACTTGTGCCTCCACCGGGTGTCGAACCCGGGACCCCTTGATTACAAGGCAAAGACGCTACCACTGCGCCATGGGGGAGGCCCAAAAAAAAAGGTTTTTGTCTTCTTGAATAATAGGACGATGACTTAAAGAGAGAAATAATTATCAAGGCAAACGAAGAATGATTTATAACCCTGTTGTTCATAATATTGCACTTAAACTTTTCTTGCGCTTTCGGTGTTGTCGCAGCGAACTTGAGCACTATGGAAAAACTTGTCAGCATTTGAAAGCTGCACAACAAAGGTAGCGCCACAAGTAGGACGATTCGTTGTAATTTTTAATCTCTGGAAAGCGCGAGAGGGAACGTTATTGAATAAGAGAAGGAGTCGAACTACTACTGGCTATATTAACGAATCGTTTTCCTGCTGAACGTTCTAGAATATGAGAATATTCAATTTCCCGGTTGATCTGTACAATAGAATCGGTTAATGAGACTTCAGAGGTAAGTGTGACAACTCATACAGTCGATTAGTGATCAGTCAGTGTCCATTGGTGGCTTTATAAGATATAGTGATTTGAAAATGAAAAGTAACGAAGTCTACATCTACAGTAGTTCCAGATCGGGTCCAAAGATGAAGACAATGACGACAGCGGAACTTCCGGAGCCTCAGTGTAGTGCTATTTCGGGTCGAGGACTGAAGAGATCGAAGGTCTCTTTCTCTAAAGTTAATATTTCAGCAATACCGGGTATTGGAGCAGTTTATTAAGAAACAAATAAACTGCACAAATCAACTGAAAGTTCTGATTGATGATTTAGTTGTGCCCGGACCAAATTCCGTGTATGCGGTTTGTAACCTTATATAATAGAAAAATGCATATGCATGTGTGAACCTACAGCAAATACCGATATTTCAGATATTAGCTTTTTTATACTTGTTACCCAGCAAGCCTTGATGAGTTACTAAGAGTCTAATGTTCCCGACAAATGGAGTAGCGGACTAACTTTGTGACGACTGGTGTCCAACTGGAGGATGTTGCAACATCGCGCTACGACGCCAGGGGTTCCGGTTTCGAATCCTGGCCTGGGCATGGATGTTTTGGAGTGTCCATTCATCAATTTCATCATATCGTCACTTATCCCCATATTCGCAAATTAGCCAAAAGTGGCACAAAAAGCGAAGTAAAATAAAGCAATTCAATCAATCTTCTAAAGTCTTGAAGATCCAAGTCACAAGGATGGAAAATTAGGGCTTTGTTAAGGTTAGGTGCGAAGGCAGGCGACAACACCCTAAAGGATCATATACAAACCTGCGGGAAGAACGATCTTACTTAAGTCTCCAATACGAAATGATAAAACTTCTGGTGAGTTCATTATAAATAATGTGTCCGAGATAAAGAGTGGTATCCCCAGAATTTTCGGAAGGGAGAGGGGTTATGAATACTATTTTTGGTGGTCAGTCCTCATTTTGCCATATTTGTCTGTCTTTGACGTTCTTTTTTTTAAGGAATACTTTGTCAAATGGGGTTATGACTCCACCAACCCTCCCTTGGGCACGTCACTGTAGACAAGCATTTGATCACATTGGGAGACGAAACATTAGATGTGTTGGGAACTGTGCATTAATTGTTTCTCGATCCGGATATATTCGAGAAAACTTCCTTTGTTTCGTGCCGATATATGACAAGACTGAGGAAGCTGTGATAGGCATCTTTAAACAGCCGCCCCTCGTGGAGGAGTGCTTATCACATAGCGCTACGAGGCCAGGAGTACCGGGTTCAAATCCCGGCCTGGACATGGATGTTTTTGAGTGTCCATTCATCAATTTCATAATATCATCACTCATCCCAATCTCCGCAAATTATCCAAAAGTGGCACAAAAGGCGAAGTAAAATAAAGCAGATCAATGAATCAATCACAATTTTGAACACTTGCGAGTGCCTGAATATGGACAATTTGGTGGGTTTCCGCTTTCATAAGAGCTGCAAAGATGGGAGGACAAGACACATTAGTGGTGTTCTGGTTCGAATCAGATAGAAATGTTCGAGAACTGCCTGCGTTCAGTTCGCAGCCCATAGTTAGAATCTCGCGTTGTCGAGTGGATTGACCATCTCGTGCATTTGTAACAGCTTCGTAAAAACACTCACAGATACCACAGATGTTTTGATGCCTGATGAGAAGAAATGGGCAAACACGCATACTCAGATGGTTCCGGCACACGATATTAATGCTTGGAAACAGAGGAGTCGTGTGGTAAAAAATGTTCCGATTTCACGTTCTAATTAAAATGGCAGCCTTAAACAGTGGCGACGATTTAAGGGATAGTTGCTCCCCATTTTTTTGCCTCCTCACTATGGCCTCTTAATGGTAAGCCTTGTCTACCAAGGGAAAGTAAATTTTCATTGCACCGCCCCACCCCCAGGTTTTGGAACCCAGTCGCCACCACTGGCCTTAAACATGCAATTCTGAGGTTCTATCTATACTTCTTAAAAATATGTTGTTAGTGTAAGACTGTTTGCTTGTATATATTCAATTGTTTTATGGGGTATTGTTGCTTTCCATTGTTATGCGGCAATAAAGAGGGCCCAAAATAAATGTTTCCACTGTATTTTTACTTAGTTCGGCCCTTAATATCTTGGTTAAACAACACTACCATTTTTTTTAACTCGGCATGAAAGCTCACTATTAGCACTCACTGAAATAGCACATTACTTGGATATTGACGCTGTTAGTATATATAACCCTTTAAATATTAAATTATTGCGAAATCCGCAACTTTAGAATTAGACTTTTCTCAAAGCAGCAAAAGGGAAGAGTAAAACTTGGTATACCTTATTGTAGCTGAATATACAGCGTAAGTCAAAATGATGTTCCCGATTTCGTTCATTTCTTATACGAAAGGTAATGAGCTTTTCTTGCATATGTAATTTTTTTATGGAATAAAATCTCAAAAAGTTTTCTTCTTCTTTCTATTGAAGACTCGTAGTTGCGCTGTCGCCCACCAGAAGGTAGTTTAGTAGCAGTGAGGAAAATGGCTACCGCTGGACAGCAGAAAGCGTTCTGTATTTACGTTCAGCGGCATTTCCGAACAAGATTTGTGGTTGAACCGCCTTCTGGCACGTCAATTAGAAAATGCTACAACATTGGTGGAATTGCGTGAGCGCATCACTGCAGCCATACCCGACATGGACCCTGACATGCTAGGAAAAGTTGTGGCAGGAACTTGATTATAGACTAGATGTGTGTCGTGTAACACGTGGATCACACAGAGGGGAAACGCCAGGAAAAACATTTTGAGTTTTTCAATCTGTGGAGTTTAAAAATAAAACTCTACCGAACTCTACATACAGTGACGCACCAAGGACTTTCGTTAGCTATCTTTTTGCCACCATTTCCTGCTTTAGACATTCTTTTTACTGGGCCAAAGAGGGACTATCATTCCCTCCACCAGGAATGTCCATCCCCCTCAAGGTCCTGAACGTAGTCTCCCAAATAAAGAATTTCAAGGCACCAAGCATAAGGATAATAGTCCAAAATTCATAACTAAATTCGATCATCATAACCCTCCAATATTATTTTGATAAATATAGTAAATGATTTTAATTTGGATGCAATAGCCTGTCAAGGGGTCGATAGTTATATCTTAAAATGTATATTTTCGACACGCAGAAAGCTAGTACATTGATTTCTTAAATAATATGAAATGTCAGAAAATAAATTATTTGTATGCAGTGTTTTTGGTCGGGGAATAGATGTTAAAAAGCCCACAACTGAATGATAAGATAGAAAAATCTAACTGGGCACACCACTTGCATACGCATGATTTTTCGTTTCGGAGGCGGCCGGAATCGTAAAGGTAAAATAATAATCCGTCGCGCAACAGCCCATGAAGGGCCTAGGCGTACCTACCGACTGCCGGTCTCCCTCCCACGCTTTCATTCGTCACCTCTAAGCGTGGAGATCTTCAACCGGTATTGGAATAGTCGGGGGGTCGGCCCGACGTATCCCCAGCCGTTATAGTAGGTCTCCGTGACCGGATTACGCTCACTCACTCGGAGCTCCCCAATTTCCTCACGATGGTGGGTTGCCACCGGCCCTATACGTATACCGCGTTTGGTAGAACCTGTCCCGCTTCCCGCGCTAGGGAGCGCTCAACAGTTTCGGTGCCAATGAGAAACGAGGAAAAAATCGTCTGCTGGGCAGCGAGGAGCGAATGAAAGCCAGAAGAGAGGCGCTTACGTAGACGCTGTTGCGACGTTGCGTATTTTAATTGGCTGTCTGGCTTTGACTTTCCCCAGCACCGAGAAAAGACAGGGAGCATCTAGCGCGGGAACCGGGACAGGTTGTAACAAACGCGGTATAGGCCGAATAAATTCCGACCAGAGCCGGATTCGAACCTACGCCGTCCCGCAGCGAACGATCTCAAGACGAGTGAACGCCTTAACCCGCTCGGCTACGGAATCGTAAAGGTGGATATTACATAGCTGCTTCACTGTGTTCTGGGAGAAGACGGGATATAAAATATTTCATAAATATAATTTTTTGCCTTCCTTTTTAAAGTTGTTCAAAGACAAATATCGGGGGGTCGTTTTAAGGGGAGTTTGCTTTTATCATTTTGCCCTTTCCAGAGTTTTTAGTGCTTTCATTTGAAAAAATAATTTTCTCAGAATTTCAGAATTTCAAATTTTCTCAAAAAATTCATAGGTAATTGTAGAGCTGCAGCACCATCATCTCCCCCAACCTATACCCTGCGTACACCAGTGGGGCAAACCAAATATTCATGCTGCAGTTGTCTTAACCAGAACTTGTTTGTTCCTATGACTGATTCAATTATCGTTTCATACACAGAGCCGTAGATAGTGAAAATAGAATTTGTTACCTCCTGCAACAAATTCTCCTCTTAGGCTTAGAGTATTTCAAAGTAAAAAAAAATCTGGATTGTATCTCACGTGTAAAATTCACTTTCTGCAACAAGTTTGATATGCACATCTTACATTACATATTTTCCTGTTGTATCGGCTTCTTTACAATGCGTAAGTATGTAGTATATTTAGTACAATTATGACAGCACACGGAACAGACAATACAGTAGTATTTTTAATAGAACTACTTCGTTGAAATGGTGCACCTGCAGGAAGAAATCGCAAGGGGCCAAGTTCTGTGAATAGGCTGGATGGGGAATAAATTCGAAGCAAAATTAGTGCAGTTTTGCCTTTGGGACGCTCGATTTGTGGGATGGCGCGTTTTCCTGTTGCAAAAGCACTTTTTAAGCTTTTTTGGAAAGTGATTCACCTAATGGACTGCGGCATCATCTCCTAAATTTACTAAAATATTCAATCAACACCAAGAATATTGGTCGTGTCTGGCAATGTAGTAGCCGACCTTCGTGGCGGTGTGATTAGCACAGCGCGCTACGACGCCAAAGACCAGGGGTTTCAATTTCGGGCTGGGCATGAGTGTTATTTGTGAGTGTTTCTTCATCAATTTTATCATATCATCATTTATTCTCATCGTCGCGATCAGCTCAAAGTGAAAGAAAAGCGACGCTAAATAACAAAAATGAAATCAAACCGTAATGTAGCTACAGTATAATCCTTCACAATCATCTTATCAAGACCCAAATAGGGATAATTGCGAGCGAAGCGAGCGGGAAAATTTTTATATCTATTTATTTGCATACTTACAAGAATATTACATTAATTTAATTTTGCGTCAATACTTTCAAAGGATGCCGTGCTATTTACTCTTTATTTTACTATTTATTCTCCATTTGCTCATGGGCGCCAAAAACGAAAAGGGTGCATCACTAAGAAATGGGGTGGAAAAGTGGTTCAATATCATGTAAATGGTAAGACAAGAACTACAATAATCTTTTCGTATATAATATCACATAATGTGAACCGTAAAAATTGTACCTTTTTAATTATTTTTTTTCTGTAGTGGTTACTTCCAGCGCTCTATGCCCCTTTTCTTAAATCCGCTGTTGTACACTGTGCAATGCACTGCAAGCGAATCGAGCAAGAAAATAATTAGGGCATTAATTAAGAAACCGGCAATAATATTAATTTAATAAGGAGTAAATATTTTCACACGGTCCCGCGACCTTTACTCCTTCCAAATTGTTCTCTTATTGCTTCTTCAGCACCCACTTTGTTGTCTCTGAGCTCGTGGGGACCCCGTACCTGATGCTGTGTCAAACCATCTCTCTCACCTTCATTATCCTAAAGTGGCAGACAAGTAACGTAACGAATAGTTACCCGTGGATTTCTTATTTAGTAGTCTGTGCTCTATTTTACTTCACTGCATTTTCATGCATCAGATGTTTTATTTAGGAGAGAAGGAAGAGAGGCGGATGGCTATGACACCCACCGCCACGCCGCTTAGCGAATAATCCAGAGTAAAATCCACTTTATACCATACTATCATCAAATGGTATGGTGTCTAAATAATGATCATCATACGAATTTTATGCTAAAGCGCTAAATATTGATTGCCCCCCTCCCCGAACTTCAAAGTTCGTTCCCTCCTTACTATGGAAATTCTGTGCCAATCTAAAACTTAGCATTGCTATCCAATGTATACCCTCGAAACGTTGGAAGCCAACTCCAATTTAACCTGACTGGTAACCCGAGAACACTTGTTCGAATTGTGTACTTGTTTAAATATTTAAAAAATATGTAGGGTACGTACATGTATTCCATTCAGACTTTTGTTATATTAGGATATTCCAGATAACGATTTCCTTGCTTATTTTGTTCAAAGAGTCTTGAAGAAAATTGTCAACGGGGGAGGAAGGGAGGCTGGAATTAATGGGAAACCAGAAAGCAGCAAGAGCGAAACACACGAATCAGAAAACATAAACAGAAGCCTGTTAGAATAACGAAAGAATAGGAAACAGAAAATATAGCTGGGAAAGTCTATTGTAAACGCAGAGTATGTAGACTGAAACAGAAAGAACTTTCAACAAACGCCGAATATGAGGATAAAGTGGACTTAAAACATACAATGAACATCCATCTCAGAACTGAAAATCTGCGTTTTACACGTAGGTAATATATCAATTAGTTATGATTGTTGACTACAAAAGTTAAGTGTAAGGCTCAGTCTGTAAAATACTATATATGTAATGTAAATATATGAAACACTATTCTGAAACATATAATGCCTAAAATTATTTTCTAAAAAATATGTTTGGATGCGACAGGAGCGACTATCACTGCGAAATGCTGTGTGATTTGTTGTGATTTGTTGCGCCATTGAAATTTCTTGCTCATACTGTAGTAATGATATGCCAGTGATATGCTATGCTCCGTCAGTCTGGGCGCATCTCACAGCGCAAAAACAAATCAGAGATAGTCTCAGATCTGTACAACGGAATGTCCTGTTATGGATCCTCGGAGCGTTTAGTACAACATCCAAGACTTTGATAATAGCTGTTGTTGAAGTTCGACAAAGTGCCGCTTGTTACTGGTGGAAAAAGGGACTAAAAGAAGGAAGACCAGATACTTAAGGTCTAAGGTCTTATATTACTCAATAAATTTACTAGATACTATCATATATTCCAAGTGGAATGGCAATAAATAAGATGCTTATAAGGAAACTGGTAACAATGGAGAAACCTGAATTAATCTTACCCATTGTAGGAACGGATAAAAAGTTTAGGTTGCTGTGACAATAAACTTTCCACTTTAGAGTTTAAGTTCGAGTTTGTGTTTTAAGTCCACTCTATGCAGTGTATGGCTAGTCGGGACTGGGCCTACAGTTTAAACTGTGATCCGAACCATTATGTGCCTCAATCCGGTATCGAACCCGGGATCCCTCGATTACAAGGGGACGCTCGCAATTTCCGCTTTAAGAATGCCAGAGAGTTAGTTAATATTTTCTAATTACTTTCACTTTCAAAACTTAAAGTTCAACAAATCTCTACTTCTGTGGAATAGAAATCAGTGATATTTGTGTCAAGAAGTGTAACTCAATTAGACGCACACGAGAGAGCGTAGAAATACGTCTAAAGTGCAAGCACCTAGCATAGGGTACATTCAAGGGGATTGCCATGGCAGTTTGTATCACAAAATGGTCGACAAAATAAGTTTCACTCGGGTCTGTCGGACCCCTCGTTACCTTTCAACGTCTAAGATAACGGATTCGTTTTTGGAAGTAGCCGGTTGTAATTCACGCGTTTAGCTTAACGCCCACTGAGACATTGTTAAACGCGACAACAGAACGCAACAGACCCGTTTCCGGCGTCTCAGCGGGCGATAACCTTTAAGATAACATGCAGATTTCTGGCATGGAAATTCCGTGTGTTTCCCTGTTGTGGAAGCAGACAACAGAAGTTCTGTTGCTTTCTGTTGCCGCGTCTCAGTGGGTGTTTAACTTAAAGTTTCCAAAGTCACTTGAGACAAATGCTGCGGAAATATTTCATTTCCTCTTATTTGTTTACCACATTTTCCGTCACTCTCTTACTTTGTCGCCACGGTTAACCACCTATTACAAATTGTCAATTTAATTTGAACGAATTGAGCAAGGAAGAAGCTATCAAACTGCTACATTTGAAACGTGTTTGAATTGTGTTACATCTTAATTTAGCATCGACATTCAATTATTCCCAGAGTTGTTTAATGTAAAATTGTAGTTGAGACATCTTGGAAATAGGGTCTGTAACTTGGGTATGTTATGATCCTCATGATAATATTTAATTCGGCTTCCCCGATGGCTCAGTGGTAGGGTAGTTCCCTTGTAATCAAGAAGTCCCTGATTCGATACCCGGTGGAGGCATACATTGGTGCAGATCATAGTTATAAACTGTAGGTTTAATCCCGATTAGCCTTACTGTGCATAAAGTGGACTTAAACCATCAAATCAACCAAATCGACCTCTACGTACACACACACAACAGGTGTGTTTGTGCTTGCCATTAACTTCTTTCCTAGTGGATACTTCCTACGCTCACATCAGGTTAAGGTGAGGAAATAATTTCACCTGACGTAATCAATCCCAAACACTCCTATCAAAATAAGTTACTTACATCATAGGTGTCAGTTCAGCAGTTCACACGTTTCCCTGCACCACCCACGCGACCTATAAATCTGTCGACCTTGAGTTTATATGTCGACATCAAGTGACCCAGCAACCAAAGATTCAGCGCGAACGCACCTCGCGTGTCGCCACTCTCATTCCAATGCAGTGGCGCAACCACAGGGAGCAGGGGAGGCATTGTCCCCCAACCTTGGACGGAAATGAGTTCTTGGGGGTACAAGAGGGGCAAACATTGACGGCCAAGTGTATCTGCAATTTCCGCCCACAACTTGAAATTTAATGCAAATAAAAATTCTATTCGCAAAATTTTCTTGATAGCTTCGCTCGCATTACCTGCTTTTCTTAGTCTTATCTTTTCTTAGTCTTCAGGGGCGGAGGGAGTCTGCCCTGGGCGCCGAACGACTTGAAGGAAAATAAGTTGTAAAATTGATTGATTGGGTTGTGGTTTTACGTCCATTTTACAAACAGAAATGCTAATCGGGACTGAACCTGCAGTTTAAAGTTGGATCCGAACCACTGTGCCATGTGCCTCCAGCGGATATCGAACCAGGGACCCCCTGACCACAAGGCAACGATGTTATCATTATTCCATCGAGGTGCAGGGGCGGCGCCAAAAATTTTCGACCGGGTGGGCAGAAGCTGTATATTCATAAATTAATAATAAGTTTTTCATGCACTCATGCTCGTCCCCCCCCCTCCAACATATTCAGGGTGTCCTAAAACAACTTCAACAACGGTTGGATGCTGATAGATAGATATATATATATATATATAAAAAATAAAAATAAAACTTTTCCTCATACTCATAACCTCGAAAGTGCTTAGTTTCTGATCCATGAGCGTTGAAAATCTAACCTGTATGTACAGTCACGGATACTTCTGGGTTATAACAATCCCATTAACTTTCAATGCAATCATTACAACACAGAAGTGTCCATGACTCTACGTATACAACCCAACTCACCAAACGATCGCTCTGACGTAACTTCCAGGGACGCGTAACAAGATTGCCACTTGAATTGAAAACAACAACTTGGGAGTCTTATCTGGCAAAATACAAAAGAATAATTATACTTGCGATGTTGTAAGCATAGGTGCGCACAGAATAATTTATTTGGGGGTACCTTAAGAGAAGTTTCAGTTACCTACCTGGACATGGCTAGCCTATAGTCGTAACTTCATGTTATTTTCACAGAAACTATTAAGTATATGAACATGAAATTTTAACAATATAGAATGAGCATTTTTTTTATCACTTTAGCGCAGGTTTTACTATCACCGTGTCGACATTTTAAGTAATGAAAGTAAACAATTGAAAATGATAAATACAAGGCTATATCTCTACGGGTACTATCAGCTGAATCACTCTCACGAAGTACATCTGTAAGTTCAGTTTTACCATGTTTTCTAATGCACATTAGCCTACTTCATAAAATATATTGCTGTACCTGGTCACTCGATAGTTAATTCCATGTGTTACATGTCATTTTAAACCGTAGAATTCAACTGTAAGCAAAAATCTGAAAATTGATACACTTGTCATTGAATGAGAAGTGAGAGAGCATTCATGAAAATCTTCGAACATGAAAGTCTTATTGGAAATATTGGAAGGTTGCATTAACAGACAAGTCGGTCCTCGGGAAAAGAATATTTACGGTCCGATATGTGAAGGGGCTCTGCGATTTATCAAGACAAAAATAATTTATTTACTACGTGATTACTGATTACTATAGTAAAGGAATATCACATTGTTTTGTGGAGAGAGAGAGAGAGAGAGAGAGAGAGAGCTGGTCTCAAATGAAACGAAATTCCTTATTTTTTACCACTGATATTATTTTCATAATTTTAATGGTAGTTCTTTATTTTTTAGAAGACGTTTGGGGTAGCCAGGTATCTTTAGCACCTCCGTGTGCACACCTGCCTGTAAGAAGTATCTATAGCATTTACAAACTGGCCAAGACATAGAATTACCAACAGATACGGACTGAAATTCAAGACGCTTCATTCTAAAATGTCCCCATCGTGTTTCGAGTGTCGTGCAGTACCAATAATCGTGAATCGCGAGATACACTTACGACATGTTGATGAAATCGACGAACTGAGAAATGCAAACATAGTGTGTTCGCCACCTTGTTTTGTTTCACACGCAGACTGCAAACCCCTTACTAAAAATAATGAATGGTAAAATCTCTTGCAATAAAATGAAAAATATCGTTTAAACATTAATTAATTCGCAGATTAAAACTAATACATAATAACTGAAATGAATCCGATCTGTATAAGGGTGTCACTATTTGACGTGTGCATTCCGAGCACCCAATACAGCTCAGCGTTTGACGTAAGTATGAATAATGTCTTATTAGCAAAATTTAAAAAAAGCAAGAACCCGGGTATAAATCAAATTATTAGTTCATTCTGCATAATATTTACCTAAGCTAAAGAAGGACATTTTGGCAAAATATCACCGAAATGTAATATATAAATAAATAAAATTGTATGTATTATGTTATGAAGCACAAAGTTCTAAAATTGTGTCCCTATTCTATGTTAGTTAACCACTAGAAAAATCACATGATTACGTAACTGATAGGGAAAATGTATCTGTAAGAAGATTTTTTGCCTCCCTGATGGCATAGTGGTAAAGTCGTCGCCTTGTGATCAAGCGGTCTCGGGTTCAATAACCAGTGGAGGCAGATAGTGATTCGGACACCACTTTAAACTGTAGGTCCAGTCCCGATTAGCCTATCTGTGCATAAAGTGGACTTAAAACAACAACTCATTTAAGAAGATTCCTAATACGGTTACTAACTCATCAAGTCATTACTAATTCTGCAGCTACTTTTCAAACCTACAGAGCTGTTTTATCAAAATCTATTTTTGTGATTGCTTCTTATTAGTAGAATGAATATAAAATTATTATTATTTGGATACGATATCGAAATTAGAAATTACAGGTATATAAAATCGTGATGATGAAAGGGACGTATCAAATTACCTCTGTCTTAGTATTTCAATATAGACCTAACTAAACAACTTTGTGTGTTGCAGGAGGAAGCAATGCGAAGAAGAGGTTTTTATTTGTTTAACAGATCACCTTAATCATACCCAGGCCGGAAGCCCGGAGTTGACAACATCAAGCAACTCCACTCCACACCTTCTACACTCAGTTTCAGTTACAACTTTTTGGACAAGTTATGGCAGACAGTTAATAATATTTCTATATTTTTGCCACATTTCAAGTATCTATTTCTTTTCATTATGTGGCACATTTTCAAAGCAATTTGATGCATCATCCCTGTGAAGGTCAGAAGCTGCAGCCCTCAGGCCCATAATCTTGTTCTAATATTGATCATATTCTGCACAATTTTGCTCCTCTCATAAAGCCTCCTAAGCCTACTGGCTGCTTAAGCATACAAGTAGGCATTAGATCACATTTTTTGTTTCAAAAGATTTGGAAATTCCTTTCGCTTTCCAAATGATAAAATTAAGGAAGTTGAAAGAAAAGCTTAAATTAATCCCATTGAACTTATTATTTACTCTGACTTTTGTAAACCTATTCACGAAATCAGTGTTTCGGTAAAGCTTTTTATTGAATGATAATATGTGAACTTGTCTGTAATATAGATAATATTCACAAGTAAAATATATACATGAAGTGAACACCATAATAAACTTATTTATTAGACCTTTCGCATTCTCCCAAGAGTATATATTTATTGAATTTGATTGGGTTGGCACAGCAATTTTTGGGTAGGCAATTGTCCATCCGTGCCCACCCCTGTCGCCGTCCCTGTCGGGGAGGCACAAAAGTTGTAAGAGAGAGAGAATGCATTGGCGTCTCGTGAAATTGTTTGAGCCCTATTAAATCAATATCGATTTCAGCCTGCAAAAAAAAATGAATCCAAAAATTTTCTTGTTCGCTTTGCTCGCAATATATCATTGTTCTCTGTAATGCATTGTAAATTACCAGACAGAGAAATAAGACTTGTCTTAATTGATTTTGTTTTAAATGCATGAACAATTGTTTCGAGGAAAGGGAGCGTGCAGACAATTTATGTAATTTTTGCTGTTGGTTTATTGTGAGATGGATGAATTGGTTGCCTAATGGATTTAAATCATATAAGTTGTATATAATATGTATTAAATAAACTTTGAAAATGCACACAATTTAGTGTCCACATCGCTCCATGTTGCATATATCGTCGATGAAGGGGCGAAGTGGCGTAACTCGAAAAATTGCGTTCTTGATTTATGACTACCTCCTCTGTTACCTGTCAAAATTTCGTGGCTGAATTCCCACTGGTTCCGGAGATTTAAGCACCCTGCAATTGGCGTATCTTGAATTTTCTGCATAAAGATATCTGCGAAGTTTCTTCAGTGGCTGCTAAGAAATGAAGGCGCGTATGGCGTAAGCTTATATCGGGAAACAAGATATACGATTTACGAAATATTATATAAATTTATATACGATTTATGAAACAAAGGTGAATCATACGTTAGTCCATGCACAAAAAAGTTAGTTCCAGGGAGAAATCTGAAAGAAAAATGTGATGGAAAATGTGAAAAGTTTGGTAAAGAATGCTTTAAAAATGCTTTAAAAGTCCTTAAAATGTTCATGTTTTTCCGCATAAACATGAAAATTTTAAGGACTTTTTTGCAAGTGACGACCTTCAGCTTCAACGAGAATTCGTCAACACATATGTAAAGGTTTCAGACGGTAAACACAAAACTACGCAAAATGAAGAATCTCGAAGATTAATAACAAATCATTACTTTTTACCATAGAAGGAAAGAGAAGTAGAATCAGTGTGTAAAACCATGTTTCTAAACACATTTTTAATATCAGAGAAAACAATGCGAACTGCTCTAGCCAAAAGAAGATGTCAATGAGAAAGAGAGAAGAGGACAAAATAATAGAGAATATGATGCAAAAATCATAAAGAGATTCCCAAGAGTCGATTGATTGATTGATTGATTTAATTTATTTTACTTTGCGTTTTGTGCATCTTGGCTAATTTGCGAAGATGGGGATGAGGGATGAAATTGATGAATGGACATTCACAAACAACCAAGCCCGAGCGGAATTCGAACCCGGTACCCTTGGCATCGCAGCGTGATGTGCTAACCACTTTTTTTATTATTTTTTTTTTAAGGAAAGCCCCTATGCGGAAGCTTCCCATCACACTTCATTCACTCATATTATTTCATTCATATTTCAATTTCAGGACTTTTCAGGACAGACAATCAAAAACATTCATGTCCGAGCCAGGATTCGAACCCGGGACCCCCGGCGTCGTAGCGCGATGTTCTAACCACTCCGCCACGGGGGCCGACCACTCGACCACAGGGTCCGACCCCAAGAGTCGAATCTCACTACTGCAGGAAAGATACAAAAAGACAATGTCTTCATTCGGATCTGCCTAAAAGCAAAATGTATAGAATGTTTATTTAGGATCATAAAGAGAACATTACCCCTTTACCAACTTATCAGACATACAGAAAGATATTCAAAAGCATGAACCTTTCTTTTCATTGACCGAAAAAGGATACGTGCGGTCTGTGTAGAAACTTTCTGGAAGGAGATGAGTCGAAGAAGAGCGAACTAGGTGATTAAGTATCAAAAACATGTCGCCGAGATAGATACTGTAAGGAAGAAGAGAATGGAAGCTAAAGACACATCGGACTTTCAATGCAAGACTGTTGCTGCGGTGTTTCAGTTGCAGCAAGTCATTTATCTTCCCATTTCAAATGAAATAAAGTTATTTTATAAAAGATAATTATGAATATACAATTTTACACTCTATGATCTGAAGACAAGGGAATGCTATTGTTTTGTTTGGCACGAAGGAGTGACCCACGACCCACAGAGGTGCATGCGAAAATCTTCACTTGCCTAAACAATTTTCTTCATCAATTGGATGTAAAACAGGTTGAAGAAATTTACTTGTTCGCTGAAGGTTGTACAGGGAAAAATAAAAACTCAATAGTTGCAGCCATGATGCTCTACACTGTTACTATGGCTCAGCATATCAGTGTCATCAATTTAAATTTCTTTGAATCGTACCACGGACAGAATGAAGGCACTAAAATTAACTGGAAATGTATTCATTCCAGCTCAGCTGCTACCAATTTTTAGACTTGCACGATCTGATAAACCATACACTGAGCATTCCCTTCGATGCATGAATTTCTTAGATTTCCGAGATGTAGCATCATATCTGAGGATCCTATCTGTAAGGAAGGATGATAATGGTGAAGGAATTGACTGAACGGGCATACGATAACTAATGGTGATCAAGAATCAAACAGATAAAATTTATTTCAAGGACAGCCATTTAAATGTGGTTTATCGAAGTATCTCGCTGCAAAGGAAAGTTATATTCACCAAAACTCCAAAGTGTCTACACTCACATCCCCCAAGGATTTCACCACTGATGTATGAAGGTTTGATGTCTTTATGTGAAGGAGATACACCTGCAGTAAGAGAACCTGAGTTTGTGTATTTCTACAAAAATCTTCCACAATGAATATTATTAACAAAAATTAAAAATATCCTATTGTACGAGCTTTTAGAGTCCCATACTTATTCTTAGTTACAAGTACAACCAGAATTCATATTATCTTTGTACTGAAGTGTTACTATATCTTGAATTGTAAAGATAAACCATTATTAAGTTTCTGTATTTTATTAACTTCTTTTAACTACTATTTTCAACAGCAATGGATAAATAGACGTGAATGTATGGATCACTTTTAAATAAAGGTATGAAATCAATACAACTATTATTAAATACTTTATATTAACGGGAAAATTAATAAATGTATCTCTACATACCAAAAAAATCATTTTAAAAAAATGTAAGGAGGGCGTAACTTTAATCACAATCTTTGAAAAGAAAAGGCGAAGGGGCGTAAGTGATTCAAGCACATTCCAAAATTTTTCTTCCAGCAGAAATGAAAACATGTTCAAAATGTAACTTTTTCCCCAGATGTATCAACAATCATACACTTATTGTACAAAATTTGCAATTGATATAATAAATATCAAATGAGCACGACGGTATTATGTTGAACGAAAAACTTTAAATCTCTCTCTTAAAAAATCGTAAAAATCAAGATACGTCACTTCATCCTTTCACCGACGATATGTGAAACATATATCGTGCACTAAAGTTGTACATGTTAATGTAAAAAATAATTATATTTGGAATGCATTTATCAATGTGAAATTGAAAGTGTTGAAAAATAATTCAATCGTTTGTTCGAACAAAAATGCTTTAGCGCCAACTTCTACCCCCTTCTTGCATAATTTACGAGGGTAATAATGTCTTTGTTACTACTACTACTACTGCCGCTGCCGCTGCTGCTGCTGCTGCTGCTGCTGCTACTACTACTACTACTACTACTACTACTAATAATAATAATAATAATAATTTTGGTGCCGGGTTCGAATTCCGGCTTGGGCATGGATGTTTGTGTGTGTCCATTCATCAATTTCATCAAATCATCACTCATCCCCATTTTGGCAAATTAGCCAAAAGTAGCACAATAAGCCAAGTAAAATATGGCAAAATCAATAATAATAATAATGTTATAATAATAACATTATTAACATTATTATTATTAGTATTATTAATATGGCATATTTATCCTGGCACTTGCCACCCCAAACAAAAATTCGTGGTTGCGCCTCTGTTCCAATGGGTTTCTTTCTGAGATCGATCCACGTTCAAGTGTTTCAGATGTTTTTGAATTCAGATATTTAATATTCGTAATGATTCCAACGAGTTTAATTTTTCCAAAAACAATTACATTGTCAATAATGAAAAATATAACCAGCTAGATATTCTGGCGCCTTACCCAAGGTTACCCTCCCCCAAGCACCGACATTTTGCATAATATGTGATTTTTTGTCAATTTTAGACGTCGTGGGGACGGGATCGTCCCGTCGAACTCATACCTCCTTTAAAAACAATGAGATATCAATATTATTCATCGTGCAAGAAATTCCGGATCTCGGTATTTAAAATTTCAAACTGGGTAGTCCCTGTAGTACTTTGTGAGTGACATATAATTTTTTTTCTTCATATTTTCGCACATAAACGTTGTGTTTTTCTTCGCAGCAAACAAAAGAAATATATTGTCGCAACACAGTCTGTAATTTAATGATATGAATACACGTTTATTATTTTCAAGCCTCTAGCGAGGGATAGGAAAGGGGGACTAGGGAGCCATGTACAGAAGGCGCATCTTGAATTTTTTCCCCTCAAAGTAGGAGCAATAGGGCGTTTTAAATGATGTTCTACAGACATAACTGAAATCAGTGGCGCAACGATAGGGGGCAGGGGCATTGCCCCCAACCTTGGACAAAAATCCATTCTGGGGGGAAAGGGGGGTCAAACATTGAAGTAGAAGAAAAGCAAGACTGGCAGACTCTAAGAGTAACAGGACAATAGGAGGGAGAAAAAGGGCAACTACGCCACTTTATTTCAAATTTTATACAAATAAAAATACATTTCGTATTTTTCTTGCTCGCAATACTTAATTTTCTTACAGTCTCATCAAGTTCAGAGCCGTATTTAGCTAGAGGGGCGGCGGGAGCCAGCCCTAGGAGCCGAACGATCCAAATGAAAGAAAAAACAAATGTAAAAGAGAATCTATATTATTTTCAGTTTTCACAATTTTGGTTCTAAAAATTTTCTTGCTCACTTCGCTCGCCATAATAATTATATTCGTTATGCATTCTCTGTCGTTCAAAAATTCAGTTTGTGCACTTGTTTTTCATTATTAGCTAATGAAAATGAAAGTGTTGAAAAAATATTTCAAATAGTTTGATCCAAAACTATTGCTTGGGCGCCGATTTCTAACCCCCCCTTATTGCGTGAATAATAATGTTTGGTACTACTACTATTATTAATAATAAAAATAGTAATACTAATTACAATCGTGTTGTTATTATTATTGATTCGTTCATCCTAGTGGTTGCCCCCCAAACAAAAATTCGTGGTTGCGCCTCTGACTGAAATATTCTTAAATATGCTAAAACTTTTGTTAAAATCAGAAATGCAAAATACGAATCTTTAAATATAACCCATGTTATTTTTAAATTAGCTTTCATTTCTTTCCTTACTCCAAAATTTGTAGGATGTAAGCACTCGCGCTCATATTGGGAAAGGGGGGAGGATGCAGTGAAGCAATTGACCTACCTGAGATGTCTGGGAACACCTAATATCATTTGAATAGTGAAATTGTTGCGTGAAAACATGGGCAAGGTGTGTCTTGAAAGATATCAGACTTAGTGGTCTCTGATATTTGAGTTTTTGTTTTTAAGTCCACTTTATGCACAGATAGGTTAATCGGGACTTTACCGACAGTTTTAAGTGGGATCCGAAGTTTTGGTTGCCTCCGCCGACTACCGAACTCGGAACCCCTTCATTACAAGGCCACGCCAATATACTACGCCATCGGGTAGACCCTAGTCTCTGATATACACATCGTGAAAAAATACAAAAAGACACTGAACTGTCCTAAAATAAATGTTAAAGTTTATGGAAAGTAAGCAATTCGAATCCAGTTTCTAATATTTAAATAGAGGACTCAAGTCTGAACTTAGCAACAACGCCACGGTATTTTCAATTCAATTTAAATTTTATTATTTGTAAAACAACGACAACAATAATGATAATAATAATAAAATGTCACAGTAATTTTTTATGATATGAAATATTATCCTGCCCCCAAGTGCTCGAAGTGAAAATCCTTGCCCAGTTTGGGAAAAGATATGGGGATGCTTGTAGTTGTATGGATCAATTTTGAGAAAATGCGGTAGGTGAAGGAATGCCTATGCAAATTATCCTTGTCGTGGATGCTTTGTTAGAATTTTCTTAACTGGGGATATCATTACTGTGGCATAAGAAGAAAATATCGAAGGACGTATGCGACTAAATTGCAATTTCCTCTACAGTTGTCATAAAACGAGAGCTCTCCTCTCTAACATCTTACATTTAGCCAACAGTACTCGTGGCGACGCTTCAGATGATTCTTTTTTCAGGTGACTGTTGCTAGTTACGGGGATCAACGTTTTGCGATTATAAACTTCCCTCTGCTACAGTTTTTCCATTTTCGGCGCCGCGTTTTTGTCAGGGATGGTCGGTTGACTAGTTAGCGACTGTACGAGACACTAAGCAAATTCAGGGCCTCCCCGGTGGTAACGTTGTCGTCTCGTAATCAAGTCCCGGGTTCGATATCCGGTGAAGGCACATGGCACAGTGGTTCGGATCCCACATAAAACTGTAGCTCCAGTCCTGATTAGCCTTTCTGTTCATAAAGTGGACTTAAAACAAATCAATCAATCAAACGAAGCAAATTCATCTACCGGTGACTTTCGGTATAGTGTAATGTGCAATGATAAATAGGAGAACTATAAAACTGCCGGAGAATGGGCCAGAGTGTACGAATGATCTCAACAGCTTGTCGAAGAACGCTAGTTGCTCACGAATAAACAGCGTGGACACATTTGTCCGACTGGGACATGCAAGGTTCTCTTTACTTAAATTTTTGGGGAAAGGGTCATGTTTTATGCCAAGTTTTCCTGCACATTGATGAAGGGTGCCGTATAATGACATTTGTATAAATAAGACGTTGATGTTGTCTGCAAATGTTATCCTTCACCATAATTTCCCGACATGGTCAATTTAACAGCAATAACTCTCCGAAAGGGTTTTGCTTCATGTTCTTACACTCCGGGCTTAGCTCTTAGTGAATATCAGATTTATTTGAGCCACTTAAAGATAATATGAGAGAGAAGAAATATTAGACAGATGAAGCACTGACAAAAAAAATCAAGATATCCTGCGGTGGCTATGACAGCAGTCTTTTTTCTTCAACGCCAAATAACTCACAGAACTGACACATTGATAGCAGCTATGCCTGTATGCTCAGGGAGATTCCTTTAAAAAACTCACGTAGTTTTGTCCTTGTAGGACTTGTAGTCTTGGTCGGTTAACCCTGAATGACCCTTGCAAATGTGCTGTTTGAGAAAATATCAAACTAATTCCATCTGTATTCTTACGTCGCTTTTCTGCCAATTTAGCTAATCGCGACGACAAGGATAAAATTGTGAAATAGATGGAAAGACGAAAACACATTATGCCTTGACAAAGATTCGAATTCATTCAGGAATTCTGGCGCTACACTTACTTCTCTGTCACAGAAGACGACCAAACTATTTACATTTTTCAAATTATTTAGAGAATATTTTCGTTCACTGAAAATTAATGGAAAGACCAAAAATCATCAAATGAAATAGGTCTACAAGTTAGATAAAACTAAATTAATGCTTACTGGAAGAAAGCAATGTTTCCTTTATTTTCCTAATGCCTCAGACCTCCCCGATGGCGCAGTGGTAGCGTCGTCGCCTTGTATTCAAGGGGTGCTGGGTTCGATACCCGGTGGAGGCACATAGTAGTTCGGATCCTACTTTAAACTTTAGGTCCAGTCCCGATTAGTCTTACTGTGCATAAAGTGGACTTAAAAAACTGTTTTTTTGACTTTATGGGTGTGAGTGATCGGAGTTTATGGGTCCAGGACGGGATCGATACGGTTTATAAAACTATTCCGATCTTCAGGACAGAAAATTTCACGTATTTCCCCACTAGTTTAGAAAATTTTATGGATGGGTAATGTTCAGAATTTCCGAACACTCCTGAAATTATTGAGTTCCACGCACATTTTGTCCCCAAAGAAATTATTTTCGGTATTTTGATGTCATTTCTAGAAGATTTCCCTTCCGATAATTAAGTATATCCAGAATTCTTATTTCGCGATCATTTTAAATTCCTGACCTATCGGAAATCCCGAAAGTAAGGAAATCATTTCCCGAAGTTTCCCGGGACAGGACTTCTGAATCCCGCAAACTGGTCTGCTTTCCGTTGCGACTGGTAGTATGTCAGAGGTCCCAGGTTCGAATCCTCGTCATTGTGTTTGTTCAATCACCATGTTCCTGACGTGAAATAACCAGAATACGTAAACTTTAATAAACAAATATCGTATCCGATGCAGAGGCGGGCTGATTAACATCTGTGCATAAATTGGACTTGAATCTAGGGATGTTCAATATCGGAATTTTGATATCGAGATATATCGTCAAGAAAATATCGTCGCAGACGATACGATATTATTTCCGTATCGTGATATGGGTGATATATCGTCTCCCTCTCTACAATATATTTCGCAAAAATAACGTGACGATATAACGTCTAGTTAATATCGCCTGGACGATAGTTCCTCAATATCGCGATATATCGTCTGGACGATATATCGTCGATCAGTACTTGAATCAGTTGAAATGTCGGTTCTGTCAACCGAAGGCTTCGTGTTTTGATGACGTTACTTTAGGCTCAATATGTGTTCCTTGCACCCCTAGCACGCGTGGTTTTATCACAGAGAGCAATGTAATAAAAACGGACTCTTTTGAACGTTCGTACCGCCGAAAGGACCCACCGAAGAGAAAAATGACACTTGCATTAAAATAAAAAAATCATTATGACCTGCCTGCTTTACCCACTGGATCATTCACTGTGCCTGCACTTCCTTCTTCTTCCTCCATGAAATGTGGCGCCGTTCTTTCCCTTCAACATGTTTACAGTTAATGGGATATCATGAGTAAGCAGTTGCAGTGGAAGGAATCTTCCAAAGCGAGAAAAAAAACATATTTGTTTCCCCGCCATAAAGAATTCACAGTTGCCTTCTACTTAGATATAACACTGACATAGTGTTGATTGATTGGTTGATTGAGTTGGTGTTTTAAGTCCACTTTATGCATAGTAAAGCAAATTTGGTTTGGACTGGACCTACAGTTTAAAGTAGGATCCGAACCACTATGTGCCTCCACCGGGTATCGAACCCAGCACCCCAGCACGCTACCACTGCGCCATCGGGGAGGCCTGAGGCATAAGGAAAAGAAACGAAGCATTGCTTTCTTCCAATAAGCATCAATTTAGTTTTATCTAATTTGTAGCTTCCTTGACTGAAATATTGATTTTACCCATGTGTTATGTCGCCCCTCCTTCCTTCGAAAATTTTTAAGCCCCCCCCCCTGTACTTTTTGAGGACATCATACACTTCCTCAACATAAGATAACAACATTGTGAGGACGCTAATCACTTGTGCACCAGAAGTAATAAGCCTTGTGAGGACATCATACACTTCTTCAACAGAATATAGTAACCTTGTGGGGACACTACTCACTTGTGCACCAGAAGTAATAAGCCTTGTGGGGACAACACACACTTCTTCAACAGAATATGGTAACATTGTGGGGACACTACTCACTTTGCATCAGAAGTAATAAGCCTTGTGAGGACATCATACACTTTTTCATCAGAAGATAGTAACCTTGTGGGGACACTACTCACTTTGCATCAGAAGTAATAAGCCTTGTGAGGACATCATACACTTCATCAACAGAATATAGTAGCCTTGTGGGGACACTACTCACTTTGCATCAGAAGTAATAAACCTTGTGGGGACATCATACACTTCTTCAACAGAAGATAGTAACCTTGTGGGGACACTACTCACTTTGCATCGTAAGTAATAAACTTTGTGGGGACATCATACTCTTCTTGAACAAAAGATAGTAACCTTGTGGGGACACTACTCACTTTGCATCAAAAGTAATAAACCTTGTGAGGACATAATACATTTCTTCAACAGAAGATAGTAACCTTGTTGGGACGCTACTCGCTTTTTATCGGAAGTAATAAGCCTTGTGAGGACATCATACACTTCTTCAACAGAGGATAACAACCTTGTGGGGACACTACCCACTTTGCATCAGAAGTAATAAACCTTGTGAGAACATCAAACACTTCTTCAACAGAAGATATCATCCTTGTGGGGACACTACTCGCTTTGGATCGGCAGTAATATACCTTGTGAGCACATAATACACTTGAACAACAAAAAGCGAAAAGTTTCTTAAACGTATATCGAATTTCTATCGCGAATTGAAGCCATGACTTCGTTATTTCAAAGCATCCGAGCACATAAAGTAAATTGATTGAATTTGTGAGATGTAAATAATGCATAAAATAATAATATATTATCATAAATTAGAAATGTACATAAATCAATAATAATAATAACAGTTACTGTTAGTATTTTCATGGCGTGTAAATTACATTTTAGCTTCCTTGAAAAATATATTGACTTTGCCCATGATACACCCCTCCCGTTTCCGCTTGGAAAATTTCTACCCTTGAGAGCACTATATATTTCTTCAATGGAAGATAACAACGTTGTAGGAACACTACTCGATTTTCCATCAGAAGTTATATCCCTTGTAAAAGCACTTTTTAAATTATTAACTAATTTAATTTAGTAACACTGTTGAGCCTTGTTTCATGCCTTGGTCAGCATTGTAATGTTTAATTGAATTTAGATACAAATTAACATTTAACTTAAAGCAAAGCATGATTCGAAATGTATATAAATTAAACACAAATAGTTTGTGAGAACAATGAAAGATACTTTGCATATATCACATTTTGCATCGTTTCTTTCTGGCTTTTTGGGTTAATCGTGACGATTAGATAAAATTGGTGAAGGGACACTGGAAGAAAATAATCGAACTCGGAACTTTATTGAATCAATTTCAAGTCCTATAACCCTCTGCAAAATTTCCACATCATATCACATGGTGGTGGTATTATTATTATTATTATTATTATTATTATTATTATCATCATCATCATTATTATTTGTAATACGCGTGCTATGTAGCTTTTTACTTTTTGTCTTCATGTTAAAACACAGAAGTTTGCATTTCTACCCAAAATAGCACAACACTCGTTAGTATAATTAATTTGCTAACTTTATTTGTCAGTCATTTAATTACATCCACCGTCAGATGTCTCCTATTTCATGTAACAACTGTTTCTCTTTTCCAGTGATTTATTCTCTGCAGGACAAGTATTTACGATTTTGTTTATGAAAAATATCATAAACGACAAAAACTGCAAAAATCGACAGAGACTAAAAGTATTTCCTCTCTTTTATTGTCAAGTACCAACAGGGTAGCATTTTCAAACTTATTTACACATCGGTCCCCACAGCGTCTGTACAGAATCAATCGTGTGTATGGAGTGTATGTGCAAATTTTCATGAAAGTAATGGACCTTGTGGGGACCCGAGGCCACCTGATTTCACAGGCCTTGTGGGGACTGGTGTCCCCACAAGGATAGGAAACGTTTTTCTTGTATAATTTGCTCACAATGTAGGTTACTTTTAATTTTCAGGAGTTTATAGTTTTACTGTGTTATTTGTCACATAATTTCAACAAACACATCAGACTACGACTGTGATTTCCCCCGGTCCCCACAGTGTATGTGCACTAACAGAGTCCCCACAAGGTAGCATATGCACGTATGTGTGTGTGTGTGTGTGTAATTGGTGATAAAATAACGCAGTAAAGTATTAAGTAAATATATTTTATCCCCCTACTTACAAATCATGAAAGGAGCCAAATTCGAAATTAAGTTGAACGGACGTTCAAAATGTTTAAAAATAGCACTATTTCCATAACAGATCATCAAGTATTTTTTACCATTGACCCTCAGAAATATCTCAAACTGACAATGAACGTTCATTGAACTTATTTATGATCGACAGCTAAAAAGTCATTCATTTGCGTGGCTGGTTGATAATCCACCACCAGATAGAATTTACACAATATTTACCTAAAAACTTTGAGTAAGGTCACCTTCCCCCTAAAAAAAATCCCTTGGTAATGGACTTTCGTGTTCTCACAAAAAAAAAAGTTATAATTTGGCACAATTTTTCTTTTGCAGGCAAACCTTTTGTAAAGGTGTACTTGAGTCTGTGAAACCAGCCCTTCCCATTTGTGAACAATATACTGGGGAAATCCCCCGTTCTTCACTGTTGTCATTGCACTACAACCCCATCGTGATTTAGTATTAGGATATAGCGTAGTGAAGAACTGTTTACAAGCATCGCCCAAACCATTGATTCTCCCCCAAAACCTTTCCCTGCATTCTTTTTTCTTTTCCTAGCTCTCAGCATGCGGTTTTCTTGGAAGACTGGCCGATTATGAAAGAAAAAAGGGTCGGCGGAGGATTGTGGAGGGGGGGGGGGAGCGGGGTTGAGCGCGAGCGGTACAGAGGGGGAAACGGCTAGCGCGACCAGCTTAGAAAAGTCGAAGTTAAAATTTACATACATTGCTCTGTACGTCAACAAACTACAGACATTCTAAAGAAAATTATGTAAGATCAGTTTCATTTCTTTGCTGTAGAACAGTTGAAGCTTTCTTGCGCTTTAAAATGTTGATTTAAGTTATTACATACAATACGAGCAAGTGAATTTTACGAAATTGAGATCAGGAAAACTACGTAATAAATAATATATTTAAAAAAAGGCTGCGCGACATAACTAACTTCATATTTGATCTTTGACTCAGTAAAATTTAAATGCCACACGCTTGACTGTTCGAGCACAGAAGGTCGACGCAAGAACCTATTTTTTAGGTATCATCACCAGCGGTGATACGGGCTCTTAAGACGACCTATAGATTAGAAGGTCACGTTACACTCTGGCGACTTAGAAAATATATTACCCTAACTATTAGAGTACAAATATAATTATTATAATTCGGTTCGTTGAGGAAACGTATACACTAAATAAACCTATCGAAATTATGGTATTGATCTCCAGTTAAGATGTTTACTAAACGGCAATTGACAATTTGCTTGCAAGACCCGATATGAAAATATTGTAAATGAAACCTGACCTCCCGTTGTCAAAAGATATTAATTATTAAATCTCGGCATGACTTACATTGAGTTTCTGGTCCCTTCTGATCCACCTTTGACGTTAGTCCTACGAGAAGTATTTATCAGACGAACCAATCTTCCTAAGAACAACTTTATTCTTCACCAACCGTTCATAAAACTCCCCATATATCTGATACACAACACGAGATTTGTCTCTTGAGTTTATGTCAAAATGCAGGAACTTAAATTGTATTTGCAGGTCCGTATTGATACTAAGGCACCTGGACCCAATATGGCCTACCTAAGATTTGCGATTGTTTCTAGTGGTGTACAAAGTCAGAAAGGTAAAACCAATTGCAAGATTCAAAAGAGGGAACATTTCTGGACGATTACTGAAAATTGGAGCCAGTTCCAAATAATAACATGGGTGCAGGGTACCCAATATGGCCTAGTAATATATTTTGTTCTTTCACATAAAAAAATGCAACATAAATTGCACACAAAGTACCAGAATATTATTTTTGTAGGTAGATAAGTACATTAATACACTTATATATTATTTACATAACGACATAATTAGATTATACAAAGAAATAACATCGTTTACAAACCAATACAGAAGGATGTGACGTGTCATGACTTGTCACAAGAAGACCAAGGATTACACATCATAGTCTGGGCAAATGAAAGGTCCTTCATCATCCTTGGTGACTCCCAGACACTCTACGTGAACATAAGAGTAAAAAAAGCCACGTTAGCACATGTTCTTTACTATATATTCCTATGTACGCCATATTGAGTTCACAGTGTTCGTTTTTCGTCCGTTTTAAACACGACTGAACTAAGTACATTGTTGTAAAGTACAAATTATAATAGGGGCTAGAGATATAAACGCCGATCACTTGGAAGATATAGTAAGTAATAAGTTACCCATGCAATATTAGATCATGTAAAACACAATCACGAGAGTCAGCTATTTTGCTTGTTTGTCCTCAGGTTACCGCACTGTAGGTAAAACTAACAGGTTCAATCATGTCATTCGGACAGTCTAAAAACATACTAACGTTATCTGTTGAATTCACCATGTAACTACTTGGAAACAGCAGATAGGCCATATTGGATAATAGGCCATATTGGGTTCATGTACCTTACATGTAGCTACGCTTCTTGCCCATTTTTATTCATTGCTCTAAAATAACGGAACACACATAAAGCAATACAACTCACTGAAACAGTAAACTGCTGCCTGCTCGAACATGCTCGACGACAATGGAACATTTTTATTTTTATGAAGTGCTTGAAACGCAGTCCAGCTTCGTTGCCATGACGCTTGTATAAAAATCCAACATTTTTCTAGCACGATATGTCTCTCAAATTTAGATTTTGTTTTCAAGCTAATTCATAGACTTTTATAAAACGGGACGGGACGACCGGGACACGCCTCTGAAACGGGACGTATGGTCACCCTATTCAAATATCATGGTCATTCACTGTATCTTGATTTGGATTGGATTGAGTTGGTGTTTTAAGTCCACTTTATGCACAGTAAGGCTAATCGGGACTGGACCTACAGTTTAAAGTGGGATGCGAACCACTATGTGCCTCCTCCGGATATCGAACACTATATCTTGAAATAGTGTTACCATATACATATACTATTACTGTAAAAAATATTATTCCTGCCTTCCAAACCTCAAAACTAAAATTTGACCGTGTTGATGACATGGGATCTAGGGGAACACGTTTATTAGCCCCCCCATTCTATTGTATTCTTGATTGATTTTCACTTTTATGGTATTATGAATTATCATACTTATTTTATACAAGGAATATTTTTATTTGATGAATAAAAATAAACATTTGCATAGAAACTGTACTTAACCTTTAACATTGCCAGACTAATGAAAACTTGCATGGATATAATTTTTTCTCTCTCTCTTATTTTTTGAACTTTTCTTCATTATAATTGGTGGCACATAACTAGAACATGATTTTTCCTTTTTAGAATTACTGCACAAGCTTAGTAACTATTGTTACAGAGCTGGAACTTTGTATTGTCCCCTAATCGTAGTATCACACATGTACCATATTCTACCGAATAGTCTTGCATTAACAACTGTTACTTGAATTTTACTCAGTGAACGAAAGAAAACTTTTTTCAGTGAAGAATTGAGTAGCAAGGTTTAAAGTAGAAAGCTCTCGCCACGAAAACACTCCAGTCAAGATCAGCGCCACCCACCTTAATAAGCAACAATTTCAACTTTCAATAATAATTCCGAAAAAATGTTAGAAAATATTACTTAACGTAAAGAACATTAAGAGGTATTTTTTACACCATAGCAATCATTGATCGCTGAGCGTTCAGACCGAGCTTCGAGACAAGACTGAGGCATTTCCAAGTGTTAGGCTAAGTCTAACCTCTTCACTTTCTCATTGGTGGATTTAACGGGAGGGGCACGGGGGGAGATGCCCCCTCTAAAGGGATGATCAAGTATAATGAAAAATATTAATAGCTTTATACAGGGCGATTCAAAAGTCTCTTGACATTTCCTTATGTCGCTAATGAACGGTGTTCAGGATGGGATAAAAATACACTTGTTTTCCAGCAAGATGGTGCACCACCCCACTTACTGACACCTTCCCCGATAGATGGATCGGTCGTGGGTCACCAAGAGTTTGAGCGGCTCGATCTCAGTCCTGACTCCCCTAGACTTCTTTGTCTGGGATTTCGTTAAGTCTAGGGTGTACCAAGTTAAGATCAAAACCATACAGCACCTGCGACAGTGAAAAGCTGCAGTAACAGAGGAGATCACGCCCAGCTATGTTGGAGAATGTGTTCCGGTCTACGCAAGAGAGGTGGTTGCTATGGATAGACTTACAGGGCCACCACATTGAAATATACTGAGTTTGTCTTCTATTCTAGAATAATTTTCGGCACTACTGCCAATATTGACAATAAGATACTTTTTGATAAAAATATCAAGAGACTTTTGAATCACCCGGTATTACAACGAATAAAGAATGTCCTTGCAACCCTTTTCCCGCTAGTAAAAGAATAAAATAAATTTTGGAACAAATAGCTACATTAATCGGAAGCAAATTAACTAGACAGTTAAATAAGTTGATACCGGAAATCGTACCCGGCACTTCTTGCTTACAAGGCGATAATGTTAACTTATGGACACCAAATACAGGGTATCTATAAAATAACCAGTGGCGTAGCGTTATAGTACGCCCGTACGCCCGGCGTTCCCAGATTTAAAATTTAAAAAAAGCGTAAATGCTGTGAATATAAAGTAAAACTTGACTAATTGCATATATGTTTGACCTTCATGGCATTATAATAGCTATTTTTTGCAATTCGCTTGCAACGCTCCACTAACAACACTCGTTCTAGCATCTTTTTTCAATGCCTTTCCTGGTCGGACGCCGAGCAGGTTCGGCGTAAAAGACTCTATATTCCTTGCTGCCTTTCTGGAGGGAAAGCTTCGATGTCTACAGCACGCGCGTAAATGCTCTCTCATACGCCAGCGTACGGAGCAGCAGAGGTCTACCGTGATTGGTTCATGTGACCCTTCCTGCCTTCTGAAGCAGACGACAGCGGTAGAATTCCTACCTGGTTCTTCTCGCTCATGCAACTCGTGCTATGTGATGCTACAATACGCAATATTGACTGACGTTACTTTACCAATCTCAAATATACCGCTTCTTAATGACCACTGCATTGTATAATTTATCGCACGAACAGCGATGTGCATTAGAGACTAAAAGATCAACACAGTTTTTGTCAAATAAGTTGGTGAAGTCCTCGTGGTAGGAGTTTAGCCTGTGGCTGCTCTACCACTTAACCCGCAAAACTATTATTTTTTTTATTGTTATTATTTTTTCGTTATTATCTAACTGCTTAATATTGTGTCAATGGAAATGTTTACCATTCATTTGAAAACTCTTAACATCGAATTGTCTCTGGACAAAATTATTTTAAAATGTTTATCAGCATTCTCAAGATGTAATAAACAGTGGTCTGAATTACTAATCGGCACTGCTACGTCAGTAGAGTGTACGATATTTGGATCATCCACCCACCTCCGTGTCAGAGTGCTTTGCACAGTGCGCCAAGACGACAGAGGTCCCTGGTTCGAATCCCGGCGTGAACACGGGTGTTCTTTGTCAGTGTCCCTTCATCAATATCATCACTCATATTCATATTCGCAATTAACCAAAAGTGGTAGAAAAGCGAAGTAAAATAAACCAAATCAATCAATAGTTGGATCATCCACAACAATGACGTCTACTGTTGTGGAGAGGCGCTTGTGATTCAGGTAGGTTTTTAATGACTTGCGTCCTGCAGAAAGATATAAAAAAGGTATAAAACACCAGAGTTCAAAACATTTGTGGCATAGTGAGGCATCTCATTTTCTAGCTAAAACATGCATGGGTGATGTTTTATTGAAAACGCAGCTGACTTCAGGCAAATAAACAATACCTGTGGCGACTAATACCATAAGTAAATTATTACGCTAGAAAGGACCGACCCTTCCTTCGGACTTGGCGTTCCCACCCGAAGTGGCTACGCCACTGAAAATAACTCCTGGGTTTTAAACAATCATAGTGCTCAAACGGTATTAGATAACTCAGGTTAGTTAATTACTTTGAAATCAGTAGCTCATCAAGTTTTATTCACGCCGTTTGGAGTTTATTCCAACAAAGGTTGGCAACGCTGCGCAGCGTTGACCTTGAAGTGGCCAAGCCGAGCCGAACACAGTCAGTGCAGTCCAGTGCAAAGGCGACGTCACAACAGAAGGCGGAGCGTGAGATATGGCTTTGTAGAAACTGGAGCTGTTATTACTGTACAGCGGAACTTTCGACTCGAGTATGGTGGTCTTCAGCCTTCGGACAAAACCATTCGTCAATGGCTTAAGGCGTTTAAAGAAACTGGAAGTGCGGATCGGAAGGAAAGGGCCTATTCCATGGCCTCCAAGAAGTCCGGACTTTACTCCCTTAGACTTTTTCGTACGGGGACATATGAAGAACATGGTTTATGCGTAGAAAATTCAAGATGTCAACTATCTAAGGCAAATAATTATCGCATCTGTGGCAACCATCACCCCAGATATGCTGGCCAGGACGTGGCAAGATGTCGATTACACTGTTCGGCAAAATTAAACTTTTTGTCGCTCCCATGAACCAAAATAGGTGATTCTTATAGATTTCGAGCTCCTGAGTTCGAATCCGCAACCCGTTTTTCTCCAAGACGTACCAGTTTTGAGGGAGGGGTGGGGGCGGGTTTCAATTACCACGCAAAGGTGCTATTCTCCCCCCATATAAAATTGCATGCTATCATCAGAATTTCAATATAAAACAAGCAGATACAACTACATAAAGAGTAAAAGTTCAACATTTGCATTTCAATTGGTGTTCCTGCTCCTCTTGTAATTTGTACAGGGTGTCTCGCTTGTCACATTCCAACAGAAGTCGGCCAACATATTGACACTCCATTTCCCACTGTAGCGCCTCTCCATGGTAGCTATTTGTTGATGAAACTTTTCACCGTGTTCATCGGAGACCTCCCCCAAGCTGTACTGTTGAGGGAAGAAGTCCAAGTGACAATGCAGGAAATGTAACTTGAGGGACATATTACATCCCATGGTACGAAATGAAGTAATTAACCTGCCCACAATGACTTTGTAATTAGGTGACTTATGATTCCCGAGAAAATTACTGCACACGTCTCGAAAGGCCTCCCTAGCCTCACGTTCCACATCACTCAGCTTATAAAGAAATGTAGGATCCTTCAAAACGTCTCTGATCTGAGACCCTGTATAAACACCTCTTTTCACCTTGGCTTCGCTAAGTCTTGGGAACAGTTTTCTGAGATAAATAAATGCTTCACCATCCCGCTCAGGGCCTTGACAGATACCTTCATTAGACCTAATTTTATATGGAGAGGTGGTAAGAATACTTTCTCCGGATCCACAAGAGGTTCATTAGCCACATTCATCTCTCCTGGGACCAGTTCGTTTCTTGGCGGCCATTTTGTTATGGTATACTGTTCTTTGGCTCGACTGTCCCAATGACACAAGAACCAGCAGTGTTTGGTGTAACCTCCTTGTAAACCGGTGAGGATGGCAATAGCCTTAAGGTCAGCACATACGCACCACTTAAACTGTTCGTAATTTAATTTCTGTAGTAGGTTCCTCATGTTCTCGTATGTTTCTTTCATATGCACAGCATGAGCAACAGGGTAGGCAGGATATTGATTGCCATTGTGTAGTAACTCTGCCTTCAGGCTAGTCCGCGACGAATCTACGAACAGTCTATATTCTTCAGTGATGTAGTCAAATTTCAGTTGTTCCATAAGCGACGGAATGTCACTGCAATACACCAAATCACCATCCTTTGTAAAATTAGGAACTAGGCTCACCTCTCTTTTTCTGTACATCGATATATTCACATCTCGGTCAAGTAGATTCCATTGTTGAAGTCGTGATGCAAGCAACAGGGCCTTGGTCTTCGGTTTAAGTCTCTGATCAGATCATTCAGTTCTTCCTGACTTATCACATGTGGTTCCTTAGTGTCAGACACTGGGGTGTAATTGGGATCTGAATGCGTACTCGAAGATTGTGCAACATCGTGACAAGTTGCAGGTTCTTCGTCGGATGAAACACTGCTCAGTGTGTATGAGTCTGGTGGTACGGGTACAGGCAAAACAACATCATGTGGGACAGGTCTCCTCGCGGAATCCAAGTCATGATACTGTATTGTATGCTTCGTGCCTTTTGAGAAACCTGTAATATTGGTCAGGCAAAAGTATCAGTCTGCAACATGATCCCGGGGCTCGCGCCAAACCATAGGTACAGCGAATGGTATCGATTTATGTGTACCTTTCAACCATCCTTTTAGAGTACGCGCACACGAGTTACAACTTTGTTTGGGAGCCCAATCGCGATCCTGGTCGCCGACTTTACACCCAAAGTACAGGTGGTACGCTGTCTTTAGGAACGGTGACAATGCCCTACTTTGCTCCTTGAAGACCACTTCCCCACATATGTAGCAGAATGAATCTACCGAGTTTTTGCAAGTTCTTTGCATGTTGGTTTAACACAAATGTCAATATTTCACGCAGAAATATTTTTCCTTAACGATATAAACAGACACAGAGTAACGCGACTCTCTTACACCACGATCACCTCGGAAGTAAAATATCTGTTTCATGGGACAACGAGGTGGATGTCTTGGCACCTTTTTCCAGCCACATCCTGTTTGTCGTCTAGACAAGGGGATGCCAACGAATGATCACAAGTGATTACGAATCCTTTTACCTTGAAGGAAGCCAAGGTGACAGTGTAGGAAGAGTGTAACGAAAAGAAAACGTTGAACTCCAATGTATACAAATAAGCCTGTCACACATAGTTAAAAACTGTAAGATACCATTCATTTTAGAGCCAGTCACTTATGGCTCATGGGACATCGTGAAAATATTTCTTCCAGCAGTAACGTTAAAATGCAATATTATTCACATTTTTGGTTTGACATTTATCTGGAATTCTCAAAAAAATGTGCGTTGTGGCAGAATTCACTGTTTTTTTTGGAGTGGGAAGGGTGTATTTGGAATTTTTTTCTATTTCGGGGGCGGGGGGTTGTGGGGGCAGGGGAAAGAATGTTCCTAGGATATAGTAACAATTCTTGGATTGAGGTAAAAATACACAATTATGCATTCCAAGCATATAAAATACAATTTCATTAAAAAAATACAATTTTTTGGTAAATTTTTATGTAAAACGCCCCCTAAAAAAAAAACCTTACGTGCTGTAACTTTTTCAATGCGATATTCGTAATCAGCGACTCGAAATCTATAAGGTACACCCTTTCATCCTCGTGGGAGGATTTTCATGCCGATCAGTGTTATCGTTTGGATTAGGGATGGCCAGATCCGGATCCTAGCGGATCCGAAATCCGGATCCGGTTGGTTCCGGATCCTATCCAAAAAATTTTCGGATCCGGAATTTTCAGATCCGGATCCGGTACTTTCGGATCCGGATCCAGTACTTTCGGATCCGGATCCAGAATTTTCGGATCCGGATCCAAAACTTTGGGATCCGGATCCGGAATTTTCTGATCCGCATCCGTTTTACCATCCCACATGCGCTTCTTTGGAAAGTAGGAATGTGCTTATAACATATTGTTTACCTGCTAATATACATATATATATACTATCATATACATACATACACATATATATATAGTGTGTGTGTGCGCGTGCGCGATTTGTAATTAATTAATACACTTACAAGGGAGGTCTAAGTCTCCACCTCCGATTTCCACGAAACTTGCCAGGTGTATAGAGGCCCCCCTCCTCAAATGTCAAGATGACGAGTGGGGATCTGACCCCGAAACCACGTAAATATGGCATAGGAAGAAACAGGGGGCATAGGGCCTCTCTATACTCCTGTCAAATTTCTTGGGAATCGGAGGGGGACACAGGGGTCAGATGATCCTCACGTCAATTTGTCCTCATCTTGACATTTGAGATGGGTTTTGCCCCATAAAACAGTTTTTTAGCCGAAACAAAAAAACACGTATTTCTTCCTTTGAGCCCCTCTATACACCTGCCACGTTTCATGGAAATCGGAGGGGAACACAGGGGTCAGATCCCGACTTCAATTTGTCCTCATCTTGACATTTGAGGGGATTTTGCCCCCTAAAACAGTTTTTAGCTGAAACAAAAAAACACGTATTTCTTCCTTTGAGCCCCTCTATACACCTGCCACGTTTCATGGAAATCGGAGGGGAACACAGGGGTCAGATCCCGACTTCAATTTGTCCTCATCTTGACATTTGAGGGGATTTTGCCCCCTAAAACAGTTTTTAGCTGAAACAAAAAAACTCGCATTTCTTCCATTGGGCCCCACTATACACCTGCCAAGTTTCATGGAAATCGGAGGGACACAGGGATCAGATCCTCACTTCAATTTGTCCTCATCTTGACATTTGAGGGGGTTTTGCCCCCTAAAACCGTTTTTTAGCTGAAACAAAAAAACCACTTATTTCTTACTTTGGGCCCGACTATACGCCTGCCAAGTTTCGTGGAAATCGGAGGGGGACACTTAGATAACTTCCGTTCTTAGTCTTACACTTTGTCATTATATAACACTGCATTTATTATAATGTTTTATTTTAATTTGTAAAACTGTAACTGTAAAACAATTGTATAATTTTTGTATAACATTTCTATCTTCTTATGTGTGTTAAAGGTTTCATCCTGGAATGGAATGTCTCACATTTATGTGTGTTTTCATTTCCAATACATTCGAATGAATACATATTCGTTTCAATGGCATTTACAAAATCACCTCTGACATAAAATGTTAAGCAAGTAAGATTATTTTTGTGCACGAGTGTGTTAGCCGATGTGTAGCAAAGTATTTTAGGAACAACACTTGAAAAAAATTCTTGTAGGACTAACTAATGAAAAATTTCTTTGTAATCGAAGATCATAATACCTTTTAAGGTGTGGTAATATTATAATGGGATTGAGATACGAAACTCTTGGATCCGGATCCGTTTGGCCATCCCTAGTTTGGATGTGTGCCGTGCTACAAACGGGGCACACATTGGAATTTACTAAATAGTAAACAAAACTTGGTAACATTACCTTCAAAAATATGTATTTACTTTTTCCTGAGTTTCAGTTTTTAATAAAATATTTAGCTTCAAAACCCAGAAGTTCGTTTATAGATACACCCTGTATTTCCCATGTTTTTGACCATTTCGCTTGAAAAAATGAATTTCTAAGCTCTCCCTTTCTGCAATCATTGTTAATACAAATAAATATAATTTCACAGAATCATCTAAAACAATCAAAGGATCGTCGACCTCCGTGGTGGAGTGGTTAGCACACAACGCGCTACGACGCCACCTATCCCGAGATCGAATACCGGCCTGGGCATGGGTATTCTATCATCACATAATCACTTATCGTCACGATTAGCCAAATGTGACAGAATAGTGACGTAAAATAACCTAATTTAATAAATCAAAGGGTTCTAGGTACGTTCCCTGGCGGAGGTACATTGTACTGTGGTTAATCAGACATAAATTGCATCTAAAATTATGTTTAATGTCCAGAAAAATATGCAAATTCCTTAGGCTTAGTTTCAGTTTAAGTCATTAGATGGAGGAGCTAATTTTTTATATAAATTTGACTCAAGCAGAGCAACTTTTCTTCAATTTGTATATCTCATTAGGATAAATTTACTTGTAGAAAATATATTTTCCATTAATTTTGTACATTTTTATATTATGAAACTGCCTCTTTCATATTTTACATTTTGCAAGCAAAGTCTCTTGTCCTTGTCACATCGATAAATATTAATTAATAGCGTTTTCCTCTGCTTTGTTTATTTGTTTTTTCTTTAATTTGTATATTTTTGAAGGGAGCTGAGAATAGTAATCTTACTGATAGCTCTCAGAATTGTACTTAGGAATGTAACTGAAAGAACTGATACAGATTATAATCTGTAAACAAACTACGCAACATACTGACATTCCTAAACATAATAGTTGGGCTGAAAAGTTCGTAGGCTAACATAGTAAAAAATATTTTTTTGACAAAATTCGATTTTATTATTCAATATAGTTGCCTTCGAGGGCGATACAACGATTATAGCGGTCATACAATTTTTCGATGCCATTTTTATAGTACGATTTCTCTTTAGCCTCAAAATAGGCCTCAGTTTCGGCGATTACCTCTTCATCAGTGCTAAATTTCTTTCCAGCGAGCATTCTTTTAAGGTCTGCAAACAGAAAAAAAGTCACTGGGGGCCAGATCTGGAGAATATGGTGGATGGGGAAGCAATTCGTAGTCTAATTCATATAATTTTGCCATCGTTTTCATTGATTTGTGACACGGTGCATTGTCTTGATGAAACAGCACTTTTTTCTTCTTCAAATGGGGCCGTTTTTTCATGATTTCATCCTTTAAACGCTCCAACAACACTATGTAATAATCTCAGCTATCTCGATCAACTTCACTTTACGATCATTTAAAATTATTTTGTGGACTTTTTTGATGTTTTCGTCGGTAACAGCCTCTTTGGGGCGTCCACTGCGTGCATCGTCTTCGATGCTCATTTCGCCTCGTTTAAATTTAGCAAACCACTTCTCAACGGTTGATTTTCCTGGTGCAGAGTCCGAATAATGTTTATCAAGCCAAGCCTTGGCTTCAACAGTATTTTTTCGCCAAAAAACAATGCTTTATTAACACACGAAATTCTTTTTTATCCATTTTTTCACAATAACAAAAGCTGCTTCACTCACAATGCTATATCTCACGAACTAATTATCCGGCAGCTGTGAAATTTATACACGTATCTTTTGAAGGTTAGTACTAAGTAAAAATCACATGGATTTAATTCTAGTAACGCCATCTATGAGTCAGCCTACGAACTTTTCAGCCCAACTGTTACTATAATAAAAATCCTAAATGGCTTAATAATAATGTTATCGTACTCACGCCGTTACAAGTCAAGATTTCTTGTGACACCTAATATTTCTGAATTTAAAGCTGTTGATTTTTATTGATTAAGCAAAACCATGGCAATGATATTGAAACAATTCATTGTTATCAAGTGAACCTCGATCATCATTGTTGCAATTATAATTGTTGGAATTTGAATTCCAATTTCTTTGAGTCTTTCTCAACGTTTCAGTTCGGTTGTGTTTTTATGCTCAGGCAGCCTAATCGGGACTGGGACTACACAATGATCAAACCAGTGTTGCCACACAAAGGGAAATTTTCCTCATCAGGTAAATTTTCAATTGAAAAGTGAAAAGAGAAAATTTTATTGAAATCATCAAATTTCAAGATACCGGACTCTCTTTTGAAGCTCAAAGCTTTCTATTTGTTTCATGGCATAATTTAATCCCCCTAAAATGTTCTACAAAATATACATACATTCATGGGCGTAACTTAGGGCCTAATTTTGAGGAGGCAGAATCGAATTTGGAGCTCAACTTTGGGGGGGAAGGGGGGCAGGCTCAAAGTTTTCCAAACTAAATAAATAAATAATGTGATGTAACTGTGATATTTTCAAAATCACAAATATTACTCCTAATTATTTTGTTCCAAAGGTCATGAAATTTACTAGGGCTGACCCGATACCGATATCCTGACCGATTGAAACCGATACCGGTTACCGATAACTCCAGTTTAAAATAACAAAAGCTAGTTACTGAGTCATAAAACTCATCACATCACATAATATTAATGGCATTAAATAACTAACAATATTTCTCATATAGCATTATAGCACTTTAAAATGTTTTGTGGCTTAGTTGATTTGGTGTTTTAAGTCCACTTTATGCACAGTAAAGCTAATCGGGACTGGAGCTACAGTTTAAAGTGGGATCTGTACCACAATGTGCCTACACCGGGTATCGAACCCGGGACCCCTTGATTACAAGGCGACGACGCTACCACTGCGCCATCGGGGAGGCCAAATGTTTTGTGACATTTTATGTGAATTTCTTTCTAGACCCATGATGCAAAAAGAGAAGTTTCTTAATGTTGCAAGTCTTTTTAAAGTGTTGCAGTTACATCAAAAAATCGGTGGATTTATATAAGTGTCCCTGCTTCTTTTGTAGAATGGTGCACAACTGTTGCCAACGAGACGAGACGAGACGAGACTTTGGTCTGTATCGTCTCGTCTCGAAAATCGGTTGCCAGTCTCGTCTCTTAAAAGTAATGCATGATAACATGCTAACAAACGTTAAAAGTGGTATACATCACACAATGTGATTTCAGAAAGTCGGTTAAACCTTAAAAACATTTTGCTCACGGTATAGTGAGAATAAATAAGGTTCATTAATCATAAGGACATTAATATTTAAAATAAAGTTTCTTGATTACAAGTAGCTAGTAATGGAATCTACCTTGATGGTTTTTTTTTGCTTTGTAACGACCGCCATGTTAGGCAAATTTCAGTTATATTATGGAATTTTTCTTATTCGTATTCTTTCAAGTTAATAACTTGCATTAAAGTATTTATATTTAATTGTTTTCATAATTCATATATATGTTTATATTTATGTTTATGTTTTATCTTAGGTTATTATTAGAGCCCGGAAGTTTGGCAAAATGCCTCTTTTTATCTACTGGATATATTGATAAAATTTTTCCGGATATAGCCTACGTTTTTTATGTTGTTTCGAATGTTTTAGAAGCCTTTTCATTTTGCCTATTTGGGACCCCACTGCCTATTTTTAATTATAATGCCTTTTTTGTCTTTTTCAATGAAATTGGATCATTTTTTTTAAAAAAAACTGTGTATATAAATTATTTTTCTCCCAAAAAACATTGTTGGCATTTATTTTTCTTCCGTTTATTATGTGAATAATTTTCGCTTTATTCAAGTAATATTGAACTCACGCATGTTTCAACATTGCTGAAGGAGAAAAGTGTGAGAAAAAAGTATTTCATGCTGAGTTAGGATATTGCCTTTCGGTTAACATTTCCTTGTGCATGATTGACTGCTGAAAACCTGTTGCAGAACATCTGCACAATTACGTCATCACGTCCAGCGTCCGTGTCAGGACGTTATTGACAAGAAACAGCACTAATGCCCAAGGGCCTTTGCATGCATTTCAAAATCAAGTTCTCTATCTTTAGTTTAGTTCTGCACTTTGGAGGGAAACGATCGTGTATTTGTCATCATGCCGAAATTTAGTGTGCCATTAAGTGGTAAGTTACATGGTTACGTGCGTGAATTTGGTGAAAATTGAAATGCTCTTCACAACGTAGATTTTAACATTTTGCCAGAAATTATAGATAAAAGTAAGCGACTTCCAAATGTGCCTTTTTTTGTTTATTTTGCCTTTTTTTCATTTTTAGTGCCTATTTTCCACATTATAAATGCCTTTTTGCCTGCCTATTTTAACGAAAATAAATGCCTGAACTTCCGGGCTCTAGTTATTATATTATTCGCGTATATTTGCAACATTAATTCATATCTTATAGGCTAATAATTATCCTAAATAGTATATGCAACGTTTGCATTATTTGTCAAATCCAAGATGGCTAGGATTATTTCTATCTCTCACGCCAGTGTTGGTGTTTAAGCACATGCTAAATATATTTCTACCTAATATCCATATTTGTTAAACAATAGACAAGTTCCAAAAAATTTAGTCTTCGTTATAAATCCGTAAAGTAAATCTCTATATTATCAATTTATGTGCAAGGAAAATATGAATTATTTTATAAAATCAGTTTCGTTATTTCTACAAAGTTTAATATTGTAACATGAAAGCATAGCAATTCTGTCTCGCTTCCAATAATACAACGTTATCCTATTGGCTGTTGATTTTAGGAGTGGGGAATGACGCTACGTGTATATGGCGACGCCAAAAGTTCCACTTTGACATTCTTAATTGTTGCCAACCATAATCAAAGCTTACTATTGCTAATTAGCATTAATCTGGCATACAAATTATTTGTTCTGTGTATTTTTAATATGATATGAGTAGAAAGAGCAATCTATTATGCTGCGCCTCGCGCCTGAGGTGAGCAGTTGAGGTCTTGCCATTAACGGTGAAGGCGGTGCGCGGATTCTGTAGTGTTAAATAAGTTACTTATCACTGCCTACAAGCGAGCAGGACCAAACACATTCTATTTCTGGTTTGCGCGAATAAATATGTACGCGTGCGAACGTTGATTAAAGTTTTTGGACATTTTTATATACCATATTATACGGTATTATACGGGTGGGTTTGCAACAAAACGTCAAGCGACACGAGCCCCTTCCTTCTATAAGCAGACATTCCCCGCGCATGTGCTACATGTACCAACAGACACAGGCGACACGATGAACAACATTAAGAAAGCGATCCCGTTTGAGCGTCACAAAAGCTACAATTGCAGCTTGTCGTGCTGCTTCGGTTCGGAAGGTTTCATTTACAGAGGGTTGGTTCACAAGCGACACATACAGCTTGTCGCTTCTCAGCTGTCGCGTGTCGCTTCGGGCGGACGGAGATGTTTTCTAAGTGAGATTTCATACCCAAGCGACAAGCGACACGTGCCGCTTTGGAACGAGCGTCCGCAGCAACGATTCACACCATAGTGGCACGACAGAGCCTGTGTTCGATTGGTGAAATCTTCAAGCAACACATGTCGCCTTTCGCTTGACGCCGGTGTGAATTTTCTCTTATGGAGATCTCACGCCGAAGCGACAGGCGACACGAGTAGCTTGATAATCTCACCAATTTCCAAGCCACAGGTGCCGCTTGTTACCTGTCGCATAACTAACTAACTAACTAACTCTCTAGCCTTCTTAAACCCGAAGGTTCATGGCTGCAGCAACACAGGCCTTCCATCTGTCCCTATCTTGAGCAAGATCTATATACTCTTTTCCATCCCTACTGATTTCCCTTAGGTCCATCTCGACGTTGTCCCTCCATCTTCGTCTTGGCCTTCCTACTGGTCTCTTACCATCAGGTTTCCCAACAAGAATCCTGAAAACTCCTCTTTCCTCTCCCATTCGTGCCACATGGCCTGCCCACCTAAGTCTTCTTGATTTAATTATTCTAATAATGTCTGGACATGAATACAAATTATGTAGTTCTAAATTATTATGTAACCTTCTCCACTCACCTGTCTCCTCATCCCTTTTAGGTCCAAAGATTTTCCTAAGGATCCTATTTTCAAATACTCTCAATTTATGTTCCTCTTTCAATGTAAGGGACCAAGTTTCACACCCATATAATACTACAGGCAAAATTACGGTTTTGTATATTTTAACTTTTAGATTCTTAGATATTAAACGAGAAGACAAAAGTTTATGAAGAGAGAAGTAACATGCATTTCCTGAATTAAGCCTACTTTTTATTTCCTCTTTAATATAATTTTCATTTGTTAATATTACTCCTAAGTATTTGAATTTGGAAACTGGTTCAAACGAGTTGTTATCAATAATTAGATTTTGATTATTACCTAACACTTGGTTTCGGCCTGTAAGCATATATTTAGTTTTCTCTTTGTTAACTTCCAAACCTATCTCTTTAGCAGTTTTGAAAAATATTTTAGCATTATTCTTAATTGTATTCACATCATCCCCCAGTAAGTCTACATCATCTGCATATGCTAACAACTGAGTCACACCATTTAATTTTAGTCCTTCTTTAGTTTCGTTTACCTTCCTAACAGCATATTCTAAGGCAAAATTAAAGAGCAATGGAGATAATGCATCTCCTTGTTTTAACCCATCATGAATTGTAAATTTGTCAGACATATTAATACCCACACGAATTTTACTTTCTGTTTCACTGGTGCATATTTTTATCATACTAACAAGCTTCTTAGGTATTCCAAACTCTACTAATATATTATATAATTTATCTCTTTTGACCGAATCATATGCTTTTTTGAAATCAATGAATAGCTGATGGACATTTTGATTATATTCCCACTTTTTCTCAAGTGTCTGTCTGATGTGAAAAATTTGATCTGTAGTTGATCTGTTGCGTTTAAATCCACATTGATAATCACCTATAATTTCATTAGCATATGGGGTTAGTCTTGTTAAAAGAATGTTAGATAATATTTTATATGTTGTTGAGAGTAGAGAAATTCCACGGTAATTATTGCAGTTCATTTTATCACCTTTTTTAAACACAGGAACAATTATGGATTCTTTCCACTGTTGAGGGATTTCTTCTTTATTCCATATTAAACAAATTAATTTATGAATTTGACAAATTAATGAATTTCCACCATATTTAATTAACTCAGCTGGTATTAAATCAATGCCAGGTGCTTTGTTATTCTTTAGCCTTTTAATAGCATCTTTAACTTCAGTCAAGTTAGGTTCTGGGACTAAAGGTTCTGCTGTGTGTACTTCATTCACTTCTGATTTATCTCCTACATGGACATTTTAATGGTCATTAAAGTAGTTCTTCCATCTATTTAGAATATCGCTTGGGTCAGCTAGAAAATCACCGTCTTTATCTTTTATCAAGTTTACTTTAGGTTGCCACCCCTTTCTAAACTCATTTACACCTTTATATAAATCTCTGATATTTTTATTTTTGCTGTTTGTTTCAATTTCGTTAATTTTGCTTTTCAAGTAATCTCTTTTTTTACTTCTAAACGTGCGGTTAACTTCTCGCTTTATTCTATTATAATTGTTTAGATTTGTATCATCAGAGTTATTTAACCACCTAAGTCTAGCATGATTTCTTATTTCTATTAGATTATGACATTCATTATCAAACCATGGCTTACTTTTTCTCGGTTTATGGTATCCTATACTTTCTTTAGCTGCTGATTCTATTGCATTACGTATGTGCTCCCAATTCTTATTTACGTCTGTTTCATTTATATTTTCATCATCATTTAAATCCTGCAAAACATCAAATCTATTTGACAGTTTAATTTGGTAATCTTTCTTAATTCTTTCATCAGTAAACTTTCCTGTATCAAATTTTAGAACTTTTAGATTTTGTTGCTTATGATTTATCACTGAGAGTCTTTCTCTTAATTTAGCAATTACTAAATAATGGTCACTGGCACAGTCAGCACCTCTATGTGTACGAACGTCAATTATACTAGTATGCCTTCTCTTATCAATGAGAATATGATCTATCTGATTATAAGTTTTACCATCTGGAGAAGACCAGGTATATTTATGGATATCTTTATGTTTAAAAGTGGTACTTTTCACAATTAAATTCTTTGAGGTTGCAAAAGTAATCAATCTTATACCATTATCATTACTTAATTCATGAAGACTTTCTTTACCAATCGTGGGTTTAAATGTCTCTTCTTTCCCAATCTTTTTTACCTGTCGCATGTTGCTTCTTATTCGCTTGACTTCAACTAGGTTTATAGTGCGAAATCTTTGGAGTTTGCAACCATTACTCGAGGGTGCTGTTGATTTTGAGAAGAGGGCCGCAATGTTATGAAAGAAGTGTCGGTGCGGGCGATAATTGTATGAAGGTTGTCTGGAAAAGGATATTGTTGAAGGATCCTATTTTATGTTGCTCGAACTTTTTTTGCTCGTTGGGATATAATTGTCATCATCACTTAGTCACGGCTTTTGGGGGGTACATACACCTGTGTTCCATACATGAAAGAATGATAGCGATAGAGGAACAAAAAACGAGAGAAAAAGATATACAAAGACACAGAGGCTCTGTATGTGTGTGTGAGAGAAGGGGAGAGAGAGAGAGTGTGTGTGTGTGTGTGTAAAAGGGGGAGGGGTTATAGTTTTTTAAGTCCATTTTATGAACAGATAACTTAATCAGGACTGAATCTACAGTCTAAAGTGGGATCCACATCACTTTGAGCTTCCACCGGGTATCGAACCAGGGACCACTTGATTGCAAAGCGAAGATCTTAGTGAAAGAGCCTTGGGGAGAGAATAAAGATATAAATAGGGAGAGAGAAAGAGGCTCGACTAGAAAGACGAGAAACCTATAAATGAGGAAGAAAGAGAAATAGATAAAAATGCATGCAATATACACGACACAAAAATACCCAAATTCTCTATCTGTAATGTAACTGTAAATTTGTAACATTCCAGAAATGTAAATGAGACGAAGTGTGTTGTATGGAAGGATCGGACGCGAAAGGAAGGATATCTGTGGTTTTTCAATTAGCGTAACCTGAATTCTTTATTCATTTGCTCGTAGTGCATTTACAATCTTCTTTTCGCCCTAGACTTCAACACCTTTACTGCTACTTCAGCGAATGCTTTCAGGTGTTCAAATAGACAATAAACAGCAAGTACCACTCCACAAAGAGAGACATAAACGTCACGGAAATATCGGTGTCCATTCGACAATGCGTAAAGCAAACAAACGGGACATTTCGTGTGACTTCTTTTCTTTCTCCTCACCCACGATGCAACGCGGCTTATGTTTTCACGAGATAACGGGCAGAGCGAGGCTATATGTTTATACAGCGGGGGACCAGGATAATCCCCGACAAATTCCCAGTCAGTTAGATGGGATTATACGGAAAAACCTTCGCAGCAAGCAGAGGTTCTGGAAGTATCCAATTGAAGAGCCACTGTTGCCAGGTCATCGGTGTAAAAACTTGCAGCGTAGCCGACGATATATTTTTGTCTCCCTTGCAGTAGTTGTGAGTTTTGTTGTTCGTGCGAATTTATGCGATTATGTACACTCAACGGCAAAAGTAATAGCAGAGGAATTGTCAATAAGTATTTTCATTCGGTCTGTTTTCCGTAATGTGGTGATCATGTATTGATATACTCATTAAAACAACATATGCTACGCATCAACAGAATTTCATTCCATAACAGTAAAATAAGATATAGAATAAAAAAGAATGAAAATAGCTATGAGCAACTTTCCTACTATCTTTGCGGTTCGGTGTACATGGAAAATACATGTACGGTGGGGAGGAAGGGGGGATCAGGAGGCCCATGACCCTTATAAAGAATTTGCAGTTTCTTATAACAATATGAATAATAGATGGCGCACGCGGGTATCAAATTTTAGACTTTGCAAATTGATATATATTGTTCAACTAGGATCCGGATACAGTGTACTCTGATAGACAAAATTAAAAAGTCTGAGTAAATAAACTCTAAAGGACCAATTATAATGATGTTAGAAGTCTTGAATTTAGAGCATGTCTTACTTGCATGTGTTCTCTTACGTTGAGAGCTGAAAGTAAGTACAAAATACAATAAATAATGTTCACATAGTACATGTAATAAATATTTCTGACAGTACTTTAAAGAGAAATTGTACACATGCACTCATAATGTAAGACAATGTGTAATCAGGTGATAAATTGCAGTTGTGAGAAGGTATTAAAAAAACTGAAATTCCTACAACTTACGTCCTACAATGGAAAAAAAAAACCTAGTACCGTGTTTTGTTTTTACCATTATTTGTCTTGCAATATTATAGAAATTTCAGCGTCTGTTTTATGATTTCGTAACACCGACAATTTTCTCCTGACTATAGCCTAAGACAAATTCCAGACCGAACCGACGCGCGACACGTATCACTTGGAAACGAACCTTTCACACCGAAATGGTGCGGCAAACTGCACATTGCACTGGGCCGTTTTCTTCACAACATGCGTCCTCTCTCCTCGGTCTATTGTCTGGTGAATGCTCACTTGAATGTTAAGGAAGCAGCGTCGCTTGTCGCTTGACGCTTTTCACTTGTCACTTAGTGTGAAACTTCCATGTTGTGTGTCGCTTTGGTCTGAAACCTTTCTAAGTTGAGATAGTGATCTAAAGTTTTAAGTGGTTTTTACCAACATTCTAGAAGATGAAAACTAATGTAGCATTAAGGCTGACATGAATTTTACCTCAGTGTTTGGCATATTTAGTCATTAAAATGAATGAAGAAATTCATGTCGGAAAAATAAGTGTAGCCTAGGGAGAAATGGGTGCACAAAGTTAAATTTCATTGAACACAAAATGCAAAGGAATATAGGTATAACATTCACATACAAGCTTTTGTATTGCATTCCCCATTATAAATGAGGATTTGTTGTTTACATTTATAACCTCCACTATATTATGCATTAGTGCAATTAATGTTCGTGAAACCAATTGTGATCGACGCTAAAGTTGACCTCCCCGCTATGAAATGTTTCATGCTGTAAACGGCGTCCCTAAAACATTTTCGACAATAAATTATGGATGTGAAAAGGAGTTTGATGGGACATTGACGTGTATATATACACAAAAAAATGTATACTTCCGGACAAACTTAAAGAAACTCGGATCTTATCTTCCTCACAGTCTTGACGAGACGTGTGGCCACAAATTATCCATTCGTTGTTGCCAAATCTTGCAAGAATATCCACGAGGACATGTGGTGGCCATACGTTTCGTCAATATTGTGAGCAAAATGAAGTCACAGTTTCTTTAAGTTTGTCCGGAACTATAGGTGTACTTTGTTAATAGAAATCTGGACGAACACTTACTTATGTCTGATGTATTATCTGATCAGATATCAAACTGTTATAATATTGAGCGTTGAAACAGAATGCATTATGGAGAATAATTTTCCCGGTTCACTCATGATGAAAATGCTTTTTGAATTAGGGGAAGCACAAGGATCAATTCAAGTAGTGATATCCAGTGGATATCATGAATTTTCAGATCAATGTCCCTGCATAAGCATCTTATCAATGGGTGCAGGGGATAAATTATATCGGATCGTGTTGTAGATTTTTGCTGAATAAATGTTAAATTACTTATCAATTCATCATGTTTTATCGATTGCATGAAATATATATTTTATTGATCATGAGTCTTTTCGTTTTCTAAAATGCTTGCGTCTGACTGCCACGCGGGAGACCGGGTTCGATTCTCGGAGTGGACGATCTAAGGTCGGCATTTGTCGGCCTTGTCCCCATATAAAGCGGCTCTGGTGTTCACCCAGCCTCGAATCAATGGTAACCTGGGGTAAAGGCGGCCGGATCGTGGTACTGATCACATCACCTCCAAAATAGCCGAGCTCGAGAATGTGTGGAGCCCTATCACCACATCCCAATCACATTCATAGCACAGAAAAAAGATAAATTTCGATATTCTGAAACATGTACGTGCAAGAATTGATTCGGTTTTATGTTTTGTATTATGAGAAATTTTGTAGTAATAATAATTATTAATTTTGAATTTATGTTACTTTTCTTATTAAAAATCATTAAACAATACATTTGTGTATACTCTATAGGCTTCCTTTCTCTTATTTCTTTACAGAACAATGTTTTAAAAAACTGTTATATTTTTATACTTCCGTATATCAAAATAATCACTACCCTGGCAACCCTGAATGCTCTCCCTCCAGCTTACTCGTATGTGTCCTGTCTCTCCATCGCCCTCTTATGCTGGGACCGGTGACGCAGCAAGACCCTACATGAGAATCGCCAATGAATATTTGACAAGTGGCCGTGTTCCCAGGACCATGCCATTCAGCCGCTCGCCCCCTGAAAACCGCCCCATGACAATTAAAGACATATTAGAAGGCCGCATTATTGCCAATGAAAACATATTATTCCTGCGACCCCAACGCACATGGAGGTCCTGCTCGACAGTGTTGCTACTGCTTTGGATACGTTGGGTGTCTTTTTATAGTATTGTAGCGAACGGTGCGGGACAGTCGACGGACGAAAATTAACCTGCTACCATGCTCCAAGTACTGACAGGCTAGTTGGAATTGAACATGAAGTTTAAAGTTGAATCCGAACAAGTATTTGCTTTAATGAGTGTCGAATGCGAGACCTCTCCATTGAAAGGCAACGATTCTGATTTAGAAAAGATTTCAAGTGACTCTTCAGCCTTCATTTGTAGCTCTGGAGATGAATGTCTCCGTTTTGACGAAGATTGATTGATTGATTGATTTGCTTTATTTTTACTTCGCTTTTTGTGCCACTTTTGGCTAATTTGCGAAGATGGTGATGAGTGATGATATGAAGAAATTGATGAATGGACACTCCATACCCAAGCCTGACACTTGCACGGAGTGACACTTGCACGAATCCTCCCCCAGATCAATCGACCTTGGCTGAATCACTACTTGGGTTGTGACACTTGCACGGAAAGTAAGACGGCGCGGAGGGAGGGGATTTCTGGGATTTTCTGGTTCCGGTGGAAACCATCGTCTTTCTTTTTCAGTTCATTTTTGTTCAAATAGAAACAGTTCCTTTGTATGTACATTATTTACAAATTTACATTTTTCACGCGATTTCTCCAATTTCTGAATATAAGCAATTGCTTTAAGACGTTTTTTCACACTTCCGTTCTCTTCAAGTTTCCTCAAGGCGTCACTTATAATCTTATTAGTCATAATTTGCAGATTTCCTTCTTCTTTTGCTGTCCTGATTGAGAGTTATCCTATCATAAGTGTGGCCATGGTATTCAGCGTCTGCTCGGAGTGTGTTCACTAACTTCCCAGATCAGCATGGATGCAGAAGAGTTGTCCGAACTCCGAACTGTTTACTTTAACTTTTGATGTTCCATCAACAAAAGAAGACGACGTTAACCACGTTGGTAATCGTGAAGAAGAAAATTTAGTGTTGGGCAGGTTCTAACATGCCTTTAAAAGGACTCTATAGAAAAAGGCGGGCCGCGGTAGCGGAAAGGGGGCGGTAGGTCAATTACCCGAGGGGCGGAGTCTGCAATCGGTGGGCAATCTTAATGATTTTTTTTGTTAGCCCTGAAAAAGCGACTGTTATACAGGATGTTGCAAAATACCTGTTACAACGCTTGGGAGGTGATTCGACAAGTAAAAACATGGAAAAAATGCCATGTGAAAGATTGTCGAAATCGGCACCGTTTGCGACTGACAGGCGTGCGAAAATCGCCTCACACCATGTTTATGGCACAATAATTCAAGAAGGAAGAAAGATATCAATGTCGGAATAAAATAATACAAACAAAATCGTACCTGGCGAATACAATGGTGCACCAATTGAGGCCCAGTGTAAATTGCGCAAGGGGACTCTCAAAGAAAGTGGGGAATCCCCTGATGGAAAATACAAGAAATTTACTACTATCTTCTACATAATGTTGAGATCGGAATGTAGGCAGTAAAAAATGACGACGTATGTCCACATGTCCCACTACTGCTGGGACACCGTCTCACACCCGGGAAATAGGAAAATAACTGCAAATCTCCTGTTGTACACGGTTTACATTGCGGTACGAAGAAGAAAAGAAATCAATTTGTCGCATGTCTCACTACTGCTGGGACACCATCCTAAATGGAAAAAAATACTGGAAAATCATAAAAAAATGTTTTCAATCCCTTAATGTTGACACACTACTTTGCAGTACGAAAAACAAAAGTTAAACAATGGCCACATGTCGTCAGGCTGTACATATACAAGAGAGCTCCCCAAAGAAAGTGGGTAATCCTCGAAGGAATGAAGACGGAGAATGGCGAGAAAACGCACACAATGGCATGTAACATTTCCAGGCACAGCATATCTGGAAGGGATTCCACTGAGAAGCGCACAACCTCCGCACATGCAGATCGACGGTATGAAGTACAGCGATATCCAGCATCTTCACTCGCACCTTTCAGTAAAGGATACTATGCGGTGCTGATAGGAGCTCACACACACCGGTATACTCAGAGACATTGTTGAAAATGTGCGCCATTGACTTCAAGACAAAGATGGCATCGGCGAAGCACTGATTGTCTTGTACGCGCAAATACCTCTGGCATGTCACCAATTGTCCCAGCAGCGGCACTAACACGAGCAACGAGATCCACAGCACTTTCCACAGGGGTTTCACACACGAGCCTTTTCATTTCTCTCCCCACAAAGAAATCCAGTGGTGTGAGGTCGGGGGAACGAGGTGGCCACGGTAAAGGTCCACACCTCCCAATCCAACGATCGCCGAAAATATCGTTGAGTAAGGCCCTGGCTCCCCGGTCGAAATGTGCGGGGGCGCCGTCGTGTTGAAACCAGATACGTAGTCTACCTGCCAGTGGCACGTTTTCCAAAAGTTCAGGTAATACGTCATGTAGAAACACCCGATAATTCCCACCACACAAAGTAGAGGGCAAAATGTACGGGCCTATCAAGTGGTCACCTACTACGCCACACCACACATTCACTGCGAACCTATGTTGATGATGGCGCACAATGATTCATGCGGATTGTCCATATCCCAGACGTGGCTGTTGTGGCTATTGAACATGCCGTCCCTGGTGAATATTGCCTCATCGGTCCACAAAACTCTTGTTGGGAAATCTGGAATGGCAAGAGTTTGTTGCACGTACCATTGGCAGAAATCCATGCGTAGGAGAAAGTCCGTGGGCAGTATGTGGTGCACCTTATGCAATTTGTATGGGTGCAATCCCTCCTCCTGAAGAACACGGAACACTTTGCTATGGTGGGTTTGTTGAGTACGAGCAATGACACGTGTGCTGGTGTCAGGACGGTCTCGTATCGCGTCCAACACGTCCGCTTCAAATTGCACAGTGCGCACAGTGCGGGGTCTTCCACAATCCCACCTACGGGGTAGTAGAGATCCAGTTTCACGCAGTTGAGCATCAAGTTTTTGAAAGAGTAAATGTGCTGGTAACCGCCTATTGGGAAAACGTTCGTGATACGAACGCCGTGCTTCACGGCTGTTTCGGTTTGCCTCTCCATAAACGAGATGCATATCAGCAAGCTCGTGGGTAAAGTACTCCACCATTGTCCTGTTCGAGAACTGCCCAGCAACGGGGGCACTTTCCCTCCGAGTGACGGATCACAACTACCGTGATTAGCACCCACGTAATGTCACACAGGTGTCCACGCAAACCGAGAAAGAACACGGGAATACGTACTCTACGTACAATATTCCTTGGCGCAATTCAACCATACACACACGCCAGACTAAACTCCACGCTGCGAGACGCAGAACAAGACAGGAAAAACAACGGTCGACTACACTCTGTACGTAGTATCCACCAACACTAATACGTAACAGGTGACCTACACTCACAGCGCCTCTAGTGGGGCTTTCTGTATCAATTAGCTGAAATCAATCTGAGCATAATTTGACGGCATAGGGTCATTTTCGAGTGAATTTCCTATTTCCCGAGTGTGGGACGGTGTCCCAGCAGTAGTGGAACATGTGGAAATACGTCGTCATTTTTTACTGCCTACATTCCGATCTCAACATTATGTAGAAAATAGTAGTAAATTTCCTATATTTTCCTTGTTTTTACTTGTCGAATCACCTCCCAAGCGTTGTAACAGGTATTTTGCAACACCCTGTTATCCATCGGTACGGGTGCGGGTGGCTGTTACGAAACTGACATGGCCGCAATAGACTTCCACCTCGCAACTTTAAACGGCTATATCTCCACTGTCCGCCCCCGTAACACATATGTTACAAAAAAAGTAAGTCCCTTGTAGCCGCTGTAACACATATGTTACAAACAGCTTTAGATACAATTATCGAGGGTTTGCCACATTTATATTTGTATATTGAGGTTGAAACACTGACAGTTCGTTCGGGAACATGTTTTGCAATCGTGTTTATGAAAATTCCAACTCTCCCCCCCCTCCTTTCTCGGAATATGTCATGTGTTTGGGCTTGGGCTCACGTGTTGGCTCTCGTCAGTTAACAGACACAAAAAATGCTTGGTATTTATGATGCTGTTTTCCTCCAAGCTTCCAACGCTGTGATTTAGTACTGATAAGGCACACATTCTTCTTTGTGTTTAGACCTGGTGATCCAGCTGAAGTAGTAGCGGGGGGGGCAAAGGAGAGAGGGGATTGGATGAGGTTTGGCGGTGTCAGCTTTCTGTCGCCTCTATGTTAGAAATGCAATGAAGCTTGATGATAGCCAGAGGTGCCAGAAGCGTGAGTCTATCCAGAAGTAGAGACAAAACAAATGATTGCAAAGGCTCCCTTCCCTCCTCTGTTAGGAAAGGCCTCACCATAAACAGTTCATATCATATAACAGCTCATCGATTTCCTTAAGGCACAATCGTTTCCTTCCGGACATATTTCCACAAAGAGCCGAATCAACAGGGAAGAAATAGATTCACAGTAGCTACACAAGATGCAAGTGCGAATGAAAAAAAGCAAAAGTTCGGGTTTTCTCCCCAAAGTAGCTGGAGAAGAGGGGGCAAACTCCTCATTTTTATGTTTTTTTCATTGAAATTTGGGGGATGCAGCCCCCGCCCGTAATCCCCCCCCCCCCCCCCCACGGTTGGGGCATCCAAATTTTACATGGTTGCATGCACCGATGTACTACCTGCAAAACAAAAGTTTTCCGAAGTAGATTGGTCCCATAGTGCCAGAGTTATTACGATTTTTCTCCAGTATGTATACGAATTCAAATTTCGTGCTCAAAGCCTCGGCGACACTGGGCTTACTTTCGTCAGACCGCGCGGCATACTAAGGGTTAAATGGCTATACACTAGTAAATATTTGTTTCCCCGCTCCAGAATTTTGTTTTTCACAATTGGCAACACACAATCATCGTAAAAAATAATAAAAATTCCTAGCGAAATTGAGGGTGGAGGATTTCACGATGGACCCGTCCAACTTCTTCTGTATAAATTTTGGAGATTGAGTTTCCAAGGTTTCTGGCGAGTGACGAGTTTATTTTGCACTTCCGTGCAAGCGTCATGTTCGCAAATTAAACGGTCATGGACATTGACCTCTCTGTGCAACAGTCACTAATGTAACTACGGGTAAGAGTCACAAACTCGTGCTAACCACTCCGCCACGGGGGCCGACATTTTTTGACAAAGAAGATTAAAATGTATTTTTCCCTAGTTCGATTACTTAAGTTGTTTGTTAAAAGTAGACATACATACGTATTACTTTATATTTGAAATACTGTAAATTAATTATAAATTCAGTGATAATTTTTTTCCGTCAAAAACGTGTACAAAAAGGGTATGTGTGGAATCCCACCTCGTAACCTGGCTACCACGATTGTGGAAGAAAAATCATCCGGCGACGCTGCACTCAGGATATCGTGGACCCTTGAAATCGAGAAAGTAATAATCCGTCATTATCTGTACATTTCTGCTTGGCCATGGGGAGAGGGAGGGGGTGTAATGTGCATTTCTGTCCCGCCGTTCCCTTCTAATTATCGCAGCCAGCGACCGGCAAACATTTGTGGGTGAGCTCAGGTGCCTCGATGAGTCAGCAGTTGCCGATATTATTCCAGAGCAAAGGAGGGAGGGAGATTCAGGGCGGTGGCCAGGCTAAGGGTTCGGTTCACCACAGCGTTCGTATGCTTCCCTCAATAACATCGGGTTGCGTGAAGAACGCATCAATCACACAAACGCACCCGTGAGTTATGATATGTGGGTGCCATGTGATATGAGTGTGTTAATGTTCCTCTGCAGATCATGCTGTTTGGCGAAACTACTTCCTGCCAATCTCTCTGTGAAAACACATGTTGCTCCGAAATACACTTTTATTTCATGAACCCCTTCTGTGTGTATAAACTGCATGTGATACCAGCAAATAGTACAATTAAGAAACAAATACACTATACATGTATTTCCATCTATTCCTTGTACACAACATCATGGGCGTAACTTGGGACCAGAATCGAGGAGGGCAGAATCGAATTTGGAGTTTAACTCTTGGGGGGGGGGGCAGATATCCATTCTAGGATTATTTGCTAAATATACTTTGCTCCTCAGTTTCCAAAAGGGTAACAATTGTACCCTTGCTACGTTCCCCGGATTATTCTCAATGGAACACGTTTATTCCTCAACGGCGAGCCTGAGACTTATCAGCCTACCATGAAGCCCTCAGGTTGTGGGAAAACAGATAAGGATATGCTTACGTAAAGCTTACCAACTCTCGCACACAAAAATATAATTAGAAGTCAGTTAATGTTAATATATTAGACTTGAACTCACAATTAAACTCCTTATTGGAAACAAAAGTGTATTTAGATCATAATTGTTCTTCACTACACAAATTACCACATTCACATTTCCAAAATCACTTCCATTATTCCAGCAACATCCATAATATCTCTCTCCTAACAACTCACAATCGAATGTTTTAAGGTTAGTCCATAACCATAAAAGATTACTCATTTGAAGAAAACAAATTACGTCATCACAGACAATTAACATCTTAAACATATTAAACACTTAAAATTATACAATAAGTGGGTGCGTATCATGGCATCCTCCCACAAACAAAAAGAAAATTAAGAAAATGAAAATGGAGTAAATTTTCTTTTTCAAAACTCTAGGGCCATCCACTCAACTCAACAACTGCTTCTCAGTTTCTTGGAGTGTAGGACGGGGCAGACGTATTCCAAGTGGTAACATCTAATTGTTTAACACTAGTTTCTCCACTATCGAAATCTTCCGTCTGTGTAGCACTTTCTTTCCTCCTCCAATTGTAGTTACCTCTATACCGGTTATAGCGATGTGGCGAGAAATTATTATTACCATACGAACATCTTCTTCGGAATGGCGTTCTTCTTTCTTCTCCAGAAGATCGCTGTAATCCCTCGCAGTTCCTTCTTCCTTAGAACCCGCTTCTATTTTCTTCTCCTGAAGGATTGTTACTTTGTCGAGCGCTACCACTGAAGTTCTCATTATCAGATCTTCCGTTACTAGCAGGCACCTTCGCTGAATTGGGTTGATTACTGGAGAACGTCAATTGCCTAACTCTAACTTGGTTGGTTCTTCTGTCCTCGAATCTCGGGTTTTCTGTCCTCCATCCGTCGAGTTGCTCCGAGGCTTCATATCTTCCCAAGAAGCTGGTAAGTTGATCCATGTTGCGTGGATCGCGAGTAAGTACCAACTGACGCACTCGCAGCGGAAGTTGACTAATAACCAAGTTCAGGGCTTCGTTTTGGTCAACGCTATCCACAAGATTACAATAAGAGCCATATGTGTCCCAGCAATATTCTTCAAGTGAGAGGTCACAGCTCCTCGAATACCGTTTGTTTCTCAGAGTCTGCATTTCCCTTTGCTTGGCATCAGCAGAGGCATATTGTTTTCTAAAGGCAGCACAAAAATGTTCAAAAGTCTTCCACTTCTTCTCATTTGCAACAAACCACGCCTTAGCCTTTCCTACCATGAGAGAGGGCAATAACTTCAATCTAAAAATCATAGGGACATTCATTAGATCCAGGTATGTTATTAGCTCTTTTAAATACCTCTCAGCAGAGACAGTATTAATCTCTCCAGCAAACTTTGAAAGAGCGTTAACATCAGACATGCGAAAAGATTTGTAGGAGCTATTCTTATAGGCATTGTCACGAGATATCTCATCCTGTCCCAATCTCTCGGACTTTCCATTATTATGTCTCTTCCTGGGCTTTGTAATTTTCCTAGTTTCAGTTTCCTCAGAACTAGAGGAAACTGCAGAGCAAGAACTTGACGAGTAACGATTTCATTTCCTCATCTTCCCCTTGGAATCACCTCTAGTTGTTGAACCGTTCATTTCCGGTTGAAATACAGCTTCACCATTTTGAGAAGGTTCTAGAACCGGACAGCTTGCCATTAACATCTGTAGTTGATCGACCTGCCTATCTACAGTTTCTCCGTAACTTCTTCAAGTTTCCTTTCTTGCCTTCTCTGATTTAGCTCTAAATTATCAAGTAATTCTGAGGAACCCTGTGTTGCTTCTGGCCTTGCAATTATTTCAACACTCTCTATTCGTCCCCTCAATTTCTCAATTTCATTTTCCATTTCCTTTTCTTTAGCTTCTCTAGATGTTTTCTCCTGTGTCAAGTCTAAGTTCCACTTTTCATAATCCTCCTTTTGTTTTTCTTCCAGTTTTAGTATTAATTCAGCTACTTGCTACCTCTCACACGCAATTTCTTTCCTCAGAGTCTCCTTAATTTCTCTACATTCCTTTCGCCCCTCTTCTATTCTAAATAATAATTCTTCCTTATCTTGGCTGAGCAGCTTCATCAATTCTCCTCTTTCTTCGTTCCTTTATCTTTCTTGTTCATTTCTTATCCTTTCCTGTTCATTTCTTATCCTTTCCTGTTCCTCTTTATCTTCTCTTCTGATTCTTTCTTTTTCGTTTCTTATCCTTTCCTGTTCCTCTTTATCTTCTTTTCTTATCCTTTCCTGTTCCTCTTTATCTTCTCTTCTGATTCTTTCTTGTTCGTTTCTTATCCTTTCCTGTTCCTCTTTATCTTCTTTTCTTATCCTTTCCTGTTCCTCTTTATCTTCTCTTCTGATTCTTTCTTGTTCATTTCTTATCCTTTCCTGTTCCTCTTTATCTTCTTTTCTTTCCATTTCCATTTTCTCCATCAGGGTTTGAAACAACTGTTCCAAACAAGGACTTCCTTTGTTACCCTTCTCTTTACAAATAAGACATTTCAATTCTTCCCCCTTATACTGCGATTTTGGCAAAGGATAACCAGCACAACGTAAGTGGAAGCTTCTTTTACAATCGTTGCACTCGACCTCTTCATCATCAGCTTTCCCTTTATCGGAACAGCAACTTAAAGTATCCATTTTTAACTTACGACGATCACTTCTTAAATTACGCTTCTGCATACCCTACTCAAACACATTTATCGAGTCCCGCGTTGCGGCGCCAAAAAGTTTACACCTGCTACGTTCCCCGGATTATTCTCAATGGAACTACTTACGTTTATTCCTCAACGGCGAGCCTGAGACTTATCAGCCTACCATGAAGCCCTCAGGTTGTGGGAAAACAGATAAGGATATGCTTACGTAAAGCTTACCAACTCTCGCACACAAAAATATAATTAGAAGTCAGTTAATGTTAATATATTAGACTTGAACTCACAATTAAACTCCTTATTGGAAACAAAAGTGTATTTAGATCATAATTGTTCTTCACTACACAAATTACCACATTCACATTTCCAAAATCACTTCCATTATTCCAGCAACATCCATAATATCTCTCTCCTAACAACTCACAATCGAATGTTTTAAGGTTAGTCCATAACCATAAAAGATTACTCATTTGAAGAAAACAAATTACGTCATCACAGACAATTAACATCTTAAACATATTAAACACTTAAAATTATACAATAAGTGGGTGCGTATCACCCTTAACTTGTAAATTTTAATAAACCTTATAATTTAGAGGGGGCAAGTACCCCTGCACCCGCCAAGTTACGCCTATGCACACATTACTTTTATTACGTCACAGACCGCACTTTCATCTAGACCTTTATCCTATTTCTGCTTCCCTGACAGATTTGATAGATTTGGTATGTACATTTCCCATGGCAATTAAGCAAAAAGCTTTATGCTTTGAATAGTTTTTTCTTGTACAGTGAGATGCATTTGTATTCCCAGGCTCCGCTGGGGACTGGTCAAGTTGCAAACAGCTTGGAGTTTGATGCCACTTCTCTGCAAGTTACGGGAATACAAAATTGTCTGCTCCTTATAAAGGAGAGTTGTATTGTTATTTTGATACTCAGTACAGTTATCAATTGAAGATTAGTGTTATTATAGTATTGAAAAATAACTTGTTAGTTGTCACCTTACTTAAACTAGCCATTAAACCTTAAATTAATCATATTCCACACGGTCCAGGTGAATAACATGAAACGTTTCCAACGGATTTTGACCCCTTCCTCAAATCCCTGCTGCTAAATACGTCCCTGATCCCCCTGTCCCTCCCCGACCTGCGCTCGCTAACGTAAATCTCATGTTGTTCATTGAATAAATGATTGCTGCTTCAGCGTGTCGCCTTTCCTCTTGTTCCAATTTCGGAGCCAGAGGATCGCCAACTTCGGACAATCGCCAACCTGTCTAGGAATGTGCGAGTTCTCCGATGTATTCTATTTTTTTTTTAACTCCAAACTATGGTCACAGGGACGTATAATCGCAAAGCACTGTTCCCCTTGTACGGCCGTCATGTCCAGCCTCGCAGGATTGTGAATTATTTGCGGGGGTCCGGCAGAGCGAATCTGAAAGAATATCGCTCCTAGGACGTGGACTGTGGAGGATGTAGTAGCAACTTGTTGTTTTATTGAGGATCGTAGAACTGTGCTGATTGTCCGGCGAGCAAAATCTGGAAACTTCAGTGTTGCCAGCTCCCTATGTTTGCCACTGGTGTTGGATCGTTAGCAGATAGTATCCAGAAAGAAAACGCCTCGTCCAGGACTAGAAAATATTTGGCATTCCACACATGAAAAAATAAAAATAGTGGTACCGATATAGTGACTATATAGTGTCCGTCTGCAACGAGTCAAATTTTTAAAATATTGAGAAAATAATTTAATTTTTTCGAGATTCTCGTGTCGTTCGAGATATCGATTTTCCCCATCTACCAAATTTCATTTTTTAGCCTTCGTGACAAGCCTCGGTTCGAAATACAGGCAACGTTCGTAGCAATACTTCCTTCCCCCAAACACACACACACACACACACACACCTACGCCTAAGCAATATATCCCTCCAGTATATAGTTTTAACTTTTTAGTCTCGGAAAATCATACCCGTTCCGAATTACGTATTATTATGTGGCTCCAGTATTGTCCTGAAAAATCCTATCACAACAAAGATTGTATAAATTTACAGTAGATCAACAGATGGTACAGATTATAATCTGTAATTAATATAATATTATTAATTATTGTTAATCCAGTGAAGAGACGATTGAACGTCTTGAAATTAAAATCATAGACCACCGGTTCGATAAAATATCAAAAAGCAATGAAAGCATACCCCCTTCTTTAATATTACAACCTCAAAGCCATCCCATTTGTACATATAATCTAATATATTGTAACAGGTAAATGAACAAAACATGAAGTGATGGACTATTTGTAAGACATGCGGACAGCATGTCAGAGTATATGTATAATCTGTGAACTTAAAGTAGCGATGGTAATCTGTGGGGGCAAATCAGAGTTGGGTGGGAAGTTAACTTTCAGAAGATTTTTTCATTACAATCTGTGGATTGATGATAATACATTACGGTGATTACAGTACACAGTATATGATACAAGAAACGTTTCTTTATTATTTAAGAACCAGTCGTAGTAATAAACGGGCTAAAGGAATATCGACAAGTCACTTATGCTAGAGTTATCCAAAACTACTTTTTTGTTAGGCGTGGTTCAGAGGCCACATATTATTGTTGAAGGTACTTGATCTCAAGTGATATTTAGAATCCTGGGTTGGAAACACTACTCCACCGAGGTTCCAACGAAGCAGAAAAACAAGTAAAAGTGTAGGTGGATATCTCCTCTTCCGACATTCAACCATTGTTAACATCTTCTGCTGTAGACTGCAATATGCATGCGACACGTTTAGCAGTATCCTGTCTTTCAGAGACGAAAAAAAAAATTAACGCGGCTAAGCAAAACAACGTTCTACTCTTTTCCAGGTACGAATAGAAAAATAACATAGAGGGGGAAAATATAGAGAGGTCTGGGGGAAAAAAGGTACAGTAAGCACAGACAGGTGGGGGGAGGGGGTGAAAAGTTTCTCGAATGTAGCGACAACTGCAACTTTTCACTCTGATAAAAGTTTCATTCGATTACGTTACAGTGTACTTAACTAACATGAAAAACAACTTACTGTGCACTGGTAGAAAAAGGGGGTGGGATGGAGGAGGAATTAAGAGACAGTAAAGGTGGGGGTGGGTACTAACAGTTTTTCCCTACCCAGGGGTAACCACTTGCGCGATAACAGGTAGCGCCGTGTTCAGTTCCAACAAACTAAACTCGCTTTTCGGTTTGGCTTTTACGCAGCAGCGATTTTCCAAGCTGTCGAGCGATAAAAATCTCTTCCCAGAATGCACCGTGTTCTCCCTGACGTTGAGCGACTGCGATTTAATTGAATTTGGCAGGGACGAGGCGAGTGGAGAAAAATCAAGGAGCTCTCAATTCGTTCATCACTTTTTCATTTTTTAGGGGCTGGTTAGTTGTATACTACAGTTATAAGTAGAATAAACCAGAGTAGACGAATCTTATTTGGCGATTTGTCGGTTGTGTGCTAATAATCCAATGGATTTAAGAGTAGAAAACATCTTGTGCTCTATTTTTGCTAGTTTGCATCGTTTTTCTTTCACTTTAGGTTAACCAAGACGTTAGAAATGGATTAATTATACAATTTGATTAGAGAACATTCACTGACCTATGTGAGCTCTTAGAAGGCAGTGGCTCAGGGTTCGAATCCCGGCCTGTGTTTACACATGGAAGCCTGTACTTATCCCCCATCATATTTGTAGCTCTGGGCTGGAAGCAGTTTAGCTAGTGTCGAATGTTAGGCCACGGGGAAGCCTGTCATTCACATATTTTCCGAGACTGTTCCCCTTCTGTTATACACGTAGAGTCCAGCGCAGATATTTCTGCCGTGCGATGCGCGAAACAACTAAAGAAGCAGTGTTGCTAATGGAGCAGATAGAAAAATCGCTGCAGTGCGCCGATGCACAGCTGTTACGTACAACAATAAAATTAGAGAATTCAGGTCTATCTAACGTTGAGTTTTAAACGTCATGCATTATACCAGGACTAGGATTAATATGTACTAACAAGTGGCTTTGTATGTAGCTACATACATATGGACTAAAAATTCGCAAAATATGAACTAACACATAAGTAAAATTACCAAAAATGCTGCAAAGAATACTTCTTCATACGATTCCTTATTTGAGTGATTTCAAACAAAATAAAAATATATATATATTATTTTTCATTGCATTAATGCACTGGTGGCGTTCTAACTTTTCACTCCCAAAACCCGTATACACTGGTATGGAACTGCAACGGCAGACAATAACATGCCAACGTGTTAAACCGCTACAATTGCACCATAACACTCCTCCTCAAGCAGTATTATTATTTCCTCTCTGAGATCGGCGACAGTCGGTTGCCTTTGTTGTACATTTACAAAGGATGCCGGCTTCCACAACAATAACAAGTACATATACTGCCACTAGACGATAAGCTGCGCGGCTTTTTCTTTTGTTATGAACCAGGGCCGGCGCTAGTCATTTTGCCTCCCTGGGAGGTGGCGGCAGATGCCGCTCTATTTCGACCTACCGGTCATTACGCAGCAACGGAAAATTGAAAATCAATATATTCCTAACTAAAACATCAAAATATAAAATAAATAATGAGACTTCTTATGCTATTTCAATACTATTCAGCGTAAAAGAATATCTCGCTCGATCACAGTTTTCAATAGGCTTATTTTTTTCTTCTCTTCAAATTTTGCCGCTCTGGGCGATGGCCCTCCCCTCCCCTTCCGCCAGCCCTGCTATGAACTTGGTCACCCATCAAAGCATGGCAATTTTAACACAGAAAACAATATGTATCGCATTAAGCAGCAAAAATGACAGCCTCCTCTATGCAATTTCTACAAGAACACGTGCCGGAGCCAGAGTTGAAATGATGTTGGAGCCACATAATTTATTTATTTTGAATAATTCCAAAATTATGAAATATGAACAATTTGTTGCTGCTGTTCGCTGCTCTCTTGCCAAAATGCTTTATTGGGATGCTAACACCATGACTGGCTTCCTCCTTCGTGAACTCGTGCACGTTGCTTAGAATTTCCCGAGCTTGGCTATGCAAGGTTTTTGATTTCAACTTCGACAGAACTGGAGGCATTATTGAATTTAACGTTCATTAGCAAACACACACTTTTACATACACACACGCAATACACGCACACAAAGTCAAACCGGTAAAATACTTAGTATAAAATAAAAATATGGTGCTTCCAATCCAACAAAACTCACCGCCACTTTACCTGCCTTTCCCCTTCCGTGACAGAAATAGTGCTTCATTATTACAGTTGGCAACACTAGTTACTAACTAGCCAATGAACATGCACTGCATAAAAGAAGCAACCACTACGCCGTGCTATATTGCCACATTACCGTCCCTGCCGAACGGTGGGAACCGCGAGCTGGAGCGCTATTCAATGAGCAGGGTAGAACACGTGATGCTAAGAGAGAGGGAGACGAAACAAAAATTCGTTTCTACGCAACGGCAAATTTATGTGTGATGCACTCTACCCCGAACACGCTGTCTCCCGACCCCATTCACAGCGAAGAACGGCTAATTTGACAAATCCTGTTTTCCTGCTGCTCCATTCGGGAAGAGGGATTCTAAGTTTTCCGCCTAAACAGAGGGCAGGGGTAGGCCTAAACTAAACGCAGCTCCAACTGGCGGCTGGGAAACAGCGAATCAGCAATCAGTTGAATTTTCTTCGACTGAGATCGGGTATTTTCGAGTCACAAGGTACCGAACGCTGTTCGCGGAACGAAACAAATGAGCGTTGGGTACACCACATGTTGCCAAACGTACTGTACAGCGAGAAAGAGTTTTCTCGGTCAACTCCACAAATCACCGGGTTCAACTGCACACGTGGTTCTGCACGTTGAAGTTTCCGGAAGGACCACCCACAGGTCGGAATGTAGACGGACACACAGTCATATAAAGGCAACTGGCAAAAACAGAAGTACGCTTGGCAACGTTGCTTCGGGAGAGCGATGTGATCCCTTCAGGTTTTATTTCACAACTGAGTTTGTTAACGCCCATAGGACTACACGCTCCCGAAAGTGATTGGGGGACAGGACGCGCCAGAAACAAACATCAAGGTCAACCGCCAGTTGGAGTTGCGTTCAGTATAATTCGCTGTTTGGCCGCTAGTTTCTTCGCAGGCAAGCGCGGGCATAAAGGCGGTTCCCGCGCCAATTCTTAGCTTGGCCGGACTCTAGAACTAGGAAAACGTTGTTTTTTTTGTGCATGTTTGCCCTCTTGGTCATTTTTCTACAGATTTTTATTTCATTTTGAAGTTCTGTAACTATATTTTTGTCCTTCTCGCTGCATGCAATTAATTCGTACTTGTTTCTTCTTCTTTCTCCTCCTCTTGCAGGTCTGGTTAAAAAAAAAACCTTTCTGCGACTACAAAAATTGACCATTCCATCGGCGATATGGTCCGTGTCTTCCCGTTTTGCCCATCCCCCTTTCACCCAGAGAGAATTTTTAAAAGATGGTTCGAATGTGAAGGGATATGTGAAAGTAAAAACCCAAATATTCCGGTGTGGCTTCCAAAGGGGAGCCTTGTCGCATTGTTTAATGCATTAATAACAGAAATACAGATACATGTACACAAAAATACACAGTACAAACACAATATCAACAATAGTATTAGCCAGTGAGGTTACTTTAGGTTAGGTTAGGTTAGGTTAGGAAAGCCTGGACTCCTGAACCCTGGACCCATAAATACATCCTTGCCTGTTACGTAGAGCGCCTCTCCTTCCCCTTAGGAATTCGTGCCAGAATAATATTTCCAGTACGATTTGTTATAAGATCGCAAGTGAATTCGATAAATGTAACCATCAAAACACAGTAAATTGCCACCATGTTAAAATTAATAACACAGACATGTTGCATTTGATGGTGATCTATTTCAAACCTACGCTTATATCTGTATATAGATAAAGAGAAAGGACACGTGGATCTACACGATAGGGAATTTTTACTATCACATTTCCCTCTAGGCGAAACGGTAAGAGGCGAAACGGTACTTCCGTTCTGGCGCGGGTTATCACTTGGGCCAATAAAACAAGTTCTTCGGTACTGGGCGAAACGGGCAAGAATCGATATGGTCTACTTAAATTTATTTTTCTTTTTGGCCTGGAATTTAATAACGAGGCAAACGGCTAGCTGGCATCCTCAGACCATGTTGATTCCACTTTAACTTATATTTTGGAATTTATTTCCACCATTGCTTCGACCTTCAATTTATTTCGGATTTCTTATTACTTCTCCAAAAATTCTACATCGGAAAATCCTTCTTCTACTTCGCCTCCGGTGCAGAGAGATCAGGCGTGTTCTTGGCGTTTGGTTGCAGATGCAGACCAAGACAGGAAGGAATAGAATTCTTAGCTCTGGAGGCAGTTTCAGTAAGTTTAAACCACTCCACATCCGGTTGCGTGCATTTATTCAGTGGGGTACGGTAACGGGGAACCAGCTTCACGCTATTAAGACCACCATAGGACACACAGCCGTCTAACGCATCGTCACTTTCTGCAAGGACTGGACCCTCCGATGTGTCGTGTTTGTAATGTTATTTATCTTCCCAACCTTTGACAGTGTTTTATCAAATGAATGTTTTTAGCTTTTTGGGAAGAGCTGACTCTTCAACTGTGTGTGAGGAAGTATTTAGTTTACTCTTACTTGTTAATGTGTTGTGTTTGTCTTCTGCAGGTCCCTTTACAGCCTTGCAGTTTTAATTTTTCTCCAGGAGCTTCTTACTCACATTCTTTTAACCTTTGCGTAAGAATTTTAGATAAGGGGTATTTCCCCGTATACATTGAAGGGTGCAAAATGATCAAATGTGCCGAAGCACCCAACAAATTTAATTCAATCAATTATTCAAGAACTTTCACACGTACGTGACGTTTTAAGTCACACATGAAAAATTGAAGAGTATATTTTAATAACTGAAGTAACTTTATAGGTAACCTTATGAAAAATGTTAGGTCATTTCATAGGACATCTTTTGAATATTTTAGGTTATTCATTTCCAAACCGCCGGCCTCCGTAGCGGAGTGGTTAGCACAGCGTACTACGACGCTAGGGGTCCTGGGTTTGAATTCCGGCCTGGGCACGGGTGTTTGTCAGTGTCCCTTCATCAATTTCATCATTCATCCTCATCTTTGCGATTAGCCAAAAACTGGCAGAAAAGCGAAGTAAAATAAACCAAATCAATCAATCATTTCCAAACTGTAGTAATTACAAGAGAAGTTAAAATTGACTCACTTTCTTATTTTAAACGCTGCACTCATTTTCAAAATTCTAGACATATCTTTACAATCTATATTTCCGAAATACTAAAAATCAATGTGAATTAGGTAATTGTACTTCCTCTAAATTACAACACGGTGTTTGTATATTTTACTATTCGAAAAAATATTTCATAAATACTAGATTTGAATATGGTATTAATAAAGAAAGAAATCCGAAATTCCTCATGGCAATCGAATCAGTTGGATGCCCCATCAGTGTAGTTGAAAACCTAAATGGGTGAGTGAAATAAAATATGCTAAATTGGTTGACTTTTGCACAGAAACGAAATGTGTTCTTCTTTCCAGTGTAGTTAAAACAATGGAAAGAAAACATTGTTCCCCCTCATTATATCAGTGTATAGCGTGGTATAATTGAGGATTTGTGGCAAGTATCCGAAAAGAATATCTGAAAGAAACTTTCATTTACACCGTTTCGTTTTTCGTGATCGTGGCAGCATGAAGAAACGGAATTAAGTATGAGCCTGTGTTTGTTTGCGGGTCGGTTCATTCTTTTCTTTCTTTTAAGTATCGTCTGTCTGTTCAAACCACAAAATTACATTTTCGTGCAGCGTGTCATTTTACCTAACGCACAGTCAGAAGCGTGCCCTCGCTACAAATTGCGTGCATAAAAGGTATTTGGTTTTTCAACACCCACCGTTCAACTCGTCCCCCCCCCCCCCTTTTCTACCTTGGCGAAACTTCGTCTTTCCCTAGTATGTCCACACGAGTAACGTTCGTTCACTTTAGCGTGTAATTACCGACGAACAAAATGCTGCTTCGGCCAGCGACAAACGCAAGGAGGAATGTTTGGATAATACTTGTAATTACCTGTCAAATCGTCAACAATCAGAGGGACCATCAATGACGTATCTGTAAAAGACCATTTTTACCTTTAATTTTGATAATTCCCTGAATAAAGTACCATCTTTCTCATGTATTTGCCATGGATTTACGTCGAATGTAGTTTCATTCACTTTTAAGATACTTATCTGTACACACACACACAAGCATAATGCTCATACAGTTTACTGCATATTTTATACCCTTCCCCACTCTGCAGCAAGGGTCCACATAGCAGCAGAAAAGGGGCGAATCGAGTGGGTAGAGCGAAGCAGTACACGCTGTTGGGAAGGCTCGTAACTGCAGTCGCTTTCCCCCTCCACGCAATCCCGCTCCTCTCACGTGTTCATTGGTGCAACCATCTCGCGATTTCGTTCTCCTGCTCCAGAGATTAGTGGGACAGAGTGTAGACAATTTGATGTTTTTTTTTTGTCCCCACGAAACGCGTCAAAATTGTGCGCTGAAAGTGTTGCAAAATTGCTCCCAATACACATACTAGTAATGCTGCATTCGTTAAAATGCAAAATTCATTTAAGGTCAAATCAGTAGAAGGTCTCTTCCGACCCTCCATGAAGTAAGCGGTTCTTGAGCTCACCCAGCCTCATATCAATGGACACCTACATGCAAATGCGGCGGGAACGTGGTGTTGATTACGTCACGCCACTATTGCCGAGATCGAGAATATATGGAGCCATACAATCACCTTCCCTTCTGTGCCCTCACGGTGACATGCACAGCGGATAGCTTTACAGTTTACCTTTCTACCTATTCGATATACCGGGTGTCCTAGAATTCTTTCCCTGATTACAAACTTTATTCATATCCGCTATATCTAAGGTAGAGATGTGAAAGTGATGCCAAAATGTTGGAAAACTAACCAAGTTTTTTTCTTTTGTTTCGGGTTTCAGTAACGTGGCTGTAGTGTCAGTGCCCAGGAAACCGGAAATGTTCACAAATCAGGAAAAAGCTCAGTGTGTCCCCTGGTATCATTAGGCAACAATGCCTGTACAATTTGCACTTTGTATGCACGAAAAAATAAACGTTTGTGTAAGATATCATAAAGATGACTTTTTGGCTGATGTTTTACGTTGTTTGAAATCGCTGAGGTTGATGGTTCGGCCACTTCTCGGTAAGTCAGCAACATATTCTGTGGTCTTGAACTTATCATACCACGACTTAATGTTCTCGACATCGGGCGGCATCTTTCCATAAGTTGTTTGAAAGTTCCTCTGCACTGTTATTGGTGACCGGGTCTCGTGACACACTGAGATTTTTCCTGATTTGTGAACATTTGCGGTTTCCTGGGCACTGACACTGCTACACTACAGCCACGTTACTGAAACCTGGAACAAAAAACTTGGTTAGTTTTCCAACATTTTGGCATCACTTTCACATCTCTACCTTAGATATAGCGGATATGAATAAAGTTTGTAATCAGGGAAAGACTTCTGGGCCACCCGGTATTATTGAATGAGCTGTATCCTGTAACCCATAGAAGTTTTACTGTCCTGTTGACGTTGCCTTTTGTACGTATACACATACAAAAGGTTACTTTTGCAAATAGTTTTGACAAGAAAAAAATGCTTACGATTGATGAAAATGGTTAGAAATACTAACCATTTTCCTTCATTATGAACCTCGAAAACCATTTCCTCTTCTGAGAAATTTTATGTGGTTGTAAGTAAATCGTGTCACAGTACAAATAATGATACTTCCTTTCTGGAAGAACAAAGGTCCAAGGTTCCAATTCTAGATAAGATGTTCTTTCATCAGAGTTTCCAATCGTACACTGTATCTAAAGAGATAAACAAAAGACAGTAAGATAATTAAAATTTGTTTACTTACGATTTCCATGCAATGAATTTGCATTGGAATCAACATTTCGCTGAAGTTGTATATTCTTCATCCTTGACAAGTTCAATGTTGAGCAAATGTCTTGTGATTTGATATTCTACATAGACTTGTAAGCAGTAAAGCGTAAGATCTCTTACCTGTTACGGAATGTGTATTCAGTATCAATTGTCAAATGAAACATATTTCTCTACGTCGTTATTATTTGCTTATCTGTAGTATGAAATACTGAAAGTTCTCTTTGCAACCATTACAGCCGTTGATGATTACCACTATCCTTGAAATAAAGAATTCTTACTTACACTTTTTCTCAATGCTTATGTTTTCACAATTTCTATGATTCCTACAGATTTAATACAGATTTTTCACTAATATAGGTGATAAGTAACTTGTTTCGTGTTCCATTAGTTTAATCTGATGTACATTTTTGAGATAGAATTATATTTCCTGCGTAAATCTGCTGGGAAAGATGTTTGCTAGAAATCTAACGATAGGAGTCTAGTTGATTACAGTGTGAGATACTAATGCCTACTTGTCTTAGGAACACGACGTTGTATTGAGAATGAACGTGGGAGAAAATATGTATATAAATATCAACAATGCGAGTTTTCAACATATTATCACGAATTAATGCTCATTGTTGTTGATGTTGCTAATCTTCGATGAAAATAGTATTCTTGACAGAGAATCTACGCTAGGCAAATGAAGATTTGTTATTCTGACCGTTTGAGCTGCGTTTCTTTTTAGATAAAGTTTACGGTATATGCGACGTACGTGCACCGAGAGGGTTTCACGAACTTCTCATCCGCAATGGATTCTCTAGAATCTGCAGATACCAGAAGGAGTGCCACAAGCAGCGGGAGGTTGTTCTCAAAATACACGGGGAACAGCGGATTTTTCAATTACGCGCTTCAAGATTTCACTTATATATTTTATCCTGGACTGCCAGAAACCAATCCGGAGCTGTGGAGCAAGAAAACTTTCAAAGACACAATCGCTATACTCAAGGAAGGTAACAGATTGGTCCAAGCAGACAACTCTATGTATGAATTCCGTTTTGGAAAACTTGGGATTGCCATTCCGGAAGTTGAAAGCCATCGCACAGGTCCTCCTCTAATGCGACCATCGTTGGCTTTGAGCTCTCTAGCAGAGTTGTCTCGCAAACCAAGCAGGGCAATTTCGTTCCAATCACCGACACCGTCCGTTGCCAGCAGCGGGACTTTCTACAAAAGACCTACGTTCAAAGCAGAGCAGAAGCTAGCCATGCTTGATGCAGCGTTTGAAAGAAGCAGGCAGCTCCACAAGCAGATGGTCACCGAATCCGCCAAGCAGAGCTCGAGTATCACTCTGCAGAATGAGAACCTGATGAAGAGGGTCGAGGAGGTCAGAGCAGAGGTGGAGTTGCTCAATTCGTGGCACGATAAGATGAAAGCGTCGCGGAAACTGAGCGGCGAGAAGCTGACCTCTTTCATGGACGACCTGAACAACAGATGGACTCACGTGGCGAGACGGATAAAGCACAAGTACGAATACATGAAATCACACTTACGATACTTGCAGAATGATATAAAAGCGAAGACATACCTTGCAAGCACTCTCGTTGCTGGGGACTTTGAGTACATGCAGATCCAGAATGGCAAGCTGGTTGAGCAGTTGAGCAAGAGGAACCAAGACCTGATGGACATTAAACGCGTCGTCGGAACCAGTATTCAGAAGGTGAATCACTTGAAGGTGCAAGTTTCCGAGAAGGTGAAGACCGTCGACAAGATAGATGAAACGCGGGAGTCCATGCGAAAGAGTATAAAGGCGTGCGATCAGGAGTACCTGACCATCGAGACGGATTTGAGGAAAGAAGAAGAAAGCGCCAGAGACCTCCAGAAGATGTTAAGCCAGTACAAAGCTCCGGCTATAGTGACGTACATCAGCGGAAAAGTAAAGCTGGACAAGCTTCGGCAGAAGGAGAAGTCGTGGGCCAAAAAGGAACAGACACTGCAGTCCACTGCCGGCACTTTTGCGAAGTACATCGAGGACTCAGTGAAGGATGCACGGGAGAAGTGGGCCATAGATGTCTTCACGAAAATCGTGCGTTCCAAAAGGCAACAGAAGGAGATCGCCAGTCAGCAGTTCGAGAAGGGATACAAAACCCAAGCAGCTAGAGTAAGATTCAACGCACCGCATCATTTGAGGCACAGTAGAGAGTATTCGTCGACTCCAGAAATCAAGAAGCCATCCGTCGCTTCACCCATGAGTCGCTATGATTCGGCACCCAATCGCATGCGTTTATCACGTATCCATCGAAGTTTCGAACAGTCTGGAAGTAGTCCTTACGTGTTCAGGCGTCAGTTGAGTACGATAATAGAAGACAAACAACAATCTTAAGTTCATACACTCTTAACTTGTTACACGGGATGCAAAAGTCGAGAAAATTAGATTTCTGTAACTAACCAATAACCACCAATAACCACCTAATAACCATTAAACCAAAACGCTGTATTAATTGTTAGTGCACGATACACGCACGATTTCTTTATATTGTACTTTGTAATCCCATTATTGATTTAACTTTTTTTTTAAACTTGAATGTACGTTCTTGTATTAAATGCTGTAAAGTATGAAGAAGCTAGTTTCATTCGCTGATATTTCTCAAAAGTATTTTTTCATCATCCAGTAATTAAAAAGTTTAACTTAGTTGTTAGCATTTGCAGATGATGTTGACATACTAAAGAATGATGTAAATACAGTTAAGAAAAATACTGATATACATTTAAAACCATCAAAGGGTATATGTTTGGAGGGGAGACATCAAAAATCAATGCATTCTTAAAGACCGATAACAAGTTTTAAGGTAATAATTAAAACCTAATTATGGGTAACAAACTTCCTGAATCAGTATCTAAATTCAAATTCTTGGGATTAATATTAACAAATGAAACGACATTAAAGAGAACATTAAAAGAAGATTTCATTCACGTAATGAGTGTTAATTTTCGATTTATAAACTTATATCCTCTCAAATAATATCAAAGAATCTAAAGGTTACAACATAGAGCACAATATCTTGCACATTATCTTGCGTAGGGTGTGAAGCATGATCCTTTCCACAGAAAGTGAAACATAAATTTAGAGTTTCTGAAAAACACTTCAAGAAAGATATTTAAACTTAAAAGAGATGAAAGAACAGGTAACTGAAGAAGATTACAGAACACTGAACTGCGTAGTTACTCTGTATTCATTACTTGATATTATCTTTCTATATACAGGGTGGGCACAAAGTCGTTTTCCCCAATACATGAAGAAATCAAATATTTGGGGAAAGCGACTTTGTGCCCACCCCGTATATAAAAATGGATGTATGTCTGTATGTGTTTGTTCCAGCATAAGTCTCGAGCGCCTGGAGCGATTTCAACCAAACTTGGAACACATATTACTTGCAAACTGGAAAGAAATACTGTGGGGGTAAAACATCCCTGGCACCCCTAGGAGTGGAGGTGGGAAGGGGGTGACATGTAAAAATTATCGAAAACGACCGATATTAGTGTGAAATCCATAGTTGTCGGGGTCGCTAGGATGAATAGTGACACTCCTAATGCCGTTCAACTCCAAGACACCCCTGGCACCCCTAAAGGTGAACAACAGATGGACTCACGTGGCGAGACGGATAAAGCACAAGTACGAATACATGAAATCACACTTACGATACTTGCAGAATGATATAAAAGCGAAGACATACCTTGCAAGCACTCTCGTTGCTGGGGACGACCGATATTAGTGTGGAATCCATAGTTTTCGGGGTCGCTAAGATGAATAGTGACACTCCCAATGCCGTTCAACTCTAAGACACCCCTGGCACTCCTAGGGGTGGGGTGGGAAGGGGTGACATGTAAAAAAAATCGAAGACGACCGATATTAGTGTGGTATCCATAGTTTTCGAAGTCGCTAAAATGAATAGAGACACTCCCAATGCCGTTCAACTCCAAGACACCCCTAGATGTGGAGGTGGGAAGGGGTGACATGTAAAAATAATCGAAAACGACCGATATTAGTGGTGGAATCCATAGTTTTCGGGGTCGCTAAGATGAATAGTGACACTCCCAATGCCGTTCAACTCCAAGATACCCCTGGCACTCCTAGGGGTGGGGTGGGAAGGGGTGACATGTAAAAATATTCGAAAACGACCGATATTAGTGTGCTATCCATAGTTTTCGAAGTCGCTAAAATGAATAGTGACACTCCCAATGCCGTTCAACTCCAAGACACTCCTGGCACCCCTAGATGTGGAGGTGGGAAGGGGTGACATGTAAAAATAATCGAAAACGACCGATATTAGTGGTGGAATCCATAGTTTTCGGGGTCGCTAAGATGAATAGTGACACTACGAATGCCGTTCAACTCCAAGTCCATCACCTATCGGCATGGGGGGTGAGAGGGGATGAAATGTCAAAAAAGACCTACATTAGAGTCGAATCCATAGTTTTCGGAGTCGCTAAGCTAATTGGTGACATTCACGATGACATTTGAGAGAGAGAGAGAGAGAGAGAGAGTTGCTTTCTCGATCACGATCAACAACTCATAGGGGCAGTATATTAAGTAATGCGGAGTGGATTTAAGATCGCCATGTTTCTCCCACGGACAACTTTACTAGAAGATTGGGATAAATAAATACCCGGGCAACGCCGGATATATCAGCTAGTATAATAATAAAATCAATCATGAAGACTTTGGTGGCCCATCCTTATAGAGAGAGAAGAGAAAGGTTCGTAGGATCCTTGTTGGGAAAACTGGTGGTAAGAGGCCCACACAAGGCCAATATGGAATGGCAATAATAATAATATGAACCTAATGGAAACTGGTAGGATGACCAGTAGTGATATTTGCCAGGATAGGGACAACTGGAAGGCTTATGTTGCTACGACAACAATCATTAGGCGTTAGGAATGCCAGAAAAGTACGTAGTTAGTTTTGGTTCATCTTGTAATAACATTTTCGTTACGCAAAATACAACCAGTGTCATAATTAGTAATTCTCAAAAAATATCCTGATGGAGAAAAATCTCGATTTGAATATAGAAAAACTTATTCATTACTAATGATAACGACGTTGAGTTTCAAATTTTCAAATCTTCTAATTCTATTTGGATTCTGTCAAATATGATCATTTCTAGCACATGTACGTATAGTCTAACGAAACATCCAATGAAACTTTTATTTCCCATTCAAGTGGCCCAGCATTTGGAAATGTTTTGCACATTGGCAATGTTTTCTACGGCCCTAAATAACTTATATTTTCTTCCCTCTCCTCTACACACTCTGTCTGAACAACGTAAGCATATCGTATTTCTTGAAACATATTTTTCTCCTAGTTGTGCAAGGAAAACTTTTGTGTTATTATGAATTTCCAAACAGCTACATGTAATATCTGTTTCTAGTTCAACAGATGTTTATGAAACTACTCTTAGGATTTTTCTAAAATGTGAATCGCTGAACGTGAAATTATTAAGGGAGTAAGATATTTATAGTCAAACTCAAAATTAAACTGCTCTGCCTAGAAACAATATTGAATTTCTCAGATTTCTTATCCTCGCATCGGTTCTGACTGAATTATTGTCTCGATTACTTCATCACGTATACAGAGACATCAGTTATCTGATAGGCAGAGATGAGTACTGCCAAGGTAACTTAATATATACTGTACTGTATGTGGGAGTTGGTATCTACAGTATAACGGTTGAAAACTCCCATATCAGTTCATTTTTCCGTCATTACTTTGCGAAAAACGGATAAAGTACGAGGGTTGCTATTTATGTATCCGGAATAACAAACAAACAAAAAAAAATATGTATCATTGATAATGGTTTTACTGTTTTTTCAAAATATTCTCCATGATGATCGATGCACTTATGCATACGTTTGAACCAATTCTCATAGCACTTTGTCCATTCCGATTGAAGTATCTCGAAAACATGCATTTTGAACGCATCAATCGCTTCTTCTGGCGTCGAAAATCGTTGACCACGTAGCTTATTCTTCACGTACGGGAACAAAAAGAAATCATTGGGTGCTAAATCAGGGCTATACGGCGGATGACCCATCAATTCAATGTTTTCACCGGTCAAATACTGAGTTGTTTGGACCGATGTGTGACAACTCGCATTGTCATGAAGAATGATGCTACGTCGCTGGGTTTTTTTCTGATTTCCCCAAAGACTTCTGGCAAACAAATGGTTGTGTACCATTCAGAATTGGCGGTTCTACAATTCTCTAGTGGCACTGTAGCAACATGTCCATTTTCCCCAAAGAAACAGGCGACCATTTGCTTCGAAGTGCTTCTTGCATGAACAAGTTTTGTTGGGTTTGGCTCATCTTGGAACACCCACACCGTCGACTGCTGTTTGCTTTCTGGTTCATATGCATAGATCCAAGATTCGTTACCTGTGTAGATGTTATACACAGCTTTTGAAGCACCACGATTGTATTTTGTGAGTATTTGTTTGCACCAATCGACACGAGCCTTTTTTTGAGCGATTGTCAAATTATGCGGAATCCAACGCGAACAAATCTTCTTCACGGCTAAATGTTCATGCAATATCTTATGTATGCTAGTCATACTAATGCCCAGGGATGCCTCAATCTCACGATATGTCACATGAAGATCTTGCATTATCAGTTCTCGCACAGCATCAATGTTTTCTGGCACATCGACCGCTTTTCGACGGCCTACTTTAGATTCGTCCGTGAGTGAACGACGGCCACGATTCAATTCACTAAACCAGTGATATTCAGTGCTTTTAGATGGTGCTTCATCGCCAAAAGTCGAAGTGAGTTGATCGATGCACTGTTGTTGAGATAATCCGTGTCGAAAGTCGTAGAAAATCATTGCTCGAAAATGTTTTCGAGTTAATTCCATTGTTGGCCTCCGATGAAATTTTCAAGTCCCTGTAACAAACAAAAATAGCATCCGTAAGCACAACGTTCTGGGTACATATACCATAGAAATGTCCAACTTTACGATGGATATATTAGATGTTACCTAGCAGCATTAGTGTTGCCAGTTCCGGATACATAAATAGCAACCTATGTACAACACAACAGAATGCTCAGTATTTTAGTAATGCACATTCCGAATAATAGATCAGCTTTGAATTTCAAGGTAGCACTCTCATCATAAATGCTAAAATTCCCCTGCCTGGTATTATGCATATCATCAAGTGGAGCAATAATGAAAGAATAGACAAAGCAGAAATATATGAGAATAGTTTTATTGAGCGTGTTAAGTATATGATATAGTCTGGCAGTGCGACATGTAACTCATACCATATACAGTAATTCATTCACATGCAACACAGATTCAAGAAGTGAAAGATTTGCATGTTTCCGCGATGTATATTGTTGTTGCTTAAATTTCTGAAAATATCACTTGTGACGTGCAATGAATTATACAGTTTTTCTACAATAAAAAAAAACATTTAAAAATTGCAATCTGAACGTTATTGGCCCAATCCAATCCAATCCAGCGGGTTATATGTGTGGAGACTTTCAGTTGATTGTGTATTGTCTTTTCTTCGACTTGTTAGGTATTTTATGTGATTGGACCTAGGTTTTCTTGAATAGTCGGTTCTAGCTTTCTCGCTACTGCCGCGGTACTCACTCATCTGCTTTCATCTTTTCATACTTCTCGAGGTGTGCGCATGAAATCGAGACTTGTGGACAGGTATAACAATTATAACTAAAGCCCGGATGTTCAGGCACTGAAAAGTATTAAAAATGGCAGGCAAAAAGGCAACGAAAAATTTAAAAAAAGGCAGTGTATGTCGAAAAAAAGGCAGTCAAGTTTCAGAAAGAGGCAGTGAAAATTGAAGAAGAGGCATTAAGAATTGAAGAGGACTTAAATTCTTCTTAAATTTTTAAAAATGTATTTACAAATAATAATTTGAATAACAAGGGTTATTGAAAAACGAAATCAAATAGAAGAAGAGAAATATAATTTTAAAAAAATATCTTGTCGGAATGACAAAGAGGAATTTTTTTTTGAAAAAGGCAGCGTAAGGTGAAATAGGCAAACAGGCAGCATAATGCCTTGTCGGAATGACAAAAGAGGCAAAAAAAGGCAAAAATTTTTGAGAAAGGCAGCGTAAGGTGAAATAGGCAAAAAAAAAAGGCAACATAAAGTATTGTTCAGAATGTTAAGAACCTTCGGATCGTTGTACTTTTGTGTTCAATTTTTGTCTACCAGCGTCGGAAACGAATGGGCATTTTGCCTAAAATCCGGGTTCTAATTATAACATTTCAAAACAAGAAAATTGTCGTGGTCGAACTAACATAAATATGAGAAATTAACAGTATTTAAAATAATTGACGATGATCCAAATTGCATTTCTCAGCACTGGTTGTAATGTACACTCCTGTTCATATACTATACAATACGTGTAATTGCGTAGAAATATATCCTTGGTGAATTGAGATGATGACGTCACGTGGAATCTTGCAAATCTGAGGGAAATAATAATTTGGCTGAGACAGTGGTTTCCCATCTGTGAAACAACACGAAAAAGTGATGTCACCCTTTAGACGCTATGCGGTTCAAACATAAAAAAAAGCTAATAATTAAGACCTACAACAATAGACACTTCATCTCGAAAAACGTGTCTATGGTAATCTTCTAAGGATAATTTGATACTCGAAGCGTAATTTAGTGGGGGGAGAAACAACATTTATGTTAAAAGATATCTAATTTTTGTTTCTTTCTTACAATTTATCGATAAAAATCTACTCGCTTTGAACTACGCCTGACCAAAGGAAAAATGGATTTGTTACGTGTAAAGCGTTCGCAGTCTTTTCGAAGTTTCGGATCATCAAGGTCAACTGTGGGTATTGGCAGTCGCACGCTATCTACATTAATAGACTTTTTCTACCAGGGTTTTCCAGAAGGCCGACCAGAAAATTTAAATAAGGAGCAATTGACGAGAGCAGTACGCGTACTGAAGATGGGGAACAGGATTCTCAAGGCAGAAAATTCTATAATGGAGAGTCGTTTGGAAAAGTTAGGCATGATAGTTGCCCGTCCTGAGCTTAAGGTGAGTCCATTACGAGCGATGTATCAGCTAGCCCTACCATCATCTCCTCCTTCAAGAGAAGGAGGCTCAGGATCAGCATACTCCAGAGTGCATCGGTCATCTTCTAGAACGTCATTACAAACAAAACCGTCACTTGGCTTTATCCAAAGCAAGAAATACGCTTTGAACCTTCAAGAAAAAGTATCTCTGGCTGAACTTACTCTCGAAAGGGCCCAAAAAGAGTATCGGGAATTCATAACCGCAACGAGTAAAACACTAGATGTCTTGAGAGTGAAGGCCGACTGCAAAGCTAAGGCGCTGAATGATGCCAAGAGAAGCCTTGAAGATCTTGCAAAATGGTACGAGAAGACCAAACTCTCGAGGACATTAACCGGAGAGAAGCTGATTGGCCACATGAATAGTTTAATCAATCAGTGGCACCACATTGGCCAAACTTTTAGTCGTAAGTCAGGGTCACTCAGAGTTAAACTTCGTCATCTCCAGCAGGAGATTAAGGAAAGCACTCGCGTCGGTAATACTTTGGTGCCGAGCGATCTAGACTATTTGAAGGCCGAGAACGTGCGGCTCAAAAAACAGCTTGATGCCAGTAATCAGAGCTACTTCGAACTTAAAAGTACTGTAGGCCAACTGACGGCGAAAGTGACCCACTCCAGGGTTCGGATGTCCGAGAAATCGTCGACGCTCAACAATTTCGCGCTTGCTCGCGAATCCAAGGAGAAGGAGCTGGAAAGCATGAACCAGCAGTTTAATGAAACCTTGGCGGAACTGGATAAGCTCGAGAATACATCCACGAAACTTTGTAACAAGGTACACACCTTCAACGCTCCCTCGGTTCCGGCCTATATCCAACTCAAAGCTCGGTTGGAGACTCGTCGTCAGAAATACAGATAGAGTATTGTCCAACAAAGAATTGATGAAATCGGATGGAGTCACATTCTTAGAGTTCGTTGAAAACTCCAGGGAGGTAGCTCGAGAGAAATGGGCAATAGGCGTCTTCAAGAAGTTACTCTCTGGTAAGGCCGGAAGAAAGGATTTTGAAGGGGCAAGGCGTACCCAAGCAAGACCAACGTTGGCAAGATTTCGGGCACCTCGAATGACGTTCCATGGGTCAATTTCACCTGAAGGTTGGCCAACTAAGCAAAATTCTCTCTTAGGAGTGCAGAATGAAGATGATATTTTCAGGACAGATCGTGATCAACTCGACCAAATGCACCTTTTGTCATCTGATGCAGAATCTCAATAATTCTCCACATGATTTAGAAAGCTTTATTCAGTTCATCATGAAGACAAACTACTGATTCTTTTACAGGTAGATAAAATTTATTGAAGACACTTCTCAGAAGAATCTACATGTTAGTTGGTCGTGTTTTATTGTTTTAATGTCAAGTTACTTGCCTTTTATTTTGTATTCTGTCCTTCTATGTTGTTTTAATACGTGTTTATTTTTTACATTGCAATTATTGTAACTTTTTAAACTATTACTAGTTCATAAGTTTTAAATAAAGTACTCCAGAATGACACTATTTATTCTTGATCTGCCACAAACTTCGCAATGGGCAACTAGCTCTTGGGTACTCAATTGATCTTACCACCAAGAGTTTCATTTTGAATTCCAGATTGTGCATGCGTTCCTTGTATTTATTTATTTTGAATTCATTCTATTCATCATTCATCTTCAACGTAGAAAAACCACATACACAGCAAAAAAATTCAAGGTAACAATTTATTACGTTCCTCCTGGACAGTTTACTACTCCTTGCTCCTGTCGCCGGGAACATAGGCCCATACTGGGTCTACACTGAGACTACCTAAGGATCATGTTAGGAAACTCGAACAGACTGTCTTTTTACACTGTATTTGGAAGTATCTGCTTTACATCCTCTTGGTAGTTGATGTGAAACTTGGTCCCTTACATTAAGAACTAAGAGTAATTGAAAATAAAATCCTTAGAAAAATATTTGGATCTAAAAGGGATGAGGAGACAGGTGAGTGGAGAAGGTTACATAATTTATAACTGTATAATTTGTATTCACGTCTTGATATTATTGGAATAATTAAATCAAGAAGACTTAGGTGGGCAGGCCATGTGGCACGAATGGGAGACGAAAGAAGAGTCTACAAGATTTTGGTTGGGAAACATGACGGCAAGAGACCTGTAGGAAGGCCAGGACGAAGATGGAGGGATAACGTTGAGATGGACATAATCGTAATCTGTAAGAATGGAAAAGATTGGATTCATCTTGCCCAGGATAGGGACAGATGGAAGGCTTGTGTTGCTGCAGCCATAAACCTTCGGGTTTAAGAAGGCTAGAGAGTTAGTTAGTTGGTAGTGGAGAGAGTAAGAGCTCTGGTACTTCGGTATTTACGCAGGAAAACCTGGTCCTTATTGCTGAGTCATTTCCAGTGACACCCAGGCTAGAGTTCCAGCAGAGATGATTCTTATACAGGAGTTCCAGATACAAGAACCACTGAGCTAGTAAACTGTCTGGAGTTCCAGGTAAACTACTTCCTTGTTCGTGCCCCCAGAATTTCCCCGGCTTGCTGGAGTTTCCAGTCATGATTGATAGATTTGGTTTGTTTTACTTCACATTTCTTCCACTCTAGTAGTGTATATTAGTTGTTTCTACGCCATACTTAGTAGGTATCGTCTTTCAGCCTCTTTTTTATCAATTGAATATCAGTTTTTAACATATTTTGACAATTTTTTGTCGATGTTTTAGCGTTTAAAGATGTTTTAGTAAAATTTCCCTTTTTTCCCACTCATACTTGGTAGGTATATCACGATCTTACGTGATATAACTTAACCTATTCATTTTTTTTATTACATGCTAAACTACACGAGAGCCTCTACGTGCTTAGACCTACTTTAGAGTAGTGCAGGTGGTCCGTTTCAACGTCAGAAAGTGAGGCTTGAAGTGAGGCTCGGTGAGGCTCGCCTTAATGGTGAGTAGTGCAGTTGGACCGTTTCAACGTCAGAAAGTGAGGCTCGAAGTGAGGCTCGGTGAGGCTCGCCTTAATGGTTTGCTCTTGTAAGGCATAAGCCTCATTTTCTCGCAGTGTTGCCAACACCTTACTCGATCACGATCTTACGTGATATAACAACATATCTTACGATTTTTTTACGATCTTCAGTGATATAACTTAACCTATCATTTTTTTTATTTGCACACCGAACTAACTTACATTATATTTTATATAACCTAAAAAAATGTGTTGATTTTTTTTTAGTATGTGGCAATTTTTTTACGAAATTTTTTAAAACTGTTCCGTGACCCTCTCGTTCTTCACGTCGTACGCGAAGGACTTCTCGGCGACCAGGATGACGCTACACACGGTATCCTCGGGCAGCGCGTCGTGGAACTCGCAAACGATCTTGATGTTGGTGCGATCGTTGACCACCACCTGCTTCCTCTTCGTCGTGTTGTTGTAATGTTCTCTTCCCCTCTTCTCTTGTAAAAGGCTATGCTGTTGTTTTAGACACTTGTCTTAGGGTGAGTTGTTGTATTTTATTGCCCGAAATATAGCTCGGTGCCCCCCCAAACAGGTTTTTCCTAAGTCTTACCGTTTCCAAGATAACTCTGTTTCTGGTCGCCATTTTGGATTTCCGAACATAGGTTCTATTCATATTTTACTCACATATAGGCGTACATGATGAATCAGCAAACAGATTTTTCCTAAGTCTTACCGTTTCCAAGATAATCCCACTTCCGGTCGCCATATTGGATTTCCGAACATAGGTTCTATTCATATTTTACTCACATATAGGCGTACATGATGAATCCGCAAACAGATTCTTGCTAAGTCTTACCGTTTCCAAGATAACCCCACTTCCGGTCGCCATTTTGGATTTCCGAACATAGGTTCTATTCATATTTTACTCACATATAGGCGTACATGATGAATCAGCAAACAGATTCTTGCTAAGTCTTACCGTTTCCAAGATAACCCCACTTCCGGTCGCCATTTTGGATTTCCGAACATAGGTTCTATTCATATTTTACTCACATATAGGCGTACATGATGAATCAGCAAACAAATTTTTCCTAGGTCTTACCGTTTCCAAGATAACCCCACTTCCGGTCGCCATTTTGGATTTCCGAGCATAGGTTCTATCCATACTTTTTCTCACGTATAGGCGTACGTGATGAATCCGCAAACAGATTTTTCCTAAGTCTTACCGTTTCCAAGATAACCACACTTCCGGTCGCCATTTTGGATTTCCGAACATAGGTTAGTAGTACAGTACATGTTCCTTCCACCCCAACCCTGATTTTTTGACCTCTAAGAAAATCGCACCAAAACCTCAAAAACTCACTTTCTCTCCACGTTCCGCGCCTTATTTATTGCGCTGACGATGTTTCACAGCGCAGAAAAGCCGGTACGAGAAAAAACACTTTCTCATCCTTGAAGTACGAATGCACCTTATCGTAATTTTTTTCTAAGTCCGGGCCAATGTTTATATATCGTGACCTTTGTAAACCTCTCGGGAACGATGTGCCACACATGCACACACGCGCCTCTCATTATTTCTGTATTGTGACGCAAGCAAACAACCAAAATAATAATAATTGTATTTTTTTTAGGATTCCTGGCTCCTATAACCCCTCCAGGGTGCGTGGTGCCCAACCAAAAAAAAAATTTTCTAACGGCTGCGGTTAGATAACCACACACCTCTGTAGAGTTTCACGTGTTTTTTTCTCAAAGGTCCTATGGGACACCTCTGTTTGTCAAAAATTCGAGATATTTGCAATTTAACGCAGGACTTGGAAAACATTTTCGGAAAATTTTTGGTTCCATGACGACCTATGTTTATTTTGGTATGGGAGGACAGAGGACACCGAGACTCGACCAACGCACTAAACTCGACCTTTCTACGACTATTCGTTCAAAAGTTAGGAGTGATCAAAGTTTTGGAGGGTGGGTTAACTTCTTACCCCTTGACCGCAGGACCATCAAAACTTGGTACACGTATTCTACACCTCCAAACTCGACAGGGGGTATCTAACGATACCGGATGGAGGTGTTTTTCGATATATTTTTTCGATAACTCTTACCATTTTCGAGATATTTGCAATTTAAGATTTTTTAACGCTATATAAAATAACATACCTGAAAATTGTATCGCTATATACTACATTTTTTGATTTCTGTGATTTTGGAGAAAGCAATGACATCCACCACCAGTTTCAATCGTAAAAATGATAAAACTGAATGTGTTACTTGTGGGAAGCTAATCTCAAGGAACAATTTATCGGCACACAGGGCAAGATGTAACGAAACAGCTTCGAGTTTAAATCCTTCGTTACCTTCTAAGCCTTGTGCTCGATGCGGAAAGATGATCAGCATTGCAAATTTAAGTAAACACCTGAAAATTTGCAAACCATCGACCGAACAAGGAACATTGAAAAGAAAAATCGAGCCTGGTTTTTTTGTTCGATGATAAAAAACTCTTGTTGTACTATCGACTTTTTTCGTATTCGGAAAATAGATCAACGTATACTTTTATGGAATTATTTTACAATTTATTTTTTAGAATATTTATCACGGATGTTTTCGTTTCACGCAAGAAACTAAGAATGTCGCAGCTTGGTTCCGAAGTAAAAGAGAAATCCTGAATATGACGGTTAAATGCGGATCTAATTGGTTTTCGTTCATCGGATAATTTAACTTGTTTGGAAGTAGAAGCTTCGGTTCCTGGATCATCGATTTTTCTTTTCAATGTTCCTTGTTCGGTCGATGGTTTGCAAATTTTCAGGTGTTTACTTAAATTTGCAATGCTGATCATCTTTCCGCATCGAGCACAAGGCTTAGAAGGTAACGAAGGATTTAAACTCGAAGCTGTTTCGTTACATCTTGCCCTGTGTGCCGATAAGCTGTTCCTTGAGATTAGCTTCCCACAAGTAACACATTCAGTTTTATCATTTTTACGATTGAAACTGGTGGTGGATGTCATTGCTTTCTCCAAAATCACAGAAATCAAAAAATGTAGTATATAGCGATACAATTTTCAGGTATGTTATTTTATATAGCGTTAAAAAATCTTAAATTGCAAATATCTCGAAAATGGTAAGAGTTATCGAAAAAATATATCGAAAAACACCTCCATCCGGTATCGTTAGATACCCCCTGTCGAGTTTGGAGGTGTAGAATACGTGTACCAAGTTTTGATGGTCCTGCGGTCAAGGGGTAAGAAGTTAACCCACCCTCCAAAACTTTGATCACTCCTAACTTTTGAACGAATAGTCGTAGAAAGGTCGAGTTTAGTGCGTTGGTCGAGTCTCGGTGTCCTCTGTCCTCCCATACCAAAATAAACATAGGTCGTCATGGAACCAAAAATTTTCCGAAAATGTTTTCCAAGTCCTGCGTTAAATTGCAAATATCTCGAATTTTTGACAAACAGAGGTGTCCCATAGGACCTTTGAGAAAAAAAACACGTGAAACTCTACAGAGGTGTGTGGTTATCTAACCGCAGCCGTTAGAAATTTTTTTTTTTGGTTGGGCACCACGCACCCTGGAGGGGTTATAGGAGCCAGGAATCCTAAAAAAAATACAATTATTATTATTTTGTTTGTTTGCTTGCGTCACAATACAGAAATAATGAGAGGCGCGTGTGTGCATGTGTGGCACATCGTTCCCGAGAGGTTTACAAAGGTCACGATATATAAACATTGGCCCGGACTTAGAAAAAAATTACGATAAGGTGCATTCGTACTTCAAGGATGAGAAAGTGTTTTTTCTCGTACCGGCTTTTCTGCGCTGTGAAACATCGTCAGCGCAATAAATAAGGCGCGGAACGTGGAGAGAAAGTGAGTTTTTGAGGTTTTGGTGCGATTTTCTTAGAGCTCAAAAAATCAGGGTTGGGGTGGAAGGAACATATACTGTACTACTAACCTTTGTTCGGAAATCCAAAATGGCAACCGGAAGTGGGGTTATCTTGGAAACGGTAAGACTTAGGAAAAATCAGTTTCCGGATTCATCACGTACGCCTATACGTGAGAAAAAGTATGAATAGAACCTATGCTCGGAAATCCAAAATGGCGACCGGAAGTGGGGTTATCTTGGAAACGGTAAGACCTAGGAAAAATTTGTTTGCTGATTCATCATGTACGCCTATATGTGAGTAAAATATGAATAGAACCTATGTTCGGAAATCCAAAATGGCGACCGGAAGTGGGGTTATCTTGGAAACGGTAAGACTTAGCAAGAATCTGTTTGCTGATTCATCATGTACGCCTATATGTGAGTAAAATATGAATAGAACCTATGTTCGGAAATCCAAAATGGCGACCGGAAGTGGAGTTATCTTGGAAACGGTAAGACTTAGCAAGAATCTGTTTGCGGATTCATCATGTACGCCTATATGTGAGTAAAATATGAATAGAACCTATGTTCGGAAATCCAAAATGGCGACCAGAAACAGAGTTATCTTGGAAACGGTAAGACTTAGGAAAAATCTGTTTGGGGGGCACCGAGCTATATTTCGGGCAATAAAATACAACAACTCACCCTAAGACAAGTGTCTAAAACAACAGAATAGCCTTTCACAAGAGAAGAGGGGAAGAGAACATTACAACACGACGAAGAGGAAGCAGGTGGTGGTCAACGATCGCACCAACATCAAGATCGTTTGCGAGTTCCACGACGCGCTGCCCGAGGATACCGTGTGCAGCGTCATCCTGGTCGCCGAGAAGTCCTTCGCGTACGACGTGAAGAACGAGAGGGTCACGGAACAGTTTTAAAAAATTTCGTAAAAAAATTGCCACATACTAAAAAAAAATCAACACATTTTTTTAGGTTATATAAAATATAATGTAAGTTAGTTCGGTGTGCAAATAAAAAAAATGATAGGTTAAGTTATATCACTGAAGATCGTAAAAAAATCGTAAGATATGTTGTTATATCACGTAAGATCGTGATCGAGTAAGGTGTTGGCAACACTGCGAGAAAATGAGGCTTATGCCTTACAAGAGCAAACCATTAAGGCGAGCCTCACCGAGCCTCACTTCGAGCCTCACTTTCTGACGTTGAAACGGTCCAACTGCACTACTCACCATTAAGGCGAGCCTCACCGAGCCTTCAAGCCTCACTTTCTGACGTTGAAACGGACCACCTGCACTACTCTAAAGTAGGTCTAAGCACGTAGAGGCTCTCGTGTAGTTTAGCATGTAATAAAAAAATGAATAGGTTAAGTTATATCACGTAAGATCGTGATATACCTACCAAGTATGAGTGGGAAAAAAGGGAAATTTTACTAAAACATCGCTAAACGCTAAAACATCGACAAAAAATTGTCAAAATATGTTACAAACTGATATTCAATTGATAAAAAAAGAGGCTGAAAGACGATACCTACTAAGTATGGCGTAGAAACAACCAATATACACTACTCACTCTCGACTAATCGCGAAAATAAGGATGAGAGATGATGTGATGAAATTTATAAATGGATACTCACAGAGAACACCCATTATCAAGCCAGGATTCGAACCCGAGATCACCGGAGTCGCGTAGGAAAGAATGTCAGTAACTGAACACACGAAATCGAGCACACAAATGCACATTTCCTAATGTAAGATGCTTCCTCCTTTGTAAGCAATAAAGCGATTTACAGTTTCTGGCCTCAGATAAATTAAATATACTGATGGGTATATATACTTGTTACATAGAGGATGTTTCTGTGACCGTGTTACAGACTTGCAGGGATGATGGAAGGGAACAAACGCAACAAAATGAGATAGGGAACCCTGGTCCAGAAATGCCCCAGTCAAAAGTTACAAGCCAAAACCTTCGAAGGGCAGGCAATGTAGCCTCATGTACGTCATCCCGGTCAATTATAAGGAAAAACAAAAGAAAATGTTTAGTTTCCCACGACTAAAGAAAGTATCCTGGTAGTGTAGAATGGGAATGACGTCACGGAAGCGGAACTTGCAGGTACGGAGGTACCTAGCTGTTCCGTCCCTCACTCTCCTCCGATGCAGACTCTTGGTCACTCCTCTTTGGTTTTTCCTTAAGTTTACGAGGATTTGGTAATATACAGTGGGGTGAAGTGTCTTGTGTGCATGGCACTTCCTTCCTATAGATTTATTGTAATTAGTTTGGGGTTTCTAGTTTCCTTAATTTTCCTGTCTATATATGTTGCTTCATCTCACTTGCATTCCTGAATCCAAAATGTGTCCCTATTCCATTTATTTAGATCTGTTATAAGAGATTAAGTCAAGTATAATGGTGCCTTTGTTATAATTTAAGTTTTGGTAAAATTGATTTGAGAAACTTAGGTGATTTATGTTAAGAGAGTTGATTTTATTCTGAAGTTCATTTAGAATGTCGCCTAAAATCCTTAAGGTAAACTCTCCATTGGATGGAAAAGATATATTTGATTTCTTAACAAATAAAACTTACGTAAATTTTATTTGAATCTTTCATTTGTTGAAAAGAAAAAGTATAAAAGGTGAAATAGTCTCGCTTTCACGTGATAATTTCCACTGCAATTAATAGATAATTTGTTGTTTGTAGAATCTCTCAAATTTAGTATTTATTTAACTTAAACTCTGCCACAGCAACCACACAACGCGGAGGGGAACCATAAAAGAAAGGGGAAAAAATCCACCGCGCATGCCCTGGAGAAGACGTAACGTCAAACTCGACGTGTGTAGTCTAGAAGCACGCCACAGTTAATTGGGCCAGTGTACACTGTGTTTCTGAGAGACATCCTCCGCGAATTACTGGAACATGTCCCACTTCTCGTTCGTCTACGCATGTGGTTTCAGTATGATGGGGCCCCAGCCCACTTCGTAGCTGGTGCTCGTGATATTCTCACGCAGATCTTCCCTCAGCGGTGGATAGGGAGAGGCAGACCTGTTGCTTGGCCTGCTCGTTCACCTGATCTGACCCACTTGATTTTTTTTTGTGGGGTCATGTAAAAAGTGTTGTCTAAAAGACACCTGTGAGTAAAGTAGAGGAACTTTTGGCAAGAATCCTTGCAGCCTGTGATCTGGTCCCAACGACTCCTGGGATATTACAGCGGATGCGACAGACCTTATTGCGACGCTGTCATGCTTGTATCGAGGCAGGGGGCCTCACGTTGAACAACAGCTGTAATGATGGCTGTAGTTACTACTCATAAAAGCCACTACAGTGATTCTTCTGTGTTGGTTTTCCACTTCTCCAGACATATTTTATTGTTCCCCTCTGCGTTGTGCGTGGTTCCCTGCCCTTCGAGAGTTTTGGCTTGTAACTTTTGACTGAGACATTTCCGGACCAAGGTTCCCGATCTCATTTTGTTGCGTTTGTTCCCTTCCATCATCCCTGCAAATCTGTAACACGGTCACAGAAACATCCTATATAACATGACAAATAAATATTGCCAGATGTTTAAAACAAGTAATAAGATTTTCATTTCAATACTTTAGAATAGGGACAATGTCTCTCACTCACCCCCCCCGCCCCCAAATGTCAACCTCACTTCCACGTAGTACACCTAGCATTTACCAGACTATTGACACTCTGGTGTCTGAACTTAAAGCCAGTATAATCCTGTGAGGCCCGTGTTGTGTCATCTCTGTATGTTTGTGTTTGTCCCTTCCATATCATCTTATCACCGTTCATCCTCATCTTCGCGATTAGTCAAAAGTGGCAGAAAATCGAAGTTAAATTAAACAAATAAATCAATAAAACAATAGAGATACTAGAGACACGGATCGAATCGGATATTCACTCTTTGCTGTTTCAGTACATCTATTCCAACAATTCATGTATTACTGGCTGCGCTATTGTTGTTTTCACAATTGTGCGAGAGAGGTAACGTTGACGATAATCAAAAAGCAAGAAAGGACAGCAGAATCACACATAGTGTATGAACTGGAAAAAGGACAGTCCTTAACGGAAGAGATAATTCATATTCGTAATCGAGAAGAGAAACCTGATTTCGCCATTTGTCAACTTGTTGCTCTGTGCTAGTTCGTGTGCAATCGAGAACCATGCTGTTATCAAGAACCTCCATTGTGTCGGAGAACGTGGACTTTCCCAAGGGAAGCTATTCCATTCACTCGCGGGCTACCTTCTTATACCCCTCTGGAGCAGCGATTTTCGACAATTTCTATGCAGACCTGCCTGAAGGCCGACCCGACACACTGACGGACCGTGAGCTAGCAAGCGCGGTGAGAATTCTTAGAAAAGGCAACAGGCTTCTCAAAGCCGAAACCGAAGCGATAAACTCCCGATTGGTCAAGCTTGGATTGCAGGCGACGGAACCCGAAGTCCATTCGGCATCGACGTCCGCATCAAAAGTGACCCCGTCGTCATCTAGTAGGGCTTGCACACCAGAAGAGATGCAAGGAGCTGCTGGGATGGCCGCCAGAAGAGGGATTTTAAATAGACAACAAAAGATCCCCTTAGTGGACTACGTTATGGAAAGGTGCAGAGAAGAACATCAAAGGTTTCTTCTTAAAGCGTCCGAACGTCGTTTTGATCTGAAACAGAGCCACGAGTCTTTACAGAAAACGGTCGGCGAGATGAAAGAAATTGTCAAGGACCTCGTGAATTGGCACGAAATGCTGCAGGGATCTCGAATGTTAACAGGAGAGAAACTGGCAAAGTACTTGGAGAGTGTATGCATGAAGTTAGAGCACTCCTCGCGTAAGATCTCGTCACTCTCAAGTACGATGAGGAGAAGGTTGACGGAAGCTCAAAGGCAAGTGAAGGTCAGGGCGGACCTCATGAAGACATTGGTAGCAGGCGATTTCGAATACATGCTCATCCAAAACCGCAACCTGAAGCAAGACCTTGATGAGAAAGTCCAACGTATCTTGGAAGTCAAGTCGACGCTGACAGAGTGCATCGAGAAGGTGAGTCATCTCCGAGTGAACCTCAACGATAAATCAAAGACGCTCAACAACTTGGTGGACGCTAAGAAATCCAAAGAGAGGGCTATGGATATAAACCAGAAAGCGATACGGAGAGAGCAAGCCGATTTGGAAAGCAGTCAAGAGACACTGAAAGAACTTCAGGAGCTCGTCGAGACCCACAAAGGTCCCACGCTCATGAGCTACATCGAGGAGAAGATGAAACTGGAACAACTACGCAGCAGAGAGGAGAGGTGGTCGCAGAAACAGTTAATGCAGAAGTCGGTAACTCAGACATTCTATCATTACCTGGAAGAGTCCAAGATTGAGGCGGTGCACAAATGGGCTATAGATGTGTTCAAAGACATAGCACACTCCACAGTTCGGCGCAGAGCGATAGCAACAGCTAGTTATCCCGAAGCTTGCATAATCAAACCGACGATAGTAAGATTCCAGGCACCCTCCTTGAATAAGAGGGTACGTGCACTTCGACAAAAACCTCCAGATTTGAAATGGGAACTCTGAAAGTAACTGAGCGCTCACAAAAATAAATCATCATTTAACCATGACACAGATTCGACTCTACGAATGCAGCAGAAATCCGAACACGCTCCTCTACAGCAAAACCATTAATGTCGCTATTAGGTGTACCATGCGGCAAATATATTCATGGAATTTATCTTGTTAATCGGCGTAAATAGAGCAAACTTAACATAAGCCAAAACCGAATAGGTAACATATCAAGAAGTGCTGTGAGCTACATTAGTGTATCTAAAAGCTCTGTCAAATCTTCACTTTTCTGTGAATGTAAATGTATTAATTGCAGATGTTTTATCTCTTGAGTATTTTCAATCTATTCGAAATCGACACTTTTCTGTTCTTTTGTAATTGAACAGACAGCTTCTTAAACAGTATGTGCCACTTTTTGTTTTAGACAATGTGTATATGTATCCTGATTACTGACAATTTGACCGTTTTCTATTGTTAATTTTAAACAAAATGCAAAGAACAGCAGTTGTTACATACTTTTGGCAATAAAAAAATGTCCTGTAACACGTTACGTGATTATCTATAAAACAAACTAAGAAAATGTTATACACAACTATATCAAGTAGAAAGATGCTTCAGCCAAGTTCCGTTATGTCTTATATTTTAGTATAATTGTATCCAATTCATTCTAATCTTAAATTTCTATTTTAGGGTACAACTGTTTTCAATTAAGATTGAGTTAAGATTGGAACGAAAACAACTTCTAATTTCTTTCGTTTCTCTTTATATTGAATATCAATGTCATGTTGAACTATTTTGTTGCAAAGATTAGTTTCCAGCGAAATATTTTATGGAAATTAGTCTGTATGAAATATGTGGAGTTTGTATACAGAGAGAAAAACTTCATTTTCGTGCTTGTTACAGAAGTACTTGTGTGAAATGAATTGTAGAATGTCTTAATTACCAGCTTTTGGAATCAACTGAAATAATAGGAAACAATGTCAAATTATGATACGAATATTATTTTTTAATATGAAATAATATTAGGTTGAAATAATAATAACAATAACCCTAATTATTCTAACAGGCATAATTGCGATACGTTGTGAACACTTCTTATAGGTTGTTACGTTCCTAGTATTTATTCTATCCTTTACTCGTGTAGTCGGGGCATCAAGACACTAATGGTCTACACTGAAACCTATCTCAGGGTAGGCGTAAGAAAAGTCCAACCACTGTTTATAGTTTAACGGTAAATGTTTATTTTTTCACCAAGATATTTACATCTTGTCGGCAGGCAACTCGAATACCGGAATTTGAATGTAGTTACTTTTTTATAATATACGTAGATAAAAAGACTAGCTCGACGAACAACTCTGAGGTTGCCAGACTATGATTTATAGAAGAGCGGTTTTACCCTATTCACTTCTACCTAGACTCGGTATCCTCGCCTGAGGTGGCCAATCTAGGATCTTTAGAAGAGCGGAATTACCCTATTCACTTCTACCTAGACTTGGTATCCTCGCCTGAGGCGGCCAATCTACGATTTATAGAAGAGCGGAATTACCCTATTCACTTGTACCTAGACTTGGTATCCTCGCCTGAGGTGGCCAATCTAGGATTTATAGAAGAGCGGAATTACCCTATTCACTTCTACCTAGACTTGGTATCCTCGCCTGAGGTGGCCAATCTAGGATTTATAGAAGAGCGGAATTACCCTATTCACTTATACCTAGAGTCGTTTTCACGTTCAGAAGACACAACGGCACTTATGGAGAAACCGCACAGTGTTGCCAATACAGCGCTAGCTCATGTCGCCGGGAAATGATGACCTTCCTTCACAATGAAGGTGTTACATATTTTGTATATATAATGATAATTATATGTAATTATTAATATTAATATTATACTGTGAACGTTACAGTTATCCTTTTTACTATGATCCATTGCGATCACTACACACGCAAGTGTAATGCACTAATATGACACTTCAGAAATCACTTAAAAAAGTAAAAATCACTGAGCGATCACACAACTGAAAACACTTTTTCGAGAGAGGGAAAAAGTCTAAACATACCAAAGCAGATCTCTCACTCAAGTAAGGGGAACCTGGCACATGGGTTAGATTAAGTTGCAACCCAAAGAAACAAATGAGTTATGGCCCACGTGAACTGATAAAACGTGAATGACTCAAGCAAGGCATGTTATATTTCTATCTTGAAGCCCCATATTTTGTCACGTGTTGGAAAGCCTTTCAAAGGTTAATATGGTGTCTATGAATTTATGTGTACGTTGGAAACTGAAAGGTGATCTTCATTTCAGTATTAATGTCGACAGTAATGTAAACAAAAACAACGTGTATTTGCGACAGCACTAATGTTGCTCACAATAGCAGCATTGGAAATAATTGTCAATTATTAAATTTAAGTAATTACAATTCTATTATAACAAACTGCATGAAGTTTATATTTTTACTGAATGGAAATAAAATAACAACTGCAAAACTTTGTGGTGATTAGCCGGAATGCTGCGGTGAGCCAGCTCAAGATGGCCAGACAACGTCTTACTTCGCGCGCGGTTCGGGTTAAAAAGAAACTCCAAATGCATGGAAGTAATATTTCTGGGAACCTTTGAGTGGTTATAAAAAATAATTTCATTATTTTCTCCACAACTTTGTCGCTGGAAGTTTTTAATTGGAATTACTGAACAAGAAATGGCCAGCGACGACATTTTCTACTGCACGAATATAAAAAATCTCCACATACTTTATTTGAATATTTTTTAATGCAAATATGCTTTAAAATATTGATAAATTCTGAGTACCACCATCACCTATGACAATTAAAAAACAATGTCAATTTTTTAATAATGAATGCTTCAATTTTACGGCATGTTTCAACGTTAAGAATGAAAACAATGTAAAAATTGTGTTTTCACAGAAAATTTGCGTTTTTAATTTATTTAAAATTATGTAAGCAAGTTACCAGTTTTTTGTGTTCACCATCGTATCCTCTACAAAATTTCCTGAAAAACTGCAGGAACCGATTTTACTTAAGCTAAATTTGTAAATCAAGAAATTTCACAACAGTGCGCTCGTATTTCCCATAAGAAAAGCATTGCCCGTAAGAGCCCATTGTGTCTTCTGAACGTGAAAACGACTCTAGACTTGGTATCCTCGCCTGAGGTGGCCAATCTAGGATTTATAGAAGAGCGGAATTACCCTATTCACTTCTACCTAGACTTGGTATCCTCGCCTGAGGTGGCCAATCTAGGATTTATAGAAGAGCGGAATTACCCTATTCACTTCTACCTAGACTTGGTATCCTCGCCTGAGGCGGCCAATCTAGGATTTATAGAAGAGCGGAATTACCCTATTCAATTCTACCTAGACTTGGTATCCTCGCCTGAGGTGGCCAATCTAGGATTTATAGAAGAGCGAAATAAATTACTCACTTCTACCTAGACTAGGTATCCACAACATACTTCCTTTCTTAGCCAAAATGCGGGGTACTTACACTCAAGCTCTTATCCTCGAACTCCTGCCTTTAGGCAATTTTATTATACAAAATAGTGAAGTCACTTTAGGCGATTTTTTTCGAAATAAAGGAACTAATTCATATCAAGCTGAAATTTGGTATATAACATCCTAGTAACATTAGTAACAACATACCAAAAGTCCCAGGCGATCACCCTTACTCATCAGCCTGCCTGATGAGACGGCAAATATTAAAGACTATTGTCGTACCTTACATATCAAACCCATTTGCCAAATTCCATTCTGTTACAAGTAAATTCCATTCTCATGCGAAATATTGAAATTATCGGCCGTGCTTCCAATATGGCGCCGTTACCTACCGTGTCAATGATCTGTAGAAAACTTAACATGTTGTAATTGATGTTAGTAGAGTTAGAAGAAAGATATATATCCAACAGCAATACCTTGTCAATTAATTCTTTAGTTAGTGAAATCTGGAAGTTATCCGCCATTTTTCAATTTGGCGTACCTAGCGGTAGGGTGATCGCCTGGGACTTGTTATGTTGTTACTAATGCCACTAGAATGTTAAATACCAAATTTCAGCTTCTTATGAATTATAGTTCCCTTACTTCGTGAAAACTTTCATTGTCCGCCATTTTCCAATATGGCGGACTTAGCGTAAGGGTGATCGTCTGGGACTTTTGATACGTTGTTACTAATGTTACTAGGATGTTATATACCAAATTTCAGCTTGTTATGAATTATAGTTCGCTTATTTCGTGAAAACTTTCATTGTCCGCCATTTTTCAATATGAGTTAACAATTCTTTCTTTAACGTAGATAAATCTTCTTACATTTGGAACTCAACTCAACAAAGTTTTATTGGACTTACAGCTTTACAGGTGGCTGTTTATGCATAAGATAACATTTTACACACAAATTTCAAAAACGCTCTTAAATACAATTTTATATAACTACATTAACTCATTCATTAACAGAAATATATTATAATTTTATATTAGCTTTTCTCAAAAAAGCAAGTATAACATCCAATTCTAACATCTGGAGCTTACAACATTGATGTCATATTAATGGGAAAAGAAACATTAATTTTTGATAATGTTTTGTATAAAAACTTTCTTTTCTCTGAGTGAATTGACCAATCCAAAACTTACATTTGGTAAATTACAAACTCAACTCAACTAATCTTTATTGGACTTGCAGCTTACAAGTGGCTGTTTATGCCCAGCATACATTATAAGTACATAAGATACATTTTTAATATAAATTTTACACACAAAATTCATAAACGCTCTTAAACACAATTTTATATAACTACATTAACTCATTCAGTAACAAAAATATATTATAATTTTATATCAGCTTTTCTCAAAAAAGCAAGTATAACATATCCAATTCTAATATCTGGAGCATACAACATTGAAGTCATATTAATAGGGAAAGGAACATTAATTTTTGACAATGTTTTGTATAAAGTCTTTCTTCTCTCTGAGTGAATTGGACATTCCAAATTAATATGATGAGCATCACCCCTTAAATCACCACAGTCACAATTCGGAGATTTTAAAATGTGTATTTTAAATAAATGATGATATGTTCTCGCGTGACCACTTCTTAGTCTATTTATTAAAACAATTGCATTTCTTGAACCTTTACAATTATAAAACCAAGGTTTTTTCCTAGTGTAATCAACATAAGGACGATAACTTTCACCAACGCTTTCTAATGCATTATTACACCATAAGTTCCATTCTTCAAAAATTTTCTTCTTAACCCTCGGCAGAAGATCTGTGTAATGCAATGGTAACTGGATTGTTTCATTCATCTGAGCAGCTTGTTTTGCATATCTGTCTGCTTGTTCATTTCCGTAAATATTAATGTGTGATTTTACCCACACATAATGAACTACCTTTCCATTGCTAATTAAGCTATTAGTTGCACGAATACAATTGATGACATATGGTGATATTTTAAATAAATTTTTATAATTAGATTGTATTGCTTGTAAAACACTTTGCGAATCAACCAGTATTAGAAATTTCTGTTCAGGAACTGTACCAATATAAATCAAAGCTTGATATACCGCATATATTTCTGCTGTAAATATGGATGCCTCCACTGGTAACCTAAACATTTTTGATATATTTCTTTCAGTATCATAAAGAGCTGCTCCTACTCCACTTTCAGTTTTAGACCCATCTGTATATATATGATAAAAGTCTTCCCAAGATTCTCTAAACTCAGCTGAATTATTATATTTCGGGAAATATATATTTTGAATTTGTTGTGTGGGAAATTCTAACGAGTACACTGGCAATGTTCTTGCTATGAGTACTTGACTACATTCATGATGATATTTACTAAATAGTTGTACCCAAAGCGTAGCTGATTTATCATTGGTTATTCCTGAATCATGCAGCTCTAAAAGATTTAATAAAACATCATTGAAAGGATGCCATGGTGAATGTTGAATTTTAAATAACATTTTTATAGCAATTAACTTTATCCTCACAGAAACCGAACATTCTACTGACTCCATATATACCACTACATTAGGAGTACTGTTCATTAATCCCAAACATCTTTTTAGAATTTTTCGTTGCTGGACTTCTAGTGAAGAAAGTTTTGTTACTGGAAGATTACACAAGACCATTTATCCATAATCTAATACTGCTCGATAATAATTCTTATAAAACATAAGCATGCTGGTAGGATGTGCTCCCCATTTGGTATTCGCCATAGCTTTAAATAAATGAAATATTTTATCGGATCTATTTTTCATCATATTTATTTGATACTGCCATGATAATGAAGCATCAAAGTATACACCTAGATATTTTACTTGTGAAACAATTGGAATTTGTAATCTCCTAGGAATAATGTTGAAAATATTTTGAAGGCCCTTATGCTTAAATACTACTATTTTGGACTTTTCTAAAGATATTGATAATTTTTTCTGCTTTAACCATTCGTTAAATTCTATTAATTTATATTCAAACATTGCAAAATCTTTTAAGTGATTGTTTGAGTCTAAATATATACATACATCATCAGCATATTGTAGAAACTGAAATGGGGAATCTATTATTGTTTTAATATCTGATAAATAAACATTAAATAATAATGGGCTAAGAGGACTTCCCTGTGGTAGTCCTTGTCCAATATATATTGGACCTACCATTTCTGAACCAAAATGAAAATAAAGTTGTCTTTTAGATAACAATTTCCATGTCATTATGAGTATACAATGCGGCACTTTTAGTAATTGTAGTTGTCTCAATAGAACAGTAATATCTACGTTGTCATATGCACTTTGAATATCAATAAAGGCTGAAAGTACTGATTGGTTTCTTTTAATAACGCTATAAATATGAGAAGATAATGTTACTAATGCATCCTGGGTTCCATAACCTTTACGAAATCCCATTTGTCTGGGCGAAAATACCTTTTGACCTTCCATAAACCACTCTAATCTTTTTAATAAAAGCTTCTCGAAAATTTTTGCCAGTACGGAACTTAGAGCTATTGGGCGATATGACTGACCCAACGAAGGGTTTTTCCCTGATTTTAGAATTGGTATAATAATTTGAGAGGTCCATGCAACGGGAATTTTACCCGATAGAAATATTTGATTGAAAATTTTACATAACATGCTTAGTGCATTCTGTGGAAGATTTCGTACCATAGAATACGTAATTCCGTCAATGCCAGGAGCAGAATCTTTAGACCCTTGAAGAATTTCATGAATTTCATTTACAGTGATAGAGGATGTGAACCCCTTTGCGTATTTTGATGTAGATGAGAACGTGTAGAATATATTAGGAGGTTCACAGGCTGATGTAAAGGGTGTAGGAATGACTTTATTAATAAAATCGGTTTTCCATTCAGTGGACAAAGGTAAAGTCCGACTTACATGTGCTTTTCTAAGTGATCTGAACTTGCGCCATACGACGTCTAATTTTGTGTTAGGGTTTATTTCTTCGCAATATTTTTGCCATGAAAATCTCTTAACCTTTATATATACTTTTCTAGATTTTGCAGTAGTTCGTTTCAAATTTATCAAAGTTGCAGGTGAAGGAGCACTTACAAATTGTTTCAATGCTTGTATTCGCTTCCTTTTTGCTTGAAAACATTCTTCATTCCACCAATCTATTTTAGGAAAATTTCGATCATATTGCGGTTTTAGTCGGGGACAGGCATAATCCATAACTTGAGTTATTATATCCACAAATTTTTCATATTGTACAGTATATTGGTTTTGATACTCTTTAGCTGAAAATTTTAAGTCTAAAACTGAATTATATTTCATCCAATCTGCCCTCTTTACGCTCCACTTACGAATTGTTTTTTTTGTTTTATTAATTTTGGAAATTTTTGAGATAATGTTAGCGTGATAAAACATGGAAAATGATCACTAGTTCGTAAATCAAAATCTATTTCCCACACAAAATCAAAACACTGATTATCAGATATTAAAGTCAGATCAATAGAGGACATATTATTTCCATTTGGTGGAACATGTGTTGGAGATCCATCATTTATAACTGTCAAGTTATTATAATCCATCCAATCTTCAACTGTCTTTCCCAAAGTATCAATTCTATGATCACCCCACAATGTATTATGACAATTAAAATCTCCTGTTATGATAAAGGGATGTTGAAAGCCAGATATAATAGAATTTAGATGAGAGCTCTGTATTTGTTGCGAAGTATAATGAGATGGAATATACAAGCTAATAATATTATAAAGTAAGTTGTTTAACTGAATTTTTATACCGACCACTTCTACATTATATTTGGAAAATAAATCATGTGTTGAATTAAACTGAATTTGTTGAAATGGTACACTTTCATGAACAAAAATTCCCACACCCTTATTTCGCACATTATAATAATTTAATATACTATGATAGTGAGCAATATGAATATTTTCTGATTTTAAACCCCATACCTCACTAACGCAAATAATTAACGGGTGACACTCATCTATTAATTTAATTAATTGAAGTTTCCTTGCAGAGAAGGATCTTAAATTCCATTGTATTATTAATGGCAAGTATTTTCTTTGCTGGAAACACATTGTTGTTTTAAATTAAGGGGTGTCCCCGAAATCTTGTAAGTCTTGAATTAGTTTTAAAATTTGTGCAGAAATTTCATTACATTTTAAGATTATTTTCCTAATATATAATAAATCATCACTCACTGAAATTGTTGTGGTAAGTTCAGCTATTAGATGTAGCAGATTTACTAGCGATTCTTTCTGAGAAGGACTCTCCGCTGTTGTCCGGCGTCCAATCGAATCTGATTTTCTATCCTGTTCCTTAGAGGAACACGTTGTGCTCACAGGTTCACTTGTATTAGCCACTGCTGATGATGTTGACGCAATTTGTGGATCCTTGTGTTTATTTTTGTCTTTTATCAAAACAGGTTTAATTGTTTTCCTCAATTGTGAAGCAGAATGCAGTCTAAAATTTTCCCCGTGTTGTTTTTTAAAACTTTCATAAGACCGGTCAGATTCTGGTGGCACTTTCTTCCAACAGAGGTTACTCAGATATGTGTCATTTCTTCTATTTTCCCAATCTGTAACAGAATTTAATCTGATCGTAGTAGGACTTTCTGATGTGCAAGGGCTTTCCTTGTTTATTGATTCCTTTCTTATCTCTAGCAATTTAGGAAAGTCTTTAGCAGAGGTCGCATATGTTCGCTGTTCATTTCGTGGATCAATTCCAAAAAGTACTTGTTTCCTTGCATCTTGATAGGAGATGTTGTTATAAGCAATCAGCCTTTGTATTTCTCTCTCTTGCTCCCATCTTACACATGACTTATCAGTAGATAAGTGGTTTCCTTTGCAATTAATACATTTAGGACTGGCATTGCAGATTCCATGTTCCGCTTGACCGCATCTATAACACACGGGAGAGGATTTACACTGTGTTTGTGTGTGTGAGAAACGGAAACATTTCTTGCATAAAATCACAGATCTTACTTTTGGCTTCACTTCAAATATTTGTCTCCACAACTTCACTTCTTTTGGTAACTGTTGAGATTGAAATGTTACACTAATCAGTTTAGTAGGTTCTTGCCTTACTTCCCCCTCTTCATTGAAAAAAGTTTTCTTCATCCTTATTACATCTATTATTGGTACTTCAGCTCTAATGTCTTCGATTATCTCGTCTACTGGGATGTCGGTAGGTACACCATATATTAATCCTTCTCTCACTAAAAGACCTTTAGGAATTCTGGCTTCTAAATGGTATTTTTCCTTGATGAATTCATTTTTAGCAAATTTATTTGCATCATATGCTGTGCGAAATGTCAATTTTGCCTGCTTCAAACCACTTTGTTTAACGAATTCAACATCAACCTTCTCCTTACACAAATTATAACCTAATTTTACCGTATTCAAGCTCTGTGATCCAGGTAATGTACTGTCCACCAACACGATATATGGGCCTTGATGTCCCTCATAATATAAAGACATATCATATGCCTCATTTCTATATTTAGCAACACCAACCTTTGTACTTGCACTTACTTTCGGATTTTTTGGGTTTTTCTCCACTTCAGGTTCCGTGCATTCTTCATTAGATCGACCTCTTTTGAAAGAAGTCTTATCACTAACTTCCATTTCCGCTAACTGTTCAGGTACAATCACATTCATATCACTCTGGATTGCTTGCATTAAATTTTCCTCATTAATCTTCACATCCTGAGTCATCTTGGGAAATCACAAGCGATTTTTTTTCGCTTTTCTCTTTCACATATCAAATGTAAAATGTATAGAGAGATTTAATCTTGTAACTCTAGAACTATTATTCTCAAATCAAACTTCAATTAATTAGATCTCAAACTAGAAAAACAAACAATTCAACACGCTATTCACACAGAATCCAAACGATACCACCATGAAAAATCCACAACCGAGGACCGGTAAATTACAAATTTAAAGTTTCCGCCATTTGCTAATCACAATAAGGTTAGTTCACTAGCATTGGTATTCTTCTTCTTCTTTTTTTTTGTCCCTGTCAGCATTATCTTGTCGACTTTGGACATCGTTATTGTTTTTTTTTTTTATTTCTTTTAATGTTTTCTTCTAAAGTTGGCAGTTAGTCTCACAAATTAATCGGAATCACAAATATATAACAATTATTATAAATAATTCACTTTTTTGTCCATTTTGCTGTTTCTTAAAAATCACTTTATATTTCAAGTCTACATTTTCGAGAATATGCATACAGCATCCATATTAATGAAGGGGATAAATCTGTTAAAATGGATGATAGTGATATTGGAAATGGAATTTTTAAACGTTGAAAACCTTTGTAGAGTATGATTTGTTGATCTGAATAGATTGGACATTCTAGAATTAAATGTTGAGCATCAGGATTATTATTGCCACATTTACAATTTTCTTGAGTTTTAATTTTTATTTTTGCTAAATGTGCTGGTGTACGTACGTGTCCTGTTCTTAATCTATTAATAAAAACTATGACTTGCCGTGGGAGTGTGTATGAATTGAACCAAGGGACTTTAGATTTAAATTCTGCAATCCATCTATATGTGTTGCCCACAAACTTAAATTGATCTTTGCACCATTCATTCCATTGTTCCATAAGTTTGATTTTTACTCGTGGTAATAAATCAGTATACATTAACCTATTGAAACTTATGAGTTGTAAATCTCTGGCCTGTTTAGCGTATATGTCCACTCTATCATTTCCTACATTAATATCATGTGCTTTGACATAACTGAATTGTATGTCCATGTTTCTTTTGCAAGCAAGTTGAATTTGTTGAATAATTAAAATAATAAGATATGATTGGTGACATAATTTGGGATAGGATGTAGATAATGCTTGAAGAACACTCAGCGAATCTGTAAGGAGAAGAATTTTTTTAAAGTCTTCCGCTATTCCACGTTGTAAGGCTTTGTATAGGGCGTAACTTTCCGCAGTAAAAATAGATGAATCTATAGGTAATCTAAATTGTTGATAAATGTTTTTCTCTGGGATGTAATAGGCACATCCTACACTATTGTTATTCTTAGAACCATCGGTGTAAATCATTACATGCATTGGCCATTTTTCTCTGTACAATGCATGTAAACCTAGATCTCTGAAGTGGATTGAACATTGAGTATATAATGGAATATCTAGTTGATAGATCAAAGGATGTAAGAGAGTGAAAGTATTAGATCGAAGTTCTGGAAATAAGTAATGACAGTATACAAGGAAATATGAGGTGGTATGAGGATTTATTACATCGGCTTCAGCCCATTGTTTTTGTATTTCAAACAATTTATTAAATGGATGAGGATGATTTTCCCATGATTTAAGGAGGAATTTTATTGTTAATTGAATCCGCCTGTGACTCAAAGAAGTCTCTTTACTCTCCATATAAACACTTACATTGGGGCTTGATTGCATAAGACCTAGACAAATTCTCAATGCTTTTCTTTGTAATATATCTATTTTGTCGAGTAGATTGGATTTTGCTCCCCCGTAGCTGAAAGCTGCATAGTCGAAAAATGAGCGAAAGCAATTTCTATAAAAGAGAAGTAAAATTTTTGGGTGGCCTCCCCATTTTGTTGTTGTCATGCTACGAATTATGTTTAAAAACTTTTGACCTTTGTTTAATAAATATAAAATGTGTGTATTCCATGTAAAACGTCTATCAAAATGTACACCTAAATATTTGTGAGAATCTGTCACTGGGATGTCAGAAATTTGTAAAATATTATTGGGATAACTATCTGTGCGTTTATTATTAAAGCAAATGATTTTGGATTTATTTTCACTAAGGGTTAATCCTGCATTATGAAACCATTCTCTAATGGTGTTAATTAATCTCTGTGTTTTAATTATACCTTGGGTTGCATCATCTGTAGTACAGTAAAAACAGAAATCATCTGCGTATTGTACTAACTGGAACGGATAAAGAGGTAAGGAGTGAATTTCATTTGTGTAAATATTAAATAATAAAGGACTTAAAGGTGCACCTTGAGGAATTCCTATGCTAGTGAAACGAGGGTCACTAATTGTTTCTGAGAACCATCCATATATCTTTCTATTGGAATATAGGTTCCATATGATTAACGATAATTGAGGATGAATGAAAAGATTTTCTAATTTGTTACAAAGCATATGTAAATTGATAGAATCATATGCTTTTTCCACATCTATAAAAAGACTATAACAGTGTGAACGACTAATTTTGCTATTTTGAATTGCAGTGCTTAGGATAGCTATTGCATCTTGACTGCCATAATTGATTCTAAAGCCAAGTTGAGTAGGATAAAAGAAACGTTGACGTTCTAGTGTCCAGGTAATTCTGAGGTATATCGTTCGTTCGAATATTTTTTCCAAAACTGAAATTAACATTATGGGTCTGTAAGATGTAGCACAATGTGGTGATTTATTTGCTTTTAAAACTGGGAGAACTATATAATCTTTCCACTCCCTCGGTACTATACCGGTACGGAATATGTTATTGTAAAAAGATACAAGAATATCTAAACCTGCTTCAGGTAGATATTTTATGGCTTGGTATGGTATTCCATCTAAACCTGGTGCAGTGGGTTTAATATTATTAATTATGTTTTTTAATTCCTCTGTAGAAATGGGAGGGAATTCAAGTGAAAAGTTAGAAATATTTTCCTCTATTTTTTTATATGGAAGGTGTACTGATGGTGGAGCCAAAAGCATTAAAAATTGGTCTTGCCAACTATTATCTATAGGTTTTCTACGAGGTGGACATGGTTTACGTAAGGAATTAAATTTATGCCACACATTTCGGGATGATTCCTGCATGTCTATTGAATTGCAATATTTAATCCACGCTTCACGTTTTGCTTGTAGAAATATTTTTTTTCCTTGTGCTATTGATTTTTTCCATAATATTCGATTTTGAAGGGTAGGATATGAAGCAAAATGATTCTCACTCCTTTTTCGGTTGGCTTTTGCTGTCTCACATTCCGAAGTCCACCAATGAATTTTTGGAAAAATTAGTCGTGAAAAATTTACTCTTTTTCGTGAACTGAGAATGTCTAAAACTTCTGTGATATATTGGAGTAGTGTATAGTATGAAACCGATTGAGAGGAATTTATTTGTTCTTTAAGTATATAAGAATCTATTAAAATTGTATATGATTCCCATGATATATTATTGATTTTCCAGCGATTTATGGGAAATATGATATATTGAATTGGTTGTGAGGATATAAAATGTGAATGAATATAAATGGGATAATGATCACTACCATACATTTCTTCCGCTGTGGTCCACTGAAATTTTGGTAATAATGATTCTGATATTATAGTGAGGTCTATTGATGAGGGATTATTTCCATTGCGTGGGACGTGGGTGGGTGATCCATCATTTAGTACAATAAATGAGTTGTTTTCTATCCAGTCGGCAATGCTGGACCCAAGTCTGTCTGATGATTGTGAGCCCCAAATGTTATGATGACCATTAAAATCTCCAACAATGATGTATGGGCTAGGGGTATTTTTTGTCAATGCTTCTAAATCTGACGGTTTTATATTCTGAGAATTGTAATTTGATGGGATATAAATATTGATTATTGTTATTTTTTTCCCCTCTATGAAGATTTGGATAGCACGTGCTTCTACTTTATAATCGCGGAAGAGTTTATGGTGTTTGGATATCTGAATTTCCTGATATGATATTGATTCGTGGACATATATGCTAATACCTCGTTCATTTTTAGAATAGGGTGGGCCTAAACAATTATAATGAACAATTTTGTATGTTTCGTACTGTCTACCCTTAGTTTCCTGTAAGCAAAGAATTAAAGGATGACATTCCGTTATTAATTTCATTAAGTCCAATTTTCGTGTAGAAAAGCTAATAATATTCCATTGAATGAGAAACATCTTCTGCTATGTGTATCCTACTTGTTCTGTTTGAAAGTAAGGTTTTGTAATACATTTAATAGATTTATGGATAGTTCATTGATATGTTGTAAAAGCTGTTTTTGTTGATGTAACTCTTTGAGTTCAACTAGAGTTGACCATAGGAGTGGTATTGTTTTGAGAAGTGAGGTGTAGACTTCGTGAATATTACCGATAGATGGGGGAGGTTGATCAATGTTTTTTGTCGACCATTCAGAATGCCGACTGTTCGTAGAATTAGCAGAAGGGAAGATATTTTTCCCTATAGATGAGGAAGGAGTAATATCAGACTCCGTTGAGGAGCTTTCTGCTTTTGATGTTATGTGATCTGGATTATTGAGAACCATATGTCTCGCCTTGTTATGATATTTTCTTTTGTGCTTTGTAGGTTCATTGTTTTTTGTGTGTGCAATATTAGGTATCTCAACTGTGTCTGGATGTGGAATTACTTTTGGGTCCACTGTGTCGTGTTCCAAAGAAAATTGTTGTCTTCCTATATTATTGAAAATGGGCTCCACAGTTGTAATGGTTTTTGTGTTAGTAGATGATTGTTCTTGTGAGCTTTTATTTTTTAAGTCAGTGGGTGGTGATCTGGAATATTCTCAGACAATAACCCATCAAGAAGATCAAGAAGATCAAGAAGTTATGGATAATTCTCTTAAATCTTCGAACGCAAGAATCTCGGCTCAGAACTTCTACGATTATAACAGTAATGGCCCTTTCATCGTTCTGATAGAGGGTACAGGAAGAAACGTTGGTAAACTTGCGGGCGGGAGCCTAGGTAACAAATTTCGAAAAGCAGAAATTCCAGTTAAATATATAGACCAAGGTGGTCGTAATAGGGTAAGAGTATATTTCAACACTGCTCAGGAGGCGAATAACTTTGTTAAAAACGAAGAATTTTAATCTCATCTTTCTATTAAAGCTCGCATACCTCAATCCTTAATTCAACGAGAAGGTTTAATATATGGTATAGAATTCGACGTCAGTGAGGAAGACGTAGTGGATGGCAGTCAATCATACATTCCTATCATTAGTGCAAAACGAATGAAGAAAAAGATTTGGAAAAGTGATGGATCGTTTCAGCTACGAAATACTAAACTAGTGTGTTTGACATTCCAAGGTAGACATCTCCCAGAAAAAGTAGCCATAAATAGCAGCATATATGAAGTAACACCCCGACAGAAAACAGTCATTCAATGTAGAAACTGTTTCAGATTCGCTCACACGGCCAACCAATGTCGTTCACAGTCTAAATGTGAACGCTACCTGTGGAGCAATTAAACACGGAGATTCATGTAATCTCCCTGCCAAGTGTTCGAATTGCCAGGGGTCCCATTCAGCCCTTGATAAAAATTGCCCAATGTGGCACAAAGAGCGTCAAATCCAGGAACGTATGGCTCTAAATAATTTATCATACCGTGAAGCTAAACAAATGATAGAAGGGACTTATATTCCACAACCTAGCATAGAGGAAATTTTGAAGCCCACAATTAATTTTAAAGAGTTTCCACCTATTCAACTAGCATTGGTAATCTCTTGATTGGCGTGTTTATGTTTACCTCATAGCGATATGTATATTTCGTTTAACAAGCTTCCTTCATTAGTACAGTACATAAAGGTTAGTTCATTTGATCATTAAGTTGAGTTCATTGGGTTCGCGTTTACATCACAAACTGAGTAATTCAAAAGTCAATTTATAAACATTATTAAGAAATCAAAGCAATACTAAACCGTTCAACTTTCGACATGTACATTTTTAGTTATAATCGAATGTTACGAAAATGTGCAAGAATGTAACAAGGACGATTTCTATACTTATTTTATTGTATGTTACTGTGTATTTGGTTACTACACATAATCAAAGTACCTGCTAAAGTGAAAAATAATTTCAGAACATTTTGGTAATTCCTGTTTATTCACGAAGGTCACCACACAACGAAAACTTATCGTTAATTCCGATCGTTTCAAGTAATTTCTTGGTGAAAGAGCTCATGTATTTCCATGAACACGTACTTACAAGGTGAAATGCCTTGCGATCCACAGATCTCTATTAAAATTCCACCTTTCACTCCTTACCCAGTAGTAACAAACAGAAATTCAAGCGAGAAATGCAGGCTCGACCGAGTTTCAGGCATACCGTGCCATTGCTCAATCAAACTTCATTTTTATTTATTAAAAAGGAAAACTTCTAGGCGGTAGTTTCTCCCGCCATTATCTTTTTCACACGCACGCACACACACACAGGCCTGTACCCAGGCCACGCCCTCCCCCCCTCGAGCCATGAAATTTTAATATTTGAATCTACGTATAAAAAGCTACGAAAATAGCATCCACGATTTTTGAAACTTGTAAAAATTTCAATTTTTTCCTTGCCTAAATGAATGTGCTTGTTGTGTAGAGAGGCGGTCTCCAGAAGTCTGCAGTCTGCGATTTTGGGTGTTTTTAGTTTTATAACATTTGATGCAAGGCTACCAGCAGTGGCGGCGATTGGAGAGAAATGGGGGGGGAGTTACCCCCCACGACCCGGAAGCACATAGTGGTTCGGATCCCACTTTAAACTGTAGGTCCAGTCCCAATTAGTCTATCTGTGCATAAAAGTGGATCTAAAACAAAAACTCAAATTCAAACTTGTCCACCAAGAGAAAGTAAATTGTCCTTGCTCCTCAGTTTTGGCACCCAATCGCCGCTACTGGCTATCAAGTGAAAATATATCTCTCCTCTCTCTCTCTCTCTCTCTCTCTCTCTCTCTCTCTCTCTCTCTCTTTGGTTAACCATAACTCGCTACGATCCCCCGTAGCGGGGTATGGGTTAACACACATTTAGAATTCTTTATTGTAATAATAATTGCGAAGCTCAGAACTGTCCGAATACTTCTGACCAGTATCGGCGATTCGGTGCCAAAACTGGGGAAGGGGAGGGGCAAGGACAGTTATTTTCTCTTGGTAGACAAGCATTAAGAGGCCATTGTATGGGGGCAAAAAGGTCGAGGGCAAATGCCCCCAGGTCCCTTATATCTGGCACCTCCCTTAAGAAAATCCTGGGTACGGGCCTGCACACACACATACATACATCATACACACATACATACATCATACACACATACATACATGCTTGAGCCGGCCCCCGTGGCGGAATATTTAGCACATCGCGCTACGACGCTAGGGGTCCCGGGTTCGAATCTCGGTCTGGTCGTGGATGTTTGTGAGTGTCCATTCATCAATTTCATCATATCATCACTCATCCCCATCTTCGCAAATTAGCCAAAATTGACGCAAAAAGCGAAGTAAAATAAAGCAACTTAATTTTTTTTAAAAAAAAAACATGCTTGAAAATTGTACGAGTTCAAAGTTGTTCAAGATATTGATCAATACTAGTGTGTATATTCCAATTATACCTATATGCATCAAATTAACAAGAATTTTGCTTTAAAACATTCAAGAATTACATGAGAATATTAACATACATGTTACGTAATGACAAAAGTCATGTTTGCACGCTAGAACGGTTGCAAAATTTTAACAAAGTTCGAATTTTGAATAGTTTCCAGGATAATTAGGCTCCACAAAAGTGTCGCGCGTCATTTTTGATCGTGTGTTTCAATTGTCTGAATTGTTTTTTTAAGTCCACTTTATGCACAGACAGGCTATTCGGGACTCGACCTACAGTTTGAAGTGGGATCCGAACCACTGCAATGTGCCTTCACCGGGTTTCTAACCCGGCATTTTTACATATCCCGTGTAACACGTAAATAAATTGCAACCAATACTTTATGATACCGACACCACTGGTATCGGCGAAGGTTGACGTCAACTGATCCAGGTATGATTTTGACTGATCAGTCGCTGCCGTTCTTTTACCTGATGCGTCTGTCAGTGTTACCGCCAAAGCGATATGTAGTCTTGGAAACACTGATAACGTCGACGGTGCATAATACGAGCTATTTATTTTCTAGACACATAGCATACATACATGGTTCTAAATTTTACAGGCCTTCCTTGTCCCCAGCGTTACGTACAGCGTGTTGCCAGCGATGTGGAAGCCGTTGGCACTGCCTAATCTGTTGATAGATTGAAGAGAGCCTTCTACTGCCAGAAGAATGTCTCAAACTGTTCGGAAGCGAATCCCACAAAGTGGTTCCTTCATCTTAGGGATTAAGCCTGTTGCAGTCCATGGTGACACTGTCGTTCTGTGCTTTCTCTAGCACTTTCAATCTTTATCTAGCTCCGCTGCTCCTGCTTCGTAAGCATCGCGACTGCATTCCGCGACAGTGTTGCCACAATATGAGGGCACAATTCCCCTTTCCAAAGGGCAAATTTCCCTTTTCGGATCAATTTTTCCCTTCACCTAAGCAAATTATATAATAATAATAATAATTAGTAGTAGCAGCATTATTAGTGCTGGTGATGGAAGCAGTAGTAGTACGTAGTTAAGTATTCCGTTAAATTCGTTATTCGTTTGAACAAAAAATATTTTTAAAAAAAAATCACATTTCAGTTTCATCACTTCCTGACCAGATGTCCCAGGTTTGAATCCTGGCCAGGAATCCATTTAATCGTTAATCCTCAGCGTTGCTATTTATCCAAAGATGCATGAAAGCAACGTACAATAAACGTAAAGGAGCAGAAACAAGTAGGAATAGCAAAATAAATAAATATCATAAAAATGTGGATATGAAATTCAAAATTAACATAAACTGTAATAATGTAGTCAGATGACCTTAAAATTTCCCTGCAATTCTGGTATTTTTCATCGAAATTCCCTTTTCCCTTTTGGCTAAAATTTCGTTCCGAATTTCCCTGCAGAAGGGAAATTTCTCTTCATGTGGCAACACTGCCTCTCGCTCACAACTGCTCTGTCATCACTGCGCACGAGCATAAAGTGGGAAGAGTGAGTTCATTTGCCCTGAGGGAGGGTACGCATGTAACTAACCTTTGGTATAAACGACATTGCCTGGCTCCGTTGCACGGCGTCACTATAGCATAGTTGCCACCATAGGCGACGACTCCATGGGGATTGGGGGGGCTCGAGCACCCCCCCCCCAATGTTAATGATGTGGGGGCAGAGCCCCTCAAATAATTTTTCTTAAGAGGATCTAATGTATTATTTTGCTTCTCTTGTAAAGTTTACTCTGAATTGTGCAACATGAACTTGAAATGTTCTAGACCATCAAATTTGGGGGGCTAAGACCGCTAAACCATCAACTTTGGGGGGGGGGGGCTATGAACGGAGACAGCAAAACACATGACTTATTACTATATACTAAGTATATAATTATGAGTATTGTTAACATTTTTACTAAAAAGAGTTTCAAAATAACGAGGTGATATGACAATTATACCAGTATGTTGTTTAGTGAATTCTGAACAATTTGAGGTCGTAAACACGACTTTCAGGCAATATTGATATGTACGATATTTACATATCCTCTAAATCTCTTCCTCTAGTCCAAAAAATAAGGGAAAAATAATTCTAAAGTATTTGAGTTTATTTCACACTGGTTTGCAGTAAAGTACGCAAGGAAAGTTTATGAAAAGTCTGTATTGCGAAAGCGGGAACGGCTATGATCAAAGGCATTATTGCTAAAGCACGGCGTGCTATGTGTTTATTTATTATTGCAAAATTAAATTTAAAAAGTAAAATATTGTAGCAAGAACAAAAAAGTAAAACTATTTGCCTGCGATTTGTGTTAGTATTTATGTAAATAATTAAATAAAACTGTTAAATATTGTACATTTTCGCTATTTTTATGAGTACGTCAACACTAAGGTTCTTTGCACCCGTCACATGTCCTTTCTTTACAAGTCTGTTGCGGACATTAAAACACACCCATGCCCTCGCCGGGACTCGAATCCGAGACCTCCGGATCAATTCGAGTTGAGCCGACCACCCGGCATAAAACTGTTATGTTGGCCTCTTAATGTAAATACATAGCCTACTTTTAAATAAAAATGTTAATTGTTATCTAAAAAAACAAATGAGCAGACACACGTTTATCATGTTGCATTTCATTTGCATGAGGAATATAATAGCTGCTTAAAAACTGCTATACGAAGACGTAATTTTTATTTTCAAAAAAGGGAGGGAGTGAGTCATTCATTCATTTATTTCAGTGATCAGAGCCCCCCCAATAATTTTGACAAGTCGGTGCCCCTGGTTGCCACTAATAAAAAATCTGTATATGTATGTCCCAGCGTGGATGGAGCCTTATGATTTGGCCACCAGGAAGTTAAGCGAAAAATTCAGGCTCGACCAGGACTCTGTCATAGCAATGGCACGGTGCGAGAGACTAATGTTTGAGTTTTTGTCGTCGTTGTCGAGACTGTTGAAATCTCTACATGGTACATCTCCTGCGTATTGCAAATCATAAGGTAACATAAAATTATGTTAAATACTCTTGATAAAAATAGTTCCATGTAGTTTCAGTGGTTGTAGCTTTGAAAGCATGAAGCTGTGAATGCTTCTCGAACTGTTTACATTCGGTTTGATTTTTGTTATTTAACGTCGCTTTTATGCCACTTTTGGTTAATCGCGACAATGAGGATGAGTGATAATATGATGAAATTGGTGAAGGGACATTCAAAAAGAACAATCATGCCCGGAACCCCTGGCGTCGTGGCGCGCTGTGGTAACCACTCCGGCATGGAGGTCGGCCAGGTTTACATTGAGGATATACGTCACAGATGTGACTGCTATTCTTTTTGGTGGGTAAAGATAAAGCTATCCCTGTGCATAGCGCCGTGCCATGGAGGCATATGAGGGTAGGGAGGGGTGGTAGGGCCGCACACATTCTCGATCACGGCTTATTCTAGGTGATGTGATCAACACAGCTCTCTGGTCACCTTTAATCATCTCCTAGGTAGCCAATTATTCGACACTGAGTGAACACCAAAGCTGATCTATAGAGAGACATTGAAGAAAATTTTTCACCTGAGATAACCCACCCCATGAATCGAACCGCGTGGTCTAGCATTTCAGTCGACACCCTACCGACTGAACCACCATGGCTGTTTTTTAAGGGTGTATAAATTCTCCCTAGTAGGGATGAAATTTTATCTCTGTTGTCGAGGAATTGTAATAGGTGTAATAATCAAAATCTAATTGAAGACTAAAATTGTTAAACGCTGTAAGTGCCACAATAATTCAAACACCGTTTTCCACGTTAAACTGTGAAATGTGCCATGCTTTATAATGTGGTAAACGTGAAATGTGGCTGGTAGCCCTCTAAGTAGTTTGAAGGGCGTGTAAAGAGGTCACTAGTGTGCACGTTCTTACGGGCTGATGTGCGGAACGATGCGATTTCCCAACACTTTCGCTTATGGCACTTACAACGTTTAACACTTTTAGTCCTCAATTATTGACAACAAATCGTTTGAACCAGTTCCCAAATTCAAGTACTTTGGAGTAATACTAACAAATTAAAATGATATTAAAGAGGAAATAAAAGGCAGGCTTAATTCAGGAAATGCGTGTTACTTTTCTCTTCATAAACTTCTATCTTCTCGTATAACATCTAAGAAACTAAAAGTTAAAATATACCAACAGTAATTTTGCCTGTAGTATTATGGATGCGAAACTTGGTCCCTTGCATTGAAAGAGGAACATAAATTAAAAGTATTTGAAAATAAAAATCCTTAGAAAAATATTTGGATCTAAAGGGGGATGAGGAGACAGGTGAATGGGGAAGGTTACATAATTTGTATTCATGTCCAGATATTATTAGAATAATTAAGTCAAGAAGGCTTAGGTGGGCAGGTCATGTGGCACGAATGGGAGAGGAAAGAGGAGTTTGCAGTATTCTTGTTGGGATGCCTGATGGTAAGAGACCAGTAGTAAGGCCAAGGCGAAGATGGAGAGAAAACGTTGAGATGGACTTAAAGGAAATCGGTAGGGATGGAAAAGAGTGGATAGATCTTGCTCAGGATAGGGACAAATAGAAGGCTTGTTTTGCTGCAGCCATAAACCTTCGGGTTTTAGAAGGCTAAAGATTTTGTTAGTTAGTTGTCAGGCATTTTTAGTTGATAATCCATGGTATCCTCACGTCAATTCGCTCCCTGTGGTTATCCTGAAGAGGAAAAAGTGACGTTACATGTTTTATACCAAATTTTTAAAAAAATATGAACACAAATCATAAATAATGTAAAATGCAAAGATTGCACGCAAGTTTTGTGTTACATAATACACTCAAGTAAGCCTATGTGCAACTGTTCATGCAACTCATAGTACACAGGGGGAAAAATGTTCGGAATAACCAAAAAATAGTTTCTCGTAACCAAACATTTGTCTAAATAATTGACTGACTATAAATGAATGATTTTTCACCAAATAATCGTGCACATTTGCTCACAGTTACCAAAACATTTAGTCAAAATTACCAAATTTAGTAAAGACTACCAATTTTCTTTTTTCTACGATTATCAAAACGCTTAATCAAACGTGTTTTTTGTTGGTTTCTTTTTTAAATTCAAACAAATCCTTTATGTATAACTGTTCGACAATTCAACGAAAATCGTTATTTCAAGCAAAGAATTGTTCTACCGTTAAATGCATTGTTTTAATACTTGTTACCACTGATTGTTGCGCATCACTGACAATCAGATGAGCGAACAACACGATGGGAAACGGAAGCATAATTTTAAAATTCCGACAGCATTAGCTCATCTTAAACAGTTCAGCATCACTTTTTTCCTTGATTCTTAGTTATAATCGAATCGTAAGTAATTAGAAGCTCATCGTTGTATGTCATTTCGTAAAATGGGTGAACGAATAGGAAGCAAATCCTCCTCTACTTTTGGTACTCCACGTTTTCAACGCCGGAAATCCCTTACAAGTATGTACGCATACGCCTCTGGCTGCCTGGACGATTTTTATCCAAACTTTCCCAAGGTGAAGCCGGATAAATTGAGCAATCGGGAATTGAAGGAAGCAGCGAAAATACTCGTCAAAGGAAACAAGCTTCTAAGTGCAGAAAACGAAATACTGCAATATCGTCTGGAGAAGCTCGGCATCTCCGACGTGTCGGAGTTAGGTTCTGCAGTGTCCAGAAGATCGTCAGTTCCAGAGACTTCTCTATCTCACGTAGATTCCACAGTGTCCAGAAGAGCGTCCGTTTCACAGACTCCTCGATCACAGATAGTGCCGCCGTCTGAATCCAGTTCTCGTAGTCCACGTTCCGATTTCAGCCGGAAGCACCTTTTGAATACGAGGTTGAAGGTTCCGATGGCGAAGAGCGGCCTGGAGAACGAGAGGATAGCGCATAAGAAATATCTAGTTAGGTCAGTAAACGTGAACTCTAACTATAAGGCTGAAATCAAATCCTTGGATCAATCAGCGAACGACGTGCGGAATTATCTGCAAGACTTGGAGGTCTGGTGCAAGACTAGCAAGAGCGCTAGGATCCTAACGGGAGAAAGGCTTATTCTTCAAATAGAACATAGCGTTGATAAAATGAATCACACTAAGCAGAAAACCATCATGACTACCGATCGTCTCAGAGTGAAGTTTCGACGACTTTCTCACACCATGGCGTCGATGCAAGCTCTCGTAGGGACCTTAGTGCCTAGTGACTTCGAATATGCAAAGTTGAGCAACATGTGGTTCAAGCGAACGCTGGATGAGAAAACTAAGGACTTGCTAGACATCAAGGGGATGATGGGTAGATGCCACAACGAAATGAATCACGTGAGGGTTAATCTTCTTGGCAGAGTGACGACCCTGAAGAACCTAGAAGTTGCGCAAGAAAACAAGGAGAAAGCTATCAAAATGTTCGGCAAGCAAGTCTTGAACTGTACTAACGAAGTGCAGCAACTAAGAGAGATCTGTAATAAACTCCGGGACCTTGTCGAAAGCTACCGTGCTCCGTCAGAAATGACTTACATCACCGAGAAAGTCAAAGTGGATAGCTTTCGACGGATAGAGAAGGCCTGGTCGAAAAAGGAGCTGGTACGGAAGTCAACCACCCGAACGCTCTACCAGTTCATCGAACAGACCAGAACGGATGTTAGGGATAGAATGGCGATCGACGCCATGAGGGAAATCGCACATGCTACCGTGGCCCGTAATAAAGCCAGGGTCGCTGCAGGAGCAAATCTGCCTCCTATACCAGAAACTGTTGTCCGATTCAAAGCGCCACATCTGACAAGGCCTAGGTCCACAGTTTCCTTGCCCGTGCTGCGGAAGAGTGTTGCACACCATGTCAGTTGGGAACCTGGAATAGAAAGTAAAGGCTCGGGCATAATTAAGCCTTTGTGATTGGTGGAAAGTTTCTGGAATCTGGGATGGCCTTCGTTGTGGATGCCTGCTCCACAATGTTACAGGATATGCTGCTTGGATCCAAACTCAGCTCACAAAGACTGTTTATATATCCACAGAAGATCACATGCGGAAGTATCTTAGTAGTTAGGTAAAGAATATAAATCACTCAACACCTCAAACAAACCACCATTCCAGAAACTGTATTTCACCAGAAATCACTATCAGAAAATTGTGAAGTGATTATTCCAAAAACTAGTAGTTGCATTCTAAATTTCAGAGTCTTCTTTCAGGAATTAGTTCACAAGAATTCCAAGATGTGTTAAATTTTGTCATGGTTCGTGACGCATAATATTAGTGTACTAATCAATAAAGAAAGTTTAAATTTGGGCAGCGATAAATTATGTATTCAATTTCTCCACTAGTTATCCAATAGAATATTTGTCATGCGCATCTTCGTGTAACATGTGCATATCGTCAATTTTAAGACCATAGATTTTTGCTTAAATAATTAATTTTGGTAATGAGATAGATATACAATGAAAGTAAGCGTTCATCCACATCGAGTTTCCATGTACAGAGAGGTGTAATGTCTAAAGCATTGTAAAAGAGTTTTGGCAATATCTGGGATCAAGTTTAGTTGTTGCATTTACTTAATTAAATAAGGTTTGTTCCTTTTTGTCATACTATCTTGACAATTTACTGTTTCCAATTTGGTGGAGACACTCATGTATGCAATGCATTGAGGGAAGTTGCGTATGCATTTCGTAAAAAAATAAATGTATCTTTACATCTTACGAGAGACACCTAATCTTAATATCACATGTTTCCACCTGAGGTGCTGTTGTGCCACAAGGTTTATGAGGACGTCAAGTAATTGTGTGATTTCATTTTCTGAAAACATACCTTGAAGCATGAAATTCTACACAGTGAAAGGCAGAGCGAGTCTCGAACTTTGGTTCAAGTCATTTGAAGTTCACTTTATGCACAGATAGACGGATCAGCACTGCGCCTACAGTTTAAAGTGGGATCCCAACGGAGATAGAACCCAGGATCCCTTGATTACAAGGTGATGAACTTACCGCTACTCCATCGGGAACTTCCTGTAACTTCATACCAAGCTAATAACAATTTCGCAATATTCAGACTTTCAACGTCATTTCTCAAAATCGTGTGGGAAAAGTTTGATTTTGTTGGAGATTGGCGGTAATTTTCCAGAAGGCCAGTTTATCTCTTGTTAAGATTTATGACATCACGACGTCTTGAACTTTTATATCTGATTAAACTTCATAAATTTATTGCATTACAGGTTGTCAAAGTGTGTCAACATTTCGGGGGGGGGGCACCTTGTGTATTTGTACCTGCAGTTTTGATGATCGTTGGATAGTAATTGTTTTTGTTCTATAGCTGATGTGTATACTCGTTCAGCGCAGCGGTTCCCAAACAGATGCTCACGAAGCATCTCCAAATGTACCTGAAGCGATTGGAAAGAAAAAGACAAGATCTCAAAATTTGTGAATTTGTGCAGCAATGAACGGTGTATAGGTACTGTAGGTGTTTGGTGGAAATGATTTATCTCATGCGACGTTCTGTGAAACTGTGTAGATTGCAAGCATTGTTGATTGAAGTGCTAGTCATGCGTCACCTCAGTCAGTTTTGCCCACTCGCACCTTCTCGAGACCACACATCGATGATGAACTTGATGTTTAACATGCCCAAGTGCTTAAAAATACCTTCTGCTGTCATTCAATTTAGCAAATATGTAGCTACTATCTGTGACAAAAATATTGAGCCCTCGGTTTGCGTGCTTGTTACAATTGTACTCTGTGGGAGGGAAAAACTCAAATATACCTCATTGGAAAGCTATAAGTGTCTGCTTTTAGACAAAAGCAAGACAAAGTGATTTCAACTCTGTCTGTTTTCTATTCAGACAAGCATGTTCGTAAAAGTGTAGTTTTTTCGTGTGTTTTTTCATAAGTCGAATTCAATTGTGTGTAGCTTCGTGTAAAACCGTAAAAATATGATTTTTTTGTGATTGGAGTTTGTTTATGTGGAAATACATCAGGCAAATATAATAGTACTATCATCTGTGGGACAGCCACAATTAATGATTAATTATGATGTTGCAATCTCGGTAATGGTCAGCCCAATGGTCATGAAATGCATATCAAAATGATGGCAGTGGAATAAAAATCAAATCTCCATATCTCATTCTTGCACACTGTGCGAATTGAAAACAACAGAGAGAATTGTTTTTCTTGGCAACCGTTTCCCTCGCAATTCACATCGTTGCTAAGAACGCACGTAGAGCAAGTGAGCTTTGTTGCCAAGCGTTGCCGCTTGATCTTTAAACTCCGCGTCCTTGCAGCTTTGACACAGAAAATGAGCCGAAACAATGTGTTGCGCAAAGGAAAGCATTGTAGAGATGCCGAAATTTTCTTTTGTCACTTCTGTGTTTACGTTCCTGCCATGAATTATTGCCTGAATTCCCACATAGCCATGATAATTCTTACGTGCATTCTATCCAGGCAGTCGGTCTCTCACAAGTTCGCGTGTTTGTTCGTACGCACTGTATTGAGTGATGGCGGTTCTGTGAAGTGATTTTTTTGTTGCATGAAAATAGCAAGACGGTAATATCATAGTGGTGCAAAAGAAATTATAGTCAGCGCCAAGAGATATTCCGAACAGGAGAAACGAATGGGCGCATCTCACGACATAAACCAAGGTATTAAGTGCACGGTGGAGTGTTTGGGGGTTACGTCAGCACAGTGAAAAAGGTATGTAAAAAAAAAAAGGAACAACAAAAATTTGCATTTTATTGGGCGAGTTCTTACAAGGTGTGGAAACTGTTAGGTTGGCCTCTTAATGTAAATAAATACTTTTCAATATAAAGTTTAATTGTTGTCTAATAAACAAATGAGCAGACATAAAGAGACTTTGAAACATTTTCTAAACGTTTCATGTCACATTTCATTTGCATGAGGAATATAATAGCTGCTTAAAAACTGCTATACTAAGACATAATTTTTATTTTTAAAAAAGGAAGGGACTGAGTCAATCATTCATTTATTTCATTTCCCCCAATAATTTTGACAAGTCGGCGCCCCTGTACAGCATAAAATAATATTGGGAAAAAGTTCATATAAAGCCGAGTTGAGTTGTTTCCTCTCTTTAAGTCCACTTTATGCACAGGTAGGCTAATCGAGACTGGGCGTACAGTTTAAAGTGGGATCCGAACCACTATGTACCTTCGCCGGATATCCAAGGAGACGACGTTCGTATGTAGATAAAGGTAGAAAAATGCAACAAAAAAAAGTGCAGCACAGCAGTACTCCATTTGCAATATGAGCTCGTATTTCACATTCATAATTTTATGCTGCCACAATACTTTGGATCGGCTCGACGGAACGCACTTCTTGCAGCGAAGTGCAGTGAAACGGCAACGCTGCGGAAGTCGCCTGCAGCCCGCGGAGTCTGAGATTGGCCACACCCCGGATACGTCATGCACCCGTTTACCATATTAGGAGTGTGAAAGAATATTTAATATCTGGAACCATATTTGAGGTACACACGCCAAACTTCTGGAATTTGATCAAATGCGTTATATCAACAGTTTTTTACAATTTCATTGAATTTGTTAATTACATTTCAAGTCTGCACGTTTCCCTAAAATCTCAATTTTTGAGGTATCTAGTAAAAATATGTATTTGATATTTTCTACAGAGGTGCAAAAATAATCAAACTTCAAGTAAACAAAATCTCAAGATTATATGTACCGTCGATTATGAAAACTATGGTGTTAAGTTCCCCGTTAGTGAAAATTGGAAGAAAAAGCTACACTTTTCAGTGAATTTTTCATTATAGTAAGAAAACAAAGTTAAGATTAATTTTCAGATAACGTTTATTAAAAGGTATATACTTGAAGCTTTCCAATGAGGTATATTTGACTTTTTTCCTGGAGTACAATTTTACAAGCGCGTAAACCGAGGGTTCAATATTCTTGTCACGAATGGTAGGTGAAAATTTCGTCGCCAAAGGAGGCAAGATTTATATTTTGGAAAAACATTGAAATTACTGTTAATGGGGAATAAGGTTAGATAAAAAATTTCAGCTATTTAAATTTCTAAAAATAATCCACGCTTTCATTACGGTAAAATATCGATTAAACTCTTGAGTGTTTAGGTAAAAACAGCCAAAAGTTCACATGTAGGTAATCAATCAACGATGTTGCTCCGTGATGAGTTCCTTCTTTATTTCCGTACCTCCATTCTTCTGTCTCTATTCTCTCTTTGTTTTACTCTTTATCTCTTTCTTTCTAAGTTTCTCCATCTCATTCTTTCCTCGCTTTCCTCCTTTCTATTTATTTGTTTCGTCTTCAATTTATTTATTTCTTACTCGGTTTCTGTGACTCTTGCTTCTTTCTTCATCAGTTTCCCCTTTCTTTCTTCCTCAATTTCTCTAACCTTATTTATTTATATTCTTTCTTTGTCTCTTTATTTTTCTTCTCATCTCCCTCTATGCTCTACTTTTTCCTTAGTTTCCCTTTCTTTCTTCCTCATTTTCTCTAACTTCTTCTCTCTTCTCTTCCTCTGCTTCGCTCTTTCTTTCTTTCCTCCCCATTTTATCTTACTTATTTATTTCTATTCTTCTTTCGTCTGTTTCTTTTCATCCTCTTTATTTCTCTAACTCTTTCTTTTCTTTGTATCCTTCCTTTGTGTTTCTTTTCGTCTTCCTCATTTTCTCTAACTTCTTCTTTCTATCTATTCTTCCTTTGTCTGTGTTTATTTTATTCTCTCTCTCTCTCTCTCTCTCTCTTTCTCTACTTCTGTCTCTCGCTTTCTATCTTTATTTCTCTCATTCTGTTTCCCTCTATTTTTATCACTTTCTGTCCCATTCTCTCTACCTCTTCCTCACTTCCATTTCTGTGTATGACTGTTTCTCTACATTCAATGATTCTGAAAATGTCTCGTGTAGGCTATTTGGGTGTACTCCACGTTGAGCAGCCCACCCTCACCCATTCGGTTGCGACACTCATGGCGCAACCACCTTCCCCACCTTTTTAGTTCTTGAATCTGGAAATTCCATGAATGTTTCTACTTGCATGTATCTAGAATTATGTTATTGTATGTTGCATTCCTGCTTCATTAGGCTAATGACGATGATAGGGATGAATAATGATTAGATGAAACATGAAGGGACTCGAACCTGAGACGGTCGGTGGCGAGATTGTGCGTTCAGCACTCAATAATCACGGAGTCTACAATTAAGAATATATATACAGCGTGTATATATATGGCAAGTATATAAAATATTGAAAAACAACTTGTAAATCATTACCTATTGAGTAAACTTACCCTAAGCGACATTGTTCTTCCCCAGTACCAAACTGTGGAAGAAATTTGACCCGGGATAATGGACTCTTGTATATAGCAAGATGACGTAGCACAATGCCCCATGTAGGTGCTTTTGACATTCGATCCGAGAGCAGTCTTGCACACCAGCCACCACCTGCTACAGTTCGCTCTCCCTGGAGGCCGACAAACTCACTGAGCCAAGTCAGTACTCCCCCTTCCCTTATTGTCTTTGCCTAAACAAACGCTGATATTCTCCCTCCCACTGCCTTTTGGCTGACTGACAGACTTGGTCGAAATCAATAGACTCGCTTTCATGAGTCCCCTTGCACACTCGAGCAGGAACATGAATGCAGGGCACCACCTTGTCTTCCACTTATTGTTTATGGGAGCTCTTGTTGGCGAAGTTAGAACAATAAAACCCTCGGACAACAAAGAATAGTTGTTACTACGCTTAAATGAACCCACTTAGAGACGAACAAAGGACGAAACAGCTTGCTACATTTCAAAGCAAGTTGCAAGCCAGTTATCACGCTACAAAATGTCTCCCTTCTGCCCGTACTTATTCTCTCGTGCTGTTCACAGGCTACTCCCGTGAGTCTACACGGACGAAAAAATGAAACAGTGTATAAAAGCTTACTAAACACGTATTTGACGTTACCCTGACGTAGCTGGGTGTGTGTCTTCCAGATTCCAGTTTAAACACACGTGGATTCGTTGTGCGAGCTTGATTCGTGAACATAGGCATGCGCGCACGCTCTGATTGGGGAGGTGGGGGGGGCAAATGTCTTGAAAGTTCAGTCGAGGAAAGAACTATAGAGCGACCACAAGGAAAAAAACCTTGGACGAAAAGTCCCCGCGCAGCTTTCCCTTCTTCCGTTCAGCTCGGGCCATAATGAAGCATGGTCCACTCTCCCTCTCCCCTCCACGCGGGAGTGGAGTATCTAAGGTGGGTCCGGACACCCGAAAATCTCATTTATTTTATATTACATGTTAAAATTAGGCGCGTAACATGGCATACCTATGATCAGTGCCGTGCCCAAGATTTTTTAAAGGCAGAGGTTAAACGCATACTTTTCTTTGGTAGTCAGCCCTAATTGTCTCATCTTTTCCTGCGTTTTGTTAGGAGTACTGGACCAAACGGGAGAGTTAAGGCCCCCACCAACACCCCTTTCTTTGGCACGCCACTGCCTATGATTCGGAAATGGAACTAATTTTTCCAAGTAACAGAAAGCCGGATCTATACAAAATTCACGGTTCTTCTGAAACTAAAATTTTCCCTACACGTCTTTGCAAATTGAATGCACATATATTATATTTACAAATATTGGATAGAATATGATATGAAGCACTGCTGGTCCAACATTAGAATGAAAATCTGCAGTCTTAATAGAAATTTCCTGTCCTACAATATTAGTCATCGTTCAGTTGGTAGAAGAGTTGCATTTATTGGAGAGGACTGTCCCTAGCCTCGCGTGCCCACGCCATTTCTTTTCAAAAGAATGTATACGCACATTATTATTTTTTAAACTTTGAAGAAAACATATAAAATTCCATCATGAATCAATAATTTCCTCGCCCAAATATATTTCCCAAGATCACCAACTACTATTTTCTTTTTTCTAAAATATATTTTGTTCTTGTTTTAATTGAATTACCGTTTAACGTTAAAAGAAAAATAAATAAAATGTAGGTCATGTCTGGTATACCCCAAGTCCTGAACGTAGCAGCAGTTCGGCATCTTTGACATAACCCCAGCGGAAGCTGACCGGAACCGTATCTGGTTTCGAGCCACCACCTGTTTTTCGGCAAAGCGCTGTTGTCACTTTTACCTGCAGAGTTTAGACATCCATTCATTCACTGTGACGTTTTACTCCCAAGGTCTTCATATTGCATAGAAAAATAGCAAAATACAATAACACAAGCTAGCAAAGATAGAGAACCGCAACCTCGTGTTCAAAAATCTCTATGAAACTGAATTAGCAACATCTCATTTAGTCCACGTGGACTTGATGAGAGCTGTCATTTCTTGGACGAACGCTATTGGTGGGAAAGGTTTCAGGGGAGGATTTACTGGACTGCACGTGGACCTGATATATGGTTGTAAGGGGGAAAACTGATCTTTCGGAACTTTCTTTGAAGTAAAGTGAGGTTTCTTTGGGGACCAGCACTATAGACTATTCTGAGCTTATTCTAGAGTATGATAGGAGCCAGAGTCGGCCATAGGTGGGTGCGGGGCCTGGGGCATGCAAAATTCGCGGGCCAATAATCAAAATTTTATCAGATTTTTGTTCCATAGTATAAAGTACAGGTGTCCTTTATAATTGTAATATGAACATTATCACATTTAATTTATTTACATATATTGTGTTTTTTTTTTGTCTAAAAGCAATAAGCAGAACATGTTGAAGGTTAAAACTGAGAAATTCGGGAGGCTAAAAAAAATCAAAATTATTGTTTCATTTTAATTCTGATGTACCCCTGGTTCAGTACATTTAACTACAAAACTGGGTGTATTCAATATCAAACTGTTACTTTAACTATAAAAGTAGCAATATTTAATCATATCCAATAATATAGTTCTTCTTTGTAGCTAATCAGTGGTGATTTATTCATTCTTGGTTTTGGACTTTTAACCACTGTTATTTTCAAAAAATTTACCATCGTTTCGGAGGCTGAATCTGCCTCCGTTTTCAGGGTAGCGTGTAGTCTGTTAAATCATATGGTGTCTATAATTGGTTGCCTTGGAGGATGGTTCTCGGTGGCCTAGGCTCCACCTCGTCTGTCAGTCACAAGGACCTCTATGTACATGAAGTTGCCAGGGAGGATTGATTATTTATCAGTGGTCCAGGCTCCACTTCGTCAGGTGGCCACGTCAAGACCTATTTTTGTATGTAGGTTGCCAGGGAGGATTATGTTGCGGTGGCCCAGGCTCCACCTTGTCAAAGGATTGATGCTGTAGGATATCAACCCCCAAAAAATGAAAAATCTCTTTCAATGCCGCTTATGTGCTACTATCAGACCCTGAATGGTTGTGCACATACAGTTCTCCCAGTACGTGTGCTGCACTGATCACCGTTTGTATGCTGACTGGCCAAAGCAGGGTTGGAGATGTATCTGCAACCATTTATAGACACCATATGATTTAACAGACTACACACTACCCTGAGGACGGAGGCAGATTCAGCCTCCGAAACGTTGGTAATTCTTTTGAAAATAACAGTGGTTAAAAGTCCAAAACCAAGAATGAATAACACAGTTGTTTACTTTTCATTCAATTTTGGCGCTGAAGTGAATTTATATTGTTTCCATAAAATAACATTTTCATGAATTAATTCTATAAATAAGCGAACATTTTTATACAAATACGTATTTGAAACACTATCTTTATGTAGTACTTAGTTCAGAATATAATTTCAGTAATTTTGGATATGTTTAAGTACGTCAAAATAACACTGGTCGACATGGGTTTCTATGTCTCGCAGATGGATGTTGTCCCTGAATAATTTCAGCACGCGGATTCCAAAACTGAAATCCATTTTGACCCATCACGTCTAGTTTATCCCCCCCCCCCCGGAAAACAGCAATATATCAACTGCCTTTATTTCACAATAAAATGTGTAGTTCCATTATTTCTCCACTAGATGTCTCTGTTTAGATTTGGTAAAATATTGATTTTCTACAATACATATCCTCCAATTGGCATTAAAATTGTATGGACTTTGATAACGTAGTTTTCTTTTCGAAATCCCTCATGTCGTCGCCTTGTAATCAAGGGGTCCCGGGTTCGATACCCGGTGGAGGCACGTAGTGGTTTGGATCCCACTTTAAACTGTAGGTTCAGTCCCGATTAGCCTTACTGTGCATAAAGTGGACTTAAAACACCAAATCAATCACTCAATCAATCGAAATCCCTCATCAAAATTTCCTTTACTACAAAACGTCCAATAGTACTCAATGTTATAATATGGTGGGTTGATTGAACTTAGTGACGTGCATAAAAATTCTGACCAAGGGAAAAATCCTGACGTGATGGAAAGAAAGAGATGTCATTTCCGTGCTCAGCATTCAGAAAACTTCCAGAATCACCTATTGATTTGAAAACATCGGAACTTTTTTTCTCAAAATGTCGACCAGTGCCACGAATGTAGGCTATATCAGATAAGTTGCTTAATTGAAAGCACCGGCGTCCTATAAACTCCTAAAAAGATGCACATAAACAAGTATTTTTATCTAGCGCGGGGCCCACTGAAGTGCCCTAGTTGAAACCCCCTAGGGCCGGCTCTGGATAGGACATTGCAAAAATCCTGACGCTTTCGCCTCTTGATCGAATAACAAAAACATCTACTCCATGCTTCTGGCTTCCAATCTGCGGCACCCTAACATATTAACGGCAAATTAGATTACGGCGGATGATATTTACTTATTATTTTCAATCTACGTCTCCCCCCCCCCTTCCATCCCGCACGGAAACGCCGACTTCATCAAATTCTCCCCTCCCTTCCCTTAACTCCTTCAAGAACATTAGTTGTGGCAGCTCTGCGAAGCCCGTTTGACACAACCAGTGTCACGTGACAAGCATTAAGATGGATTGTCGCAGTCGGCGGCATCAATCAAACAGATGATACGACATAGCAATGCATCTGGGGGTTACGAAGGGGGGGACAAATTGATTAACAATCTCCAATGGGGAGGTAAAGGGATGGAGAATGATCGGGAGGCTGTTTGATAGAGTCCTCCCAGATGACACACGCACATCCAACTTCCTCCCCCACGAATGGGACCAAATAGAATTTGCTCTTCTGAGTGGGTTGTGATGTGCCTTTTTTATCTTCCCTTTTCCAAAGATTACAGCATGTCGATGCAAAACCGGAATAATAAAATAGGGACATAGTATAAGTGAATCCACATACGAACATGTCAGGTTAAATTTTAAACTGTAGTGTCCATTTCGATCAACAAATCTCACTGCAAAGTGTGCTTAAAACATTTTTTTTACAACTACATGAATTATAAGTCTGTTAGCCCCTATCCTATCTATCATTTCAAGTAACTTACAACAAAGCAGAAAGCTTGTTATTTTTGTTATCAATGATGCAAATAAGGTTCAGTTAGTTTGTGTTCGAACAGAATGACCAAAGTAAAAACTGCGTTGCATCGAAAAATTTGAGTGTAACACAGAAACCACGTATTTTTTTTCATATTCTACCAAATGATTCCACAGTTTGTAAAATTTCAAATATTAAACTAAAATTTCCCCCTAACTATTAAAGCGTTTTCTTAGGCGGTGTGTATAAAAGTTAATAACAAAATAGAATAACTATCCACTTCAGTACTTTAACTGTATATCTAGTTGTGCTAGATATTTATTCATCTGGGAAGTCTCTCAAAGGATACAATGATAATATTAATAATATAATAAAAACAATAATGTATGAGTGCACAATAAGAAAACTTTTGAAAATAGTTACAACTAAATTGAATTTGATCTGCATGTAAATATCATCGTGGTTACAAGCCATCATCAACTGCAAAGCAACAGGTGCTCCCTTCGGCTTTAAATTATTCTTATTGAATATAACATTAATAATATGGATTACATCAAAGACGAAGGTTTTTGTGGTATTCTGGTAGTCATGTACAAATCTGATTTTGCATTAAGGTTCGAAACGAATGAGGGAACAGCGAGGTCGTCAGCAAAGTTCAAGGATTCGAGGATGGATGATGAAATTTTTTCAGTGGTCACGGCTGCCAAGATTTTTCTCTCCTTTCTTTAGGTTATTTTCTCTCTTTCTCTTCAATTTTCTTTCTTCTTCTGTTTCAGTATCTCTTTCTTTCGTTCTCTGCTTATCTATCTTTTCTTTTTCTCCCTCCGTTTTTTTCTATTTTCTCCGTTCTTCGTATGCCTCTCTTTTATTTCTTCTCTTTTTCTTTCTCTGTTTCGCTATATTTTCTTTCTTTTCCATCTGTGTTTCTATCTATTGATTGAATGATTTGGTTTATTTTTACTCGTTTTTGTGACACTTTCAGCTAATCGCGAAGATATGATGAAAGGACACTCAAGGTCAGGCTGGGATTCGAATCCAGGTCCCCTGGCGTCGTAGCTGTATGTGCTAACCACTCCGCCACGGAGGTCGGCGGAATTGATAAAAAGATAATCACAAACACGCATGAACGGGACACAACACAAGGTCCACAGAGGATTCTGTGGATCCAGACGCTAGAGCCTCGTAATTTGGGTGTCATCTGAAAGGGTCACCCATCTTCTTCTATCTAAAGATCTCTTTATTTACCGTATGTGTCACGGTCTATTTTCTTTCATCCTCTTTCTCTCACTTTCTATTTCCCTATTCCTTCCTCTCATTTTGTCTAGTTCCCTCTCTGAAACTCCCCATGTAATGCTATTGTAGTGGGCTATAGCCCACCAGGTGGCGACGCACCTGCAAAGGAAGAAGACTTCTTGCTCACCCTGTAGCGTACGCGAAAGAGCCAGTTTATGTTTGTATAATGACGCGAGGGGACCGGCAAATCGGAAAACGTTTCCAGCAACCAAGGTGAAAACGCAGTACGCGTGCCTCAGTGGATAGGCTGCGGTTGTGTCCGACATGTGATCAAAGCGTCTCTGGCGGCCACAGATTCATGTCACCTGTCCATCGAACAGGAAGTGGCCGCTGTTAACTAACAGGTGGCGGCAATAAGCTATTTCCGCTTCCTGATCAGATTGAAGTGGCCGGGGAGAATGAGAATTGTCTTTTTTTTTTTTGACAGGCAATAATCATCACAATTTTCGAGATGCACTGTTCCGCTTCGATGACCACTCTCGTTGCAACATGTGATGGTTATTCCCAGACCTGCAGTGAAAAAAGAAGGGGGAAACGCACGTGTGCGCCATCTAGCGTGATTACAGTGATTTAAAACCATGATTTGGTGCTCTCTTAATTAGTTGGCCCACCTGAAAGCGGGGGGGGGGGCTTGAGGGGGAGACGTTATGTTTTAGCTGAATTAAATCTACAATCGATCGTGTTTTGTTTCCGAGTTGCACGTGTTCCAATGTGGGGAGTAACATATTGTGTTCTCTTAAGTGTGCATATGTTCCAAAGGGCTTGTTGACATTTGGCCAACAGTGCTACCAGAACCTTCATATACTTCCAGCACAAGTATTGATTTTTCTTTGTATAAACTGAAAATTTATGCTGTCCCGCAAAGTTCATCGAGAGGTCAGATAAACTTTTTACCATCTTCACATCACACCTACACCTCTCAAACATAACTTCCCGGGTTATATATATGCGAGTTACGTTACTGAAATCAACCGGGACTACGTTTATTCCTTACTGGCATAAACTGGCCCTAGTAGGAACTTACGTGATCCATTGGTGACTTCTTGTCTCGAAGTCAATCGCCTGCGTGTACGTTCACCATGAGATATGGAAAGTTCTGTTCATCCTGTATTCGAAGCAAAACAGTTATTTCAGGTTATGAAGAATGGTGGCGGTTCTAATTCTATTTCCTGTCCGAATTTAATTCTCTAGAAGTATTGTAGTCAGAATCGTTCTATATTAATTTCTAATTTTATTCATTTCTACCAATTCTTTTCACTGTGCAGCTTTTAGAGCACTCATAAATTTTACATGCAGGTACACACAATACATATAAATGCCATTTCGTTGATATTCATTATATCTGTAAGTCTGAAACACCACGTTTTAGTATAAACTGAGTGTTTGGATTTAATGTAGGAAAGTGGTGGTTATTATTTTACTATTTACTATTGCAGTGGTATGCCCAGGAACGTATATGTGCAACGTATGCCTATGCATACATTCCTCACCACCTTTCATACCGGTGTGCATCTTTCTTACCCCTCCCAAAATGGAAGACTAAGTATTATAAAAGTATTGATAGCATTAGTATAACGAACAGTGTTCGAGAAATACTTTTTCAGACAGTAAAATAATATCGCTTATACGTACATTAATCAGAACTAGATTTAGCCTACTAGCCACTTAAATATGTCGGACTGGAAATCAAACCCGGGACTGTTGGTTACAAGGCAATAACGTTAATCCATGGACACGAAGCAAGAGATCAATATTTCCCATGTGCATGGCAGTTTCAGCTGGTGAAATGAATTCTCAAGCTTATCCCTTTCTGTAAACATTGTTAATACAAATAACCAAGAATTACAAAAATAAGTATACTAATGTTATCACCAGGGCTCGAAATGGAAATTTTCACGAAACGGAACGGCTTACTTTCGTTAACATGCTGTTGTCTCTTTCTTGTCTCAAATTACAACAGGGACAAGACAGGACGGGAAGGTTCCAGATATTCACGAACCGGAACGCCATTCCGGTTCGTTCCGGTCCATTACGACGCCTGGTTATCACCTTATAATCAAAGGGTCCTGGGAAGTTCAGATTCCACTTTGGAGATTCAGTACCACGGGCGCCCGCAGAGAGGAGCCGGGGGGGGACACTTCCCCCCTGAGATTTCTGGAAGGACTTAATGTAATTCGAATGGTGAAATTGTAGAGACATTTTATAACATAAAGTATTGTTTTCTGTGACTTACAGGCCGTAAGTTACAGCAACTATTATTATTATTATTATTATTATTATTATTATTATTATTATTATTACTTGAATTATGGTTACATTTAAGCTTACAATCTATTTTACACTGATTATCAAAGTATAAAAAACAGTTTTTTGTCCTACATGAATGAATGTTAAGTATACAGTTATGAATATTGTTTATATACATAATAAGGAAATTACAAATGTATGTAATTAAAAAAACAGTAGTAGTAGTAGTAATAGTAATGTAATAATAATAATAACAACAACAACAAAAATAAAAACAATAATAGCAGTAATACTAGCAATAATAATAATAATAATAATAATAGTTGTTGTGACTTTACAAATTGGCCTTAAAACAGGCCCTTGTAATTGTCCTGACGCAAATATAACATTACGCGCGCGATCGCACACGTATAAGGCTGTGTTAGCATGTAGAAAAATGTGTACATGTGTATTTCCAGTGTCACGATGTGTTGCTATCATTTGCTTACAACATAATCTGGGCCCCTCCGAGAAAAAAAATTCTAGATCAGCCTATGGATGGTACCGAGAAAACTCTGAAAGAGGACGAGGAGGCCACATCATTCGATGCTTGACGAGATGAAATCTAGAACGAGAGACACTTCTGTAAAATCGAGACGAGACCGAGACTTAGTATCCGAAACTCTCGGATTCGTTCGACAGTGGTGAACTGTAATGTAAACAAAATGTATTTTGCTATGCGACTAATTCAGACGTACCCAGTGGATAGTTACCTGCTTATTTACAGATAAGTTACATATTTTGTTTATAATAATTGCAGTCAATCCATTGGCGATTGTAAACTATGCTGAGGTTATTACAACAACCGCAGGGGAAACCCTGTGATGTATGAGGTTGGTTGGATATACAATTAATTGAGTATTAAATTCTTACCAAAATGTATTCCTTGCCTCAGATATAGATAAAATGTTGCACAAAGCTAGCACGTTGCGACTCTAATGCCAAGTGAGTTGCCACCACATAGATACTTAATGCTACAATCATATATACGAATGTTTCAAGTTTGATATTTCTCAAAATAATTTAACAGATGAACTACGGTGAGTCACATAATTATTCGGACAGATAAGATTTCTGAATATTTACTGACGTAGTCGTGATATAATACAATGATAAATGTTTAATATTTATTTAACAAACAAAACAGAATATGAGCACACTGTTAATTATCTTCAATTATGTTTAATATAATATATTAGTAAAATATTTTCATTAAACAAAACAAACATTTTTTGTGGGTTAAACAAAATTATTCGGACACATGGAAGGAGAAACAGGAAAACACGCTTGAAAAGCAACGAACAGAAAGGTCAGTATCTGGTAGGCATCCCTTTCATTTTTAACACCTCGGATAAACGATTTGGCATACTTTCTACCAATTTTCTCGTGTACACCGGCGATATGTTGGCCCATTCATGTTGAAGTCTCTCCTTGAGGTCTGCCTTCTAGGTTATAGGTGTTTTCCTCACTTCTTTTTCCAACTTACACCAGAGGTGCTCAATGACGCTCAAGTCTGGAGACTGCGGTGGAGGATGGAGCACTTTTGGGCAGTTGTACAATAACCATTCTTGTACTACGCGGGAAGTGTGCTTCGGTTCATTATCTTAATAAAACATAAAAGTTACAAAGAATGCCCATCATTTCAGCACTAGTCTTTAGATTTGACTTCAGAATGTCAAGGTAACGGTACCTGTCCATTGTCTGTTTGATGAAAGCCAATTTACCAACGCCTTGGGCCGACATGCAGCCCCAAACCATTACGTGACCACCCCCGTGCTTCACTGTTGCTTGCAAATTTTTCCCTCGGAGCTCCTCATTTGGTTTACCACACTGTTACCCTCCCATCTGACTCACAAATATTGAATTTACTCTCGTCAGTGAAAATTACCCGATTCCACCATGTCGGATCCTTTCCTAAGTGTTCCTTTGCGAACGCCAGTCTTTTTATCCTGTTTGGCTTACTTACAAATGGCTTTCTCCTGGCTACAAGGCCATGATAGTTTGCCCTTCTGAGCACTCTTCGTATAGTTTCAGGATGACTATGCTTTCCACACTCCTCAGCTACCTCAGCACACACCATTGGAGCACTCATCTTTGGATTTTTTTAAAATTTTCCTCACGATTACTGTCTCTTCTCTGGGGGAAAAAAATCTTGGTCTCCCTGTATGACCGTGGGACTCGATCCTGTCTTCATCTTTAAATCGCTTAATAATATCTGAAACTGTACTTTTTTTCATTTTCAACATTGAGGCAATTGCACGGTACGTTTTACCCTTAGCGTGGTGCCATATCACTAACTGACGTTGTTCAAATGAACTTTCCTTTCCTCTTCGCCCCATTTCTACATAGAAAATGTTCTTATATCACAACTTTGTTAAACAAAACGCTATCGTAATTGCTATAGAAACCTACAGGAAACCAGAGTTAATATATATGAACAGATTATACATACATCAATCAATCCGTAAATCGAAATCGTCACTGTATCGCAAACTTACGTTAACATTTACTATGTGTCCGAATAATTTTGTGGCACTATTTTTGCAACGGTAGGGATTTATCCTTCGTTATATTGTTGCTGATGTTCGTTTTGTAACTTTTTATCGTCCAATTTTGTGCTAAACATGACATTTTTTTTAAACGAAAATCAACTTCAAAGCTGTACACAGATTTCACTCCCTTCCCGCTCTTAAACGTTAGAAATTTACTGTGTGTCCGAATAATTATGTGACTCACTGTATGTAGCTACCCAAAACAATGCTTCCTTAAATATATTCACAAATAAAACAGTATTTTATCTTTTAAAGAAAATTATATTCGTCACAAATTATAAGGATTATTGTTATTGCATGGCCACGCCTACGTGTAATTTTACAATAATATCACAGCATGTAACACATTTTGTTTCACATAATTGGTGAATACAAGTGCTTTTGTACTATGTTATGAGTACGTCACAAACGTACCAATATTTGAAGTTTCATAAATATTGATGGTACACTTAAATGGCCATAATTTGTATCATCCAAAGGATCTGTATTCTTATGTTAAACTTATTCCTTTCATTGTAGTTACTGTTTGAAGTTTTCAATAATTCACCAGATGATGTCAGCCTCCCTTACCTGGAGCTGGCTATATCTGCCCGGTTTCAAAATATCAAGATCATTCATACACAACCACTTGTCTTGTAGATTCAAGGGTATGAAATGATATAACTTTTGCTTAAGAACCACTATTTCTGTTTTGGTTCATTATTCAAGCTAATTTGGACTTATGTCGGCCAAATTTATAAATTTATGGCCCCGACGCTTATCTGCGCTTCCTTTTGACAGCCATTTTTTCTTTACAAAGCCTCGAACCGGGTATCCTTCACTTTCAAGTTGTGATATGGACACACAGACTATCGAATCATTACTTTTTTCTACATCACGAATGTACCTTTTAATAGAAACTGCTGTAAACTTATTTTACAAGTTCAAATATGAAATAAAGTTATGTTTCATACAATTGTAAGACATTTTTCTATTATTTACTAACCCAAAAGAATATATTTTGTATGTTTATTGTCCTTATATTATTGCGATATTTCCGATCTTTGTACAAAGTGATTTGGCAACACTGCAAAATAGCCATGAACTAAGATCAACCATAATTATGCATTTTCTTGGACGAATTTCATCAAAATATTAAATTACCTTGAAATTGTGCCTGTTTCATTGCAAATGTATGGAAAACCTTGTGAAACAACTGTGAGTACTAATTAGCAAAGCAAGATTGCAAAATATAAGAATTGCAGCTACAAAATTTCCCGTTCTTTGCAATGCTTGCAAAGGAGCATGAAAATATATAAAATACGAGCCAATATTTTAAATTTGAATAACTTTTTAAATATAACTCCGATAATGATGAAATTTCAGAATCAGTGCTTATTAATTATGGGGAATGCAATAAAATAAAAGCCCCCACCGAAAAATGAAGATTTTAAATATCCAATCTTAGCAAATTTTGATGCACATATAACAGTGCATTTGAATGGACTGGTTATAAGGTGGTTGCATATATGTTCAGGATAAAAGGCTTCCCCCCCCCCCGAAGGCTCGAGACATCAAGTAGGAAAACATTGTTTTCCTTAATGATCTCCATACGCTGTGACATATTAAGTTTTTTGCATTCTATATTCCGAGATTCGAAAGGAGACCTTCGATTAATTGATTGATTGGTTTAGTTTCTTTTATTTCGCCCTGCTGCCACTTTGGCTAATCGCGAAGATGAGGATGAGTGATGATATGAAATTGATGAAGGGTTACAAAGAACACCCATGTCCAGGCCGGAATTTGAACCCAGGACCCCTTGTGCAATAGCGCGCTGTACTAACGACGACTCCGCCTCTGAGGTTGCCACTTGCCCTACGAGACAGAGACGGGTGTGTATAAATCGAGACGCGACAGGCATTTACAACTCAAACCGAGACGCCAAGTCCCGTCTTAATCCATCCCTCATGACTAGACCTCGGATTTTTAGGTTCTAAAAACTGTGCTTTTAGGTTCGTAAAATAGGCTCTAAAAATCCTAAAATAGGCTCTAAATCCTAAGATAGGTCCTAAAAATCATAAGTTAGACTCGAAAAATCCTGAAGTAAAAAACTTAAAATAGTTCAAAATTTCTGAAAAATACTGATTAGGCACTGTCCTGCATAACGTTGTGTGTGTTGCCTAACCGCACGGCGATGGCAGAACTTGCCGTTGGAAATTTGCTATTTAAAATCCTCTCTTCGCCGTGCAGTTTTGCAACAATCTTTTTTCTGCAGTTTTATCTGTGAGGATCATCTTTCTTACATTCTGAAAATGATCTTTCAGCAGAAACATACTCAGTGGTGCAAATTTGAGCGCTGAAAAGTTCCTTCGCAAGGCCTGAATGCCACAAAGCACTGAAGTGAGTCCAAAGTGAGCAAGACCACATAGATCACACATTTGTACAGGTAACAGTTGCATCAGACATGTTGCTTTGTTTAGAGCTTTCATAAAACACCATGGACTTGGAGGAAGGGAAATCCTCAGAGAGTACGTTTCAAACACGTTCGGTACCTATTGATTTTTTTGTCGCTAAACAAAGCAAATACCTCTATGTGATGTAATTATCCTGTACAACCTTTAACTATATATAAGAACCTAAAAAATTGCTTGATTCAGGTGCATAAACCTAAAATAGGTTCTAACAAGCAAAATAGGTTTCTTTAGGCACTAAAAAAACTTGGTCAGTTGCGTTTTTTAATGAAACGTTGACATAACTTGTTATTTCTTATTTACCTATAAACGAAAATATAGGTTAAAAACCTAAAATCCGAGGTCTAATCATGACATTTCTTTCACTTCCAACATTTTCCAAAGGGAGTCTCCCTATGCTACACAACATTGACAATCGACTCAAAATATTGATGGTCAATAACGACACCTTAAAGAGGGCCATGGAACATACCGGGTTGCAAAGTAAATGCAGGTCCCACTTGCTTACTATTACAGTTCCGATAGCAAATTCCCTTCTCCGTAAGGAATGCAGAACAAAAACTATAGACAATTATATCCAACCAGCACGGGGTTATTGGGGACGCTACTTTACAAAAGAAAACTATTTTCTCTTGCAACTACAGTATAGCAAAGTCCAATTTCTAAAACCCGCTTTAGGCGAAAACATTTTCCTGGATATCGAATTCTATCATGTGGAATGAAAAAAAATGTCATTTTGATGCCATAGCATATTTCACAGATAGAATAGATTCTAGCACCTCGTGGAGCACAAGGCCTACTTTCGACGGAAGCATTTCTTTTAACATTTTTACTATCATTAATTCTATGTAAAATTCTTACAAAATTCTTATAGCATTTTTTATAGCAATACTTTACACGGAAGCTAACATTCCGGTTAGCTTGACTGATTGATTGGCTTTATTTTACTTCGCTTTACTGTCACTTTTTGGCTAATCGCGAAGATGAGGATGAGAAATCGTATGATGAAGCTATGAAGGCACATTCACAAAGAACACCCATGCCCAGGCCGGGATTCGAACCCGTGACCACTTGCGTCGTAGCACGCTGTGCTAACCACTCCGCCAAGGATGTCGGCCTCCCTCCCTCGGCACTGTCCGAAAACGCCTTTAGCAGAGGCGTATATTCGGGGCTATCTAGGCCATCTGCGAAGCCCAGACTCTGTGAATAAAATACAGAAAAAAATATCTATCAGAAAATGTGCATAAAATTGTTCATTTCAATAAGAAGATGGACCTGATTTCTTAGGAGTTGGAAACATTGCCCGCTCTCTTTGAATTCGCGAGGCGGCTGGCCCAGCGCCGGCGGGCAACTCCACGGTGGTGACGGGCAAGCGTGACAGGGCTACCACAAAGATCAGGGAATTTTGAAGCCAAATTATCGCAGGCAAGGGGAAAGTGTGTATTATGGCAGGGACAAGAACATCATTGAACGCTTACAGAGGAGTTGAAAAAGAGGTCGTTGACCTTCAAACAACTAGAGATACAGTGGGGAGTAGAAAATTGTTGGCTGAGCGGGAATGGTTTATGAGTGCATCTAAAATTACTGAAATGACAAGGACCAGTTCTAGTCTAGATCGCGTCGAGTGGTCTTGGTGCTTGGAATTTAGTTAGAGGCAGCGTGTGAATACAGTAGTGAGTGGATTGTATTTTTGTGAATGATATGTGCTGTGTTGTGTACGAACTGAAATGAGGGACATAATTAACAAGCTGTCTATTCGGCTTACGAATGACGATAAGCTCCAAGTCGTTGTGGATTTTTCTTGTTTGTCTACTTTATGAACAGATAAGCTAATGGGGATCGGACCTACAGTTAAAGTGGTATCTAAACCACCATGTATCGAACCCAGGACCCCTTAATTTCAAGGCAACGACGTTACCACTGCGCCAACAAGGAGTACCCGAACTTAAAATCGTGAAAATAGGTAGGTTGAAATTTTATTTTTATTCTCGTATGTAGACCTACATAATATTTCACAATATGGGCCTCTTAGTTATCAAATATGAATGAAATTCTTGAAATCCTTTCCTTACTGACAGTGTACATCTCCATGTTTTATTTATGAGGTATATCACTTCAACCCGCCACCCCAAATGAGGTAAAGAAACAAAAACACCCCCACCCGCAAATTTTTATCCATTCGAACACTATGATATGGTGCGATAGCCCAGGTTCTTAACCCAGTATACGCCACTGGCCTTTAGTTCTGGTGGTAATATTTTTATCTATAGCTTGAGAGTTTCAAAACCACCATCCATCCATTCAATATTGTCCAGGCTCTGGTCTTTTGCTTACTTTTATCGCGAAACCCACTCTGGAGACTTGTTAGAATTCAACTCGCGGCGTTCGCAAAAGTCAACCCTCAGATGGCAGCACCGTAAAACGGCGGATCGGGAGTCACCTGGCGTTTCCCCTCCCGCCATTCTGGCAGAACCTAACATCGCATGACTGACTGAAAAATGTCACCCTGCTAACCGTCGATTTGGGCCCGGTTTCTAATTACAGGTCCCTGTGTTATTGATGAGAAGAGTGAATACTTCAGGAGACCAATGAATACTTCAGCTGTTGCCTGTCTTCCCGATCAGCTATGCAGGTCGGTTTGGGGCACGTTGCCGCCAGTCAGTCTCTTTAGACCTTTCCCCCCACCACCTCAAGCCCCCCCCCCCTTCCCCTTCTCTCTCTACGTATTTCTCTGCAGGACTTCAAAGTGTGCGATCGCGCCTTTACGACAGATAAGAGGGGGGTGGGAGGGAGTTTTGCTGAAGTTATGAGTGGGGCAAACACAAATATGCACGTACATCTATGGACAAGTAAAAAGGGGCACATTTATCTTGGAGAGATGGCCTCCCGCAGTTGTTTTTTCTTGTGTTGGGGATTGCATAGTAGCAAGGAGTACACATTTAGAACAAGGCCGACGAATTTTTCAAACTACGTTAAACACTTTAAAATAGATATATTACTCTTTTTCCAATTTCAGTATCTGAAGAAACAGAAAAATATCAGACTGCGAACGGGAGATGTTTGAGACTTATGATCGAGACTCAGTTTTTCGTTTGAGACTTTGGTATAATATTGAAAAATTTACCAGAACCAAATTTGGTTTATTATGCAACTTCTTCAGATTATACCAAGCGAATATTTACCTGATTATTTACAGATAAGTCATATTTTGTTTATACTAATTGCGAATTCAATCCATTAGTGGCAATTGTGGGCTTGGTTGCGTGTTTGCATATACATTCTGGATAAAAATCTCGTTTTGTCGCTTTTCTGTAACTCTTGGCTAATCGCGATGATGAGGATGAGTGATGACATGAAATTGAAGGAACACTCACAAGAACACCCATGTCCATTTCCATGGCCATAGGCAGGAAACATTTTCGGGGGGTTCACTCATAATTGTTCCCATGGACGTCGCAAGAAATTTGAATAATAGAAGTATCTAATAACAATAATAATTATTAAATAAAAATAATTAAAATTTCATAATAATTAACTAATTTATTCCAAACGTATTATTATTATTATTATTACTGTCCTTATACTCTTGAGGAGACTTTTATACTCTATCCATCAGAAGTGTGAATCTGCAGCACAAATGTTTTTATTATTATTATTATTATTACGTTTCATGCAGTGTGTACTGAAATGCGCAGTTATATTTTGTTATTAAATTTTAGATACCTTCAAGAAAAAGCTTTAAAAGTAAGAGAGAAATTTTAGTCATAAAGTTTATGTTGTTTGCCCATTCAGAAAACTTAATTTTTGGAATTTTGAAAACTGAGGAATAAGTTATTCTTTGGATTAAATGGTAAAACATAACCTGGTGTCTGTACTGCAACCTCAATTTTTCGATCTAACGTCGTTTTCCTTTTGTTATTCTGTTCGAATTCTAACTAACTGGATTTTATTTCCATTGTTAACAATAAAACTAAGAAACATTCTGTTATTTTGTAACTTGCAATAAACGCTGGCAATTCGGGGGGGAGAGGGGGGTTCTATGGACAATTTCGATCCCACTTTCCGACGCTCATATTGTTCCTATACTTAGCAAAGAGCATTAAATAGAACCACTATACAAGTATGTGTTTTATGGTACCGCATATAGGTTAAATGTATGTACTATATCGACCGCTGGGTGAAGTGTAGTGAACGTAGAGCGCTACCGAGCTGGATATCCTAGGTTTGAACTCTTAACAAGGGGGATTTAAACCCTTACCGAACAAGGAATTAAACAGTTGGAACTGGAATTTTGGTAAATAGTAAAACATTCAAATGCTGACCAATGCAAATTTATTGTATAAAAATATCTACACTAAAAACGTAACGTTTCCACCCTCTAACAGGGTGTTCTTCAGACAAAGATTCACAATGAATTGAAAGAGATCAATTTGTTGTGAATCTTTGGCTGAACGTTACGTGCCTTGGTCAGCATTTGAATGTCTAGTTTTTCTTAAAATGGAAACAGTGCTACCATTGGGAATTTTGGGACAATCACAAGGAAATTTCCAGTCTGGTCCAGGAACAGCACTGGAAATAGGACATCAGAAGTGAAGATGAAGGCGTCGCAGGTGAGCTGTTAGAATTAAACTCGTTTCGCTGAAAATTCAGAATTCAAAATGTTTGAAAAATTCTAGCTCGATCATTTCAGCATTGTCTCCCTGTTGTATTTTTGTGAAACTGCGAATAAATTTTTGAAAATGTGTTACAAATGTTGGTTTCTGAACTTCCATTAATCCAACATGCCGGAAGTTTCGGGGGGGGGGGGTTGAACCCTAAACCCACTCCTCTAAATACGGCCATGTCCATGCCAGGATTCGGGACCCGGGATTCCTGGAGTCGTAGTTCGCTGTGCTAACCAGTCCGCCACGGAGGCCAGCAAAAGTGGAACGAAATTAGAATAAAAGTGAAGAAATAAGATGAAAGAGGAAATAGTTCCTCAAAGAAATAGAGAAAAAATAGACAAAGTCAGTGGCTTACGCAAGGGGGGGTTACGGGGTTTAACCCCCCTTGAGCTTGTGAAATATTAGGGAAAATGCTGTGGAAAAAATTCAAAATGGCCAATTTATCACAGTCAAAGATCTGCGACAATACTATCACTATTACTACTGCTACTACTACTACTACTACTAATAATAATAATAAATAATTTGAATTATTATTTCTATGCAGCACGGAGAAAAGTACTGCATTTCAAACACACGCGTCTTTCAGAGTGAATGCCTTGAAAATAAACACGAATTCTTGAAAATAAAATATAAGGGTAACTATGATTTAAAAGAGAAAAAAAGTTGTTTTGTATCTCAGTTGCAACAATGTTCAATACACTGGCGTACGCAGGATTTTTTTTTTCGGGATGGGCTGGAATAGTAAATGTGGATAGCACATGACTTCGTTTTGGAGGGTAGAATGCATAATAAAATATTTCGTATTTTTGGAGCTTTTCAGTCTATTAAAATTGTATTCAAAGACAAAAATGGTAATCGGGACTCACTTTAAAAGAGGTTTCAAATTTACACATTTTGATTTTTTAAAGTTCTTAACGGATTTTTATCTAAAAATTCTGATTTTCTCAAAATTTAGGTAGGGGCTGTAACCCCATCAACCACCCCTCTACGTACGCCAGTGTTCAATGAATATGTAATTTTTTGTGTGAACAATGAGAATTAACTAAAGAAAGTTCTTGGTTCGTTGTAAGCGGCTAATGTATACACAAAGGCTAGGCGGACAAGAACAGTCACCAGTCCCCCTTCCCATTGTTTACCGCAGCACGTTTGAATGTCTCTCTTTAAAATGTCTCACCTTGTTGACTAGACAATTATTCAAACGACAATAAGTTTAACTATTGTAAAATGTTTTGTTGGTAAGAACAGCGAGACAATCCAGATGTGAATTATCGGGGACATTTATGCGGGGAAGAAGCTGGAAAAATTCCAACCATTTCCGGAAATCGAACCCGGATCTCCCACGTGGTTGTCAGACGCTCTACCGACCAGACCACCCCAGCTCCTTGGATGAGTTTCATACTTTGAGTATTTCAATTTATTTTAATATATTTTCTTGTTTTTGTGGATTTTCTTCACACTTGAAATGTCTCACCTCGTTGACCAGACAATTATTTCGTAACAAAGAAACAAAAAAATGCTCCCAGAATTTGATAAAAATAGAATGACTAGAAATAAATGCTTTCATAAATACTATCTCTACTACTTAATAGTCGTAGTGGTATTAGTAGTATTATTAGTAGTAATTCAGCTAATTAATTAATTATAGGGATTATTAATTAATTATGAGTATTATTATTAAATTAAAGTATAATATAACAATGGTAATGTGAATTTGGAGAAAGTTTTAGAAATACCCCCCCCCCTGATAAAATCCTGCGTACGCTACTGGATAAAGTAACAAGTAGGAAAGGACAGAAATTAAGAAAATGTAAATGAAATAAATTATGAGGAAGAGAAGGGCTGCGATTCGACGAGGTGGCGCGCTGTGAAAAGTATTTTGCCTTAATTTTCTGACTACGAAAATTTTCATTTTAGTCCATTATTTTTCTATTTACCTCGCCCTTCTCCATATTCTCTCTCTCATCCATTCTGTTTCTCGCCTTCACTCATACTCTTATAATTGGAGGGGGGCGGGCAAAGCTAAGCAAAACATAATACAGATTCTATTTCGTTTGCGGGTGCAAGGGGGTAGGCAAGTTGTTTTTTTTTTTTCAGTAGTAGGGACATAGGAATAAACAGACTCGAGAAAAAAAAAACTTTGAAAAATTGTAATTACATTACCGGTAACTAGTTCTGAAAACGCAAGCATATATAAGAGAAGTAGCTTCTGGAAAATACGCGTAAACCTGGATGATAATTAACTGGGATTGTAAATTGTAAATATTTATCTGTTATTTCAACTCGGTAGAGTACTTAGAATTCTTTCTTAAAGGAGGGGGAGGCTCCACGTATCCAAATATGTATAGTTATAGTGCATGCATGCTCTTTGTATTTTTTGCTTCATACAATTAAATGATCTAGCATCATATGTTAATTGGAATCTACTAAGAAGAAATAACTGGTGATGGAACTGCACTCCATGAACACGTGCGTGCGCACGGGAGCTAAAGAGGGAGCAATTGCCCACCCCCCTATCATGGACGTCCGCAATTTTTTTAACAAGGAGGGACAAGCAAGGTATTTTTCCCATGGGGCATATTACCCCGATATTAGTGTTGCCCCCTCAAAAGACACCACTTGAATTTGAAATTATCGCATTCCTACTTCCCCATTACAATAATTAATGTTAGTTACTGTCTAAAATTCGAAGTTTCAGTCGCACGGACCTCAATAAGTCGAAGTGTAGGGTGCGTATGTACAATGTCAGGTGATCAACAATTGTGTCGGGACTTGAACTCCCCCACCCTGCCGTGTATGTAACCTACATTGTTAATGTGTTTACACCTCTATAACTCGAAGTCGGCGATTTTGACCCTCAATAACTCGAACCTTGGTAAGTCGAAATCCTTGATACCTCGAATTTTTTCTTGTTCCCCTCAGTTTCGAGCTATCAAGGTTCCACGTATTAGACTTTCAACTAGAAATGTAGCGTAGAGGAACCTTATCGCAGTTATTAAACGATATTATACTCTAGAAGAAAATGAATTATTTTCAAGCCGATGAACGTTCAAAGCAACTACGGGGGAAGGGGGTGCCGTGCCGCTACCACAAAGGAGCATTGGCCCCCAACCTTGGACGGAAAATAATTCTAGGGGGGCAAACATTGAAGTAAGAGCAAGACTAGAAGAATTTAAGAGTAGCTGGACAAAAGGATATTCAAGATGGTATTACTTTTCACGTCTTTCTTGCATTATTTCTTCCAGACGACCAAGAGCACTTACAGGAGGGTACAGAGGGGCAATTGCCCCCTCGATTTCATATTTTATCAGAAGTTGGCCTTGGGCGCCGAACGATGTAAATGAAAAAAAAATGTAGAAGACAATGCCATGACGCCCCATGATTTTTTTGCTCCCTATTAAATCAATACTGTTTACAATTTGCAAAAAATTGGATCTAAAAATTTTCTTCCTCGCTTCGCTCACAATTTCATTGTTTTCTGTAATGCTTTGTAAATTGCCAGAGAGATAAATAAGAACAAATAAGTACTTCACTGTTTCTACTAAACGCTTTTGTCGTAGATGCATGGAAGAAATGAAGCGTGCACATTTCAGAGACAATTTATATCATTTTTTTCTGTTGGTTTGTTATGGGGCGGATGAATTGATTATGTAATGTATTTAGATAATATGCGCCCTCACACACACATATCAATGCAATAAAATCAGCGGCGCCGTCAGGATTAATTATATGGGGTGCTTAGAGGAAGGAAATTTAGGGATGCGATGTTCAAAACAAACATAACATGAAAGATTCATGTACACTTAAGTCCCTACATCGAATTTTGTTTTCGTTGAAAATGAGTTTTGAAAAAGGAGTGCGGTCGGGGTGCGTGAGCATCCATTCGCACCCCTCCTGGTACCGCCCCTGAATAAACTAAGACAGTAAGATTTTCTTTCCCGACTGAACCCTCATCAGGTCTTTTGCCCCCCCCCCCCCCTCCCTAATCAGAGGGTCTCCGCATGCCTATGCGTGTAACTCAATGATTGGAAGGACTTGTTCCTCTAAAGAGTGTTGCCACATGGACACAGAATTTACTATTAATGTTGGTGAACCTCGAAATTATTAATAGTAATTTAATGATGCCATTTCTTTTCAATTTACAACTGAACATTTCTTACACTTTTAATGAAACAAGATTTTTTTTAAAAAATCATAAAAAAAAAATTGGTCCAACAGAAATGTCCCCAGAACTGAAGAAAAATTAACTTTACAAAATCCCCAAAGTAATGGTGACAGAAGAGCAGGGTGCGAAATCCTGGGGGGGACGGGGGGGATTTCCATCACCAGCAATCTTGGCCTCAAAAATCCACTTATAACAAAATATAAGCAATTAGTTTGACTTCTTATGTACTTTAATAAGGATAATATCGAAAACACAGAAAATAGTGTTGTTATGAGTGTTGAATGCTTTCTCTTTCTTCGTCAAAGGGCCTCCCCGATGGCGCAGTGGTATGTCATCGTCTTGTAATCAAGGGGTTCCGGGTTCGATACCCGGTGGAGGCACATACTGATTCGGATCCCACTTTAAACTGTAGGTCCAGTCCCGATTAGCCTTTCTGTACATAAAGTGGACTTAAAACAACAATTCAATTCTTTCTTCATCAAGATATAATTATTTAATTAACATATCTACACCAATAGGAATATGCACACAAGAAAGTATGATTTATTATAATATAGAGCAAAAACTAAACAAAAGGTTATACATAAAAAACAATTTCAACTATTTTGTATTTTATTGACATCTTTAATCAGTTAGTAAAGGAATATGTTTGCTATATTTTAAATATGTGTTATATATTTAAAAGTAACAAATTAATTCCTTTATGTTTTTTTAATAATAGTTAATAGTTAATAATATTATAAATATCCATATCATAAAAATTTCGCACCCTGCAGAAAAGGGATGTAAAATGCATGACTTACCAGAGGTGTGCTTGCCTTACAGCAAAGTTGCAACATCTTGGGTCCCACCTCCTCCTATTGAGTTTTTGGGCCCCTTTGAAGTGTTTAACAGTCAAAATAAAAAGAAAAAATCTTGCCACAGTACAGGTAATAGTCGAGAATACCATCTAACACATAAAAGATGTGGGCAGTGTGAGATATAGGTCTTATTTGAATATGTAAAAAGCTTGGAGCCTCCGTGAAATTAATTGGTGGAAAGTTACATTTGAAATACCACGAGTGAAATTAGTATTAGTGGTAAAACTTTATGAATTACCAAGCTTGATCATTTATCGTGCATCAATAAGAGCAACTGAATCTTCCTAGAGGATTCATAAATATACACAATTTATACTCTCTTAAGTTAACGACAGACTGTCTAGTGGCAGGGGGACGGAGGTATCACGACCCCTCAAATTTAGTTTGTTGCCCCCCTATAAGTGGCCCAATGTATAACTTTCAACATAATTTCATTTTGCTCTTTGTTTCTTCAGATTTCTGAATCGAATTACACTGTAGAGTTGAGTCCTTATCAGTAGCGTAACTAAGATCACGTGGACACCCCCCCCCCCTGCAATATTGGCAAATGGGCCCCCATCTTTGAATCGAATATTCCTCTTATAGTCCAGGCAAATTAGAAAAAAGAATGGAAAAAATTCCAACAGAGATAAAAATTGGTAGATATCACCAGTATGGTATTTCAAACAACATACTAAAAGTCCCCAACAATCCGAGTTGTGCTCTGGCCGCCATATTGGAAAATGGCAGATGAACGGTGATGGTTGATCATAATTGCTTTATTAACTAAAAATGGTGAAGGTTGAGCCGAAAATGTGTTCAGACATAAATTAAAGAAAAGAAAATTGCCAATAACTGTAAGAAAATAATTTTTTGTGATTTAACCAACCATTTCACTGTTAATAATATATGTAATTTCCTTACATGCTGCCCGTTGTGGAACTTGGATGTAATGTATGTGATCATCGGAAAACAAACTGAATAACCTTTTCGGCAAGGCAACAATGGATATAACCCAATATTGTATTATTTGTGAACAAACGTTGAGTGAAGGTGACACTGTAGTTGTGATAAAAGGCTTACATGCTGTAAAGAGCAGCAGTTTACGTCGAAAAGATTGAATATTTGAGAAATTGGAAAATGAGACGAATGTGTGGTTACATATTAAGTGCCGTAAAGACTATACTCGTGAGAGTAGTATTACTGCTGCAAGTAATCGTTCGCCACAAAATTCAATACTCCTTCGATACACACATATATATAATACATACGTATATTTGACTTCAAACGTGATTGCTGGTTTTGCAGTGAAGTTTGTGATTTTCAAGCAGAAACGAAAAAAAATGTAAACAGACGAGTTAAAATATTTGAAGTTCGATCCTTAACATTCAAGGATCAAATCATTGAAGCTGCCATCAAGAGAAATGATGATTGGGGAAGGACTGTGCTTGATCGAATTCGTACCGTTATTGATCTAGTTGCAGTTGAGGCTAGGTACCACCATCCTTGTTTCACTAAATTTTACACATCCTCACCTACATCGGGAAAACGTGGTAGGCCTGAAGATGAGTGTATTTCTATAGCATTTCTGCAGTTATGCTGCTACCTTGATAATGATAACGACGAGTGTCAGTACTCGATGAATCAACTTATGACGAAGATGAAGGAATATCTTCCACAAGATACTGATGTCTCAGAAAAAAACTCTTAGGAAACGCCTATGTGATCACTATGGAGAAGACATGATAATAACAACACGTAAAGGGCAAACCGCTACAGTATGTTTCCGTGATACAGGATATAAAATATTATCCAAAAGTTGGTACACACAGAAAGAAGAAGATCCAAAGAACGAAAGACTTAGAATTGTTAGAACTGCTGCTGCAATAATTCGGGAAGATATACAATCTGAAACATATGCCAAAGATATGTATCCAAATCCACATGAATGCTTGAAGACAGTTGATGATATGGTTCCAGAGACATTAAGGGTCTTTACAGAGGGTGTGATTATGAAACGAATAAAAGGAAATGAAGACTCCATCAAAAGAAAATGTGTGTGTATTGAGCATGCTATTATATCAGCAGTAAGACCACGGTCATTCAATTTAATGATTCAGATTGGACTTGCAGTTCATCTACATAAGACATTTTGGTTTAAGAAATCTTATTGATATGTTATCAAGCATGGGTTTATGTGCATCCTACAATGAAGCCATATTGTATCTTAGTTCTGCAATGTTAAGTGATGAGGAAATTGTTGCTGACAAGGAATTATTGAACTGCTTTGTTTTTGATAATGCAGACGTCAATGTTCGGACCTTGGACGGACTAGGAACTTTCCACAATATGGGGAGCATTATGTGCACTACTCCTGCAAGATCTGTTCATTACAGAAAAGAAAATGTTCGATTGAAGAAGCACCCACCAGAATGTTACCTTGCAAAATTTGGTAATGTTCCATTACGCACGTACGTTGTGCCTGCTGTCCGTGGCCTGCATAAAATCAAGATTAAAGAAATTGAATACACCAAACAGGTAGCACCATCAGTGCATGTTGCATCACTTCATGATTTTGTATGGATGTGTGGAAATCACCTTACCTTGTCACCAAGTCCAAGTTGGAGTGGTTATATGGAGCTTGCCACCGAAGGTAGCAAGGCATATCACATTTCTGAAATAAGTATATTACCATTAATAAAGCTGCTGCCGACAAGTCCAGATGCCATATACTTATCCCTTATGTTCGCAGTTGAAGAATGCATGAAACATATTCCATAGACATGTATTGTTACTTTCGACCAACCTCTATATCTGAAAGCCTCTGAAATTGTTGCGGCTTCTCTAGACAACGGAGATATGTCGTCAGTTGTCCTTCGTCTAGGTGGATTCCACATGCTTATGTCGTATATGGGAGCGATATGATATATGATGACGGGAAGCAGGGAGCGATAGGATATATGATGAGGGGAAGCAGGGAGCGATAGGATATATGATGAGGGGAAGCAGATTGGAAGAAGCTTTGTCAGTAATATATATTATTCGTTACAAGTCACGAAATAAAAGTGTAAAACTTCAATCAACACCAGGCAAATTTGATTACAAAATAATGGGAAAAGTTTCAACAGAGTTAAATTTATTTTTTACATAATTAGATAACTTGGTTAAATCACAAACATTTATCTTCTTACAGTTATTGGAAATTTTATTTTCTTTAATTTATGTCTGAACACATTTTCGGCTCAACCTTCACCATTTTTAGTTAATAAAGCAATTATGATCAAATGTCACCGTTCATCCGCCATTTTCCAATATGGTGGACAGAGCACAACTCGGATTGTCGGGGACTTTTAGCATGTTGTTTGAAATACCATACTGGTGATATCTACCAATTTTTATCTCTGTTGGAATTTTTTCCATTCTTTTATGACATTTTGCCTACTTTTACTGGACTATTATTCAAGTTCTTAGTCTGATGTTAACACAAGTAAACATAACTGATTCCATTTGACCTTACTTTTGTGAAACTAAATAAACTTACCGTTGGCAGATGTTAGTAACATTTTCCCTAAGCGTCGTTGTTTCGAGGACATGAAATCCTTTACCACACACTCAATGTTTATGTTCTGGCTTTCCTCGCTTTCAATGGCGAGTAAGGCTAACGAACTGAGCCTCACCTGTGACATAGTACTACGTAGATAGGTCTTTATAAGAAGTTTGCTGAATGAACGTTCAGGGACTGCTGGCAATAAGTGAATTTTCCAACATTAACAGTTGGGCCAGTTCCTGTATGGTTGAAAGTTCACGTAATCGTTCCAACATTATGGAACAAAAGCTTAAAAGTTGTTCAGGAAAGCGAAGGACAGATCATCAGAATAATATTCACAAAATTGTTTAGCCTTCTCCGTGATGTCTTTGTCTGATGAACTGCAGAGTTCTTGCGGCTGAAGTACAGACAATTTCACTCCGAAATCGTTCATGTTCTGGAAACGTACTGTTAGCTGCTGGATTATAATGTCTTAAGAAACATTAGATTCTTTATTGATTCGCAGCTAAACTTCAAACAATTGATTGCGTTGCATCAACAATGAAGATTTCCTTCTACCACAGTTTTTCTTTTTAAAACAAGGAATAAAAAACTCATAAGTGAAAGAATGAACATTAGCAAGCATCACATTATTGAATATGGACGAGATTACATTCTAGAGTTAATAACGTACGAGGGTACGGGCCCCCTTTCCCTAGTGCCCCCCCACACTGCAGGCCCGTTATTTACGCCATTGGTCCTTATAGCATCCATCATGCCTGTGTGATTACTACAATTCATTATTTCTTCTTTCGAACACTGTGAATTTAGAAAACACGTGGGTATATTATGATTTAAACTTGAAAAGATTTAAATTCTTGCGTGTCTCATAAATTTGAAGGACAATGCAGCAATATAAACTAATTCTCTATGATCTAGAACTTTTGATGAAATACAACAGATCAGCTTCTGGACTACGGGAATCTTTCACAAAAGCAGATACTGTTCTTGGCCTTCAAATTGCTATTGATGTCTTCAGTCCTTTCGAAATCTTAACTGGAGTTTGCTCTAGGGTAGTGGTTCTCAAACTGTGGTACGCATACCCCCAGGGGTACATGAACTACTTGAAGGGGGTACGTAATCAGATCGGAGAGTGGCTTTTCATCCATGGTGTACCTAAACAAGCAAGTACTGAAATAGACTAAGTTTGTAGCCGAATCTCCGCTTGAAAGTTTCAGGTGCACAACCAGACACCAAGATAATGATGTCAGGCTATGCAGGCAAATCCCTCTTTCTACTAACTCTGGGGATTTACAATAAAACTCCAAAATTGTGCTTCACAGTTGGCTTACAAACTTTCTCTCTCTTTTTTTCAACAACTCTGGAGAAAAATATGTGTACTTCTTAGCATACAAGTGTTTACCATTTTTATTTTTGTAACTAATCATAATGATTGTAAACATAGGAACACCCAATAAAATAATAAATGTAGGATTCTAATGTTTATTTGTTTACAATCTTTCCACATCCAGCTAGAATGACATTTTGCTCTATTGTAGATACACAGCTCCAACTTATCAACAACGTCCCACCAATCAGGCAGGCAGACACAGAAATTCCACAAAACCAACTATTTGGGGAAAACCTATCGTAGGGTACATTAGACGTTTAGTTATGATTGAAGGGTACAATGAGAAAAAAGTTCGAGAACCGCTGCAATCCTTTTTTTTCAAAGGGGCCTGGAATTTTCAAGGTGGATATCACATAGCTGCATTCTAGGGAGGTGGGGTTACACAATAAAATATTTTGTAATGACCATTTTAAACCACAATTTTAAAAGTTGTTCAAAGACAAAAATGGTAATTGGAGGTAATTTTAAAGGAAGTTTTCACTTACTACCTTGGTTTTTACCAGATTTGTTTTTTACCGATTTGAAAATTTTGTTTTTCTCACAATTTCGGGACGGGCAGTAGCACCATCAGCTCCACCTCTTGCGTACGCTAATGGGAGTCTGCAAAGTAAGCTGCTAAGCATTGCAGGGGCACTTTCAGGTATTGAAGATATACAGTTATTGCTTCAAGAAAAAAGAAAAGATGAGAACTTTGTGAACATCTCTCATCCACCTTAGAAACATGTTGAAGATGTTATTGATCCAATATCATCTCCTACAAGAAAACAAAAACGATCACCTAAGTCAGTAGTTCCCGAACTTTTTCGTTTCACGGCACCCTTAGCGTTTCAAGATTTTTCCACGGTGCCCCCATCATAATGCAGGTACACCAACATGCTCACTTAGTGTGATTAGTTAGTTTGCTAAATACTAACACATATTTCAAATTCAGAAATATTTTACATGTAAAAAGTACTACGTAAATGAAGTACACATATTGGAATAAGTGCCTTTTCAGTGAAAATATAGTCACGGTGCCCCAGCATGCCACGGTGCACTTTGGGAACCACTGACCTATAAGTGACATATAGGATGATGCTAAAGACTACTTTAGAATTCAGTATTTTGAAATGTTGAACTCAGCAACCAATGAGATTGAAGGGAGGTTCAGTTGTTATAATTTTACATTTCAAATATTTTGAGTTTAATGACAGCGTTCAATTTACTTAAGGTACATGAACCCAATATGGCCTACCTAAGGTTTACGATTGTTTCTAATAGTGTACAAAGTCAGAAAGGTAAAACTAATCGCAAGATTAAAAAGAGGAAACATTTCTGGACGTTTACTGAAAATTGGAGTCAATTCCAAATAATAACCTGGGTGCAGGAAAGGTATTATTTAAAAGTGACGTTTAGGCTATATTAGGTATATATGTACCCTACATAGGCACCGACTCCATGGGGCTTGGGGGGCTCGAGGTCCTCCCCCCCAATGTTAATGATGTGGGGGCACCCAAATAATTTTGCTTAAGAGGCTCTAATGTATTATTTTGCTTCTCTTGTAAAGTTTACTCTGAATTGTGCCACATGAACTTAACTTTAAATACACATTTGAAATGTTCTAGACCATCAACTTTGGGGGCTGAGACCACTAAACCCTGATTCTGCCAACTACACTCCAAAAGAGTATAAAAATCAATATACACTGACGTGTGTGACACAGTAAAATCATGTGTTAAACAAAGACATGAATCTACAGGACTACAAAAAGAAACAGCCGTAGAGAAAGAATGCATCTCAGCTGTGAACAGTTGCACAACAAACTTTGGGCAATCGTGAGAATGGATGATATTCAGCGAAAAACTTCCCCCACAATTCATTGCTCTAAAGCATGCCCGTTGCCATGATTACGGCAAATGTTTCGGAGCATGTTGGAAACCCGTTTGATAAGTATTGTGGTCACAACTTTTGTGGCAGTAATTCAAGGTACAAATATAACGATTATATGCCAAATGTAGTCCTTCATATTTTTCTAACACTAGTAACAATGACCAGAGTATCTAAAAAGCTGCTATTTGCCACAAAACAACGTTGTATAAAGCTACGTAACATACGAAAAAAATACAGGACTATGGAGCCTGTTTCTCATAGAATCAATCGGGCATATCCAATAGTACAGTGGCTAATGCTATCCCCTTGTAATCGAAGGATCCAAAATTCGATTCCCGGTGGAGGGGAATTGAAAAAAAAAAATTAAAAATATTTTTTTAAAAAAAAAAAGTGACAAAGTCTAACTTCGTCTCGTGAAAATAATAATTTATAGAAATGTTCCAAAGTACAAAATTGTGTACTATATTTTTTTTAAGGCCATAACGTATCATTATTTCTTTTCGTATGTATATTCAGACAGCCATAGAAGATATGCTGAAAAGTACATAAGCGTACTGCGAACACATTCGCTGATTGATAAGCAGCATTTAATTTTATTGTGAACGTTATTATAGATCGTACAGCAACCACGCACGTTGCAAAGCATGCAGATGTAAAGAGTAGCATAAAAGTCATATAATGCTAGCCATAAACACAGTACTTGCTTTAAAATAAGATTCATATTTCAGCCCGGATTGAAAAAATCACGCCATCTTAACCACCGACGAAACGGTCTGAATGTTTGATGTTCTCTCACAATTAATACATAAACAATGGCATATACACAACACACACACACACACACACACACACCTGCACAAAACGTATTAATTCACCAAAAGGAAACTACATTTGAAAATCTACAATAATACAATTAAAAATGTTAAACATAGGGTCATTTTCATGCACGCAGCATATGCTTCGCTTCACGCTTGCTATGGTTTGCCGGACTGAGCCGGACCACATGCGGATCTGGTCAGATTCCCCATCATGCTCTGCGCCACTGACGTCACATTGAGTATCATCCATTCTTTCGCCAAGATTTGGATGCCGATAGGCTCTCCTTACACCTGTCCATGCTTGGTGATATTGCCAAACAGACGAAAGTGGTTCTAACTACCATGCGTGACATAAAGAAGTTTCTTTTGGAAGACAGCACCCTCCAGGAGCATCTGCCTGAAGTTGCCAAATTCATGCTCCTCCTCCGCACTGTGCCAGTGACGACAGCCACAGCCGAAAGGTCATTCAGTGCCCTTCGCCGACTGAAGACATATTTGAGATCTACAATGGAGCAGAAGAGACTACGCAGCTTAGTGGTACTGCACATACAACATACTGTGCTTGATAATTTGGACCTGAGACCTCTCGTTAATGAGTTGATAAAAAATAACGCAGTGCGTAGAGTAAATTTTGCTTAATTTTGAAATCATGTTCATATTTTTTTGTTGTGTATGTCACTTTATATCTTAGTGTACATACGATGTGTTTTTTTTATTATTGCAAAATTAAATTTAAAAAGTAAAATATTGTAGCAAGAACAATAAAGTAAAACTATTTTCCTGCAATTTGTGTTAGCAATTATGTAAATAATTAAATAAAACTGTTAAATATTGTAAATATTCATTATTTTTATGGGTACCTCTGGATCAAAGTGAGTTGAGTCGACCACCCAACACGATCAGCTACCGAGACTGGCATAAAACTGTTAGGTTGGCCTGCCTCTTAATGTAAATACATACTTTTCAATAAAAATGTTAATTGTTATCTAAAAAACAAATGAGCAGACACAAATGACATAAAGAGACTTTGAAAAAATTTCTAAATGTTTCTCATGTTACATTTCATATGCATGAGGAATATAATAGCTGCTTAAAAACTGCTATACGAAGACGTAATTTTTATTTTTTTAAAAAAAAAGGGAGGGAGGGAGTCATTCATTCTTTATTTCAGTGATCAGAGCCTACAATAATTTTGACAAGTTGGCGCTGCTGGTACCCAATATGGCCTAGTTCTTTCACATCAAAAAATGCAACAGAAATTGAATAAAAAAAAGTACCAGAATGTTATTTTTATAGGTAGATAAGTATATTAATACACTTGTGTTTTATTTACATAACGACATAATGAGATTATACAAAGAAATAACATCGTTTACAAACCAAGAAACAAGGAAGCGACGTGTTATAAATTGTCACCAGAAGACCATGGATTACACATCACAGTCTGGGCAAATGAAAGGTCCTTCATCATCCTTAGTGACTCCCAGACACTCTAAGTGAACATAGAGTAACAAATGTCACATTTCACATATGTAGGCGATATTGAGTCCACCTTACAAAGTGTTCTTATTTTGTTCGTTTTAAATAGGATTTTAGATTAAAGCCTAAACTAGGTACATTGTTGTAAAGTACAAATTATGATCTAACATAATATGGACTAGAGATATAAACACCTATCACTTGGAAGATGTAGTAAGTATTGACTTCCATATGCAATATTAGATCACGTAGAACACAATCACGAGGTTCAGCTATTTTGCTTCTTTGTCCTCAAGTTACAGCACTGCACTATAGGTACAACCAGCAGGTTCAATCATGTCATTTGGATAGTCTAAATGACATAGTAACGTTATCTGTTGAATTAACCATGTAATTACTTGGAAACAGCAAATAGGCCCTATTGGGTACTACGCTATATTGGGTTCAGGTACCTTAGTATTTCATCAAATGAGGCTTCTTGACAATGTTGTAATTGATAAATAATCATGAATGTAAAGAAATTTTCTCATTTTACATCGCCCTTCTACCTCTTTCGATAAATCCAACGATGATGAAATTATATTGATGAAAGGAAAACTCATGCCTAAGCCAGGAGTGGAATAAAAATTCTGATGCAAGAACATGAGTCATTCACTCAATGCATCAAGGTTGCTTTACATATATCAGTTCGGTATTTACAGAAACCTTATTATACATATAATTAATTATATTTATTAAAATTAAAATTCTTAAGCTTTAAAGTTTCATGTGTGGCAAGAATACTCCAGATTTAATATTTCACTACCTTTTGATAGGAAGTCGATGTTTCTGGATGAAAAGTAGTAAGATTCAAGTAATTTGCCCACTATTTTACATGCAAAGCCTAACAATTGAAATATTAGAAAATAGCTTTAGTCATCTACATGTTTTACCTTAAGCCAGGATAATCCCTCTATGTAATATTTATAACTTCCATTCATATTGGTTTGAATATCTTATTTCAACTGCAATTTAATTTTCTTCTTACTGGAGCTCCCAATAAAATTTTTCCTGCTTAGTCTGCATGGATTCAATTATTCCAGGAAGGGTATAACTTTCTCCAATAACACAGCTTCATTTTTATCAATAGTCATTTTGGAGCTTATTTATAATTGGGAAAAGAGAGACGCGGTAGTATAATAAATATGGAGAAATACAAACAAGAGCCACACGCCAAGCAACAGTACAGCAAGTTCCAACGAGGATGGTGGCAGTGGTCACTGTAATTAATAGAACAAAGAAGAAAAAACAGTTTTGCGGATAAAGTGAATACTAATTTCTCCGTATTTATATTGGAGCTTATTGTTAGTTTCCTGCCGAGTTTTACATTGTTTGCATCATTACTGTTCTTAGGCAAAACAAATATTTGGAGAAGTATGTATATGAGTTGAGAACAAAATATGGGGAAACAGAACAGAGCATATTTGGGGTAAAAGTCAATTTTTTGGTCTGTTGTAGCTGCAGGAGAGGTGGGAGGAGGGGGAAAGGGAGAGAGACCTCTGAAGGTTTATCCTGGTATTACTCCTCCCACTTGGTAGAATACGTGCTTTTTTCTCTGCCCACCAGAACTAACAACTACCAGATAAGGTGGCAAGAAAAAACTTACTTTCATATACATTAGGCCATATAAATAAAAGCATGCACTTGCTCTTTTCACCCAATTTGGAAGCAGATGCTCGATGTGGTATAAATAAAAGGAAAAATACTCAATATCTCCTCGGTAGTTAGTGCATATAGGCTTTATCCACGAAGCATCTGCTCAGGGTTCAGTATAAATAAAAATCAAGCAACTGCTTACTGTTAGAAGTAAATGCTTACGATTTTGTAAGGTTCCACATTTGTAGACTCAGCGTGCTCAAGTGCGGTTGATAAGTGCGATGGCAGAGTTCATGATGGTGGTTCCTGAGAGGCAAAGGAAGATTTGTACAAGATGCAGGAATTCTGATGTGCCCAAGTATAAAGAATTATATAGATTTGAAAAGGAAAACGTAAAATGGCTGACGGAACACTTTCTTACCAAGTCAACGGAAACACGAGGTGGTGCACTGAGTAATGATGAAAAAGTGAGGATTTTTCTAAAATATGTTGGAGATCCTGGTTTTCAAGTTGGCGTTGCAGAAGATGTTGGTGTTACCCAGGCTACTGTGTCAAATACTTTCTGGGAAGTTGTAGGCGCAATTAAGGAGAAAGCAAGCAATTGGATAAAATTTCCTAAAACTACTGCTGCCCTCCAGGAAGCAAAGACTGCGTGGTTGGAACGATTTACATTCCCAGATGTCATTGGGGCAGTGGATTGTACCCATGTATTAATAAAGAAACCTTCTGTACATGTAGATGAATACATAAATAGAAAAGGAGTTCCTCGTATCAATGTACAAGCTACGTGCAATGCACAAGATTCTTTTCAGTTTCCAACGACAGCAGAAGAGATAGTGTACAACAAATGCATTACAAAGGAATGGGTAATAATTGAACGATGTTTCGGCTAACTTAAACAACGGTTTCCCATACAAAACAAAATAAGATGAGCAACAGACAGAATACCCTCAGTAATTGTGTGCTGTATGGTTATCCATAATGTTGCGAAACATCTCCAGGAAGAAGACTATGAAATTCCGGAAGCACTGGACGGCGATAATGATGGTGCAGCAGATTGTGACGTCTTCCACATCAATGGCAGCATGCTGTGGACAATGCGGGAGATTATTTCGAAGGTTTGTCATAATCAGACAAGTTTCTGTAACATGTGCACATGTGTATGACACAGGGTCAGACAGGTTTTTGTAACTTGTACATTAATACATGTGTATGTCACAGGGTTGCTTGGGTTTTCTTTCATGATTCCTACCAACAAAATATCCATAATGGATACTCTTTCAGTTGTATACAACACATTTTTAATACATCCTTCGATTGTCAAATTATTACGGGGTTGCCATGACTTACTCCTCCCAACCCTTGTACATCTTTGAAAACAGAAAAACACTACAATCTGCTGTACAAAAAATGTATTGCATAAATACTTAGGTAAGGTGAAATGATTTACTTACAACACTGTAAAATATTTGGTAACAAAATTTTCTCACAATGGTCCTTACCTTATTGCAAGAATAACAATATTTACAAACAATAATCACTATTTGTTTAAGAGTTCTTTCATAATGTCTGACACCTTAGCCATATCAGCCTTTTTCTCAGTTGCTTTTGACACTTGTCCCAACAGTGCATTAAAAACCTTTTTCTTTCCTTCTTTGTACTGTTTCACCTGAAAGAAAAATGGAACAGTATTATGTGTTTTTTCTTAATATTGCAATGTAAGAAAAATTGTACATGTTCCTATAAGTGTATATCTTCACACTGTTTGATTTCTTGCAAAGTCAAGAATATTTGTTATGTTAGATGGAAAAAGAGAGTAGTAACCGATTCATAATCCTAATAAATGTGACATTACTTTTACATTTTCTTGGTCCTTTGATATTTATTGTTATGGGTATTGTATTTTCATTTTAGGCTAATTGTGATGAAAAAACGTAACAATGCAAAACTCCACCCATCCACAATGATCACTATTGTTTAAGAGTTCTTTCATAATACATCACACCTCAGTTTCGCTAGTTCCTGACCTACACAGTCCGACAATTAAGTAATGGGAATGATTTTATGTGAAAAGGAAACAAAATAACTGAACATTGTCTGTTTATTACTCAAAGTACATCCCTCCTGCATCAATACAGCAATTGGCACGGTTGGCCAACGATCGATACAACATCTGCAAGTCTTCATGTGGTATGACTTGAAGATTGGACGTCACAACCTGTTGGAAGGACCTGTGTTCATCAAAAGTGCATAATTTCAGCAGCAGCTTCACTTTCGTGAACAGAAAATAATCACAGGGGGATAAATCTGAAGAGTAGAGAGGAAGATTCAACATATTCAATTGTTTTTGGACCAGGAATACCCAGACAAACACTGCTCCCTGGCACTGTGGAGCAGGAATCAACTGCCTGCCTCAGGAAACTGAGCTCGGAGCGATAGCAACAGCCAATTTACAGTTTCATCCTCTGGAACAAATGCATTATGAATAATGCCTTTGCTGTTGCTGGTTAAAACCACAACATAGTCTTCACCTTTGATTTTTCGAGCTGCATTTTCTTTCCTCTTGGTAAATTTAGCAACTTCTATCCTGCAATTTGTCAGTTTGTACAAGAACTGTAGTGAAAATGCTGTTTTGTCCTCCACAACAAAAGAATTCAAGAAATGTTTACTCTCGCAAGCAGTTTTCAGAATGTATTTCATGAAACTTGATGTTCACTCGCTGCTCCATGGCTATTACGTGATGACACCCTTGCACCTCTTTCACAACATGGTGGCATAATTCCCAGCATGCCCATCGCAAGTTCATTGGTTTGGTTTGAGTTGGTGTTTGAAGTCCACTTTATGCACAGTAAGGCTAATCGAGACTGGACCTACAGTTTAAAGTGGGATCCGAACCACTTGTGCCTCCACCAGGTATCGAACCCGGGACCCCTTGATTACAAGGCAATGACGCTACCACTGCACCATGGGGGAGGCCCTCATCGCAAGTTCATGAGGTGTTGCCAGGTTGTGGATTATGGACCACACTACATCACAAACACGTTACTTCACAGATAGAATGCACACATGGGACAATATAAAATCAGTCTCACTACTTAATTGTCAGACTGTGTATATCTCTTAATGGTCTTAAGCAAATAATCTTTTTTTGCTCCTGATCCTCATTAGATCAGCTACAAAATAGATTCTATTTGATTTTTCGCTAATGTCAGTGGTTTTGGGTAATTTAAAAAATAATCTTCCAAAGATGTAATTTTTCTAGTACCTTTCAAAGTTTTTACCCTGAAATATGCACTATAAAATGTGTACCCAAATGGAGGTTAGTGCTAAGAAAGCATGTCTCATAGTGTCTCACAGTCCAGTAGCTAAGTCTCGAATAACTGGGTTTTGATAAAAGCAAGAGAGTTGGTAGGATTAATCGTTTTACCATTTACAATATTTTCAGTCAAGTAGCCAATCGCTATCTACATGCCGATGGAAAGGAAAAAGGTTTCTCTTTTTCTCTTCCCTCCCTTCCCAAAAAGGCTTCCCCTACTCTGCTTCCCTACTACACATCCTATTCAGGCTATTCACCTAACAGTAGATGTGGGAGAATGCAATTATTCTAATAAATAAATATTCTACAAACAATACACGACATAATGGGCCATTTTTTCCTGTACAATATATTAATATCCAATAAGCAAAAAAATGAACTTACAAGTTTAGGATTGTTTTCTAACACTTCATTACATATCTTCATCAGCTTGTCATCACTAGATATCTGGGACCAGTTGTTCATTTCCACAATCTGGAAAGAGAATATGTTTGTAAATGTCAAGCATATACAGTAATTAATAGTAAAGTATACTAATACATATAATAATAACTTATTTTTCAAGGTGAAAACATATTTAGAGGTACCGTAACAAGATGACTGATTTTTTTTTTGTTTTCAGTATTATGATAGGTCAATATTTTTTTATTCGGATTTCAACAACAAATAGGGGTAAATTGTGGCACTATGTAATAAAACTTTGAGCCAGTGACGTGCGGTGATGTCGACACTTGGGGTAGCAATCAGTGGCATGCTCAAGGGTGATTGATGGAGGACAGTATTCCTAAAAAAAAAAAAAGAACGTCCAAGATGGGAAAAGATTGCCAATTGAGGAATAACTACTAAAAAAAAGTACATGTAACTCCCCCGCCTCCCCCCTTGGAAATCAAAAAAGATTTGACTTGACTACTAAGCCAGAAATCCCGGGTTCGTATCCCAATCTGGCCATGGATGGGTGTTCTTTGTGTGTGTTCCTTCATCAATTTTATCGTATCATCTTCGCAATTAGCCAAAAGTGGCAGAAAAGAGAAGTAAAATAAAACAAATCAAACAATCAATCAATGATTTATGTTACTTAACATTTCGTTAATCGCCAAGATGATACATCTCACAATGTCGTTACTCAAGGATCTGGGTTCAAGCCCTGGCCTGTGCATGAGTGTTTCTCTTGTATCCACCCTTCACCTGTTTTATTGAATCTATGTTCATCATGGCAGAAATTAGGTAAAGTGACGGAAGAGCAACGTTGAAAAAATACAAATAATTTTTTCCCAGTGAATCTGCAGGGCACTGCAAAATCAAGAGTCCAGAGTTCTCTGTTCATGATTGCCCCTCATAACTTCCATAAGCTCACTAGCTACTTATTATCGCAATTAAATCTACATAGCTAGAAAAAAAAATGATGAGAGGTGGCAAAAATTCAATATATTAAAGGTGGATAAACTGGTAACAAAATACACTTTTCTGTAGTTTCTTCAATAATATTCATTTGGCTCCTTAAGTTCTGGGATACATTTTTCATTCCAAATTATTTCATTATTCACTGCAGAGTACAGCACATAGGAACAAGAATTTGCACTCGTCATGGGTTTGAATACTGGCCTCGACATGGATGTCCATTGTGAGGTCCCTTCATCAGTTTTGTCATATCATCACTCATCCTCTTTTCAGCTATAACCAAATGTGGCTGAAAAGTGAAGTAAAATAAACCAAACCAACAACAACAATAAGAACGCACGTTCTCTTACCCAAATAAATACATCCGTATTTATGACCATTTAGCTTACCCATTTTTTTTTTTTGGAAGCCAAGAGATTAGTATATTTAAAACAAAACACTACTAACACGAGAGCGAGAGAGAGCGTGAACAAATATTTGTTATTTAATCATTATATCTTCCATATTTGGAAAAAAAAATAAAAGAAAGCATAACATTTCCAAGTATTTTTGTGTACACATAATACGTTCCCATTTCAAAAACAGAGGTCAAGGGAAAACCAATACCCTATCTGTTCCTATAGGAAATCGACCGAGATACCATAAACCAGGACCTTTCAACCATTTCAGCAGGGGGCGAGGGGCAAGGGAGGTAGAGGCAGAAATTATCACCGCTTTCCCCTTTGGTGGACGTTTCAACATGGAACTGGTGAAGCGGAGGAAAAGCCAGCTGGAGTAGGTCCTTCCAGTCTTTCCGCTGATCTCACCGATGGACGAGAAGCACATGAAAAAAGATGTTGTATGTGAACTGTGGCTTCAACAAGACATTAAATATTGTGATTTGGAAATAATTAGAGATGAGAGATTGATTGATCTATCTCTGCTAGACTAGCCACTCCTCAGTGCACGTCACTGCTTTGAGCTAAGTTAATGAATACATTAATGGACCATATCAGTGGTGACATCACCAGCAGACGAAATAACCTGACTGAGCCCCAAAAAACTCTTTTCACCTATCAACATATGGTTTAGCATCGGAAATGAATTACAAGGGGTAACTTCTGATGTTCTGACAACAATTAACAAAACAAAATTGTGTTGTATCATACATGAATGGAAAGAATAGATCCAGAAAAACATTTTGATATGTTATTCAGTCATTTCATGTCATACGAACCAATGGTCTGAACCTTCACATCTCAGAAATTGATAATTTTTGGTACAGTGTTAGTACCCGTAAAGTTGACATAAACTGTAAAATTCCAGATTTTTTGGCTTAACAATTGCAACATTTTGACGTTTTCAAATCCTTAAACAGCTGTAAATCAAATTCTATTTGACATAGAGAGCTCAAATTGGCATCATTCTGTTCTGTTTTTATGAGTTTTAATTTGAAGTGCAACATGCCTCTGGCATTCAAATTTTGCAATTTTCAAAAACTCCAAAAGTCTTTTTTGAACATCTGAAAAACTCCCATTTTCATTTTTTCGAATAAAAAATATGTTTCAAAGACATCAATTGACTATGTGTGTGCAAACTTTCATAATGGGATGGCAATGTGTTCCTATGGAAATTAATTTCTTTGAATTATAATGTGCATGAAATTTGCTAAATTTATTAACTTCCATGTTACAACTGTAACTATAAGCTTAGTGGTTGTTGCTGAAGTCTTCATGTTAATCTATCTTATAATTTTTGGACTTCAAATAATATGAAAATACCTAATATTTACCACATTTAAAACAGGTAAGCAAATTGAAAATCTAGCACTGTGGCCATGCAGTCTAAGGCTAGAGGATGTGCGTTGCTTCAAGTCTCCTGGGGAAAGCATTACAACTTTTGTCCTGAGATTTCGACTAGTGGCCATTCACCATCATGAGGAAACTGGAGAGCTACAAATGAGTAGCGTAACACAGTTATGGAAACCTACAATAACAACTGGGGGTTCGTTGTGCTGACCACTAGTTGGACGATCACCCACCTCTGCTGAGGCATGTGGGAGTCGGTAGGTAGGTAGGTAGGTTATTATTATTATTAAGCAAATTGTCTGTTCATTACTTACACAAAAAAATGCTTGCAAAAATGTATTTTTTCTTGTGTTTTTAGTGTAAGTCGAAAAGTGTGTAACTTTCTGTAACCCTGTCATTTTTTTTAAAATTAAAGCTTTTTTATGTGGAAATATGGTGATCATAATGTTGCTATCATTTGTGGAACAGCCAAAATTAATATTTAATTTCAATGTTGCCCTCTTGGTAATGGTCATCCCAGTGGACATATAATCCATACCAAAATGATGCAGACAGTACGTGAGTTCTGGTTTCTTTGCTTCGCATGTTTCATTGGGAGTTTGGCTACTGAAGTTTTAACCATGTAATACAGGGTTAGCCTAAAAGAAATGGACGGTTTAAATGCTTTATGAATTGAAATTTGTTTGTTATATCAGAAAGCATTTAGTACTGTTGTATAAAAAAGTCTTCAAGTTTAGGACCTCCGCTTTTCGTTTGTCTTCGTTACGTCAGCATCACGTGACCACCCTTGACGTAAGTCGAGCAGTATGGCCGCTAGCCAGGTGGAGAAGGCTTTCTGCGTGACTGAATTTGCAAGAACAAATTCTGTTACTATTGTACAGAACAACCACCAATAAGACAGTCAATCTACGATTGGAGCAAGAAATTTAAGGAAACTGGCTGTCTGTGCAAAGGAAAAAGTCCTGGGAGAGAAGAACTGGACTATCGCATTGATATCTGTGTTACAAAAGGATCACACATAGAACACTTGTAACTTACCAATGTAAAATTCAGGACGTACTCTTCAAACCATGTAAGTATTTCAGCCCTATTATTAAAACTCTTGTTTCTGTAAAACTTTGAAAGTGTCTATTTCTTTTAGGTTAACCTGTATTTTCTAGATGTTAACCATGATACTAAGGATGAACTATGATCAGTTGAAATGGAGGACAGAAGACGCATAAGAAGCCAGCCCAAGTCAGGATAAATATGACAACTGATCTTCAAAACTGGTACCTAACTACATTACCCAGCAAATGATGGAGTCATGTTACATAAATCATAACAATAAAATGGTTGTATTATATTATTTCAAAGTTCACCCAAAACTTCAAATGTTGTGTAAGTAAAGATTAGTGTTTCTGATTGTGTTGTATACCCAAAAAACTATTAGGAATTTAAATGAAAATTACTTACTTCCTTTGGTGTGCAAATATTGCCATTCAACTTTTCATCCAGTACTTTCTTGGTCACAGTCAATGAAATTGTCTTCGACTGCACAAGGTCTATAATTTCTCCCACATCATCAGAAGTAATAGTGCTAGAAAAATATATTTATAGAATAGGAAAAGAACTACATTCACTCTTAATACTACTCAACTGTTCATGTGAATTGGGACTAATTACACATATCGTGGAATGTCAGCAAGCTATTAGGGCTATGTCATGATATAAGTAGTCAGTGTTCAAATAGGGCCTCCCTGATGGCATAGTGGTAACGTCGTCACCTTGTAATTGAGAGGTCATGAGTTCAAGACCTGGTGGATGCACATGACACTGTAGGTCCAGTCCTGATTAGCCTTTCTATGCATAAAGTGTACTTAAAAACAACAATTCAGTGTTCGAATTAAAGGAAGAAAGAGAGAAGTCAGGAAATTTCCTCCCCTCTGAGAATATATGTGCTATAATGATTAAATTTATTATTATTTATCAACAATTTACAGTATTAGAAATTAACTTCAAGGGGAAAGAGTGATGATTGTACAACTGACTTTTCTGAGTCTGGGTGTCTCGTGGAGTCTGCAAAAATGTTATGTGACATTTCACAGTACAAACATTCTAAAAAATTATGAAAATGCATAATTTAAATTCCTTTTACAACAGCATTGTGTGGAGAAATTGATTTTCTGATTAAATGATTTTTGATTACATGAAATAAAATTTTTTTAACATATATCACCATAAAATGAGTTCTGGTAGGTTGCTGTGGTAGAATACCAATGGAAAACTCATGTATTATAATTTATAAAACTTCTGAAGTAATTTGTAACAATTTTCAAGTATCAGTATCAGTGAGAATTGATAAGAGTATCATCAGTGGTATCAGCTCAGCCCTGACTTATACACAATTGTAATTGTTTTTTAATAATTAATGCCAACAGCATTTGCTTTAACGCGAATACGTTATACAGTTGAACCTGAGTTATGGGTATGTCAAGGTGAAGAAAAAAGAATATGTATAACAGAATTACTTTCAAATCAGATTTATGAGGCCATTTTTCTTGTAGTGGCAAAACTGTTGGTATACGCTTGTCAGTTGTCGCTGGGACAAAATACGATCGGGTCTTGTATAGTCTTGTACTATGGATCATGTCTAGGTGTTTGGTTCTGAATAGTACTGTTGTGTGGTAGTTAGAAGAGTTAAAGTGAAGTGTGTGTATAAAACTGCACCAAACAATGTTCACGCGTGAAGAACAGCGAATATTCATCAAATTTCAGGTTGCACATGGAAGGTAACACAATGGGGTTGGAGGTGTTGGAGCACCCACCTTATTCTCCTGACATGAGTCCCTGCGACTTTGATTTGTTTCCCAAGACGAAGGAACCGCTGAGGGGGAAACACTTTCCAGACATCCCGAGCATCATTTCGACCACAGGGCGGTATATGCACACACACACACTGGCACGAACGGGAGCTATCAATGGCATCCAACGACTTGCAGATGTTTGGAAACGTGTTTACGTAGCAGCAGGAGATTACATTGAAGGATTGTAAATGATTCCACGTATGTATCTTCTTCATGTCTCTTTCTCATACATGTTGCCACTACAAGAAAAATGGCCCTCGTAGATACCATGTCATATAATTATTAAAATACTGTAATTGTATCAATTTTGAGGAACAAGCTACAGTATAATACAGGTTATTTATGTCATAAAGTAGTAAATTAACAAATCTAAAAGTTTGATTCTTAAATACATTACATTTAAAGAATACATTTGATATATAAATTTTACTTTCTGGTCAAGCGTGTAACTTTTCATCTGGCCAATCAGTAGCAACTGAAAATGTTCACTGAAGGAACCGCTGTGCTGTTTTTATTCTGTAACATGGCAAATGTAAGCTATTGGCATCTTTTTAACGCATGTACTTTCGTGTTGCAATTACGTACATGTTGTTCATGTTCTGAACAACTGCGGAAAATCTTTCATTTTGAACAGTACAAATTAAAAGTTTAGAGCCTTCTTCAAACATGTACACAAATTCTACATAATTGCAGCATAAGAATTAAGGTTATTGCTACATACCATTCCTCTAGCAGAATCTTGTTTTCATTCACCAGTTCTAGCAATTCATTTGTGAGAAAGTTACAGGCCAATTTTGGACTACGGTCACTCTTTTTCATAATATTTACAAAGTGCTGAAGGAGAACATCTTGATTCTGAAAAATACAAAGGAAATAAATAAAAACTAAAGGAAACCTCATTTTGTCTGCGAATAAGTGTGTACAGTGGACCCCCAATTTTAGATTCCCAGATTTTCTATTTCCCTCTTGCATGGAAACAACATGATGATGCTTGACATGTTTTCATCCTATCAGAACTTCCTTCAGAGAACTCACGTGTCTCTCACATGTGCAGTTTCCTGATGCCTCTGACAAACAGAAAGCTCCTCCTCCCTTCTCCCTTGTGATCCATGCCATCAGTCTGTCATTCAGCACAGTGGAAGCAACAAGGACATTCGCAGCAATGCATGCCGCTTATTTATGTATATTAAACAATATTATCATATTGATTAGCTATCATAGGTTAGTACTTATTGTAATAAATTACCCCATATTGCACAGATCATCTATCACTCGATTTCTATATCTCTCCCTCTCTCATTGTTGCCTCCCCTTCTCTCTATGAATTAAAATAAACTATATTTAATGTAAAAGGTAAAGGTAAAGTGCTCCCCTGTGCATAGCACCACGCCATGAAGGCGTATAGGGGGTGTGGGGGTAACGCCCCACACTTTCTTGATCCGGTCGTGAGTGGGGGTGATGTGATCAGCATCACGCCCCTGACCGCCTTTACCCCCCAGGGTTTCCCCCAGGTACCCATGTTATTCGACGCTGGGTGGGCGCCGGGGCCGCTTCCATCGTTAGAAGAGTTCCCGGATTTGAACCGGCCGGGGATCGAACCCGGGACCTTTAGCATGGTAGTCAGTAATTCATATAGTAATATTCTACATCATCATCATGTGACTTAAGTTTGCTTTGTCATGTGATTTTCTCCACTTACATTAATCAACTCACTTCATTTCAAACAGTTAGGTTAGTTTAGCAACAATTTGAATAATTTATACATAGCCAAAAGTCACTCTTCAGGGCAGCAACCGACCCCCCCCCCCACCCACCCACCCAAGATGTTCTATGGAGTTCCACTTGGGATTTTGAGTGGGCCAGCTCAGCACATCCACCTGTTTGTCCTCAAACCACGATGCAATGGACCCTGCTTTATGGACAGGGGCATTGTCATGCTGATAGAGAAAAGAACTCATTCCAAATTGTTGCCACAAGTGGGCAGCATGTTATTGTCTAAACTGTCCTCATAAACACCACTGTTCATGTTCAAAACTAATGGTCCGAGCCCAGACCATGACACTACCACCATGTTCACTTGGGTGTCCAGTGACTTTTGGCTATATAGTGTATGTTTTAACTACTTTCCCAGAGTAAGAAATTTTAACTGGATATCGCCAAATGGTGGTAATTTTGTGGAAAGAGCTATTCTTCAGAAGAGCAGACAAAATTCAATCTTCAAAAATTACAATAAAAAAGCTTCTACGCCATACATGACACAGAAACTTTCTTTCATACTCTTACATACCACTAACATCACAGCATTCACTAGGCTGATATCATATTGACTGATAAGTTGTTGCCTTGTCTCTTCAGGAAGCTCTGGTATCTGGTTTCTAAGGGGAGCAATATTTACAACATCCTTCATGCTGCTACCATCTTCCCTGTCACAAAGGTGAAGAGGAGGCAGGTTAGGCTCTGGCATATATCTGTAATCCTGAAAATATGTATACATTTCATAAAAATCTTCATTTATATAAATTAATATTTGGTAAAACTAAGAAAGATAATAACAGAAAGGGAGGAACCCCCGAATTAAGCCCGCCTCTACCTACATACATTTGAGGTAGTGTCCTGGTACCTTAAAATAAACCAAGACGTCAGTTTTCTGAATTGAAACTTTTTTTAATTTACTTCTTTTCGTCAATATTTTCAATTTTTATAATAAATACAAATATACTAAGAAAAGAAAATAGATGGAGATTCTATGCATACATTTCATGATTTTGAGTTTATATTATTGTGTTGGTCCATTCTGGTCACCGGAACAGATTTTGCAATTGTTTGTTTATTTACTGAGTATTGGTATGATTGGTAATAAAGTAAACTTATTAGTAGTGTAGAGTAATTTGAGTTAGTTTTTAGTTAGTTTTAGTTATCTATTTGCTAGTAAGGAATGTTAGGTATACAAGGGACAACCATTCTGGTATCCAGAACTGTTATAGGTTTGAGGAGGAGGGAGTGAGGGTTTAGATTGGGGTGACATTAATGTGAATCACGTTGTGTGTTGGCTTGAATTAGTCTGCATGGACGGTAGTTCATGATCTGGTTTCCAGATCAGGTTTTATTGTAGAGTGTGGCAAGAATGTGCTCTTTAGAAAAGAAGTTAAATCCATACTGAATACTGAGCTAGTTTAGTAATTTAGTGGGTATCAATTCCAAATAAGCCCTTCCTGGAAGAAGATTTTAGTTTTTTATTTATCTCGCTGTTATCCCAGGTTAGGTGTTGAGGGCATATGCCCAATAAGGTACAGGCGTCAGCATTCTGTGTCATCTTGGTTTTTGGCATGAAGCTGACATTGCATTCTATGCTAGCAACAATGGCCGTACAAGGTTCAATGTTCGTGCAAATTAAGGCTGCTAAGAGATCTCAGAATGAAATCGCAGCTGCATAATTTAACATTAATTAATAATACAGCATGCTGAGTTATGATAGCATACTAATTGTGAAAATATTGTAATTATTAGATATATAATAAATATAAAACAAAATACATAAAATAAACGTGGATAGTAATATGCAAACTGGAGGATAAAAAATGTACAAGTGCCATGGTCATGTGCACTGACTTTGGGGGGCAAGGCACTTTCTGCCTCCCCATAATTCACGAAGAGGGTCACATTTGATATATATTTATACATATAAAATATTGTTTATGCCAACCTTGCCCCCCCAAAAAATTACCTTGCCCCTCAAAATTTATCTTAAGTTGGCACCTCTGACCATGGTGGTTAACTATTTGCTAATTATAAAAACCTATTAATTAATAATACATGTATGGTTATGGTTAAGAATACACTTTCATTATTAAATATTACCATTTGGAAGCAAAATAGACAAACTAATCGGAATATAAGACAAGACATAAAATACAAAAAAAGCCTAAATAACGTATTAGTTTTATTTGATTAATTAATTAATAATAAATGTAAGGCATGGTTATAACAAGCCCGGGTCCATATCCATGGTAACGGCTGAAGTTTTTGCGTGCGATGATGTGTAACTGGCTAAATGGATGTATCACTTCAATGTGAAGTCAGGTGAAGTGACAGAATGACAGTGTTGCAATATACAGATATTAAACACTAGAACAAGAACAATGTCTATATTAGAATGAGTACTGTAGGCTGTGGAAAAGATAATGTGTAAGTCGCTAGAGTCATCAAACAGTTAAACTGCAACTGTAAGTTAGAAAGACTATGGACAAGTAACAGGCGATTAGTCCGCGACAAACATGAAATTTATAAAGTGATTTACTAAACTTCACAAATTAAATGTAGAATATTACATTTTGTGTTTATATTATAAAATTTATAAAATATTGAAACAAAAAAATCTTATTGCTCGTTTTTAACATCTGGAAATTAGTTTTTATTTCATGTTATGTATAATATGTACCCGTCAGTGTATTCAAATCATCTGAAGTCAAAAACTGTAAATGTGTTTCCGAAATATTACGAGCCTCACACCAGCTTCTGTGACGTCGCACGACCGGTCCAACATAATCAACATTTAACACAGCACATTGTAAAAGTGTAATATTTAGTTTTCTGACCTAATCATCCTTTTTCTTATTAATTCAGAATGTTGACTTCACCTCCAAGAACATTTGAAAATACGTAAATAACATTGATAAACGTTAAATCCAAACTTTACAGTTCTGCATAATCTATCATTATTTTTCAAATTAGTTAAAACTGTATCAAACATTTGAATCTTTATCTAAATCCCTGAAAAATTCTCAGCATTCATACATAGTTAATTGCTATGTAATAAAAATTTACGTGTTCGAGTTCCATATTTAAGATAATTTTTGAAAATTTGACGTACAGGAGGATTGGGAAAGAGAAAGATTGGACTTCATTTTAAATAAGCTTGCAAACTTTGAAAATGCAATTCTCTTGATGCAAGTTGTTTTTCAGTACAAGGCATAAGTTTTAAGAATATCGGCCAGTGTTTCATTAATTCCCAACAATGATAATTTACTTCCAATTGACATAGATGTGTGCCGAAATTATGTCAGGTAAAATAGATGTATGTATAAGGAAAATATAATCACACTGTAATCTAAACTTGGACAACATTTTGAATTCGAAAGTAGTAATTAATCCATTAAGGATTTTTATATTTTCTGTTGTTTCAAGTCCACTTTATGCACATATGGGCTAATCGGGATTGGAACTACAATTTAAAGTCGGATCCAAACCACTTGTTACATTTTGAAAAGGTTAGTACAAAATGTCTCACTTTGTTACTCTTCCATGCAGAGCATTAATGAAAATAAAGCAAATAGGTTACATGAAATGCAATGACTGATTGTGCAAAGGTATGAATCACTATTCTTTAAACAGTAAATTTTCACTTTAATACCTTGTCTACAGATTTTCTTTCTTAAATTTCCATACACCTTAAATACTGCTTTGAGGTAAAAAAAAAATTAAATAGTTCATTAACAACATCACGATAATGAAAAATATTTTGTTGTTCTTGATAGGGACATTCTACAAAGGGATAAAATAATATGCATTGTTTATATTGAGTAAAAAGGTTCAAAATTATACACAATATATTTGTGAAATAGGCTATTCAAATTTAATGAAGTCTTAAAACTTCATTGTTGGACATTATATTTATTTGATATAATGTTTACCATAATCTACTTGTAATTGATCAGGATATAATAATTTTTAATTTGCGATTATAATTATTAATCATTCTATGAAATAAATAAATTTACATGACCTGTTTTTCGAATTACTTGCTCATTCAAATATATACGAGGTTTGGCTAGAAAAAAACCAGATTGATGTTGCTATTGGCAAACAACGAATGTGCGAAGGTTGAGCAATGCATGATTCTATACTACCATACCCTGCCTACAGAATGACTAATTGCCCTGGGTGCAGGCCTCTCAGTTTCGCTGTGGCACTTGGACAAAGCGGAACATGCGTCTGTGCTCCGTCGGAAAAATGATGAGTATTAAAATGGAACAGCGTGTCAATATAAAGTTCCTTTACAAACTGGGGAAATCCGCAACAGAAGCGTACGACATGTTAAAATCTGTGTACGGGGATGAGTGTTTATCACGCACACAAGTGTTTGAGTGGTTTAAACGGTTTAAAGAAGGACAGGAAATAATCCAAGACAACCCACGTTCAGGACGACCATGCACGTCGAAAACGGAAACAAACATTCAAAAAGTGAGTGATGTGATTCGAAAAGATCGTCGATTGACCATTAGAGCAGTTGCTGAAATCACAGGAATAGACAAAGAAAGTGTTTGACAAATTTTACACGAGAATTTGAACATGATTAAAGTGTGTTCAAAACTCGTGCCAAGGAACCTGACATTGAAACAGACCCTACATTCTTAGAGAGCGTGATAACCTGTGATGAATCGTGGTTTTTCACGTATGACCCTGCCACAAAGCGCCAATCAATGCATTGGAAGACCCCGAATTCGCCACGTCACCAGAAAGCTCGCATGAGCAAGTCCAAATTCAAAGCCATGATGATTGTCTTTTTCGAAAACTCGAGGCATTGTGTACGTTCATTGGGTACCCGAGGGTCAAACTGTAAACCAACATTATTGCATTAATGTGCTGAAAACCCTTCGTGAGCGAGTAAGAAGATGACGACCTGATTTGTGGCAACGGAAGTCATGGATTCTGCATCAAGACAATGCTCCTGTCCATACGGCCCTGTCAGTGAAGACATTTTTGGCTAAATATGGCATCCCAGTGTTAGAACATCCGCCGTATTCGCCGGACCTTGCTCCCTGTGACTTCTTTTTATTCCCCAGAGTGAAGTCCGCCCTAAAGGAACCAGATTTGAGACAGTAGAAGCTGTGCAAAGAAAAGCGACGGATGTAATGAACATGATCTCCGAAAATAACTGGCAACACTGCTTCCAGCAATGGAAAATTCGTATGGAGCGGTGTACAGATCGTGCAGGGGAGTACTTTGAAGGAGATAAAGTTCCTGTTGTACAAAATGCCGAATAAAAGATTTCATAGCATCAGTCCGGTTTTTTTCTAGCCAAACCTCGTATGTATTTCCCCAAAATATAGGATCACTCTTTTGACCTCACCAGCCTTTTTAGCATGGCAGATTCAGGCCTGTAGTATTTCGAAGGCCCATTTATTGATAATATAGAGAAGAAAGCATCTTACATCAGGAAATGCTCATTGTGTACTCCATTTCGTGTGTTCAGTTCCTGGCATGGTTTCCTATCTGCATAGTGCAACACTAGCGCAAAGATTTGGAATTTGTTTCATGGATAAATTCACCTCTTACCCAATCTCTATACTTCTAATAACCTTGGTTATAACCACATTGGATTTCTCATTTATATATACTGTTATATACTGGCAGCTATGGTCAAGTGCATTAGTCTGTGCATAGCAACTATCATGCACCTTGTTTATGTATGTATTTAAGTGTTTAAGATGTAAATCCACCTTTACAGTTAAAATATATTATTTATGAAGTTCCACTCTTGAAATGTGTTTTTATGTTTATGTAATGAAGATTAAGACATAACAAAAATGGCGACGAGGATTAAAGAAGATAATCAGTACTGTAAGTAGAATTAAGTATGGTTTATTGAGTTGGTGTTTTAAGTCCACTTTATGCACAGTAAGGCTAATTGGGACTGGACCTACAGTTTAAAATGGGATCTGAACCACTATGTGCCTCGACTGGGTATTGAACCTGGGACCCCTTGATTACAAGGTGAAGATGCAACCACGGCACCATCGGGGAGGCCCAGAATTAAGTATGGAAAAATACATACTCGTAAATTTTATACTGTACCTGCTTTTGAGGCTTATGACCCAAGCCAGGATATGAATTGGTATATCAAAAGATTCAAGGCTTTTGTTAAAGCCAATTATATACAAGAGAAGAAACGAGTGTTTACTCTCATTTATGTTATCAGTAGTTTACCATATCAAGAACTGGCACAAAGATTAGGTCCAAAGGATCCACAATGTTGCACCTTGGAACTCCTTAATACACTGAGGAAAATATACGCTCCAGAAGTTAACAAATGGATTCAAAGATCTGTCTTTATGCAAATTAAACAAGAGCAAGGTGAGTCAGCTACAACATACAGAAATCATTTGAAAGTTGTTTCAATAACATGTGAGTTTACAACAGATGAAACAGACACTCAACTTAGAGAAAAAATCATGTTTGGACTACCTGTCAGTATACTAAAAGGCAAATTATTATCAGACATGCCCAGCACATTCGGAAAGGTTTGTGACATAGTACTTTGGCAAATAATATATGCGCACATATATAATATGCACAAATAAAAATAAAGTCAACCAAAATACATTTTTGGTAGGTGCAAGGCTCATGTAGATTCAGTACAAACAATTTGTTTGCTAAAGCCCATTTTTCAAAGAATCAACAAGACAACACAAGAGAATCAATATTCGGAACATGCAATTCATTTAAAGGCATGCCACAATCTAAACCCATTCCCATTCTCGTTGCCAGTGTTGATGGATCCTTGCCTTAATCTCCTGGGTGGTGGGGAGGAATCCTCCCATTTGCTCAGATATCTACTTCTCATTCCCATTTTTGAAGTGATAAATCAATGCCCTCAGCTTAATTTCATAATTGATTGGCACAATTCCCATTATAACAAACATTGCTTCTGATGAGGTTGTTTTAAAAAACAGCAGTAATTCTGAGAATTACTTTTCTGTAAGAAGATTTTAGCTTACGAACGTACATTATTTTGTGCAATGATGATTGAAAGGTAAATGGACACTAGACATTTCTTTTAACTGATGGATGAAGCATCTGTTGGATGCTACCTTAGCTATTTTATTCATGAGAGCTTCCCCTTTTGAGGTTATGTTATCAATGAGGCTTTTGAAAAATAAACCCTCTTACAGCATCACCCCAAAAAATTTAATCTCCTTTACCCTTCTTATTGATTGATTGATTGAGTTGGTGTTGTAAGTCCACTTTATGCACAGTAAGGCTAATTGGGACTGGACCATCAGTTTAATGTGGGATCCAAACCACCATGTGCCTCCACCGGGTATCGAACCCAGGACCCCTTGATTAAAAGGCAATACTCTTTTTATTGATTTGAAATTGATTCTTATTAGTGGGTTCCGATGTTGGCTAAATTTTCCTTTCAAAACTAAAAATTTGGTCTTTCATTCTGATAATTTTAATTTCGCTTTATCCTCGCGTTCCCTAATGGCGACCCTGAAGGTACATACTATGCTTATTTTACATTCTTATTTTGTTCCACATTTTTGACTAAAATGTCTACTTTCACTTTTATATCGCAGCATGTCACCTCCATATTGTGAATCACATTTTCTGCTAGGCCATTTTCTTCACAAAAATTCACATAACAAGCTATGTTTTTCTACTTCTTGCACTCGTATCCTGTTCTACATATTCCGGCATTCTCCTGAACCTTCTCCTCTTTCAGATCTCCATATAAAAGATCGAAATTCAGCGGTAGACGACATGACATCTGAAAATGAAATGGGGGGAAAAAAAAGTGTCACTTTCTTTTCTCATATCTATATATCCTTTATGAGAAATTCGCTGTCACTCATGTATTCCGCACAGACTGTAATCACAATCATGCAATTATATTTTCAGGAACATATGATGGAGCAGAGCAAAAAATCTGTGTAAAACGTTTCTTGAACATCAGTTCAATGTTCAAACCAAAACAATTTACTCTTAGTTTATTACTCTTAATTTCTTGGAAGAACAGGAGAGCTTGGAACAGCAACAGCGGGATTATTTCGTCACTTTGGGAGATGAGCTGCATAATTTTCTACATCAGGGTTATAGCCAGGTGGACGAATTCTTAGCTCATTACAACCAAAACTGGACACTTCTCATGTAGGCCATCCTTTAGCAGTACCTTATTTTTTTTTCTTTCACTTTTTCTTGGAATTGGAAGTATTTATATACAGGAATAATATACCGTAATCTACTGTTTTTCAGATTATGCAAAATCTATAGGAAAGAGCTGACCAGCTGTTGCTCCTGATACCTCCACCTTTTTCCGGAAAGATAGCAGGAATCCTCCTTCAACGACACCTCCAGTGATCGATCTGGCCAAAGAAGAGGAGAGAGAGAGGATCCTCTTTCTCTCTTGTCCTTTCCACTCTTTCTAACACCTTATTCCATTCTTTGTTTAACTTCAGTCCCCCATTCCAGTTCATTGTGTCTTCTTCACCTTTCTTCTCTATTTCCTTGGCCTCCTTAGGAGAAAGAGTGTTAAAGAAAGAGTGGAAAGGACAAGAGAGAAAGAGGAGAGAAGAAGGAAGAAGAATGAAGGAAATAGAGCGTGATATAATGAGTCCAACCACATTCTAGATGGAAGTAAATATGTTTAGCCTTTTGGGTGAAAGTACAGTTGACAAGGGAAAGCCACCTGCTAGAATGTTCCAGAACAACTTTCTAATAGTATGGAGGGGAGTAATGTTTGTGTATATATATCATCCTGTTTTTGTACCTTGTTACATTTGTACTTGGTGCAGAGTCTGAAGAAGACCTTGCTAGAAGGTTAAAACGTTATGTTTAGTTTATGTTTTATAATAAAATAAATTACTGCTTTGATCAGCATATTGAGTTTTTTATATCATGGAAACAAGGCTTAATGGTGTTATATAAATGACAGTGATACTCAAGTAAGGGAAAATGGTTTAAAAAACACCCCAGTGGATGGATCTTTATGATGTTAAAAGAACAGTTTTCATGTTATTGACGATCAAAAAAATTAAGCGCTTTGCGACTTTCAGAACATTCTGTTCTGTGTAAGAATATATGAAGGAAACTTGTAACGACCCTGCTTGGTCGCCATTTAATTATTATTAGACCTTGCGTGGTCGCTATATTCTTTTTAGTCGGATGAAAGAGTTAAGCGGAATGTCCCTGCGAGGCGTACGCTTTTAGTTTAAATGTATTCTGAAAACGTTAACGGTTCCACCTCTATGTTTACGAGCTTCACTCATTATTAGACCCTGCATGGTCGCTATATTCTTTTTAATGTTATCAATTATTGTCATTTACATTGTTCAACGTGTTGTTTAGAATAGCAGAGTCCTGCGAGGCTCATTATTAATTGTATTGTCTGAATGCACACAGTTTTAGTTTATATTGTCACGTGCATCTAGTGATTTTCCCACTAGTAATTTCTCAATGTCAAAACCTTGATATTCCTCAGTACGAAGTTTGCAATATGTAAAAAAATGAGTTAGCAACGTGCACTTGTAGTTAAAATTTTCACCACCCATGCGCCACCGCGACTATAAAACCCAGCGCAGCGAGGCCGGAGCGGAGTTGGCTCCCGGATGTCAACTGGCAAACATCTTGGGAAAAACCGGCCATCCAGCCAGAAGCCTAGCAGCCATCCCAGAAGGAAGGAAGGAGGAAGAAAGAAGAAGAAGAGCCTAGCAGCAACCTAACTACCCGGTCTAGGTGCCAGGTTCTACCTGCCTGGCTTGACTAGGAGCACCTAGACCTCCTTCCTAACCTGCCGCCCTTGTACAGGAGACACCGGTCGGCTTGCCGATTCCTAGCTAACGCCGGGGGTGTCGCGGCATCCTTAAATCCTTTACCCAGCGCCCGCTTGTCGGAGGTGCCGGCTGGCTACGGCCAGTTCCTAGCTGTGGTTGGGGGTACCGTGCACATACTACTTTCTCTTACAGGGGAGTCCGTGACGTCAGCAGCGAACAGCGCCCTAAATAAAATTAGGTCCCTATACTCCCCCTGGCGCCTCACTGCGAGGAATAAATTGAATGGTCCCTTCCCCCCTTTTGAATCCAGAAGTGGTGAATGCACGTGTATGGTAAATGTAAATGCACTTAAGTGATAAAGGTTAAAGACTAGTGTGCTAACAGACTTTCTTACGATAAGTTTATAATAAACATATATATATATATAAAGCTGTTGTTCACGTTTTACCCAGCAAGCCCTGAGATATATAGAATCTGTGTTCAACGACTGGTAAGAAGTTAGCATTTATGGGTAGACTTTTGCCGTCCTCCTAATTGAAGTGTTTAGATTGTGGTGGGACGTTGCAAAAGTTTTTGGCGCCATAACGTGGGGCCCGACAGAACTGTGCAATTAAGTGAAGTCAACCGAACCGTGCATTAAAAGGACTGTCCAGTGAAAGTGAAAGTGTGGACTGTATTAAACATGGACCAAGAATTTACTGGTATGAACCTGAGAAGTAGAGGGAGGAAGACCATGGATTCAGAGTCTGGATTTGGTTGCTGTGAAGAACTGGGAGAAGAGGTAGCATATTTCCAGTGTTGCCAGTGCCTGCGCCAAATTCACTGGAACTGTGATGGAAAAGATGTGGCTACCTTCCCTGCTGTAGGAGTTAAATGTCAGACGTGCGAATCTGCTGCGCAGACTCAGGTAGCGGAGACTGCAACACAAGAATCAAGTCCGCTGACCAATCCTCCATCAGACCATTGGTTATTCGAATGGCTGACGAAAGATAGGGAAGACAGAAAGAAGGAGAGACTTGAAGAAGAAATACGCCGAGAGAAATAGAGACTTGGAAGACGAAGAGCGCAGAAAGAAAGAGAAACAGGAGGAAGATAAATTGCGCAAAAGAGAGGCAGTTCAGGCTGAAAAGCTAAGAAAAAAGGAACTGATAGAACTTAGATCCCTAATAGAGTTTCATGAAGAGAAAAGGGAGCTTGAGAAACGAGAGATTGAAGAGAAAAGGGAGCTTGAGAAACGAGAGATTGAAGAGAAAAGGGAGCTAGGGAAATGAGAAATTGAAGAGAAGAGAGAGCTAGAAAGAAGAGAAATTGAGGAGAAAAGGGAAAGAGACTTTGAAACTCTCCGAGCTTTAATTGAGAGCCTAGAGGAAATAAGAAAGAAAGAAAAAGAGGAAGAAGAAGCCAGAAGACGAAGAGAAAAAGAGGAAGAAGAAGAGAAGCGTAGGAATGAACTGCAAGCCCTTTTTGCCCAGCAGAGGACTGACATAGAAGGTCTTAAGGCCGGAGTAGAAAGTATTCAAATTACTTCTCAGCAAGATATAGTAAAGGTTGAGGAAAGATTAAAAGGGGTACTTCAGGAAAAACTGGAACCATTATCTCAGTGGCGCGGACAAGTAGAGATTACAGTGGAGTCCATTGAGAAAGCTGTCCAAAATTTGGGAGAGAAGACCGAATCCATCGAGAAAGTCGTGCAGGAACAGAAGGAAGTGATGGAGTCAATGACCGCAACTCTGCGGAAGGACGTAGAGCAGGCAGCTGAAGAGAAGGTGAATTCTCTTAGGGTAGAGACAAGGAAGCTTGAAGTATCTCTGCGAAGAGAAATGCAAGATCAGACAGGAACATTTCTTCAGAGGGTAAGCGAACTTCAGGTTCAGTTCCAAAGATTGAATGTTCAGCCAGAACCCACTCCAGATGTTCATTCCAGCCCTTTTACTCCGGATAGAGATCTGAATCCGGATGCTACTCCTTATGAGCCGCCCAGGTTAGCTGAGAAACCTCTATTCGCTGCCAACAGAATGAAGGCTGACGGAAGAAAGAGGCCTCGATACGATGATACTTCAGATGGATCGCCACCTAGAAGAAGACCAGATTTTAAGATGCCTAGAATGGCGGATATCGCCCACATTCCAAAATTTAAAGGCGACATTGAGGCTCAGTCAGCTGAAAAATATCTTCGGGAGCTCAACGTCAGCTTTGAACTTATGCAGGTACCCGAGCATTATAGGCTGGAGTTGCTTCCTAGAGTCTTCACTGATAAAGCTGAACACTGGCTTGCAGGAAATATTGATAGTTTCGTGAATTATGCTGACTTTTGCGCCAGGTTCAAAGAAGAATTCGCTTCTGAGAAGGCTAGACAACGGCAGCTAACAGCTGTGAGGAACAGGAGATATTCCAGACTTGTCCACGAAAGTATGGAGAGCTTTGCCTGGAGCGTTTATGCGGCCTATAGAAACTTGAGTGATAACTTTAATGAGGGAGAAGTTCTTAATTTGATCATCGGACAACTTCCTTATAGAATGCGAAACCTTTGTTTAGCACATGCGCCTAGAACGGTAGATGACCTAACTCATTTCCTGAAGGATTTTGAAATCTATGATGAGGCAGATGCATGGAGGAACAAAGATGAACCGAAGGGAAAAGAACAGAATCCCTCAAGGAACTATAAAGTCCGGAACATAGAAACGAAGTCAGACGGCAATTATCAGCGCTCTCAACGTTTCACTAATGAAAGAGGAGGCAGGCGTGATTTTAGAAGAAACTCTTTCCGACCTTACCAAAACCAAAGACGTAGATCTCCTGACCCAAGAAGGATCCGTGAGGGTAGAAGTAGCCCTAGTCCTCCGAGACGACAATTTTCGGGTGAGCTGAATGAGATTCGCGGACCTCCATCTCCTAGACAAAACATTACATCGGAGCAGGAGGAGGCCGTAGAAACAGCGCGGGAGTTTCATCAAAATCAAAGGTCCCAGTCTAGCCAGACACACTAGGACCTTGTCTAAATGCTTCGTTCCTGTTTAGGCAAGGGACTTCGATGGAGCGGCCCAAATTAATAGATAAAGATGTCCAAGAGTTACTAGTAAATTTCCAGCTAACAGAAACTGAAGAGACCATTTTACAAAAGGAATTGAAGTCTGCAAGGGAATCCAAAATTAGATACAGATCTCTAGTGGTGCAAGCTAAATTAATGGACTTTACAGTAAGCTGTGTGATTGATACTGGAAGTGAATGCTCGATCCTTAATTATTCAATCTGGACTAAGTTAGTAGATAAGATACCTGGCATACAGATCCAGAAAGTTCCAGAGGTTCGATTAGTAGATTTCTCTGGAAGTCATAAGAAGCATGTATGTGGAAGCAGGCGTGTGGAGTTAGAAATTGGAGTTTTAAATTTCAGTACTGAGGTTTTCATCTTAAAAGGATTTGGAACTGATCTTCTGTTAGGAATGCCTTTCTTGAAACAGCACGAGGCTGAAATCAACTTCAGGAAAAATATGGTAACGTTGTCGTTCGGGAAAACTTCTGAGCAGAGAGAGGGGAATCCTTTAAATATTGATATAGTGCGGTATATCCAAAGAATCCAAGATGAAGAAGTGGATTGGATGTATAAACCCACTGACCTCAGAGAGAAGGTCGAGACGATAAATATTTTGCTCGATTCCCAGAAACATGAGTTATTCAGTGTGCTGTTGCAGTATTTAGAGGCATTCTCAGAGAAACCAGGAACCATGGAAAATGCTGAATGCGAGATCGTATTGAAAAGTTCTGAACCAGTTTACCGCCACCCATACCCTGTACCGCTTTCCAAAAGAAAAGCTTTGGAAAAGGAATTAGATCTCTGGAAAGCTTGGAATATCATCCAACCATCTGTGTCTCCGTATCTGAACCCATTATTAGTGGTCGACAAGCCTGACGGTAGTGTACGGCCTTGTCTGGATTTTCGTCAACTCAATGCAATCATGGTGGTCCCTAAGAGCTCCGTTCCACCAATTGACGAATCTTTACAACGATTCCGAGGATCACGATACTTCACTAGTTTGGATCTGGCCTCAGGTTACTTGCAGATTCCCCTAAGAGCAGAGTGTAGAAAATATACAGCCTTTTCCTACAAAGGTCGTCAATATGAATTCCTAAAAATGCCCTATGGCTTATCGAATGCAGTTTCTACTTTTGTATCTGTTATGCACCGTGTGTTTGGACCTGAGACTGAAAGTTATTTAACAGTGTATATTGATGATCTCCTTATTTTTGATTCAGATTTTCCAACTCATTTAACACACATAGAAGAAGTTCTTCGCAGACTGGAAGAAGTCGGTCTCAAAGTGAAATTAAGAAAATGTAATTTTGTGAAAGGAGAACTAGTGTATCTCGGACATTTAATCTCTGGTGATCAGATCAAGGTAGATCCAAAGAAGAATGAAGCCATTCTAAGGTTCCCTCGCCCTAATAGTAAAAAGGACGTTAGAAAATTTTTAGGACTAGCAAACTGGAGAAGAAAATTCATAAAGAACTTCTCTGTGAAGACAGAACCTCTGGTGCAGCTGCTTTCCAAAGCTACCAAATGGAATTGGAGTCCAGCTCAAGAAGAAGCTTTTTCTCAGTTAAAAGAAGAATTAGTAAGTTCTCCAGCATTAGTGCAGCCGGATCTAGATAAAGAGTTCTGTATTCAGAGCGATGCCTCAACTAAAGGTTTAGGGTGCATCCTATTTCAAGAGCAAGGAGAAGATAAAGCTGTTGTTCAGTATGCTAGTAGAAAATTAAAGAACAATGAAAGGCATTATTCAATTCATGAGCTTGAATGTTTGGCCATCTTATTTGGAGTGAATAAGTTTGAAATTTATTTGAAGGGTAGACATTTCAAGATTTATACTGACCACCGTGGATTAGTATGGCTACAAAACTCTAAGAACTGGAATTGCCGTCTTACTAGATGGTCCCTCAGATTGCAGTCCTACTCTTTCGAGATTATTTACATCCAAGGAAAAGAAAACTTAGTACCTGACGTGCTTAGCAGATATCCAGTTGAAGATGAAGATGTGGAACCAGAAACCAGAAATTTCCATGTGAACTACATTTGGCAGGAGCGAGATGAAATAGAGGAGGTGGAAAGTTGGATAGAAGCTCAAGAAGCTGATGACTTTTGCCGGCCTGTCATCAAAATCCTAGAACAAAAGGAAGAGCAAGATTCGCCTGCAGAAACAAAAGTTAAGAAGTTGTACCAAAGGTATGGTAATCTTTTGTTTAGGAAGAGTTCTGGAGATGAAGTAACGTGGAAGTTGTGTGTTCCAGAAAAGTTCAAGGAGAAAGTTAAGAAAGAAAATCACGACGAGCAGGGACATTTCGGCCTAGCCAAAACCTTAAACCGAATTAAGACTCGTTATTTTTGGCCAAAATTGAAGGCAGATGTAGTTAAGCATGTTAGAGATTGCCTCACATGTGCTAAGACTAAGATGGATAAACTAGGAATCCTTAAGGACAAGCTGCACATAAATCAGAAGGATCCTCACCAGATGCTGTCCATAGATTTAATTGGAAAGTTACCTTCATCTCAGGGATACCAATACATCTTGTCCCTGATAGACGTTGGTACAAAGTTTGTCTCAGTTTATCCCTTACGGCGAGGGACTGCAAGAGAAATAATAAATATAATGGAGAGAGGATACTTTTCCCACTTTCCAAAAGTTAAGGCCATATTGTCAGACAGGGGTACCCAGTTTACTTCAGGACTATGGAAGGACTACCTTGACCAGAAAGGCATAAGATATTTCTTCACGACCGCCTACCACCCAAGCAGTAATACAATCGAAAGGATGAATCAAGAAATTGTAAGGTTACTCAGATTGTTCTGTCATCGTGAACATCAAAGTTGGTCTAAATTTTTAACTGAAATCTGTTGGCTACTCAATAATTCGGTATCTGAAGCCACCGGCTATGCTCCTTCAGAATTATTCTTCAACAGACCCGTTCCTAACGAAGTCCATGATCATTTCAACTGGCCTATCAACGAAGTAGACCCGCAAATATCCAACTGGAATCAAAAGCTATTTCTAGCCAAGTCCAAAGAGCGCTCTAGAAATATGAAACGAAAATTTAAGACTAAAGGCCATGCGCTCGAGCTGCACGAAGACGACTTGGTTCTTGTTCGAAATCATAAGCTTAGTTCGAGGAAGAATAGAACAATAGCTAAGCTCTTCGAAGTGTATATTGGACCTTATTTAGCCACTGATCTTCGGAACAACACAGCAATGTTAGTTCACCCCAGGACCAGGCAACCCATCGACCGAGTCAACTTCGACAACCTTCGCCTCTACAGGTGTTCATCGGAGCGAAGAAGAGAAGTGGTAGGGGAAGAAGATGACCTAGTGACTAATGTGTAGAAGAAACAGACTCTTATTACCGTCATATTTTCTATTGAATTTTAAATTAATGTTTCATAAAAATTTTTCATAAATTGTAAGATTTAAATTTCTTCAAAATTTTCGCCCGAGGAAGGGGCATATGTAACGACCCTGCTTGGTCGCCATTTAATTATTATTAGACCTTGCGTGGTCGCTATATTCTTTTTAGTCGGATGAAAGAGTTAAGCGGAATGTCCCTGCGAGGCGTACGCTTTTAGTTTAAATGTATTCTGAAAACGTTAACGGTTCCACCTCTACGTTTACGAGCTTCACTCATTATTAGACCCTGCATGGTCGCTATATTCTTTTTAATGTTATCAATTATTGTCATTTACATTGTTCAACGTGTTGTTTAGAATAGCAGAGTCCTGCGAGGCTCATTATTAATTGTATTGTCTGAATGCACACAGTTTTAGTTTATATTGTCACGTGCATCTAGTGATTTTCCCACTAGTAATTTCTCAATGTCAAAACCTTGATATTCCTCAGTACGAAGTTTGCAATATGTAAAAAAATGAGTTAGCAACGTGCACTTGTAGTTAAAATTTTCACCACCCATGCGCCACCGCGACTATAAAACCCAGCGCAGCGAGGCCGGAGCGGAGTTGGCTCCCGGATGTCAACTGGCAAACATCTTGGGAAAAACCGGCCATCCAGCCAGAAGCCTAGCAGCCATCCCAGAAGGAAGGAAGGAGGAAGAAAGAAGAAGAAGAGCCTAGCAGCAACCTAACTACCCGGTCTAGGTGCCAGGTTCTACCTGCCTGGCTTGACTAGGAGCACCTAGACCTCCTTCCTAACCTGCCGCCCTTGTACAGGAGACACCGGTCGGCTTGCCGATTCCTAGCTAACGCCGGGGGTGTCGCGGCATCCTTAAATCCTTTACCCAGCGCCCGCTTGTCGGAGGTGCCGGCTGGCTACGGCCAGTTCCTAGCTGTGGTTGGGGGTACCGTGCACATACTACTTTCTCTTACAGGGGAGTCCGTGACGTCAGCAGCAAACAGCGCCCTAAATAAAATTAGGTCCCTATACTCCCCCTGGCGCCTCACTGCGAGGAATAAATTGAATGGTCCCTTCCCCCCTTTTGAATCCAGAAGTGGTGAATGCACGTGTATGGTAAATGTAAATGCACTTAAGTGATAAAGGTTAAAGACTAGTGTGCTAACAGACTTTCTTACGATAAGTTTATAATAAACATATATATATATATAAAGCTGTTGTTCACGTTTTACCCAGCAAGCCCTGAGATATATAGAATCTGTGTTCAACGACTGGTAAGAAGTTAGCATTTATGGGTAGACTTTTGCCGTCCTCCTAATTGAAGTGTTTAGATTGTGGTGGGACGTTGCAAACTTATCTTTTGGGAAGCGAAAGAAACTTATATATTTTCCTTGTTCATCTTTACTTCTCCCATTGTTCTTGCAATTTATTGCAGAACAACAAGTTCACCCTCTTCTCGGCATTGTGCAGCTTCAAACAACACTTTTACCTTAGCCACTTTCAACAGTGAACACACCCGACATTGGGTAAACCTGCATCTGCTAGGTGCTGTCACTCAAAAGTCTGGGCCACCAATCACGTTGCTCGCCACGCGAGGGACACGAAGATAAAGCGACTAAGAGATATCTTGATCCGAATTTGTTACATTTCATTCCAAATAGTGACCCATTGTTCGAACAATTTACTTACTCTATGTCAAGGAACTCTTCTCAAAAACGTTAGAGATAAATATAGAGGTTAACTGGCCCCTCCCCTCCCAAAAGAAAAATGTGCCCTGCCTGCTTGGAAAGGTACATGCCCCCCTGTAACTGAGGGGAGGGAAAATGCAGTTTGATGCATGGTGCTAGTCATATTGCCTCCATAAAAAACTTGAGATCATGCAAGTATGGGCCCTGCTCTATCACCTGCACCCATTTCTCACCATTGCATTTTGAAACGTAAAAGATAAAGATTTACCTTTACATTACTTGTTATCAGCCAGCCACCGTGGCGGAGTGGTTAGCACATCGTGCTACTATGCCAGGGGTCCTGAGTTCGAATCCTGGCCTGGGTATGGATGTTTGTGAGTGTCCATTCATCAATTTCACCATATCATCACTCATCCCCATCTTCACAAATCAGCCAACAGTGACACATGAAGCAAAGTTAAATGAAGCAAATCAATCAGATTACTGATCATATATCAGAACCTCCTTGTACCCGTCAAAGATTCGTATTAGTTCATCTCTGATATGTATTGCATGTATTATTTTCACATGTCATGTGAAGCAAGGCCACACATAAAGGGAAAAAGCAAAGCAGTACACGCAGCTGCAAAGGCTGGTAGCTACAGTTGATTTCCCACCTCCATGCAATCCCCTTCCCTCACATGTGTTCATTGGTCAAGCTTTATGTCACAACTTGTGCAGAGACATGCTTTTCTTCGCTCACTACAGAGATACCCAGGACAGAGTATAGAATGATGTTTTGTGTGTGTGTGTGTGTGTGTGTGTTGAATTAGAAACCATTTTTTGCACCTAACCTGTTTCTCCTCTTTGTCTCTCATAGGCACGGTCTGCTTGCTTTCCACATCGTAAGTCCTTGTCTCGTTTACTATTGTCCCTCCAGCATCCAGAACATCAATTTGGCGCTCAATTTCATAGTTGATAGATCGAGCAATGGAACGGACACTATTTAAATTCTTCACTTCAGTCCTTACTCCCAATGGCGTCCCTTCTTCATGCACTGAAACATTGGCATCCACTCGAAGGGAACCCTCTGGAGAAAAGAAGGAAAAAAAAAAAACTTGTTTAATATGACATGGAAGTAACAACAGCACAAGCTATTATGAATGTATGAAGTACCATCGCCTTGCCATTAAACATGCACTTGCTCTGTTAATACAAAAAGAAGCAAACAAAAGTATAAAACAAATATGAAAAACCATTTCAAATGGGGTCATGCCGAGATGTTTTCTAGGTGCTGGTAACTGGCACTTGATTTAAGATGGTAAATGAACTGATTAAGTCTCGTGTTGACAAATGTTCCTGAAATGATCATTTTATCACAACTAATTATTGGACTTTTATGAAAGTGTCAATAACTCTCTCACAGTAAGGATGACTCACCATATTATTCCCAATATGATAATGGCTTACACTTTGTACTTCAAAGAAGAAGAAGAAGAAGGAAGAGGAGGGATAAGTAGTGTTGTAGTAAGAAGTAGTAGTAGTGGTTGTAGCAGTAGTATAGTATAAGCAGCAATAGTAGTAGTAATAGTAAAGCTAAATTGTTCACAAAATGTACGGAAATTGGTTATGTTTCACAATCATCTTATGCACATCGTCATATCTAATGGGGTGAGAACAATTAATGAGTAATAGTAACTAAACCTGGTACTTATTTTATGTTCACGAAACACCAACAGTTTTATATATATCACATCCCATTTCTGCCTTAAATCTTTAAATATGATCAGTGCTCGAAGTGGGAATTCCCAGCTGGGGGAAGGAGGGAAGCATGGTTCGAGTTTGGGGATAGGAGGGGTATATGCTTATGTGGATCAACATGGAGAGAGGATGTTTATGCAAACTATACTGGAAAGATGCTGCTTTATGAAGATTTTCTAAACTGGGGGGGGGATAGCATCAGCCCACAAGAAGTAGTGACACAGTGTTAAATCACAAGCACACAGAAAGCATTTTCTACCTGGTTGGTGGAAATATTGCTCGACTGTCAAGTTCACTCACGTGATGCTGACGTCACGAAAACAAATAAAAAGGGGAGGTCGTAAATTTGAACACTTTCTCTGTAAAACAGTACAAAATGCCTCCTGATAAAAAAAAACAGTTTTCGATTTATAAAGCGTTTAATCTGTCTATTTCTTTTAGGCTCACCCTGTACAGTGTGCAACAATTCATCACCATGTGTCCTTCAGCAAATGATCCATACATATAAATTTTGGCAAGGAAAATAATAAATTGCTGATTTGAGCAAAACTCTCATGTTATACAAAGGCAGGAAGACACTCAAGAGAGAGTTAATGAAGAGCAACAAGAATGCAAATATTAAACATGTTAGTAAAATCTATAATAAATCAAAATGCAAAGGTAAAATATAAGTTAAAATTCTCATTATAGAGAGGACAAAGCTATCACCTTCCATTTTACATGAGCATGTCCCAAGCCTCTGTAGAATCAGCAGAAGTTCTTTCACTAAGCAGGCTGCTTCTTCCCCATTCTCCAGATCTGGTTCAAAAATTATTTCCATCAGGGGTACTCCTGCTCGATTCAAGTCAACAAGGCTCCTTTGAAGACAAGAAAAAATATATAATAATATAATATTTAATACTTTGAAAGTTAACAAGAGTGTGCAGTTTAAGGTGTATGGTTAATTATATTTCATACATCTATAATACAAAAAATTATGAAACTAAACTGCACAATAATACAATTTTTGAATGTCAAATCTACTAGCTTCTGTTGAAATGTTGGATGACTCAGCACAAAAGCTATTTGGCACCCATCAAAGTTACATCAAGACAAGTAATTTTAAATAACTACAGTGCGCTCTCTTTAATTCGAACTTGGATAATTCGAACAAAAGCACATTCCCCTTGAAACCCCTATCTAAAACAATGTTAAAAATGTGAATTTTGATGCTTAAATTTGGATAATTCGAAGTCAGGTTTCCAATAATTTAACATAAATCTTTCCAAGAAAGACCAAAGTGGTTGCTACATAAGAAATTCCAACAGATGACTCGTCCCCCTTCTTCTTGAAAAGGTTGTTTTTATGGTTAACAGATGTGCCGACGGCAGATAAGAGAGGGCAGGGGGAATCCCCCCGAGCTTTTGTTTGTAGGAATGTGACCTTCACCCTCTCAGAAACAAAATTCTTCAAGTGAAAACTGGATTCGTCAGTACTTCTGGTAGTGATTTTATGTTTCATATGAAATACAGCATGTGTATTGTTAATTTAACTGCAATTACCCTATGTTACATTTTACTTAGTTAATACAGTGTAGTGTAGTGTAATGTAGTGTAGTGTACTGTTCCTGGATGGAGATATGGATAAAACATAGCAGTTGTAAGGTAAGGTGTACTGTTTGCGTATTAATGCAGTTTTCTGTTTAATACAGTGTATTATTTCATTGGTTTTTTTTTTTTAAATTATATTCTGGTTAATTCGAATTTTGGATAATTCGAACTTTTTTGTAGCCCCTTGGAGTTCGAATTAAAAAGAGTCCACTGTACATGAAAAGCAGGTCTTAAGTGAAACAAATCTTGTTAAGTAAAACTCATTATGTGGAGACAAAAGTTCTTACCTACACTGAAAGCAATAAAATAACAGAGGATTAAAATTTCACCACCTATAATAAAGCACAGAGGACTATACTGGCTGCAGGTTCAAGCACCAGGACCTCATTGGCCTATAAGACGGGAGCTACCAGGATGCACTACACAGAAGTAAAGTTGACTTCTGGCACCTTGCACCCCATCATCTTGTCAGGGAAACCCAATGTACTTCATTATTATGGAAAAATTGCCTTGACACGAAAGGTTTGATTCATTGATTGATTTAGTTGGTGTTTTAAGTCCAGAGTAAGGCTAATAGGGACTGGACCTACAATTAGTTTAAAGTGGGATCCAAACCACTATGCACCTCCACTGGTTTGACACGAAAGGGATAGCATTAATCTTCACAATTGATTTACAGGCTCCCCGATGGTGCAGTGGTAGTGTCATTTTATACCTGGTGGAGGCACATAGTGGTTCGGATTCCACTTTAAACTAACTGTAGGCCCAGTCCCAATTAGCTTTACTATGCATAGAGTGGACTTAAAACTACAACTCAATCAATTAATCAATCAACCACAACTGCTTTTCATCACATCAGTAATACAATAACCAAGAAACAGTTTGATCTCTATGACTGTTCTGCTACCATGAATACCAAACATATTCTGCTCAGCATGTGATGTTATAAAATATTTGAATGAACTTGATCTTTGGTTAAAAATTCGATATAACAAATGCTACTGGCTACACTCCTTCAGTAATTTTTTGACAAGCCTGTGTGTAATGAAGTTCTGGACTATTTCAAGGTGGTCCTTAAGCAAAGTACATCTTCTAATCTTCAACTGCAACCAGAAATTGTTCTCACTTAAGACGAGAGAATGATTTAAGAGTAGTAAATGACAAATCAAGACCAAAAGCATTGTTCTCCATTTGCCAAATGTCTTGGCTTGGCAGAAATCAAACGCTTATTGCACGAAGGTATAAGGTACCAGTGTGCAAATTAACGTAGGGTGCTGGGGATTCCCTCCACAAAAAGAGTTATCCTGGCAAAAGGTTTTTTTCTATCCCTGCCAGGGATGTTTTTATCCCCCACAAAGAAAATGGAATGGAAAGACGAGAAATAGTAATCTTGCAAATAGCTAATTTCAACATTTGTTGTGTTCCTGTTGAGGATTGGTTGGTGGCAAGTGCATGAATTCGTGAACATCCACGTGCAGGACAGACAATTAGGATGTGCTAAAAAAACCAACTTCAATGTGTAGTATGTATGGGAGGCCTTCCAATATGTCACACATGTATTTCACACTATGAAATGCTTGAAAGGATGTCAGAAAGAACTTGGTAGTACATCAATCTGTGTGTTCAACATGATGGAGCACACACGGACCCCTTGGATCACTAACCCAGTGAGTTCATCACTACACTGTACTTTAAATTAACTCATAAGGTTTTAGGTAGGGGTATGCACTTCCTGGACACATTGCATAAGTAAAAACATTTGTTATAGGAACACTCACCTATTCTCAACTTCATCATGCAATGACTTGCCACTGTCTTGTTCCAGTTGAACTTGAACGATCTTAGAGGTTTTCCTGTATGGTTTGATATTTGTCTCTGGATTAAAGACCAAGAAATCCAATTTGCCGTGGTGAGCAAGAGGCATTCGCTGTTGCGTTATCTGATACCCAGTCTGGAATTAGTAACATATCTCAGAATTCTATTTGCTTTTCATTTATATACTACTTTTCTGTGTACAATAAACATGAAATTAACTGCTAAGAAAATTGTCAGTTCCTTGTTCCTTTAGATTAACTGCTTTATTGAATAAACGTTGCTATCTGTACAGTAGGTTAACTGAAATTAGGATATTACAGGACACAAAATTGGGAAAAAAGGAGCTTAGAGGGAAAAACTATGCCCATCATTGAAAGTAATATCCTATGACCTGCCATGGAAAAACCAGCTTCAGTAAAGTTTCTTGTGAACACAAGAAATCGCTGGCTGAATACTGTGTTGTCACATGTCCATCTGAACTAACTTTTCAGGAGAGCTAATTGAAGTTTGATTTTTGTGGATTTTAAATACACTACAAGATTTGTGCAAACATTTTTTTTTTACTGTTGATAATTCGCATGACTTGACATCTAGATACGTTGCTTCAAAACATGATGCATTAATATGTACAGAACTTGACAACAACTGATTTCAGATGAAAATTGGAGATACAAAACAACAGTATTCAGCTGGCGAAAAGTCACCATAGCAAAGCATGGTATGCAAAATAGGACAAAAAATGTAGTCTGAAAATTGCAGCCTATGACAGTCTGCAGAAATGTATTATTTATCAGTAATTTGCAAATTGGCTTCCAACCTTGAGGTTAATGGTTATTAACAATGGACCTTTGCACGATACTTCTCACAGTTGGTTGAGTCTCCTTTCTTATACAGTGGTATAATAATGTTATTTTCCCATTCTACTGGTAATTTCGCTTCTCTCCAGATCTTCTGATACAGTTTAGTCATTGCTTCCAAGAGTGTATTTCTTCCATATTTTATATATTCTGGAGCTATTTCCCATTTCTTCCTTTACTAGCTCTCCTATCTCATTCCCATCCTCTTCCTCATCCTGCTCTTGTATTCTTCTTATACTTCTTCCTGTTTTTGTCTATTATGTTTTCCAATCCTCCCATCTGCTGTTCATATGTCTTCCTTTTCATATTTACTTTCAACATATTCTTTCCATGTTTCCAACACATTTTCAATATTTGCTTTGTTTCTTACACTTCTTATTCTTCTTCCACCTTTTATTCTTATTCATTTTATTATGCACCAAAATCCATTCTTATTCTCTTTGTATTGTGGTTCCACTTGTTCTCCAAATTCTTCCCATGTTTTCCTCTTTGCTTCTCTCACTATTCTTTTAGCTGTGTTTCTTCTTTCTAGATAATCTAATTGGTCTTCATCTCTTCTTGTATTAATATATTTCTTCCATGCTTTTTTTCTTCTCCTGTACTGCCTTTTTCACCTCTCCATTCCACCATCTGGTTCTTTTCCTTCCTGTATTTACTCTTTTTTTCCCCACATACCTCTTCCGTTGACTTGAGTAATTATATCTTTGATTTTTGACACATTTCTTCTACATCTTGTTTCTTGGTTTAGTTGTTCTCCTACTTTATTCTGGTATTCTGGTTTCTTTCTCTTCTTTTTTCAACTCTTCCGTTTTTATTTTGTAATAGGTCTTTTTATTTTCCTTCTTCATCCCTGTGGAAAACCGTGTTTCTGCTACCAGCAGCCTGTGGTCTGTTCCAAGTTCTGCTCTTCTTATTACTTTTATGTCTCGGATATGTTGTCTTATTTGTTGTGGGTATATTACATAATCTATGATGCTTTTGGCATTTCTTCCCTTGCCTTCAAACGTTATTTGATGTATTGTTTTATGTTTGTAGAAGGAGTTTTCTATCAGCATTGAGTTCTGTATGCAAAAACCTATGATTATCTGTCCATTTCCATTTTTAATAATTTGTCCTCCATACTTTATGCTTTATACAGGGTGATTCAAAAGTCGCGTGACATAGAACAACTCTGTTATTAGTGCAGATACCGAAAAAACAATAGAGGGCAAAATTGTTGGACATATGTTTGAAATCATGACCGCCTAGGTCGCCAGATTTGACACCACTTGATTTTTTTCCTCTGGGGCCATCTCAAATCTGTCTTGTACAGAAACAGGCCCCGAACACTGCAGGAACTTCAGGAAAACATCAGAGGAGCCTGTGCAGCAATAACACCTATGGTGTTACGTAATGTGCGCAAGAGTTCTGTGAACCGTATTCAGATGTGCCGTCCACGGGATGGCAATCAATTTGAACAATTCCTCCGGTAGTGTCCCAGCAGTGCAGCTGCTGGACATGTCAGTTCAGGTCATTCCTTTGTATCAGTTTGCCACTCCGTGCGGTTGCTATTGCTATTGCGATTGTCAATTTTGTTGTTCGGTCGTAAATGGAGTACGGCTATGACATTGATTTGTTTGTGTTTCTTTCCGTTTGCCATTTTGACAGTCATTTTGTTTTGTTTTGTTTGTGATTTCAAGCAGACTAATAAATGGTCCATCTGCTGTCGTAACAATTACGCTCATGATTTCCAACAATGTATTTCCTACACTTATGCCCTCTATCGTTTTTTCGGTATCTGCACAAATAACGGAGTTGTCCTATGTCGCGCGACTTTTGAATCACCCTGTATATAGTTGCTGCAGCAATGAACCTTCGGGTTTAGGAAGGCTAGAGAGTTAGTTAGTTAGTTAGTCAGTCTCCTCCATACTTTCCTAGTGTTCCGAATCCACTCAAAAGCAGCGCTTTACTTTACTGGGGGGGGGGGGGTGCATTGGCCCAGCAAGTTAGAACTTGAGAAAGAAACAGGATTATTATATGTTTAACAATTTTCTTTTTCCTACTTTCAAGTTCTATGTATGTTAAACAAGCAAGACATGAGAAATTTTAAAATAGATACTTTTATTGAATTTTAAGAGTATGATTACAATGCAATTTAGTCAAGTGAAAAATTCTAACCCTTTTCACATGTAATTTTTCTACTTGTAAAGTGGGTGAAATATGTAGAAAACCTGTAAACTACATAAAAAAATGTAATATATGTAAAAACTTACAAAGACACAGACTAAGTGCAGCCTCAAAAATCTACATTTTAAATGTGCATTCCTCTTAATTTATTATTCTATTTATGTACCGTCTCTCAACCCTGACACAAGATATACATATATAATGATAGAAAGTTGCTTAATTCTACATTGGATTTGTGTGGCATAAATAAACTTACAAAAGATATATTTCTTATTTCTATTATATCTGCAAGGAAAGTTCATTACATAATCATGTAACAATTAACAATACTTACTGGCAGATCTGCATAGAAGTAATGCTTCCTATCAAACATAGACACATGGTTCAGTTTGCAAGACAGTGCAAGTGCTGTTAGCACCCCAGCTTCTACGCATTTCCTGTTAAGAACCTGAAATGTAATGACATTCCATTATGATACTGCACTTCTCACTGAATAAATACAAAATGAGAAAATCTGTACCAGATGTGGAATCCACAGGAATATATAACTTGTTAATGTTCAGAAGATTATGAAGGACAAACATCAAGAAAAATTGCAATAAGATGGCATGAATATGATTTAGATACTGTAAATTATAATTTTAACCAAGGAACAGGTTAGTCAGCTCACATCATCAAGGAGAGGCATATGATTAAAAAGAGAAGGGTTTTAAAAAGAGTGACGGGAAACAAAGATTTCAATGTCAAGGAAGCTTCTTTCATTTGCAGAAGGACACTGGAAGAAATTAAATAATGAGCATGGAAACACAGACCCACTCTAGTTATCTTTTCCACAAGTGGGGTAAGCCACCGTCTTTAAATTTAAAGTAATGGAAGAAATCAAGAATCTGCAAAAGAGATGATGATTTTGAATTGTCTGATGATAATTGAGATCTATGATTTTTTTTTAAGATAATAATAAAAATAGTCATCAAAAATAATAAAAAAAACGACTGCTTGTTTCACATTTAAGTTGCAATGGTAAAGTCACGGACACTTCTGGGTTGTAATGATTCCATTGAAAGTTAATGGGATTCATGTTAAAGGGAATAACAAACGCAGTAGATAATTAGAATACGTATATGAGTACTAAAATGATTTCCGTGAAACTTACTTGCAAATGTTCGATTAATGAAGCATCGAGTTATTGCCCAGTTTTTAGTAAACTTGTATTAATTTAAGAAATTATACATCAATATGCACTCACTGGCAGAGTCCCTGGAATTGCAGCATCAAAGAAAGAAACACAGGAGTTAATTGACCTTCCAAATTGTGTGCCAGCTCCAGAAAATAACTTGGACACTGATGCAATCTGTGCATGAACTTCCAAACCAACAACACCTTTCCATTTCTTCCTGCGCAAAGAAAAATAAGCAAAAGCATTTACACATACAATCATCAATACAACAGTCAGATATTTGGCAAATCTTAAAGAGTTTTCTTCAAAAATAAATATACTACACTAAAATATTGAAATCACTGACACAGTTAATAACTGCATTATATTACTTAGTATAGACGATGTTGATCGAAGAAAAGCATACATTGCATGTAGGCCTATGTATATGTGTGTGTGTGTGTGTGTAACATGTGTGTGAATGTGTTTGTATGTAGCTGCACTAAATACAAATTTTTGAAATGACTTCATTTGATAGGGAAGTTGTGAAATTGGCATGTGTATATCAGATCCCTACCTAGTGATTTCTGCACTCAAGGTGAAAATAGATCTTGGAGCCCCCACCCCATGTTTGAGGAAAATGTTATTCTCTTAAGTTACACTTCTCTTGAATATTTGCATGCAAATAATAACTCTGGTCCCATAAGGCAGGCATTCATAAATTATTATGAATTTTCCCTTGAGTACCACTCGTTCCTCTACAGTAACAATCTGTTGTTTCTTAGCTATAGCAAAGAAGGTGTATTAATACACTATTAATAATAAGTATAGTTTTGATGTGACTCTTAAACTTAAGTAAATTGCTTGACTGCGAGCGAAGTGAGCAAGAAAATCTTTTGAATTATTTCTTTGCAAACTGAAAATATATAGTATTAATTAAACAAAGCGCAAGTACTTTTATTTCACATTTTCACAGTGTCTCGTGACCTTCACCCTTTACAAACTTTGTTTTCCTCCTTCAGTGGCCTGTTTACCTTAGCATCTGCTTCCTGCCCTAACTATACCTCTCTCTATAATTCTATAAAAAATATATATTTAATGAAAAACCCCTACCAAAAGGCAAAAACAGAAACTCTATTTAACAAGAGACTTGTTTTATCTATTAATGCACCCTGGACTGCATTTGGCAGACTAGCGAGGCTCTGGCGTCTGGACTCACAGCCAGTATAATCTATGTGAGGTTCCTGTTCTCGTCCCTATGTATTTGTGATTGTCCCTTCATTCATCCTCATCTTTACGATTAGCCAAGAGGCAGAAAAGTAAAGTAAAATAAACTACATCCATCAGACACTGTGATAGCAAAAAATCTTCACCACAAATATAATTTCTTGACTTTTTATTGACTTCTTGAATTACTTGTTAATTAAGTTTTCTTGACAATCATGACTTTCTTGACTGGTAGACACCCTGTTTATATTATAACCTGCTGAAACAAGACTTTGGATAATACACTTGGTGGTGTGGAGAGATTTATATTTCATGAATGGTTGATTGATTGATTGATTTGGTGTTTTAAGTCCACTTTATGCACAGTAAGGCTAATCAGGACTGGACCTACAGTTTAAAGTGGAATCCGAACCACTATGTGCCTCCACCGGATATTGAACCCGGGACACCTTGATTACAAGGTGACAACACTACCACTGTACCATCGGGAGGCCCAAGTACTGAATGGATGCGAGGCTCTAGAGAATTTGGGGTCCCACGAAATTTGTTGTGAATCACATGTGCCCTTGATTTACAAGAAAATGAAATTACTTGTGCATGGTACTGTCAGCTACATAAGACTAAGAAGATTGTATTTCGAGCAAGAAACAATAAAATGACAAAAATCAGTTTTAAAGACAACTTTGTACACAGGGACTTGACGAAACCTGATCTACAGTGTATATTCCTGTAAAAGATGTAACTAACTGATTGAATTATGTTATTTTATGTCGCTTTTCTGCCACTTTTGACTAATCAATGTGATGATGAGGATGGGTGATGGTATTATGAAATTGATGAAGGGACACTTACAAAGAACACTCATGCCCAGGCTGGGGTTCTAACCCCTGGCATTATAGTGTGATATGCTAAACACCCCAACACGTAGGTTGGCTAGGGAATGTGAATATGGTGTTTTTTTTCTGGTAGACACTTTCTACACTTATGTGTCATTTCCAACCACATTTCTCTCTCCTTGTATTAGAGCTCTTACTTACACAATTTTCACAAACTGAAACACAACATTTGATACGAAAAAATTATGTTGCATCAGAAGCTGTATGATAGTGTTCTTCACCCCTTGCAACTTTAAATTCCTTTCAATGATCAGTTGATCACTCTTCCCCCAACTAACAATTAATCTCTAGGAACATAAGAATAAATGACGACATCTCCCTCTGACATTTAAAAAAAAAACTAAGGAATTAAAGAGATGGTTATCCACTCCATCTTCCTTCGGGAAAATTGGTTATTCCGCTACTAGTCTCAAGACACAATATGTCCATTGAGAACAGATAATATCGTAAATTAAAAAATAGACTAGTAAAACTTACCAGTGAATGGATTCTTAATCAGGGCGACAGACTTCAGTAGAATGGTCTTCCAGAGCGACTTCGCTTTTGATACTAGGTGTGCCGGTTAATAATTCTTAATTTCGTCACTGGATGGTGCTGGAAGCAAGGGTTGGTGCACAGTGCGGCATGTCCTGCTTTTCTTGTTCAATCAAAAGAAAAACGCGAGTGAAAGCCATCGTATCCTTGTGGAAACGTACGGTAACAATGTCCTAATGCAAGATGCGTCTGAGCGTTGTTTTCGATGATTCAAAAGTGGTGATTTCGACTTGAAAGACAAAGATTGCCCGAGCCAGCCGAAAAAATTCCAATACACCAAATTGCAAGCACTGTTGGATGAAGACGATGCGCAAACGCAACAACAACTGGCAGAGAGTTAAATGTTGGTCGCCAAACCATATCTGTTCGTCTTCATGCCATGGGAAAGATCCAGAAGACAGGAAAATGGGTCCCACATCATCTGAACGACAGACAAATGGAAAAGTGAAAAACGGTGTGTGAAGTGTTGCTTTCTCGGCATGAAAGTCTTTCTTGCATCGGATAGTGACTGGGGACGAAAAATGGATCTACTTAAAGAACCCAAAATGCAAAATGTTATGGGTTGACCCAGGACAACCTTCAACATCGACCGCAAAACAGAATCCCTTCGGAAGGAAGACAATGCTGTGTACTTGGTGGGATCAGAAGGGTGTGGTGTACCATGAGCTTCTGAAACCGGGTGAAACAGTGAATGCCATTTGCTACTGTCAACAACTCATCAATTTGAACCATGCATTGATTGAAAAGCACCCAGATTGGGTGACAAGACACAGAAAAGTGATTTTGCAGCATGACAATGCCACATCACACACAGCGAAAGGAGTCAGAGACACCATTTCTGCACTTGGCTGGGAATTCTTGCCCCACCCGCCATACTCACCAGACAATGGCTTGCTGACTGGATCACCTCAAAATGTAAATGATTTTTATGGAAGGGCATCCACAATTTGATAGACACATGGGCACAATGTATAGCTAGCGATGGCGTATACTTCGAATAAAGCATTTGTTACCTTTCTCCCCAGATACACTTGTTTTCTTTCGGATCAATTAAGAATTATTAACCAGCACACCGGGTATATATGGTACTTTCGGAACCATATACTTTCGGTAAAGGTATTCCATTGAAAAAGAATGCCAATGTCCCATTATGTTCTCTGCTGTTAAAACATACCTACTCCTTGCAGGCTGTTCTACTCTGAATAATGATTGTGTTCTCTGACCAAGTCTAAATTTGCAAAGTGGAGTGGACATTAGCTGAGGCACCTGAAATTCCAAGAAATTTGACCCACGTGCAGCTTTCCGCATGGCCAGCACCTTTATCCACGGAGGTCCCTGTAGAGAGATGAGCACACTGACGAAAGAAATCGGGAACTGCTCTGTTCCTGAATAATGACAGACAAAATGTGGATGCATTGTCTTAGCACTTGGCAGAACAGGAGTGAATGTACTTGGCCCTGCAACAGAGAATTACTTCCAGGCGAACTGTGTTTCACATAGAAAGATTGAATTAAGAATCATTTCCCAAATGACTGATTCTTTGTATCAGTTTTTCGTAGTAGCAACGAATTTGACTCGTAATCATTGATCAGATGCATTGATCATTTGGACCACCCAACTTTGAATGCAGGGGGGTTCAAACCTTCCGTGGGGGTTTGGGTGCAGGTCAGGTTGGGGGGTCCAGACCCCCTGCTAGTTATGCCTATGATGCGAGTGTTTATATGTTTTGTAGATATATTTAATAAGCCTACTGAAATATGAAGTTTATGAAGTTAACACTTGGGCAAAACCATCCATTCAAAAAAGCCATCATTTTTTAACTACTGCTTGTGTCTAGTTATAAATTCCATGTTGAAATGTGAATTTTCAATTTATATATGAGTGTCTTTTACAGTAGAGATTTACGCATGTAGTTTGTGAAAACAGATAAATGTCTAATAGAGATAAAAGAATCGGCAAGAGGCTAGAAGAAACTATGGACAACAAAGTTGATCTACACTTACTTTTAGAATTTGAAAATTCTAATGACAGATGCCGGCAAAGCTCACAACAGTGATCAGTGAGAAATCAATTGATAAGGGGGATGAGGGGAATAAAAATTTAGAAGGATGGCAAGTACAGTATATCTTGGAAAAAACACTCCTTCATGTCCCATATGCTATCCACTGAAGAAACAAAATTCATTCAGTCCTTTGTTCTCATGCTAAAGCCACTATTGTATTGTATTGTATTGTAAACATCAACAATGATGCATTCTCCTTTCAATATTAAGTAAACTATATTTGTCCGAACTCACTCAACTGTATCAACACTATATGTCCCACACTGTTACAATGTAACAATGATGTTTACCACTCCAGTGACATTAAATCTTTGCTTGGATCATAGAATACACTGCCATGCATCAATTTTGGTGATACTCTGGTGTTTTTCATTAGATTTACTTCCCTTAAAATGAGCTCCAATTATAATTTAAACCTTCACTTCTAAAAGTTATTCAAAGACAAAAATGGTTATTGGAAGGGTGGAGTCATATCAAGGAAGTTTGCACATGATTTTCATGACTTCTTTAATGCTTTCATTTGATTTTGAAAATTTTGGGGAAAGCTGTAGCCCCATCAGTCCTCACTCCCCTTTTGGGTATGTCAATGGCTGCTGGAATTGTGGTTTTGGGGTTTAAAATGAACAAGGAAGTTTGTAAATTAAAAAATAATCAAATCAAATTTACCTAAGTTGCCTGCATCATATATTTCTTCAGTGTAAAAAATGCTAGTGTGCACAAAAAGGAGACGGGAGTAAGGAAATAGTGGCCTAAGTTCTAATTGTTTAATTTGTAATTTATCATCATGATGCACAGACATTTTTTTATATATTCGATTTCTAATTATGTCTGTTAACACATACTTCAGTTGAAGTGATAAATTACTGCACTTTTTCTGGAGAGTGTTTTTTCTCTTCTGTATACTCCTACGATTCTTTGTTTGTGAGCAGCCATCTTGGATATGGACTACTGCTGTCATGTGCTTCATGTACATGAGGTGCGAAAGGATATTTCATTGCTAAATTGTTTTAATTGTTAGGTTAGGTGGGTAAGGTTTAGGGCTTTTAGCTCCCAGTTCATGTAAGAGCTTTCTAGTCTTCAGTTAATGAGAGAATTAGAAAACGTCCTTGAATTCATCCTTAACACCATAGAACTACTAATCAGAATTGAGGACCACACATGGCAGTTGAAGTAGGAAAAAGAATAAAAGCAATATATGTTTGGCTGCTTTGTTTTATGTATATAGTCCACGTGCCTCAATTTCCTACAGATACTGATACTTATTTGCATGGAAGCACATGAATACTATTTTGACCTGCACATCCACATGGGTTTATTTAATATAAAGGGTGATTCAGAAAGGATGCCCGATATTAATTGGTGATCATCACTGTATTTATGCAAATAATTGCAAGCTACAAAGACAGATGTGTGACACAGACATGGGAGTTTGACGCAAGATATGTCAATCAGGTGTTGAATGTCACATCACTCATCACTTAGGTTTTGAATATCACATCACTCAGGTGGGCACCACCGTTGTTGGAGCACTCATGCAGCCGAGCCACGAAGCTACGCCACAATATATTCTCCAGCTCCAGCATAGTAACAGGAACAGAGGCATAGCCCGCAGTGCACTTAAAGTCAATGTGGACGAACGACGGGCATAGCCCATCCTGCAATATGCAATCACTTTGCTGATTGAATGACGGGCTATGCTCGTACTTCGTCTCATGCGCGTGTTCATTCAAGCCCCTCTGTTGAAATTCCAACCGCTAGGTGACTCATGTGCTATTTTTATCTCGCACCTGTGACTGTTTGTTGTCGGGTTGATGTACTGTGCATTGTTTAGAATGGCATCGTTAGATCCAGACTGCACAGAGGATTCCGCCTCAGAGTTTGAAGTTAGCGACGATTTTGATGATGCAGATGAATTTGAAGATTTGGAAGGTAGGTTATATTCGTAATAATTATTGTCGACAATATAAACAGTGTTGCAAACTCTAGTATTTTATGAATGAAGTGAGAAGTGGTAATTTTTTTGGGTCTATTCATCTTGCCTCTTGCTTGATTCTCCTACATGCACTGATGTATTTTTAGATTTTCCATTTATTATTTTGTGTAGTGTATGTAAAATGAAAATTTATTTAATTTATTTATTTTATTTATTTATTTATTTTTACAGATGACGCAGAACCAACTGATACATCGTCTGGTCCTGTCCTGCAGCCACTTTTTCATACAAGAGATAATTACTTGTAATTTGTAATTACGTTTTGGTTATGTGCACATAAAAAGTATTCTAATGCAAGATTCAAAAGATGTATTGATAGTTTATGTAGTTAATTATTGAAATTTCCAGATTACGAACTTCAAATATTGCTATATTAACATTTGTAACAATGTTCTACTTTCTTCTTCTTCACAAAACATTGCTGAAAAAAATATTAAAAAACGTCTAAAAATGAAAATAAAATTTAATGAATTTTTGTTCATTGAAAAGAGGAAGTATTGTAGATTTAAGAAATATGTGGTAAATAAAAACAAATTAAAAATATTTTTTCTATGATTTTTTTAAAAACAACCAAAAACCGCAGACCAGAGGTAACAATGCTGTATTATGAGGCCAGACCCGAATGTGTTAACCTCCAGATCCTGGATCGTTGCTGAATGGGTTTCATAGACCCAGGACTTCAAGTATCCCCACAAGAAAAAATTGGCTGCCATCAGATCCGGCCAAGCCACGTCAACACATCGGGAGATGAGGCAGCCCGGAAAGAGGTTGCGCAATTTGGCCATGGAAACACGGGATGTGTGTGCCGTTGCACCGTCCTGTTGGAACCATGTGATCTGAGGAAGGTGTTTGAGCGCCGGCACGAGAAAGTCTTGGAGCATGGTCACATAGTGCTCACATGCAGTGCTTGCGATCTGTGGTGCACTGATCTTCGTGGACTTCTCTGGATGTCAGCCCATACACGGTCAATGTTTTCCTGTGTTCTTACGGCTCGGGGTCGGCCAGGAAACGTGCTATTTCGTACTGAACCCTCCTTGCACCACTTCGCTACCCAGCACCGAATGGTGTGGATATCCAGTGCGTGTCCAACGCAGAGTTGGTCTAGTCGGCAGAAAGCTCGTTGGATTGCTACAATGGACTTGCATTCAATAAACAGCCCCACCGCGCGAACACGGTTTTGCACATTCCAATTCTCCATCGCAACTAATTCTCCCACTATTCGTGCACATGCTTCACTGGCGCCAGCATGTGCCGACCAGTGTTGGCTTTGCAGTAGCCAATCGCAATCGGGCATCCTTTCTGGATCATCTTGTATAAACTGTGCTGTGCATAGCATCGCAGGAAATAAATGTGTAGTGTTGTAATAATTTATATTTCTATCTAATTTTTTCATGGAATAACAGACCGTGAGAAAACTACTGGAAGGTAAGAGACCATCCAACCAGTTACGGGGTGATGTGTAGTTTATTTGTCTACTTCGTATTGGGAAATAAATTAAAACCATAGGAAGAAGGGATTAATTAGAAAATCCAACCCTTATCATGATATGTGGGTAATGCAACTAGTCTGTCCTTAAAGTGGTATATCAACTGCAAAATCAAGGTAATTGTAAAAATCAAGCAGGCAATGCATGATGCAAAGTCATATTTCAAGACAGGGTATAAGATGCGGGAATCCCAGCATGTTTTTTAATGAGTTCCTAACAACAGCAATTTGCTGCAACTTTACAACAGATGCATACATGATGACAAGGTTTCAACAACCAGTAATTGAAAGTTGGACCCCGATTAAATCATACACCATTTTTTTTTCCCATAAATCAAATTCGGTAATGATTAGATAAACCGGAAACACATTTCTTGAAATTTACAGGAGAAAAAACGAGAAAGTACTTATGGAATTTAGTTCTTGTGGACTTTTTGAAGCTGGGGAAAGTGTTTTTTCGAATCGTGCAACTTATTCGGCCTGTAAATAAGGTATTTTTCGACATTCATGTATCTCCGTTGCACGATAGCTCGTGCCACCATTACAGTCAACTACGTGAATCAAATGTTCCGTGCGTTCGATTACGTAAACCCCTGTCAGTGTAGCAACCACGTGGTAGTTTTACAAGATGACGTGTGAGCGGGATTTTTTTTCCAATTTAATTTTCTGTTTGCCTAACCTAACTGAACCTAACCTTCCGTGAATGGTTTGTGGATCAATTTTCGCTTAAAAATCTTTTGTGACTAGTTTGTGCGGCATTTATCGGTTCATAAGTTTGGAAACACTGCACATCAGCTGACAATAGACAACGTGAGTCGAGATTTGCCTGCTGAATTAGCAAAGACCAATAAATAATTATAATGTTAAAAATAATGCTTTTTTCATGGAAAAAAGTGATCCAAAGTTGAAAAATGTTCAGCTATGCATATGAGGTAAGTAGAAATGAATTTTATTTGAAAATAAACGAGTTAAATGTGTTTCCGGCATATCTAACTGGTACCTCGAATTCTATACATATGTACAAGCAGGTACTACATTTAAAAAGTGAATGTAAATTCACACAGAAGCGACAGGCAACAGCTGTCGCTTGAGGATTTCACCAGTCTAACGCAGGCTGCTGACACGTGTCGCCTGTCGTGCCAGTGTGAAATTTCCCTTACTCAAAATTGTGATAAAATTTTTCCGTGGAAACAGCACACTTTTTATGTTGGAGTCACTTCTGCATTTTAAATTATGCATTCTCTGAAATTGAAAATGTCTGTATGCAAGGCGTTAATAACGAATCACATTTTACCTCTAGCTTATAAAGAACAAAAATTAGAAAAAGTTACATAAATATATTGGAACTCTCATAGTGGCTCATTCTATTGTGCGAGTGACTACAGTCAACATTTTTGGGAGCATCGGCACTTATTGTCATTTTGCACCCTTCTAAGTATACGAGGAAAAATCCTCTTATGTAAAACCCCTACCTTAAAGTTAAAAAAAGGGTGTAAAGTATCCCTTGGTAAAGTTAAAAGTGCAAGGTTGTGAAGGAACCTGAACACAAGGTTGTGAAGGAACCTGAACACGACAAACAGAAAAGGTTAAAAAGGTAAGGACACATTAAAAAAACCTTCCTCATTGCTGTTGCTGCAAACGAAGGTGCAGCTTTCATCTTTGGTTACGTTTGAGAAGGTATTTTTTAAATACACAGGGATAAATGAAATATGTATACCTTTGATCATGCAAACAACCATCAGCTGTTCTTTCCCTACTCTTCGCAAGAATAGTTCCACTGGAAGTATGCCGTAATCCATTAAATTTAAATATGCTATGTGTTCGTGATATGTGGCAAATACACCTGTCAAACACTATTGGCGATGGCATTATCTAGTATCTACTATAAGAGTAGTTTCAGAACATTTGTATTTTTGTAAACATGGTGAACAAAAACAAGCCTATCATGTACATTCATTGCTTCATCACAGGCATCAATGATGAATCTGAGGTGCACCATTTCCATCACACCATCCCACAGCAGCAGATGTTCCCTGTCCACTCTCTCGAAAATCAAACTAAAATAAAACAAATACATTCGCAAAATATTCATTGAAAGTATAAATTTTATCATAATTCCTAACCATACGCTACGAGGACTCCACTCCAGACCCTCCCGAAAGTTTGAGAAAAATTCACATTTTGCGGGATCCCGAAAAGTCGAATCGGGAAATCCCGACTTCGAGGAATTACTTCCCGACTTTTCGGGATCCCGAGCAGTCGGGAAATAGATAGATAGATTTGGTGTTTTAAAGTCCACTTTATGCACAGTAAGGCTAATCGGGACTGGACCTACAGTTTAAAGTGTGATCCGAACCACTTGTATCTCCACCGGGTATCGAACCCGGGACCCCTTGATTACAAGGCGACGACACTACCACTGCGCCATCGGGAGTCGGGAAATACAGGCCGTGTCCTAAAGGTGTAAGACCCTACTTGAAGCGAGCATCCTCCGAGAATAGTTTCTCACCTAGGAAGAAACCTAATATAGGAAATATTCTAGCGTTTCCTGTAAAAATCTCTTTAAAGAACTAAAGATAATGACTGTGCCAAGCTCATATATATTTACCTGTCTAGTGTATACAAAAGAAAATGTACATAATTATAACGCAAGACACACTGTGCACAGACACAATACAAGATTCTGTTACAAGCTCGACACACCATCAATCAGATTAAGTAAAACATAAAATAGTTACAAGTATTAGGAATTAAGTTATACAACATGTTACCAGAAACTGCTCACAGTGTCTCTCTTAAAAAATTTAAAAGTGTACTTCAACCCTGGTTAAAAGAAAAGGTCTTCTACAATCTAGAAGAATTCGAAATCCATCCCAAAAATGATTTAATATTCTAGAATGTATTGTATTGTTTATTTCCTGTTTTATGAATTATTGTTATGTATATTGCCACTGCCATATTTATATTATTTCATCGTCACTAATATTATAATTGTCTTATGTCTATGTACTCTTACTTTATATATGCATATACTCTCATATTAGTATCTATAACATATTGGAGTTCCATGTAATCCCTCTCTCTATATATAATTATATATTTACATATATACAATAACAAATATGTAACCAATATCTGACGACATCTATTGCATTGTACAATGTCTAACGATGAATAAATATATTGTATTATTATTGAAGAAGAACACTCTTGCCTCACGACTGCCATCTGTTGTTGTTTCTTGCATACCATTTATCATCTTCCATAGTTGATAATAGAAGAGAAGATAAATTTTGTTGTGAATAGGATTCTTTTAATTTCGTTAGGAACCAATATAGTTGAAAATGTCACTTTCCCTTCATGAAACCCTTGAAAATTAATTTTTACGTGTAGACAACGCATGTAGACGTAAACTTATAATCTACTGCACATCACTGCTAAGTTATCACCTTTCGCCATATTGTTTACATAGATTACGTCATGTACGTGTATAACATAGTCTACGTGTAGAATGTAGACTATCGTTGTTTACGCGTAGACGCACATCACTGGTCAAAATCATACTTCAAGTATGTACTTTGCACCTTTAGGACAGAGCCACCGAATGGTCATTTTGAAAAGTCGTTAATTCACGTTCCGAAAGTCGCACGAGTTTAACGCGTTAAACGAGTTATGGCAACTGGCCGTTCCATAAGTGCTTCCGTGCGTTTCGTGAGTTTCATTATGCTATCCCAAAAGTGCGTGCGTTTCGTGCAAGAACGAGATTCACCAAACGCACGGGCCAGGATGCTGGTTTGTTCCGTGAAAATCGTCTGCTCCTTGCAGACAAAGCGCGTGCTGATGGATTCAAACTGCACTAGTTCGGAAAATGTATTATAATTTTAACAGATAGCGATATGAAGCAACATGCACAAGATAAGTATGCCTTGACCGTTCTTAGAATGTGATTAAAATGAGTAACAGTGGCCATAATAGAGTTTATTTTTGTCATAAGGACATTCCTTCCGCTGACGCCATGCGGAAACTTTCTCTAAACAAAACGCTGCGCTTTCGCCTAGCGTGTCCCATAAGTCTGTAAAATAACTGGTTTCACCAGATTCACGAGCCCAGTTATTTACGTTGAATGCGTTCGTTTCGTTAAGACTTTCGGAACGCAGCCAGTGTGAAAATGACGTGTAGAACTCGAAATTTCCAGAGCTTCGGGAAATTTCGAACATTTACCGACTTTGTCGGGAACTTGCGTTTTTCTCCCGTCCCGAATGTCGGGATTTTAAAAAAATCCGTCTCTACCCAAAAAACGCTGTCGCGCACACCCCTAGCAAGTAGGGGTGTGCGGGATTCTGAAAAGTAGGGACCGGAATCGGGGAAAAAAATGATCCCGATTTCGGAAAATGACACGTTCCGTAATCCCGAGCAGTCGGGAAACACCGAATGGTCATTTAAAGAAGTCTTTAATTCTCGACGTTTTCTGCATTGTAAATGTCTGGAACTTATCGGAAATTGTTACTTTTGGTACCAGAAAGGCAAAAATAACCACTTTAGGTGAAAATGGCGTGTAGAATTTGAGGCTGTGTCCGAAAGCTGCAAGACCATACTTGAAGCGAGCATACTTCGAGAGCATACTCGCAGTGCGGTCTTGAAGCCTGGAAGCGGAAAGCTTTCGAACTGCACTTCGACTGCAACGCCAACAGAAGTGAGGAATGCAACAAAAGTTGCTTCGAAACTAAAATTATCAAACATTGACTGTATGTGCCACTCTTGTTTTCCGTGAACAACACACACATGACTCGGCGTGCAGTTTATATAACACAGCACGTTATTAATTATAGAAATATGAAAGAAATTTGCTCTTTCAAATTAATTTTCACACATTCCGCAACATGGTTTACGATCGCGGGAAAAGAAATTGTTTTCTCACTTTTAAACACCTTCTCACTATAGAAGAAAGAAACCACGCATATATGAATAAAACTAATAAATAAAATTACATAGTATTTTAAAAACTTGTTTACTTACATTTCCACACAATGGAAGAACTACAACTACCAGCTGATTGACTTCAGACGTCCATTTTTTTAACAAATGAAAAGCAAGAACAGATCGCAAGTGTGCACCGCTCGTGTGCTGCGTCCTCTGGTCTTGTACACTCGTTTGCTTGGCGCTTTCGAACTGCACTAGGTGACGTCACTTCCGTCAAGACTGTACTTCAAGTATGTACTTTGTACCTTTTGGACACAGCCTCAGATTTCAAGAGCTTCGGGAAATTGAGAATTTTTCCCGTACCAAATGTCGGAATTTAAAAAATCCCATTCCCGTATCGACCCAAAAAATTCTGTCCCGCACACCCCTACTATTTTTTTTTTTAAGGAATTAGTAAAGATCTCTGGAAGCAAACCCCGCTTTCCAGATTTCACCAGCGTGCATCAGACTGGTGCACCAAAAATGATGTCAATTTCGATGAAATTAGGAAAGCTTCATACTGAAACAAATGAAAGTTAGATTCGGAATGCACACGCAAATCCGCGTTTATCAGGAAAAATCACCATCAGTGACTAAATCACAGAAGATATTTCATGAATATTATATATTTACACTTAACGACATCTTATTTTGCATGTGCAGTACGAATTTAAGTGGTATTTCTTTGTAAAGATAACGAATTTTGCAAATGGATGCTTTCGTGCATATTGCAGCAGAAGATGCAGCATGTTTTGATGCATCGGCATACTTCATTTCACTTTACTTGCAAGTGAAGGAGCAGTAGCAGTAGTATTTAAAATGTCGACAGTTTATGCCTGCATCCACTTTATTCGCAAAAACTACTACTTGAGAGGGAAACAGTGTGTAAAATTTATACTGTTGGTTGAGTGTCGGGAAAAGTAAAATCACTAGTTCTAAAAAGGGAAATTCTGCGCAATTTGTGGCAAGTGGCAACACTTGGTACACAGTAGCTCATTGAATGTCTAGTGAGAAATTTAGAGTACACAAAAAATATGAAACAGAATACAAAACATTTTATATTCAAATACCTTAATTTATTTTAATCGTATTTTATTTCCGATGCAACAGAATAAGAATGTCTTGTATAAGCCAAGAGTGGTTTGGTTATTAAGTGTTTGTTGCACTCTTCTGCCACATTCGAAGCCCGCCATGTTACCATCGAATCACGTGAAGTAAGATCAAAGTGAATGTACCGGGTTAAGAAATTGTAAAGAATAGTCACACTATTGTATTTTTTCTAGCTTATTGTGATAGTGACGCATAAAGATGGATACAAGAAAGTTAATAGAAATATTAAGGGCAACTATAGACCAAAACCAACGCCAGCAAGCTGAAGATCAGCTTAACCAGGTACGATGAGTCTTCAAACATGTGCACAATTGCAATTATAACACCATATTACATGAATAATGATTCATAGAATTGATTTGTCTCCCATTTAATGGCATTAGATTATGCATATTAGCGTCAGAGATTAATTTGAAGTCACCTTGAATATTATTGAGAATTAGGTAAACAATTTAATGTAATCCGAACTTTAACTTTGTACTAGATGGAACTGCCTGATTTGTAGTTTAATAGGGTGCCATTGTACAACGAATAGCTTGTTTGAGAAAATAAACGGATTAGTATCTAACGGACTATTAGCTAGCACCGATAATAAATAATTGATCACTATGCCTACTTCCCATGTTGGTGTGGTGCCCATGAAATTATTCGCGCCAAAGTTGTGCACTTCTTACAGCTGTTAAGTTATTCTAATAACTTGTCTGTATACATCATTTCAGTTCTTCAGTGTGTACAGTATTCAATGACAGTAGGGTTACTCATTTGTGGAAACACTCCAAATTAACTATATTGAACACAATGAATCCATGGTAGGAAGAAATTGCAGCACATCAAAATGTAAGGTTGTAACAAAACATTGGTGGCATTTCAAATTGATAGAATGATGCAAAGGTACTACTTTACTATACCTGAGACACCTGGGAATAATTTCTTTCACACTTTTTTACATTGCTAACGTACTATTCTGCATTCCGGAACACTTATTTAGGTGAAATAATTGAATTTGTTAGGAAAGTAATGTATATTTCTTACATTTACGAGTACTTACTGTTCTTGTTTATTTCCACACACAACATGGCGATAGCTTAACATTGATCGTTCCTTGAGCCAGAAAAACCATTGACGTTAGCCCAGAAATTCACGATAGCCCCACAAACCATCACGGGGACGAGGTATGCCTACTAGGTTAGGTTAGGCCTGTTAGGTTTGGTTTCATTAGCACTCCTTTCGTTCAATTTAGCATATACGGACAATACGAGAGCGTATTGTGCTCTCATGCAGGAAGCAAAGGGCAGCAGCAGCAATAGCGCGTCGGAAATAGATTTTCGTACAAAACCACATGCATTCGCATTAAAATGAATCAAAATTACATTCCCGAACTTCAACAACGCTACAGAAAATGATTTGCCTAAGTACTTTCTCCTGTAAATTTGAAGAAATCTGTCTCGGGTATAGTAAAGTGTTACCGATGCAAATAATATTTGCAGGTGGAGTTGACAAGCGTTTATTTTTATGGAGCGAATGTGGAATATAGAGAATGTCTCTTAATTTCGTTAATATTTGGTATACTAACTAAATTTGGCCTTCTAATTATGAATCTGGGTAACAGTTTCATACATCGGAGACACATTTCTATCGGATATTTTCAGTTTTAAATGGTTCGTACTTACCAATTGTGTATTGCGGAATCTATTTCAAGGTGCCATTATGCTTTTTACATGAAAATAACTTTGTTTTTTCATATTACGAGTAATTCTTTTGGGTCCTTTCATCCGTTGCGGAACGTAGAATATTTCGCGCACAGCTGTGGATCATCACGCATCGTGCTTGTGTTTTGTCGATTTGGAGTGGGCATGCAGTGTTGCAACCTTCTTAACTGAAAAATACCTACTTTCGTGTTCATTATGTCATCACAAACCATTGACGGATAGCTCCAAAAAACATTCCTGATAGCCCCAAAAACCATTCACGTTAGCCCCATGAACCATTTCCGCAATGTTGGGTTAGGTAAGCATAGTTAAAAAAATTAAAAAATCTGGTAAAAAAAAAGGCACGTTTAAAAACACTTTCCTCTCGCTGCTGCATACGTTTGATGACGTAAGCCCCTGTCAGTGTTTCAACCCCCTTTTTTTTTAGTATGCTTGCCTAACTTAACCAAACTTACCACATTTCATAGCCTGCCGCTACTTGTAACTGGCTTCGCCATTACACTGTCACACATTAAAGTTAAAACTATTATAAAAAAAACTCACAATAAAAGTCTAAATCTAGCAGATAAGCACACTTTCAACCCAACAGGCATGCTGCTTACAATACATTTGTTGTTGCGTAAGCCAGATCCCATTGTTGCAACAACTCCTAGAAGAACGCTCGAACACCGTTGCCAAACCTACCTCTAATCAAAGTCCGCATTCCACATGCACTTCTACCTCCTCGTTCTCACTGACCAAGCAACAACTAATGCTCTGCAAGTAACAAAAGAACAGTGTGGCAATGCTGTAGACAGCCCAACAAATGCCGAACGTCACTAGTTCTAAAGACTTCACTTATAGTAACACAACATAGATTAATTTTTAGTATCTTGAGATGGGTGCAAATAGCTGGTGGTTTTTCGTTGTCGCCTTCTAAAGGAATCCCAGGTTCGATACACAGTGGAGGCACATTGTGGTTCGGATCCCACTTTAAACTGTAGGTCCAGTCTCGATTAGCCTTAATGTGCATAAGGTGGACTTAAAACACCAATTCAGTCAAAGCTGGTGGTTTGAGACAATAGCGAAACATTCTTACAGGAAAATGCTAAATTACAAAATTAAACAGCATCTATCACTAACTTCAATTGAAATTTTTCCATGCATGCTTCAAGGAAGCTCTCGTAGGCAACATCCAACACCCTGTTTGACCTGCATGTCATATTACGTCAGACTGCTTGTGTACAGGTTTCTTCTGTGTCTTGCTCAGGCATTTATGTATGTCATGATGGAACTCTGCCTGGTGGTGCTGGCAAAAACAAAAATATTCAAATCAATGTAAACTTAACACGATCGGGACTTTGACCAAATAATGAATCTACAAGATTCCGTCACCAAAGTGGGCTCCTGCATGGCCAAATGTTTAGGCCTCTCACTTTTGGTGCAAATGGTCCCGAGTTCAATCCCCAGTGGAGGTACAACACACAGTAGTTCAGACCCTACTGTAGTGGATTCAAAACCAACTTTGCCAAATGTTTGATTTTTGTGATTATTTTTTCCCTGTTTGAGTTTTGTGATTATTTTTTCCCAACCTCCTAGAATCCTCAAAAGGTTAGTGTCATTCATTGTCAATTAGAGATAGCAGCTATTGTTATCCATCTTGAATAACTAAGTCAGTGGCAGGAAGTTCATATATATTTGTGTTGTGTGATATTGAATGTATATGAGCATTTGAATAAATTGCGTGATCTTTTCAAATATCATGACATGCTGAATTTCCATTCCAGATTCATAAAATCATTGGGTTTGCACCAACCCTTCTGCAAGCAGTAATGCTTTCTGAAGTGGATATGCCTGTCAGACAAGCAGGTATGTACCGTATTTTAAAAATAAGTTCTTGTATGTTTATAATATCATCTTTTAGCACATAATTGTTTACAATGTATCACAGAATTTAGCTTTGTTGTATGCAAGTTTAAAATGGATTTTAAAAACCAGTGAGGAAAATAGGTGGGCCAGATGTGTAATTTTGTGTTAATGCTTGCAGGCAAGTAAGACAAACAGCACATGCTGCTAGAAGTGGTTTTATGTGAATAAGTTGTATGTAAGTAATATTGAAAAAACATTATTATTGAGTATCTAGTTTAGTATGTAAATATGACTTGGTATTTAAGTAATATCATCTTGGTATTACAAAAATTCTAGTGTGTCGTTACTATTCAGTATGGGAGAAATTTCAAAACTTGGTATTCAAAAGTTAATACTGGAAATCTGTAATTTGTGTTAATAGGTGGTTGTTGTTGTTGTCTCTGAAAGAGTTTATCAGATTAGAACATGTACAATATTTCAAACATTCGCTGTTAAATATTACAACAGTTCTTTAACTTTTACTTGCATGACAAACAATCCACATACATGTGTACTTTCCTCACATTGGTTGTTCATTCCAATTATTGAAATCAAAATGAAAAAATTGAGCTAATAATCCCACGAAATTGATTTAACTTTTAACTCTTGCTACACAGAATGTAAAATTTGACAAACTGGAAAATTAGGTGTAAATCATAATAAACTACAATAATAGTACGAATGAAAATGAAAGTGATAAACAGAGTCCTATATTTATCAACAACATTGTCATGAAATCCAGAAAGAAGGCTGAAGAAAAGTTCTGTATTTCAGGGGTAATTTTCTTAAAGAATCTGGTCACACAATATTGGTCTGATAAGGAGGTGGAACCTGGCCAGCCAATCCCCTTCAGTATACATGAGCAGGATCGTGCCATGATCCGAGATGCTATTGTTGACGCTGTAGTTCATGCACCAGATCTAATTAGGTAAGTGTACGATATTACTATTTTGTTTTCAGTAATTACTATTGCTGGAAAGATTAATTTTTTAAGACAAAATGTTATTCTGCAAAGCATGCTAGGGGCTTATACATTAAGCCCCTCCCCCTGCAGTTAGGTTACAATATATATATATTGCATTTTCATCTGTTCTGGAAAATCATTTTGTTTTCAGGAAATTTAATGATGTTTTAAACAGGCCTGAACTAATAACTGATGATTTTTTTAGTATTCACGAATATTGTTGCTTAAATATTGTAAGAAATAAAAGTTCAAAATATTGATTAATATTAATATTCAGGTAGTATTGCAAAAAAAGCTGGCTTTTTTGAACGGATGTTTGTTTTTTAGATAAGAAGCAGACTTTTTTGAAGATTATAAAACAAATTTTGGCTTTTTGCCAATTGTAGTTAACCAATTTCACTCGAAGTGTTAGTCAAGAGTTTTAGAGTTTTAAATGTAATATTTTTGAACTAGCTAAGTTATTTTACATGGTGTAGTAGCCAAAAGACACACATTTTTAATTTCTTCTGCAGGGTGTCCAAAAATCACATAACCGAAACTTTGAACGCACTTAACTTGTGTACAAAAAGTGATAGACACATGAATCTTACATTGGGTATTAACTTTGGCAATACATTAAACTAGAAAATCATGTTGTAGATGAACGTTCAGTATGGGCAAAAATTTACTAAGGTGCAAATAGTTTTTGTATGAAGTGAAAACAAACGATAAAAGACAGCTGTGGAGTTGCTTGCAAAAATTTTTGATGTCTAAAGATTTTCTCAGGGGATATTTACCAAATTGATAAAGAAATGATAAATTTGTATGCATCTTACGCATTGCAGGCAATTTATGGGGTTAATTATGGAGTATTCATAAAAAAGTATATATTTTTTTAAATACAAGTTGTACTGACTGGCAACATTGATTGTGTCAGTACCAGATATGCCAGACATCTGTCTATGTTATTCAATTAGTGTCCAGATAAAAGAAGAGACTTGAAATTGGTCGTACAAAAGATAGGTTAGTTTAACGTTCAAGAAATATCCAGACAAAATTAATAGCCTGAGTAAGATTCATGTCTATTGCTTTTTGTACAAAAGTTACGTTCAATCAAAAATCTCGGTTGCATGATTTTTTAGATACCACGTAGTTATTAATTTGTTTTTGCCTTACGTGAGTTGATGTATGTGCCTACTCAATACTATAGTGGTAACCCTTTTGCCTTGTAATCAATGGGTACCAGGTTTGTTCTTCAGTGGAGACATAAAGGTTCAAATTCCATTTTAAAACTGTAGGACCAATTCTGATTAGACTATCTGAGCATAAATGAACTTAAAACAAACTCACATGTTTGTGCCATTGATGTCAGAAGGAATGAAGCAAATGTTACTATTAAACTATTAGACCAGGGGCTAGTAGATGTTTCAGGACAATTAAACTTTTACTATCCAAATATATGCATATATACCCCATTTAATCTACTACAAGGTAGATTTAGTTCCCAAACTAACTTACAATTGTGAGTACTGTTGCTGGAAAAATAGGCTGATATATATAAAAGAATGAGCCTTCCTGATGGCATTGAATAATGATGTCACCTTGTAAACAAGGGGTTCAAGATTCAATCTCCAATGGAGGCCCAGTGGTTCAGGCCCCATATTAAGCTGTAGGTCTAATCCCAATTAGAATATCTTGAGCATAAAGTCGAATTAAACAAACAAAATTTTACTGAGAGAAATCCAGATTTTCTTAATTAACTTATTTTTTCCATTTGTGGTCAATCTATTTCAGTTTCTGCTTCACTTTTAGATCCACTGTGCACCAGGATGATAAGTTTTGCTCAACTGTCAGGCGTGGCCCAGTTGCCAACTATTTTAACTCTGATTTTACATTTGTCAACATGCCTAGACATATTCCATATGCCATAATTTATTTCTTAATAGCATTTCATTTCAAAGGTGCATATTAATGTATAAAGTTTAAAAAATTTGAAATAGGTAAAAGAAATTTAGGTCATCGACTTTTCTAAAATGAATTTACCATGCTGTGTCCTCACAACGGTTGACAACCAAACTAGGTGGCCAAAATATGTCAGGATTTGTACCTGGCCAGGTTTACCAGCAATTAAGGCAAATTAAGGCCCTTCAGGGCTGTTGTGCAAAGGATTATACATAATGCACTTTTAACATAAAATATTTTTAAAGGGGTTTGACACTAGATTTTGTACTTTAGATATAGGTCACCCAGTGGTTATTAGTAACATCATTGCCTTGTAATCAAGGGGTCCCAGGTTAAATATCTGGTGGGGCACATAGTTGTTCGTATCTCACTTTAAACTATAGTTCCAATCCTGATTAGCATTTCTGTGCATAAATTGGATTTAAAATCAAAATCTTATTTTTAGTAGTTAAAATAAAAACTGTATCATTGAGAGTACATTTGATATATATCTAAACATTGAAAATTATATTAAGCTATTAGATTCTTTACAAAATATATACAAAACTGCTCTAGTTATGCGAGCCTACTGAAATATGAAGTTTTCCCAACCCTTGGGGAAAAAAAACATCCTTTCAAAAAAGCCAGCATTTTTGCAACTACTGCTTGTCAAGTTATGAATTCCACATTCACTGTTGTATTTGAAATTTAGGTATTAGTGTCTTTTTACAATAGGGAGATAGCTGTGGAACAAGAGAAATGCAGACAAGTAAAGTATTTTCATTGATTTGCAACACTTTGGGAAGAAGAGCCCAACCAAAGAAGCGACTGAAAAAACTGTTTTTTCAAAAGTTTTTTTTTCCCCCCGGTCATTTCCAACTCTACATGCTGTTGTCTCACGGTTGACAACCACACTAGGTAGCCAAAATATGTCAAGACTTACTCCATGACCAGGTTTATCAGCCATTAAGTTAAATTTTACATGATGCACTTGAAAGCCGGAATACAAATGTAAGGAGTTTTATACCAGATTCCCTATTTCAGATATAGTTAAAGACAAAACTGTATCATTGAGGGTACATTTGATGAGTATGTTAAAAGATGTAGTACTATTTTCTTTCTTCTTTTTTTGCTTCTTGGTCATGTTCATATGTCAAAGTGAAAATTGTACTGTTAGATTCTATTTGCAAAATAGATACAAATGTACTCTAGTTATTAGTGTGTTTATATAGTACTTAGATAAATTTACAAGGGGTACTAGGAAAGTTTTGCAATATGGCGCAACCGAAGATCTCACTTTGTGACAAGTTGAAGGGAGTCAAGACTTGTTCAAACCAGCACTGTAGTCGGCAGCATGACCTTTTCATGTTAGTTGCTCATGAACTGTGGCAGTGAAAAGAACTTGCAATGTCAGCGTGGTCAAAAACTGAATACTGGTCAATTTTGCGCTACAACTTTGCACACTGAGTGCTGAGCAGTGTTTGGAGGAAATGGCTCCTCTGCTGGGAGATGATTGTCCTCATCGTACAACCACATGCAGGTGGTATCATGAGTTTCAGAGAGAAAATTTCAGCCTGGAAGATGCTCGAAGGTCAGGACACCCAGCCTCGTCTGTCACAGAGGAGAACATTGCTGCTGTCAGAAAGCTGCTAAAGTTCAACAGGCCTGTGACGTTTCACAAAGAAGAAGAGGGTTTCTACATTCTTGCACAAGCAATTCATATCATTCTGCACGACCACCTCAAAATACCCCACGCCTTAACTATCGAGAAGATGGCGTGACACGTTTCATGGTACTGCGAAATGCTCAAGAACTTTGAAAATGGAACTTCTTGCTATGTCAACAGCATCTTAACAGGTGACTAAACCTGGTTTTACTATTATGACGTGCCCATTAAAGCCCAGATCAAAGTCTGGGTTTTTTAAGATGAAAACATACCCCTGTCTGTGCGAAAATCCTGATCCATTAAGAAGATAATCGTGGTCGTCGTCTTCACTGTAAGGGGAGTTGTGCAACATGTGGTGCTGGAAACAGTGAAGTCAGTCACCGCAAAGTGTACACCGAGGAGTGCCTGCCCAGAGTTGTTCTAGCTCTCTAAAACATTCATCCATGCTCAAGGGCAGATACGTGGCTTTTGCTACATGACAACGCTCCTGCCCACCGCACCAAAGTTTGCACTGAGCATTTGACAGATACAGGCCTGAACATACTGGAGCATCCTCCCTACAGTCCAGACTTTGTTGCATGCAACTTCACGTTGTTCTCTCATGTCAAGAAGAGGCTAAAAGGGTTGTGGTTTTCCAACAAAGAGAATTTTCTAAGGAATGGAATGACGAGTGTGCCCAGCTTGCTGAGGAAACTTGGTATATTTGATTCAGTGAGTGGTTTCGAATAATGAAGAAATGTATAGAGTATTGTGGAAAATAATTTGAAAGATTGTGAAAATTATTGGTGTATTTCGAAACTTTCCTAGTGCTTTTGTATTAAGCCTACTGAAATATGAAGCTAACACTTGGGGGAAAAACCATCAGTTCAAAAAAGCCGGCATTTTCCCAACTACTGCTTGTGTCTAGTTATGTTTTCCTTGTCGAAAGTTGTATTTTCATTGTAGATATTAGTGTCTTTTTGCAGTAGAGAGATAAATGAAAGCTGTGGAACAACCATGTAATGTATGTTCATTGATTTGAAACACTTTGGTTGGAAAAGTCCAACCAAGAAAGCAAATTTTTTCCGACCACTTCCAACTCTATATTTAGGTATTCTACCACAATTATCTGCATTAATTTATTAGTGTTTTGGTTTCAAATGTTTTAAGAATTATATCGGAATATGAAATTAGCTGTAATTGTATCACAAAATCTACTTTTTCACACAATACTGGTGCAAAATAAATGTAAACTTCATATTTTCATAATTTCCAATAACATTACCAATGTATGGAAAAGTATTGACTGGTGATAGTAAATATATTCCAACCGAAATATATTCCAACCGATATTTCCTGATACCTGTTCAGTCGTGCAAAGAAATACTTCCCCACAAGATTACTGGTTTTAAGACTATATTGTGGAATTATTTTTTCCTTGACTGTTCATCAGTATCAGTTGAGTCCTAGATATTATAAAATATTGACAGGAAGAAATGTTACTTGAAATTTGTAGCATTTTGTCTCAAATACAGACAACTTGATGGAATTTCTTTATATTAAGGTGTCAAAATTGTTTGTTAACGTCTTTGTTTCATGAGGAACATTTCATCAAAATAATCGCATGTACTTAGATATATGCAGATAAAGCTCACTGAAAGGTGGAAATGTAAATTGATGTAGTTAACATGGTTTACAGGAGCTCTCTTGACAATGTACCGTACTTTTATTGTAAATATTGATGGCATCAACAGCATTTGCTAAAATCATGTTGCTTTTGAAAGGTATCCAAAACGTCTTGCACTGTAGGACAAAATGACAGTTTTTATTCAATATGTTCCCTGTTGAGTTTCACACAGGTCTGTAGGTGAAATTGCAGGTTGTTGAGCACATGGGGAAAATAGTGTAGAGCTATAGCATACCATTTATCCTGAACATGGTAAAGATGTGTGTCAGATCATGAATTTTCACTGTGTGCACGTGGTATTTAGAATGCAAAGTCTAATGGATTTATAGCCAGTAAGAATGAGACCCATTCAGTGGTCTTTTTCAACCCATCCAGATTTGACAAGACACTGTCAATTTTTCCATTTGGCCCATGGTGCTTTACTTTTCAGACACCTTGTAGTTAAAAGAACAGCAAAAATCTAACTTAAAACTTGCTTGCATTTTGCTTTCTTAACTGTGCCATACCACCATATAATAGCATTGCTTTATATTGATCATTTAGGGTTCAGCTCGCTGTATGTGTGAGCAACATTGTGAAGCATGATTTCCCTGGACGATGGACACAAATTGTGGACAAGATCAGTATCTACTTACAGAATCCTGATGCAGCTGGCTGGCCAGGAGCTCTGTTATGCTTGTATCAGTTAGTGAAGAACTTTGAGTAAGTATGAATATCTCAGCGGTGTAATGATTTTCTCATTTTTAAGAGCACAGGGTGAATATTATATTACTAAGCCCTGCGACACGTTAAGTTTTCAGCAAATTTTTGCATATATAGAACAAAAAGTGCACACAGAATTTAGTTGAGCTGTAATATTGTGAATTTTCTCACAGTCTAGGATATGACTGGCACTGAAGTTGCAGAGTGCCGTTCTCGAGTTGAAAAATACATAAAATCTGCTTCAAACTTAACCTGTCGTGGGGCTTACTTTGTTGAATTGTGGAGACATGGTCTTGAAGACTTGTCACTTTTATTAGACAGAAAATTATGTAGTGAACATTACTATAGCAATTATTTAGTTGAACAATATTCGTAACCTTTAGCATACAGCAGCCTCTCTCTATATATTTGTAAAATAAAAACTGTTTTGCAGAACAGTGTGTATTTGTGAGTGAGAAAATAAAAAATATATATACTTTTGTAAAAGCTTTGGAAGTGACTACTACTTTTTATGTGAAATTGTGTCAACGTTGTGTGAAAACGTTTTATTTACTACAAAAAACTATATTTTAAATTGGTATCAAAATGCTCTCATACCATTTCCTTTCTTAAAAAACACAATATATTACTCAAACTTGAATAATTTGATCAGTATTGGTACCCTATCAATATATGCTAATAGACACATTGGCATATCTGTTTGTCTGTAAAATTACAAATATTTTTACTGATCCAATGTATCTGTAAATATCTTATTTAGTGCAAAATTCTTCCATTTTGTTATTTTTATAATTATAAACTTATAATTCAGTTTCCTTCATTTTTTACATTATATGTCTAAATATAATTCAGTAATTTTTTTCAAAGTCAAAATCTTTTCCACTCACGTGGGTACAAATGTTAAGTAAAGAGGTCAAGGAACAATTACAAATTTATTTCGGTTCGGGAAGTTTTTATCAGTAAATGTATGGTGAAATTACAGAAAGTACGTACTGTGTTGGGAGTCTAGAATTACCGTATATTTTAAAAAATTTCTTGTGTTTATTCTGAATGTATGTGTTGTAATAGTTGGTTTTTATTGCAGATACAAGAAACCCGAGGAAAGAGGTCCACTCAATGAGGCAATGAACATGTTGTTGCCCATGATACATCAGCTGTGTGTGCGTCTTCTCCCCGATCAGTCAGAACAGTCTGTCCTCCTCCAGAAGCAGATCCTGAAAATATACTTTGCTTTAACCCAGGTATGTATGCTATGTCTTCCATGTTTAGTCTGCTTAAACATTTTAATATGAAGAGGAACCACACAAAAAATCATAGGGGAACATTCAGGGAATTAGAATGCATAGAGCTACATGTTTATGGTGAATAAAAGATTAAGGTTTCGGTACAAAAAACTGGCATATTATGGGATCATAAACGGTATATAAAATGGCATTTCGGTGTTAAAATGGTGAATAAAAACCTAAATTTGATTTAAGAACGACACTTATTAAACAAGATTAACATTTCACTTCTCATAGCACATTTATACAGTCAGTTTTAAGTTTATTCCTGTATAAAAGAGTTCATTTTTGCTCTTGTGAAAAAATATTACAATGCGTTATTTCACATTTCGTGTTTTTGTCAAAAATTAAATACACATGTCCTTCCGATTATGCACATATCAGCTGATACCGATAAGAGTACCAATTAATCTGCTCTACCCCCAGTTTTATTATCAGTTAACATGTTCCCCTACCTTTATTAATGTGTTTTCTCCGTTCATGTCTGAACTTTTTTCTTTATTTCTCCCCTCCAGTATTCTCTTCCACTCGATTTGATTTCACGTGAGGTATTCTCCCAATGGATGGAAATTGCAAGAGTTGTGGCAGACAGACCAGTTCCTGAGCAGACAAATGCCATTGATGAGGAAGAGCGTGTGGATCTGCCTTGGTGGAAATGCAAGAAATGGGCCCTTCATATACTTCAACGAATGTTTGAAAGGTAAGATAGCCTACCTGGTTATGCCTATTCTGGAAAGAAGTATAAATGACAATCTATAAATCAAACAGTGTGTCTTTAAAATAAGCCATTTAGAATGATTTTTGATAAACTTTCCTCCTCAACTGGAACTTTTCTAACGGTAGAAGCGGCCCCGGCGCCCACCCAGCATCGAAACACATGGGTACCTGGGGGAAACCCTGGGGGGTAAAGGCAGTTAGGGGCATGATGCTGATCACATCACCCCCACTCACGACCGGATCAAGAAAGTGTGGGGCGTTACCCCCACACCCCCTATACGCCTTCATGGCATGGTGCTATGCACAGGGGAGCACTTTACCTTTACCTTTTTCCTCAACTGGAAATGTTAAAAGATTTTTGTCAAATCAAGTAATATACCTATGGTGAAGTGGTTAGCACAGATGCATGATGACAAGTGTCCCAGATTTGAATCAGTCTGGGAATAGGCATTCGTTCGTTGTTGAATGTTCCTTAAACAATTTCAACACTCATCCTCATCTTCACGAATAGCCAAAAGTGGCAGAAAAGCAAAGTCAAACAAACTAAATCAATCAATATAACATACAGCCCTGATTAATTTTATTTTTTAAAATGTGTCAGTGAAATTTTAACAGATTCAACATGTAATCTGTATTTAAAGTATCCTGGCCTACAGGGATTGCTGTAGTGAAGTTAATATGTAATAATTACATAACAACAAAAAATTTTAATTGATGCTTGAAAATGTTTACATATTGCATATGCTGCAGTATTTGTTTAGTTTGTTAAACATAGAAAATAGAATATGTAGCTTCATTTCTTGTGTTCCTTTCTTGTTTAACCACAAGATATACATTCTTTTTAAATATATATACAGTCAACTCTCGATTCAATGACCTTGAACAGTTCCCGGGAAAAGGGTCGTTATTGGAATTATTGGAATTTGCACCAATTTTCAGCTTAAAGGGAGCTCAAACGGACACCAAGATGCCTAGGAGATGGTAACACATTTTATCCTGGTAGTTATACAACCTGTTATGCACAGGATGCATGTTATGAGAAGGAAAATAGAACATGAAAAAGTTTTCACAAAAGAGAATTTAAAATAATGTTACTTTGTTTCAATTGTGCACAGTCGTTGCTTTTCCAGGACATTCTTACAATTCTAGTTCATGAGAAACCTGTTTGCACTGAGACCAATGGAAAGGAAAAGAATCTCTCGCTTATTGCAAGTGAAACTCAAAGAATCTTGACAGTCAGACTGGTGCCAGCAAAAGTCGGGAGATAATCGGGCATAATGAATGTTGGATTTTATACGGGTTTACTGGAGCTTTGTCTGTTACAAGATTAACTGGTAAGATTAGATCTCTCGGGAGAAACAACACAACCTCTCTAGGTACGAGACAAAAAAAAAAAAAAGGCAGGGCTGTAATTTTCGTTCTGGTTCGGCTGTGTAAAATACATCGTAAAAAGAAGTCACTTTTCTTTGCTTCAACCAACTTCATTCACCCTCCTTCCCCATTCAAGGGAGCAGTCCAAACTCCTTCCTTGACTTTCATTGTAATCCAGCGTGAAAAAGGAAACGCGCAACTTGCGATCTATTTTCACCCAATCCGTATTCTAGGACACGTCATTAAACAGCGTAGCAGTCGATCATCATTCGGGTTTGTAATTGAATTTCACTTTAAACTGTATATTTAGTCCCGATTAGCCCATCAGCATAAAATGAACTGAAAACAAGCTTTATGAAACTGCTGCGCATTTTCACATATCAAAATGGCAGATCGTTATTTACTCTCACGTTAATCGACGATTTAATGTTGGATTTAGCAGTATTCTCCATGTCAAACACCCACCCCTCCAAACGTTTTCCCCTTGAACAATGTCTTTTTAATCGGTCTCAGCGACCATTCCCTACATTGAACACTTTTTTTTTTTCTCCACATGAATGGTTCTGATGAAAAGCGGATGCAAATTAAATTTACATCAGAAGAATCAGAAGGTGCAGAACATGAAGTTATTTTAACTCTTGTTTTCCTTTCTGAAGATCGAGTTTCGTTATCATCAAATCAAAACAACTTTGCGAGATTCAAAACAATAACTTTTTCCTTCACGCTGGATGAGTCATCGCTCTTATCAGCAAGCAAGAGCTTTGCAGATGCTAGACAAAACACTGGCGCCAGCTGCATCGTAAAAACAAGCAGACCGGCTGGAACAGGTGGCCGAAGAGAAAAATGCCAGAATTTTAAAGATAACGCAACTGTCGAAGACGGAACTTTTAACAGCAGTGTAAAGAAGAAGAAGAAAGAAATGACCCTTGCTTTACGTTTTACCGTGCAAGAGACAATAATACGGGCAGACAACAGCATTAAAAAAATAATAAATAAAAAAAAAACCCTGAATTCTGCAATTATCAACATTGCCGTGCACACCAGTTGCGGAGAATGAGCTGGGGAAAGGGGGGAGGGTCACTTTTTTTTAGTAGTTCTATGGTTTTTGTTCGTTCTCAAGAATATATCCAGAACTGGTTGCCCCATTTTAGGCATCAAAGGAAAGGAAGAGGGTTGGGTCCTTTTCCACCATAGCCTGTAATCAGCCCGCATCAGCAAGAAAATCGTGCCTGAAACAATCTGCATCGCACCCCCCCCCCCCCCCCCTTACGTTTGCTGACAGGAAAAGAGGGAGAAGTCAGTCAGCCAACGGAACACTTTTTTGGTAGATATTACGACATCGACACAATTAGGAAAACGTATGAAGTGGGAAACGGGAGTTATGATGCATGTAAGATCGAAGTAAAATTTTGTGGAAACCTGGATGACAACGCATTAAGCGATTTGACGATCTTTAGTTCACCTATGTAGTTTTGATTATCTCTTAACAGTTTCGCTTTTTTATGAAGTGTTGCAGGGAACAAAGAACACGTTTTGAATGAAAGTGGTTATGGGAAGTTGTCTACAAGGATGACAGTTGCTCACTCACGGGAACCTGCTGAACTCTAGGTCAGAGCTGGACAGATAGGCCAGACTTCCAGGCGCCACGCATCTGTATCTTCGAACATTTCTAATTTTTTCTAAATTTTTCACGGTTCCTGGGAAAAGGTGGTGTATTTATCGATGAAAGAGCTTGACCTGCCTTGCACATTGGCAAAGACTGCAAGTCCAGCAGTAATTTCGGGCCCCATCCCTGCGAGTTTTCAGCAGCTCTTAGGACAAGGAAACAAGTCAAGTCGATTTAAAATAACATCCAAGCACATTCGATCTTCTCTTCTCGCGTATCCAAGAGCAAAACAAGCCTGGCACGTTGGGTAGCGGCCGTCGAGTTGGTGCGCTTGAGGGAGGGGAGGGCAGAGGTCAAGTTCTATTGGATATCACTCAAGCATGGTGTGGTGGTGTCTATTTTTAGTTCAGACCCAATTGTGAGCGGTAGAGTGCTCGTAAAGGGAATGAGTGGAGGAAAAAACAACGCATTTTTCCGCTGATTTCCTTCAATTTTTCTACTTTTTTTCCGAATTTTTCTAATTTTTTCACGGTTCCCGGGAAAAGGGTCGTTACTTTGAGAGGGTCGTTATACCCGGGGTCGTAGAATCGAGAGTTGACTGTATATATTTTTATGTTATGGAGATTAAAAAATGAAGTTCATAATAAGAAGACATAAGTGAGTTACTAAAATATTTTCCACGAAAGTTACTTGAGGAAGGAACAGGGACCACAAGTCAACCCAACAGTGAAGCATCAAGTTTTCCAAGTGGATGGTGGCAGATATCACCGAAATTAATAGAACATTTACAATTAAGTTTTGCGATTATTACATCGTCTTATAAATATGTAGTTATAAAGCAACATGACACACCATGTTCAGTAACAGAATTTGTTCTAGAGTTGGTGCTTCATTCAAGTTTAGCGATACATCTCTCACTTCTTATATTAATAGTCACCAAAACTAAGTTATTTGTAGAATACAATTTTTATTTTGCTTTATAGACTTGCTACCACCGTTTCTTTTGGGTTTGTTTGCCTGTTTACAATCTATAAACAGAATGAAGGTGACCTTGTAAATAAACAAAGAATCTTTGTCAACAACATTACATTCAAGAGAAAAATAATGAGTACCGAAAGGGAACCAACAAATGAAATTCAGAATTGGGTGTCTCACAGCACGTCAGGACAAGTTCAGTTTGTTATAAAATATATTGAGATCCCCTCCATCATAGTCATACTCTCAACGCAAATCAGACAAGCTTATCAATCTTAACAGCCAGTTATTAGAAACTAATAAGTTTTCCAAAGTTGATCAAAGCTCAAAAACTCGCACTTTTAACCTGCCTTGTTTTTTTTTTTTCATTTTGTAGATTCGTAATTATTCTCTGAAAGCGGAAAATATATTAGTGAATCAATCTGTTCATTTAGAACGTGATGATGTTCATCTCATACATATGTAGAACCACAATAACATCTTTATAGTAATAACCTGTGCTATTCAAACAAATATTCTCCTCGATGTTCTGCAGAGATTTGACAACATCTATTTTGCTGAAATTTCTAGTAAGGGCATCATTTCTGAAAACAACAAATATTTTTAGAGCTGAGTTATGTTCTCATTCATTTTTTGAGAGAAAATCCAGATTTGGCACTTTGATTCACTGTTACTCGTAAAAGCTGATATAGTTACAGGTAGTTGCTCATAACGATCGGTTAAAATTGCCTAAAGATTATATTTGGAGACAAACATATTGCAGCTAAATTTGGTATCTTGTATAAAGCAAAGTTGTATTTTTGAAGTAGTCAAATTTCTGTTTACTCCAAATATGTATTTTTATCCCTAAGAACTTGGGAAAAAAAATCCACATGGACCCAACAAGAATGCTAATGATTATGCGAACCAAAGTAAATTGAGTATACCTACTGTGGTCTAAATATGTCATATTCTGTGTAATTCACAGTTTATAGCTTCCTAATCAATAGGTTAGGTAGGCCCTAACCAAAATTGATAGACAAATTCGAAGCAGGTTTGTATTATAAATTTAAAGTGCTATTTTCTCAATGTTTATGATGATTGCTTGCATCCGAAATTAGTGTATTTTGCAAAAAGTTTTAGAAATGGAAGGCACTTTTTTGATTTGGAACAAAATGATAAATTAAAAACCTTTTTTTTATCAGAATGTTATCAGAAAATAAAGTTCCCTAGTAATATTGTGTTAGCATATTGCTGTTCATTTTCGTATAAGTGAAAATATATTTTCTATATTCAGGTATGGAAGTCCAGGCCATGTTTTAAAACCATATAGAGAGTTTGCTGAGTGGTATCTGAAGACTTTCTCTGCTGGTATTTTAGAAGTTCTTTTAAAAATATTGGACCAGTATAGAAGAAAAATATATGTATCACCACGCGTAATTCAGCAGACCATTAATTACATAAATCAGGGGTAAGTATTATTAGTGTTTAACTTTGATTATATATATTAACTTATATACGTAAATAACTCCTTTGCATTTATATTTTATCACACAATGACTGAATGGTTATTTAACACCGCATTTCAGTTGACATTAAATACAGGCAATTTCTAATCTAATGTTCTGGAAAATTTTAACCTACTCTCCACTCAGGCTACGAACAGGTGTGCAGTCACAGCACAACGGCTATTTGGACAAAATCCTGTTTCCCTGCTGGCTGCTTTGGGGGAGGAGAGATTGGCAGCAGTAGGCCTAATTGGCTGTTAACAACAGATGACTGCCATACAAAGTGTTCCTTTAATTTCTTTATCTGCAAATTTCTAATTTCAAGCTCTTGATATTTCATATATAAATGTTTGCAGGATATGGTGCATCTGTTTTGGATCATTGGCTCTAGTTAGGGACCTGGATTATTTGGTGTTCTTTTTCCCCCTGGCAAAAGAAAAATGGTGTTATTTTTTTCCAAAGTTTGCATTTTTATTTTGTTACATTTTCTGCCAAATATACCTGAAATGTTATCTTCATTGTGCTTTTAAACTTGTATTTTAGTTTGTAGGTCACATGGCCTATGATTTTGGAACAGTGTCATAACTAACTCACTCTCTAGCCTTCTTAAACCCTAAGGTTTATTGCTGCAGTAACACAAGCCTTCCATCTGTCCCTATCCTGGGCAAGATCAATCCAATCTTTTCCATCCTTACCGATTTCCTTTAGGTCCATCTCAACGTTATCCCTCCATGTTCATCTTGGCCTTCCTACAGGTCTCTTACCATCAGGTTTCCCAACAAGAATCCTGTAAACTCTTCCTTCCTCTCCCTTTCATGCCACATGGCCTGCCCACCGACTGTCAGGAACAGAATCATACATTGGAAATTATTTTTGAGGAAGTATGTTCCATAATTTCTCAAATGATAAATACCAACGTTACGATGACATACAATGGAACTTTGATCTTACATTCCCTCATCTTTCATTGCATTTATTACAAGGCAAATGGTTTTTTTTCTTACAGTGTCAGCCATGCATATTCCTGGAAATTCTTGAAACCACATATGTTTGCTATTATCCAGGATGTTCTTTTCCCACTGTTGTGTTATTCCCAAGCTGATGAGGAGTTGTGGAACACTGATCCATATGAATACATTCGTGTGAAGTTCGGTAAGCAGTAAGCTTATTCTTTTGTGTATATGTGTGCAGTGGCTTTTACCTTAAACAAAAAATGATGTATTTAGAAATTTGTTTTATGGAAATAGAGTTACTCTTTTTTATTGGTAGAAACAATAAGAAAGAGGAAGATTTATTCTCTGTATTAAAGTGTGTACTAGATTTTTAAAATTAATGACAAAATTATGGGTAAACTGATCTAGTGCAACACTCATTTCAAGTTCACATTTTGCCACATCATTCCAACAGAGCAATAATATAAAATTTTAAAATGAATATAAAAATTTAAAAAAATTAAATTGTATTTTCCTGGATTTTTGCATTTTCCCCCTTCGTTTCCATTTAAACGTAAAACCAAGGTTCCTTTGAATAAAAGTATGAATATAGCGCCCGTTACCAATAGATACCAGGTTAATATGTACCATCCACACAAGAAATATGTAAGCAAGGAGTTGTCATGCACGGTTGGCTTTGCTTCCCATGGAAAATAGTATACGGTATTTAAAAAATGGAGCTTCTGCATATGCGAATGGTTAGTACTGTTATATTTCGTGTAAGTGGTCTTGGGTTGGAGTTCCAAAATGTCAGTGTTGACCCATAGGGTTCGCCTTTCTGTGGAAAAGTTATGGAATCAGTTTCGAGTGGAATGTCATACAAGTCATTGAATTTTGTAAGTCATTCAGAAATCTTAGAAAATCATATTTTTTGTTTGTTTGTTTGCTAGGATTAAAGCCTTAAAAACACATTTTTTTTAATAAAAGAAGAGCATTTTGATGAAAGAATTTTTTTTTGTAAAAAGTGTTTAATATTTGTTCATTTATTGTTACCCCTATTAACCTTCGATTGGTTGCGGTCGTACGTGCCACTCCTCGCCCTTACTTTTCAGGTATATTTCTCTGCATTTTAATTTATTCAAATTAATTTTTGTACTAGTGGTCTGTTTATTATATCTCTTCTTCTTTATTACATTTTTGTTTTAAAATGTTTGTTTTCAAGCAGCGTAATACACTGTAGAAGCAAACAATTTCCAGCGCTAACAAGAAGCACATGCTCCTCAAAGCGGCCCTTAAGAATTCTGGGGCAGTTCCATCTGTGCTCCGCAAATCATACAATATAAAATCACTTACTCTTTTTTGTATTTTTATTAACATAACATATAGGTATGAAAACCCACTAGAAACAGCGTAGACTTATTGACTAAATAATGCACAAATCTATATATAAAAAAAAGTAACATAATCGGTCACGAGTGAGCTCTGCACTCACTCTGACAACACCCATTCTACAACTGTGGTGTGTCTAATACTGCTGTTTATGACATCATCACCTTAGAATGTGATCAGGTCAATTGTGACTCCATAAGAGTCAGCTAGAGAGTACCACAGGCCAATATTTTAAATACTGTTAAAATGACTCTTCATATAAATTGGAAGTGAGCACCGATAGCAGCACCAAGGTTTGAGACATAACATTTGTACATTAGTAAGGTAAAGTATTATAATATTGTCTGGAAAATATGTCTCTATTTGAAAATACTTGAAAAATTTGAGAAAATCAGGGAATTAAATGTCAGACTAAATGGGAACTAGGATTGAGACCAATACCCGTGGTATGTATTGGTATTAGCAAAATATCGGTTGGAATTTAATCACCAATGCCAGATGATATGTTTCCAGAGTCTGGAAAAATGTCATGCAATACTTTTGCAGAGTGAATATCCTGGATATTATCCAAAGACATGTGATAGTAATTATATTTTGTTGTCATAATTTTTGTTTTTAAGAATGTTTTTTTAATGCGTTAATGTTAGATATGAAGATTTGGAAACCATGTAATATATATATTTTAGGGATGGGCCGGTATGAAATTTTGGCCGATACTGATACAGTACCGATATAAAATTTACCGATACCGATAACCGATATTCTACCGATCCAATATAAAATTAGAAATGGTCCTTGAAGACCCTGAAATTTTAATTGATATCCGTAATAAATGTGTGTTTCGAGCTCATTGCAATGCAAAAGAAGTTGAATATTTAGACATTTACTTTTTCAGAAAGTAGATGGAGGCATGGAGATTATCCCTAAAAATTACAACAAAATGGCAGAATTTTACACTAAATTATCAGATATTTATCGATATATCGGATTGGTAAAATAATCGGTAATTTTACCGATACACCGATATGCCTATATCGGTCGATACCGATTAATCGGTCCCATCTCTAATATATATTTTTGAAATTGCAGTTGTTTTTTTGCGTGTTGCTATGTTGCTAGAGTTTATTTGAATTGATGAGTATTTATCCTTGTATGTTTGTCAGTTAAGCAATAATTTTGATCATTTTAACTAATTTCCACCCCCGTATAAGGGCGATACCACAGGGAGGCAACATGTGTCCTCTGTCAGTTTGAAGACTGACTAATTGACTACAGCCTTATGCATTGTAAGATGCCATCGCAGTGTGTTCATTTTTAAATGTGTTTTGCATGCTGCTTGTCACTTTGGGGTGAAAGATCCCTAACATGCATTTTACTTTCATCTATATTATTCCAAGGACATGGTATTATGTACAAATGTATATTCACTTCATAGTACTGGAATTAAATCAAGTTAGCATATTATAATTTGTTTACAGATATCTTTGAAGACTTTGTGTCCCCAGTAACAGCTGCTCAAACCCTTCTCCATTCGTCATGCAAGAAAAGAAAAGACATGTTACAGAAGACCATGAACTTTGTAATGCAAGTTTTAACTTCTCCAAATGCTGACCCACGTCAAAAGGATGGTGCCTTACACATGGTAAGCAATTGAATAAATTAAAGATTAAATGAAAAATTGATGAATAATGGCTATACCAACAATCTACAAAAAAATATATTTTACAGTACATGGAAGTATTTAAAATGTTTTTTTTTTTATATTATGGTGAAGAGGTGCTTTTACTATTAGAATGTACTTACATATAGATGTTTAATATTAACTTACTGAAAAGTTGGTAAACATTTGAGATTATTCTTATTTGAGAACATCCTTATTTTTTTAAATATTCATTATTTTATTTCTAAACTATGTCATGTGGTAATATGTGCAAAAGGTTGGAACAACATACAGGAACTACAACAGAACTAGAAAGTAGTATATATATTTGTGTATGTAGAAAAATAAGTTTATAAACATAAATTTGTTACTTTGTCAGCATTGCACTGTGTATAAATTTCTTTCTGGTAAAGTGTAAAACATGATACGTTGTATAGTACTACCTTCTGTATTGAAAGGATTGCAAATAGTTAGAGATAAACCAGTTTGTAATAAAAAAATACTGGTTTGAATTTAATCACAAGTCCCAGCTGATGTAGAGCACAAGCATCTCATACTGTTTGCAAAATCTGTGTTTTTCATTAATTTTGCATCAACATTGTGTGATGAAATTGAATATCATGATTAAATTATATCTCCAATCAAAACTTGGTAGCTTGTCAGGGTATAGTTGCAATGTAACACACATGTATATCAAGTTTACAAATATTCTGAACAACTGTGTCAAGTATCTGCATGGTAATAATAATCTGTATGGTATCAGCATTGAGTGAATCATACAAATAACTCATTATTGGTCACAATAGGCCATAGATGAAAACATATGCACACAAGATTATTACTGCATAGATTGTTCATAATTCTGCATAAAAAATAGTTAATAATAGTGCTGTTTTTATTTTTATTTTTAGGTTGGTTCATTAGCAGACATCTTATTAAAGAAAGAATTGTACAAGGAACAAATGGACAAATTATTGTGTCAGTATGTTTTTCCAGAATTCAGCAGTCCTCGGGGTCATATGAGAGCAAGGGTAAGGTTATTATTTGCTCCATTTGGAGATTTGCTTAAGGGTAATTTAACAATTATGATTGCTTTCGGTAAGTGTATCTGATAACCTCATACCTTTAGATATATCAAATAATAGATCATATTTTCCTGTAGTTTACGGTTATTACAAGTATAAGAAAACAGTTTTAACGTTTCAGGAAAACACGCTCCCTTCATCAGACAGTTATTATTTTTTTCATTTTTTGATTTTTCATTTTAGAAATTTTCTTGGAAGATCTAGATTTATTTGGAACATCCTCTATTAAATATATAAGATCTTGCTTATGGTTTCTGGCAATATTCAGTTGAGTCAAGTGTTTTGTAATGTTGATGAAAATGTGATTGTTCCTTGCCTTTCAGTATATAGAACATTCTGGATGAATAACATACAATTCTGTGTTGTTTCTTTTCAGGCATGTTGGGTACTCCATTACTTTAGTGCAATAAGATTTAAACAGGAGCCTGTACTAGCAGAAGCTATAAGACTGACAACAAATTCATTGCTAAACGATCAAGATCTTCCTGTCAAAGTGGAGGCGGCAATTGCTCTGCAGATGCTCATTACTAGTCAAGAGAAAGCTCAAAAATATGTAGAACCACAGGTAAGCTACATTTTCATTCGATTGTATTCGTTTTGAATGCTGAAAGTCGAGAAGCTTAATACTACGGTATTGAGAACTGTAAGATGCTGCGATCTACCTTTTACTTACTCCGGTTTTGTTAGGTGCTTAATTTTTTAAACGGGTATGGGCCATGGCAACGGGCTCTGCGGGCCAGTGGGCCAGAGGGCAGTGGGTTGAAGACCCCTAGTCTAAGGTGTTCTGTATGCAGGCCAATTGCTAAGTACCAAATGATTAAAGAGCAATACAGCCACAAACCTTTGTGTAAATACTGATGGCTAGAGCCACATATTTCTGGTAAATAAAAGATCAAGGTATCTGTACAAAAACCACATATTTCGGGATCAAATGCGGTATATAAAGTGGCATTTTGGTGTTAAAATGGTGAATGAAAACCTAAATTTCATTTAAAACCTATACTTATTACACAAAATTAACATTTTACTTCTAATAGCACATTTATATAGTTATCAGAGTACTAAATTTATTCTGTGTAAAGGAGTCATTTTTTGCTTCTCCAATATTTGCAGCAGAATTAACAAATTTTTTGTGATTTGCATGAGGATTAATCAATTTTCCATGATTTGCATAACTCTCAGGATAATTCAAACTTCAGAAGGGTAAATAAACTCTAAATTTCATGTTTAATAGTTTATTTCCCTTTTTGCAGTTCATTATTTCGCGAGAATGAAAATATATAAATATATGTGAAAAATTAACATTACAACAAAACCACGATTTTACGTTTTTCAGGGGCCCATAAATAAAAAAAACGTAAAAAGCAGGAAAGCATGTGGGAGTAGTGAAACTCAAGTGTCAGTAAGAAATGATGACATAATCGACTTTTAGAGGTATATTATGTCAAAAATTGTTTAACAACGGGATAGAGGTATGATAATGAATTTCTAAATAAATAGGGACAGTGGATGACTCTTCTAACTGCCACCTATTAGGTTCAGTTGATGCATTTGATTGTGTGGGATCTCCATTTACTCTGTAAACTGGTAATTAGTTGCTAGTTTTTGAAGTCCCGGGTAATTGGAGGGGTAGGTGATATTCATAGCTGGACGTCAAGCATCTTTATATATTATGACCCCATAACCCCCCCTCCACCCCCGGGCATGCCACTGAGTGTTATTTAAATCCATATTAATTGACGATTTATTATTGGATTTAGAAGTCTTGGGGAGGGCAAACATAAATAACGTTTTTTTTTTTTATATTCTTGCCATGAACGTTTTAATATTGCGTGATTTATTTTCAGCACGTGAATGGTTCTAAAGAAAACTGCCATTATATTATTCTTAGCATCATGTGCATTTCCTTCCTGCACAGGTCTTGTGTGTTCAAGGCATTTATCAGAAGACAGACAAGGGTAAAAAAATGATCTCTTCTTTTTTTTAACTCTCGCATTGTCTCTGCTGCTCGTATTTCCTAATCTTCAAAGCAAAACAACCTTCTGAGACGAGATTCAAAACACTGCCGTTTTTCTTCCCTTCAGACTGAATGAGTCGTAGCTCTGAAGCCAGAGATGAAACATTGGTGCCGGTTGCCAGCTGCCCACTGCTTGCAGACACCCCTCCGACCAGTTTGAATTGTTGTTGTAAGTCTACTTTATGCACAGAAAGGCTAAACTGGACCTACAGTTTAAAGTGGGATCCGAACTACTGTGCAATGTGCCTCCACCAGGAATTTAACTTGGGACCCCTTGATTTCAAGGGGACGACGTTACCGCTAAGCCATCGGGGGGGCCCTCTGACCAGCTTGTAAGGGAGGGAGGGGAAGGGGGAGATGAGCAGGTGGTGGAGCGACATCAATGCAGTCTTATCAGAAGAGTGCTCATTCCTGCCCGACCAAGTTGCAGAAAGAAAAGAAAGGAGGAAAAGGGGGGGGGGGATCACTGCTTACACTCTCCCATGTTGTCATGTTAATGCTTCAGACATAGGAGCAAGATTTCCGATGCAGGCCATTAAAGAATGAGAAACCAGCTAGTCTTTTTTTTTCTTCTTTTAATTGCAGTACGCAATGTTCGTTGAATGCGCGTTCAAGAGCAACTGCGTAATTTTAGAAGTCAGAGGAAAGGAGACGGGAGATCGCTTTTTAACTTTATGTTAATTGGTTAAGATGTCTCGTGTAAGGGGCTTCACTTCCACACGAGCAAGAAAATCAGGGCAGCAATAATTGGCACTTTTCAGTAATTACAAGACTAGTGATGATACCGTAGGGGGCATGAGAAAGCAACCCCCCTTTTCAAATGAGAAAAAGGTGAAGGTAAAGTTCCCCATGCACTTTTCATCATGCCATGATGCATATATAGCAGATGTGGGAGATCATGTGATCAACACCATGCTCCGGCCATCTTTACCCCACATACTCTTCGATCTGCCAATTTGGAGGTGATGTGATGAGCACCATGCTTCGGCAGCCTTTACCCCCCCCCCCCCCCAAGGTTGCCCCCAGGTACAAATTTATTTTAGTCTGGGTGAGCTCCAGAGCCGCTTTATGTGGTAGCTTAGATCACCTGCATTTTAATGGCATTTAGATGTGCACTAAATTTGTCTGCTAAAGAAGTGCAGTTCTTATTCAGTATCGGATAGCAGAGGTTGGCAAACCGTTTTTTTTTTTTTTTTTTTTTTTTTTTTTTTTTTTTTTTTTTTTTTTTTTTTTTTTAATCCCAAGGCTGCAGACAAGAGGAAAGGAAAAAAGTTTTCACAAACAAGTTCCCTTCTCGCTTTTCTTTTTCGTTCCCATCAACTAGGAAGGATTCAATCTTTGTGGGCAAAGAAGCAAATGATGATCGAGTCCTGTTGTCAGTTTTCCACTCGGAGGGGGGAGGGTGAACTTTCTTTGTCCAAACTGTAAGGCAGGCACCATTTAGCGAGAATCGGTTTGGCAACAGTGCACTTTTTGTCTGATCCTGAGGCAGAAGAATCTGCCCATTGTATTTTCACTGGGAATTCCTGTCCGTTAAGGAAGGTGCGACAAATGCAAGCTGTGCCCTGTCTTCCCACTTTTCACTGAACCATGGCTCTTTGCTCCCTCCTCTCGCATAAAAGCCTAACATTTGGAAGTTCAAGGTTGCGTGGTGAATGAAACAGCTTCGAAAGCAAGAAAAAGTAGGGAGAACTTACGTGGTCAACAGAACAGGTTTGTGCCAAATTTTAAGACATCGCCACAGCTTTGAAAACTTATAAAGCGTGAAACGAGAGTTAGAACGAACGTAAGATTCAGGTGAACGTCCTATTATTTAAGATGACCTTTTGTCGGGGCCTGACTGAATTAACGTATTAAGCAGGAAAATGTATAATGCGGGAACGTAAAATAGAGGTTTCACTGTATGTGTTATTTCATGTTTTTGTCAAAAACAAAATATGCATTCCTCTACTGGTGGCATTCTTCTAAGGTATGAAGTATTCCAGTTGGTGTTCCTGCCATGAATATTTTGGTGGTACTTTTTCCAAAAATTGTTATTTTTCTCAGCATACTCAGTATCAAAATGATAGGTTTTCAATCTCCACTTATTCTAATTCTTATACTCACTATAAAACTTCAATGACAGAATTCCAAAATTAATCAATGTAAAAGTGTGCTCAGGACATCAAACAGCTTTGATAAAAAAAACAAAGCATTCATTAAAAAAGATGTGATAGTTTGTGCAACTGTAATGGCTACGATAAAGGACATTTAGCTGACAAAAATTTTGTAATTAGATTCAGTGGCACTTTTGGTTTCAATGACATTGTGAGAAACCAGTCTTGAGGTAGGCAGCTGCGGGTTAACTTTAATTTCTATGCTTAACATTTTTTTTTATGATTTTGAAGATGGAATTTTGTGCTTTTTGGCCAGCTTGGCAGGTGATTTTGCAGCCTGAATGACTTCAGCTAGTCTTTAGGAAACCCCCTTCTACGTAGGGAATGCCTATACATTTTTGTTCTGTTTTGGCATTTTTGTCGATACAATGGAACCTCGATGTTACGTTTTTCAGGTGACTAAGCTGATAAAACCTAAAGTGCAGGAAAATGTACAATCGAGGAAAATTTTATAACATTTTGCTATATTGGAACCATCAAGATTGAATGTATAATGCGGGATAATGTAAAATCTTGGAGCATAATATCGGGGTTCCACTGTATTGCCTGCCTGCCTTAACTTTACTAATATTTTTTTCTGTGATGTCCAACCTGTATTTGTTTCAAGGCAGCTAAAGTTTTCCTTCAAGTAAGCAATTTTGGATAGTACGAATTTTTGGTGCTCTTGTTACAAAGTTTGTAACCAAACATTGTTTTTCTGAGATTCAGGGTGTTTTGATTGTTAGTGGATAAACTTATTTCCTGCATTTGGTTTCCTGAAGAGTTTTACATGACATTTATTGTTCTTGTGGTAAATGTGTGTATCAAGGAAGGCAATTTGTCCGTGATTTTATTTTTCAATTCTTACTGTTATGGAGGACAAAAACCAGTGGGTTGAACTCTCTTCCCTATAAATTATTAAGAAATGAAGGCTTGTTCTCACATTTGAAGCAATGACAAATTAGTTATGCATGTGTGAAAGGCCAGTTTTTTCCAGCTACATAAAAATTCATGAAAATAGTTTTTTTTAACTAATTGTTATTTCATTGCAAAGGTTGCTTGTTTTTATTTAAAATTATTATTATTATTATTATTACATTCCAGATTAAACTGATTACTTTAGAACTGTTAAAGATTATCAGAGAAACCGAGAATGATGACCTTTCGAACGTGATGCAGAGGATTGTTTGTACGTACAGAGAACAGCTCCTGCCAATAGCAGTTGAAATATGTGATCACTTGGTAAGTTTGGTAAGCGGTAATATTTAAGGAGTAAAATCATTCAATTACAATTTACATTTCTGACTAAGAAACATAATTAAGAACTCTGTAGCTTTTATTCATAGCGAAGTCCATTTTGCAACGGAAATAATCAATGTTCTGAGATTTTCTCATGACTCGTAGGATAACTTGGACTATGGAAAGTGTTGTGCTGATAATTTTGTGTTCGAGGGGATTTTACATTTGATTTTACATCATTGCATGACAACATGGTAAGAAAGGGCACCTCACACTTCTCCAAGAATCAAACATTACGCCATATAATCACAAATTTCATGTTTCCATCATAAAAACGTTCCTACCAATAGAGTACCAATTAGTTTGCCCCATCTCTAATTTAATGGTTAGTTATTTTTTTTTTTTTTTGTCTATTTTTAGGCCACAACATTCCGTCAAGTGTTGGAAACGGACGAAGGCTCAGACGAAAAAGCTATAACATCAATGGGATTGCTCAACACAATAGAAACCCTCCTGGCTGTGATGGATGATCAACCTGAAATAATGGCACAACTTCAACCTACTGTATTAAATGTTGTTGGGCACATATTTACGAAAAGTGTGATGGGTATGTTTTATAGAATACATATAAATGAGTTTCATGCATCCACATTTGTCCTATACGGATCAAGGGTGCAAGTGTTAGTGGTAGTGTAGCCAGTGAAAAGCAAGATTTTTTTTTTATGAATCTCTGTGAAAAGCTTGTAGCTGAGTTTGCTTGCCTGCAGTATGTAAAATGTAAGAAATAATGAAGATTTCAAATTAGGACTGGTAACAGTATTGGGCAGTTAGAATCTCGGAAGATATCTGTTCAAATAGATCACGGTTACCTACAGATACTTTATGGAGTGCAAAAAATTCCAACTAATACCTTTATCACTGGTATCATTTGTGTTGCACATTTTTATCTTGGGTTGGGGTGAAATCAGTGAGGAAAAGGTATTTTTGTTTAACTGTAATGTTTATAACTTTTGTGGAATATAGTGGTGATGGTTTTATTGGTCATGTAAATGAATATATTTTTACCATATATTGACCATTTTTTAGGGTAGTGGTAACATTTCATGTAATACTGATAGTAGAATCCTGTTTCTGCAGTTAATGACTTTTCTTCTTTAGTTATGAATATGTTAGGATAACGTGAAGAGAGAGAATGGAATTTATAGGTGAATATTTCCTACATAACTGTTTTTCCACCCAAGGGAAAAAAAAATAAAAAAATTCTCCAAACACTTGACTGATAATGAAAATAAAATAAATATAGAAAATACTTTAATTGGTCAATACCATGCATCATCAATTTTCACTAATTGACTTCTCTTGCTTCTTGCATTTGCCTGTTTTTTCCACAATCGATTTTTATTTTTCTTGCAGAATTTTATGAAGAAGCTCTGTCTTTGGTTTATAATCTCACAAGCAAGACTATTTCTCCTGAAATGTGGAGTGTACTAGGTGATATGTTTGAGGTAAGCACAGTACACTTGTCCTCCCACTTTTCTTCTTTTCCTGTCTTAGTAGCCATGCAATTTTTTTACAGTCATATCTGATTAAGTCTGATGTTGACTGTAAAGTTGTCACACACAAAATCACATACACATTTGGCTCTTTGGGATGATATTTTATCATGCTCATTTTACTTATTTTATAAGTAGGAGCGTCAAGATTTATCCCAAAATACCTGGATTTATTGTCGAAATTCTTATTTAGAATAACATGGTCCTGAATATGCAAATGCTCTTATACTTCATATTTTTTTTGCAAAGTACATAAATCTAGCAACAAGATCCGTATTGTCACATATTATGAAACGAGGTGCTCACGAGTAAAACATGGGGACAGTTATTTTGGTGATTATTGAGTTTATTAAGGAAAAGGGATTATTAGAAGCTTTATTTAGATAAAGTGTTTTCGTATTGTGTTCACCAATTTCAGAAGCACTCAACGAGTCCAACACATATTGCATGACATGGCAATTATTTGCGAAAATAGAAGGATGGCTCTTTTTACTTTGCAACTTAATAATGACCACAATGTCGCTTACCATGTTTTACTCGCGAGCCCTTCAAAAATAAACCTTGTGAACAAAGAGAATTATCACGTTGAAAGTTGATTGTGATAAAATAAATATGTATGTTGCAATTTTCAACACTAAAAATCGTATTTTACCAAACTTGCGTTATTTTATACATGGAGTAAAAACATGATTACAAAATAGTTTATACATATTTCTTAAATTTCTTGTAGAAATTAATATATTCTTACCCAGTTCAATAACATAAATGGCACTAAGATTGATGTATCTCAGACTTTTGCACTACAAATTGTGTTCAGAGTTTTTAATCCTTAAAATGAACTGATGAAGTAAAAAAAATCCATACCAAGACTTTTTTTTTTTTTTAATATTTATGAATAATATTTTTCTGTTCTATATTTTGCATTGTGGATTTTCAAGTCTTCTTCCATCCATTATTTTTTTGTCTGATAAAACAGCCAATCTGTTTGTGTGTATAAATGGTACTTAACAAGGATCATAGTTTCCCTGAATGCTTTTGAAATTTATTTACTTGTATTTAATTTTTTATTATTTTTTCAGGTCTTTCAACGAGATGGCTTTGACTATTTCACTGACATGATGCCTGCCCTTCATAATTACGTCACAGTGGATACGTCTGCCTTCCTCTCAAATGAAAATTACATCCTAGCAATCTTCACCATGTGTCGAAGTGTATGTTCTACTACTTATTTTGTAACATTAGCTGAATTAATACTTCATTTTTTTAGGCATGGACAGATGTGAAATGTTTACCAATAATGATAATCTGCTGATATGGATGTTCTTCCAGTCTGATACTATAACTGTAAATGCAGTGGATTTGCCTTTGAAAAGGATCTGTATATTATGATTTTTACTTGATGAAACTATGACATATGATTTATATTCGTAAGATTAATAACTAAATGGCAGAATATTCATAGATTCAGATTAGTAAAATTATTGATAATTTTACAGATGGCACAAATATATGATATACAGGGTGACTGGTAATTAGATGTATTCCCTGAAAGGGGTTAAAGTAGAGACAATTTGCAATAAATTTGACCATATGATACCCCATCCGAAAATTAGTAGTTTTCGAGATAATAGAATTTCTTTTGTTTTTTTAAAAAATGACAATTTTCCACATAAAAACATGAATTGAGAAAAAACTGCTCATTGTATGGAACTTATTTCAGCATTTTCTGATAGCTAACGAATAAGTGGTTCGTTGAAAAAAAAAGTTTTTTCCCAAATAACAATCACATGTAAGTACCGGGTGGGTCTAAACTTACAAGTGATGATAAAAAAATGCACTCTTAGTTTACTTGGCAACGTATTAATAACAAAAATGGTATGACACGAAGCGTACAAATTACTTAAATTACTTCCTTGTGTCATCTGCTATCCAACAAGGTACAAATGTTGCTAACATTCACATTTGTGTACAAGAAATAATACTTCATTCATCTTCATATGAATGGAATCAATGAACAATACAATTAAAGAACATTACACGTCTTGCTCAAAGCGGGCACCTCCGTTACGAATGCAGGCACGCAGGTTTTTACGGACATTTGTTCTCTTAACTTGTGATGTGATGGTGTCCTTGAAGTGTTGACCAGCTGTTAAGAACATCTCCCTGAGCTCTTCTTGCGAGTTTACTAGTGTCTTGTCATGTGGCTCCAAATGTAGAAGTCGCAAAGCGTCAAATCGGGGGATCGAGCCGGCCAGGGAAACGGGCCCCCTCGGCCAATCCATTTCTTTGGGTAATTTTTATCCAGCCAGTGTCGCACGCCAAGGCAGAAGTATGGATGGGCATCATCAACAATAATTTGATCGAGCCATTTTTCCTGCCCAAAATCTTAAATGGCATCACTTATGAACATTTTTTGAGGAACGGGATGGCAATGTTGTTGGAGGATGTGCCTCTAGCTACAAGACGTGACATGATTTATCAGCATGATGACTGCCCAGCTCGATCCCCCGATCGATTGGATGCCTTGCGACTTTTACATTTGGAGCCACATGACAAGACACTGGTAAACTCGCAAGAAGAGCTCAGGGAGAGGATCTTAAAAGCTGGTCAACACATCAAGGACACCATCGCATCACGAGTTACGAAACCAAATGTCCGTAAAAACCTCCGTGCCTGCATTCGTAACGGAGGTGCCCACTTTGAGCAAGATGTGTAATGTTCTTTAATTTTATTGTTCATTGATTCCATTCATATGAAGATGAATGAAGTATTATTTCTTGTACACAAATGTGAATGTTAGCAACATTTGTACCTTGTTGGATAGCAGATGACACAAGGAAGTAATTTAAGTAATTTGTACGCTTCGTGTCATACCATTTTTGTTATTAATACGTTGCCAAGTAAACTAAGAGTGCATTTTTTTATCATCACTTGTAAGTTTAGACCCACCCGGTACTTACATGTGATTGTTATTTGGGAAAAAACTTTTTTTTTCAACGAACCACTTATTTGTTAGCTATCAGAAAACGCTGAAATAAGTTCCATACAATGAGCAGTTTTTTCTCAATTCATGTTTTTATGTGGAAAATTGTCATTTTTTAAAAAAACAAAAGAAATTCTATTATCTCAAAAACTACTAATTTTCGGATGGGGTATCATATGGTCAAATTTATTGCAAATTGTCTCTACTTTAACCCCTTTCAGGGAATACATCTAATTACCAGTCACCCTGTATATCAGCTGACACTGAAGACAACCAATTAATGTCATAGGCTCCTTGGCAGTCTTTATTACTAGGTTTTGGATTCTTATGGCATGTCATATGATTATTCTGGAATCTTTTTTCATACCTAAATTAAATATGTTTCTAGCTTGCATGAATATGGCGATGTTTGTTTTATTGGTCACATTAATGATTACTTTGGCTTTGTCAGGTATTGTCCAAAACCAGATTTTAAAAGTTCTTTTTTTATATATTTGCTATTTTTAGCATGTCCTCAAATATTGTTCTTAAAATTATGTTTGTGCTGGTGATGAAAATGAATTTAATTTGCAGGGGGTCGAAGAACGATTTCATGGGTGGAAATTTTTGCATCAATATATATCGTGGAGCAGCTCTGGGGTTCACCCAGCCTTGGTGCTGATCACATCACCTTCACAAATGACAGAGTTTGTGAATATGTAAGGTGATAACTCCACATCCCCCCCATGTGCAATGTGGGGAGTAATTCTACCCCTTTTCTTATCTTATCTATACGTTGGGATTAAATGAAGTTAGAAACCAGGAATGTGCTGTAAAACACATTAGAGAGAACAGATATTTTTCTCTCCACTCAAAAAACGTCATCTCTGTTTTTATTTAATCTCTTTACATATATGGCTTTATATGGTTAACGATGTGCAATTTTGTTTAATATTTGGAAAAAAATCATGTTGCCCATTTTAGTGTAACAAATGTATGGTAATTTTTAAAGATCTTAAAACCCTGAATATCATCAATAAAATCATGTAGAATTAGGTTGACAATTTTTTGGTTCTATGGAGATGAGGGAGGAGGGGAGAGTTGTACTAAAACATTGCATGCCCTAAGAATGAAAGGAAAATATAGTTGCTTATTAAATTACATGAGAATGATTTTAACAAATAAAGTGCAGTGAAACATCGATTTTACATTTTTCAGGGGACCAAACTAAAGAAACTTAAAATTTAGGAAAATGTAAAATCTAGGATAATTTATTAACATTTTACTATGTTGGGACCATCCAGATTGAATGTATAATGCAGAAAATTGTAAAATCGGGGTTTCACTGTATGCATGAATGTATAATGCGGAAAAATGTAAAATCTGTGTATATAATTGTCATGTATCAACCCAAGCATTGAACAAAAAGGCACTATGAAATCTTGAAGTGAAATGTTTTCATATGTCAAGAAAATTCAATTTATAACTAAGTACTGTTTATTCATGGTAGTGGTGACCAATTATAATTGCAGGAAGGAAATTATTGTAAATTAGGATGTATAGTGAAAACAATTTTATCTTGTTCATAATGCCATTTTATCATTTCAGGTTTTAGAAGGTGATGCTGGCGAAGATCCAGAGTGCCATGCCGCCAAACTCCTAGAAGTAATCATTCTACAATGCAAAGGTCAAATCGATCAGGTACAGAATACATTTTATTATCCAAGAAAACTTTGTAAGATCTAGCTGGTATATACCGGGTGCGTCAAAAAAATGTATACACACTTTGAACTGTCATAGAAAATTTATTTTCCAACTTAAAAGGTTAAATTTCTGGGAAAAGAAAGGTTACAGTCCAATTTGAAAAATAAGTGTACTTTCTGGTCAAACTGAATGTTCCAAATGGTGGTTAAAGTAAATGTTCAAAATGTTGGCCCTCAGCTTCGATAAATTTCTGAGTACGAGTCACGTGAGAGAGGTGTAAGTGCTAGTAGTGTGCTACTTATTCTAAAGAAAGGCAAGTTGCGTGTGTACATTACAAGGCTGGTGCAACAGATAAGTGACGATGGCTCAGATCGCAGGATACAGTTTTGTGAATGGGTTCAGGAGATGGTTACACGTAAACCGGGATTTATGGGTAGCATTGTTTGGTCGGATGCAGCACAATTCAAATTTAATGGAACTGTCAATAGACATAATTGTGTGTACTGGGCTGAAGATAATCCCCACATTACTGTTGAAAAGGCTGTGAATTTGCCTGGTGTAAATGTGTGGTGTGGTTTGTCTCCTAGGGGACTCATTGGTCCTTTCCGTTTTGAAGGTACGGTAACTGGAGAAAAGTACCTAACAATGCTTGCTGATTCCATTTTCCCTGCCATTCGTGCAATGTACGGTAATGACAGGTTTTATTACCAACAAGATGGCGCCCCGCCGCACTATCATACAGATGTGCGAGCATACCTGGATCAAAATGTACCAGGCCAGTGGATAGGATGCTGGGGACCAATCGAGTTTCCTGCACACTCTCCAGACCTTACGCCGCTCGATTTTTTCTTATGGGGCACAGTAAAAGATGAGGTGTTTTGTCGTAAACCACGTAACCTGGACACACTTTGGGATGAGATTCAAGCGGTGTGTAAAGAAATCCCATTGGACACTTTGGTGCGAAGTAACGGTACTTGTGACTCGTACTCAGAAATGTATCTAAGCTGATGGCCATCATTTTGAACATTTACTTTAACCACCATTTGGAACATTCAGTTTGACCAAAAAGGACACTTATTTTTCAAATTGGAGTGTAGCCTTTCTTTTCCCAGAAATTTAACCTTGTAGGTTGTAAAATAAATTTTCTATGACAGTTCAAAGTGTATATATATATTTTTTTGACTCGCTCGGTATATTTGTTTTAGCTGTGTGCTCGGTATATTTGTTTTAGCTGTGTGACATCCAATTTCTGACATTTGAATATCTGTCAATATGGTATATTGGAACCATTATCCAAATCTGCAAAAATTAGATATACTCATTATGATACTAGTTTTCATACTTTCCAAAGTTTGATCAAGAGGACATGTGTGTTGTAACCAGATTTTAGGGGAAAAGTGAAAAATATTTGCTTTTTAAAATTTATTTGTGGCCATCCTAGTAGCTGCATTAGTTTTGGATTGAGAAATTCCTAGTGCCATATTTTGCAACTATTTTAATAATCTCACCTAGTTTCGCACACTGCAGGCTAAATTAATTTAACCAATGAGGAATAAGTTATTATTATACAACAATTTTCACTTATGTCATTTGTTATTGTTAATGCAGTGAATTTATTTTAGCTTGAGCCTGCAAGTAGTATTTCTCCACCCATTATGCTGATATAGTACTAGCAACCTGAAAAAATACATAATGATATCTGCTGTCTTGAAATAAGTATTGGGCTCTAAAATTGGAATAAAATAGACCTTGTATATTGTAACTGAGTCCCTGTTGAGTGAGGCTGCTGCATTTTTAGCTCATGCTACAATAGATGTTGCATGAGAGAGAGAGAGAGAAAGAGAGAGAGAGAGAGAGAGGTAGGTAGGTAAAGTTAAGTTTGTGTATAAAAAATTGGGTAAGATGTCAATAATTTCCCAACCAAAAACTATACACAAAAAATTTAAGCAGGTTTCTTTTCCTAACAACTCCCTAATTTTTGCATGATTAATACAAACATATGAGAAAAGTTTGAAGCTCTGATTCATTGTAATGCTTTCAAATCTGATGCACTTTATTCCTTTTTAAAAATACATACAGTCAACTCGATTCTACGACGCCGGGTATAACGACCCTCTCGAAGTAACGACCCTTTTCCCGGGAACCGTGAAAAATTTAGAAAAAAAAGATTTGGAAAAAAAATTTGAAAAATTGAAGGAAATCGGCCGAAAAATGCATTGTTTTTTCCTCCACTCATTCCCTTTATGAACGCTCTACCACTCACAGTTAGGTCTGAACTAAAAATAGACGCCACCACACCATGCTTGAGTGATATCCAATAGCACTTGACCTCTGCCCTCCCCTCCCTCAAGTGCACCCGACTGCCGCTACCCAAAGCACCAGGCTTGTTTTGCCACGCTTGCTCTTGGATACGCAAGAAGAGAAGATCGAATGTGCTTGGATGTTATTTTAAATCGACTTGACTTGTTTCCTTGTCCTAAGAGCTGCTGAAAACTTGTGGGGGAGGGTGGGAGCAGCCCGCAATGACTGCTGGACTTGCAGTCTTTGCCAATGTGTATGGCAGGTCAAGCTCTTTCATGGCTAAATACACCACCTTGAGAGATAAGATCGCAGGAATGTTCCAAAATACAGATGCGTGGCACCTGGAAGTTTGGCCCATCTGTCCATCTCTGACCTAGAGTTCAGCAGATTCCTGTGAGTGAGCAACTTTCGGCCTTGTAGCCGACAACTTCCGGTAACCGCTTTCATTCAAAACGTGTTCTTTGTTCCCTGCAACACTTCATAATAAAGCAAAACTGTTAGTGATAATCAAAACCACATAGGTGAACTAAAGATCGTCAACCCGCTTAATGCGTTGTCATCCAGGTTTGCACAAAAGTTTACTTTGATCTTACGTGCATCATAACTCCATTTCCCACTTCATATGTTTTCCTAATTGTGTCGATGTCGTAATATCTGCCAAAAAGTGTTCCGTTAAACGACTGACTTCTCCCTCTTTTCCTGTCAGCAAACGTAGGGGGGGGGGGGGGGTGCAGATTGTTTCAGCCAGGATTTTCTTGCTGATGCGGGCTGATTACAGGCGAGGGTGGAAAAGGAACCACCCCTCTTCCTTTCCTTTGACGTCTAAAATGGGGCAACCAGTTCTGGTTATATTCTTGAAAACGAACAAAAACCATAGAACAAGTAAAAAAAAAAAAAGTGACCCTCTACCCTTTCCCCAGCTCATTCTCCGCCACTTGTGTGCACGGCAATGTTGATAATTGCAGATTTCAGTTTTTTTATTTATTTATTTATTTATTATTATTTTTTTAATGCTGTTGTCTGCATAGGAAATATTGCCCGTATTATTGTCTGTTGCATGGTAAAATGTAAAGCAAGGGTCATTTCTTTCTTCTTTACACTGCTGTTAAAAGTTCAGTCTTCGACAGTTGCGTTATCTTTAAAATGCTGGGACTTTTGTCTTCCGCCACCTGTTTCTCGAACTTCCAGCCGGTCTCCTTGTTTTCACGTTGCAGCTGGTGGCAGTGTTTTGTCTAGCGTCTGCAAAGCTCCTGCTTGCCGATAACAGCGATGACTCATCCAGCGCGATGGCAAAAGTTATTGTTTTGAATCTCGCAAAACGATAACGAAATTCGATCTCCGGAAAGGAAAACAAGAGTTAAAATAACTTCATGTTCTGCGCCTTCTGATACTCAAATCTGTAAATTTAATTTGCATCCGCTTTTCTTCAGAACCATTCATGTGGAGGAAAAAGAAAGTGTGTTCAATGTAGGAATGGTCACCGAGACTGATTAAAAATACATTATTCAAGGGGAAAACGTTTGGAAGGGTGGGTGTTTGACAACGAGAATACTCCTAAATCCAACATTAAATAAACGTGAGAGTAAATAACGATCTACCATTTTGATATGTGAAAATGCGCAGTTTCATAAAGCTTGTTTTCAGTTCATTTTATGCTGATGGGCTAATCGGGACTAAATATACAGTTTAAAGTGAAATTCAATTCCAAACCCGAATGATTATTGACTGCGACTTTGTTTAATGACTTGTCCTAGAATACGTGTTTAATGACTTGTCCTAGAATACGCATTGGGTGAAAACAGATCACAAGTTGCACGTTTCCTTTTTCACGTTGCAATCTAGTATTATTGACCTCCACCAAAAACTACAATTACATGCAACTACAAATGCCTATTTCACTCTTCTTTTGGTATTTTTGACCACGCAGTGATAAAAGGAAAATTAAGTTTATATGAAGTCAAAAACGGATGTACAAATTTCAACAATTCAATGACACATTTTATTCAACAATTAAATGTTCACAACAAGGAGTATATTCTTTTTACATTTACCACAACAAGATTTCGTTAATTAAATCATTAACAAAGTTCCCCCATAACATTAAGATAATGTTGGTTAATCCCAATCAAGTAACAAATTATGCCCCTTTCGACGTTGACTAGAAACAAATTGTTTGAATCCTTTTTGTACCACATTTATCACTATACTTGTATTTGTTCTTCAAAAATGTTAAGCAACCATTCAACAAAAAAAAGGAAATGTTCAAAATTTGCAAAATAAGCAAATTTTGTGAAATCTACAATTTTGTTATCTTACTTTAGTGTCTATGCTTCAATCATTTTTAGAGACGAAGATTAAATCCAATGATTTCAGTATTTTAAAACACAGTCAACATTATCATAAGTGTATAAACAGCAAAAAACCATGCCAAGAAATTGCGACAATTTCACATCAATTTTGTACAAGGTACCATCCTAGATGCTCATTCAAAAATCAAGTATTTTAATCACTTTGCCATATTCGCCAATAATTGGCGGAATGTCAAAAAAGGGGGGGAGAAAGGTGGAACGTCGTTGTTTAATGATGATGTCGCGATTAGTTAAGGTAACTATTTGCGACGTGTTCCAAAAAAAATGCTACAAGTCTTTTCGCAAAAATAACCAACCCGCCACGAACGGCAATTATCAAACTGTTTTGTATGGGCATATTAAGACCATCATTTTACTTTCATCCATTTGTTCGAACTGTACTAGGTTCCTTACAAAACACGCGACGCACCATTAATTTTCCCACGTGTTGCACTAAAGTTACGTCTTTGGTATCAATTACAGGATTCAATCCAGTCGTTTCTCTAGCAATCCCCTACACATATATGTACTACGTAAAACTGAATTTGTCCAGTAACAAATAGTTATTTTTAGCACTTTGAAGCAATCGTTACGAAAAATCGAGTAGTTTCTTGTCGAGTAAAAATCGGCATTTTTTCTTAACTCACACTCTAATTCACCAATAACTACAAATTCACTTTCCTACCTTTGTTTTATGCGTCGCAACTTATAGGTTCTGGCAAGGGGACGACTTCCTTCACTCTTGGGTGTACGTGCCTCGTGGTGAGAAGCCGAAGTACCTCACTCTCCCTTTTTCCATATCACCGGCAGCGTACAAACTGTCAAATGCCGTGTTCCTTCGTATGTTTCAATTCTGAAACCGGTACCATATTTGAAACGTAGCTACGTCTATTTTAGCAATTGAAGACTCTTGATTAATGTTCCACAAATCTTGGCAATTCATCAGGAGTTTCTAAAGACGACAAAGTCCAAACTACGTATTACGAGATACATTTTTGCAGTGGAGCACGAGAATTACGTGTATTGCCGATACCAAGCACACGACGCAACTGTTCTGTGCTCACGCACATACCCACACACTGCCTTCACTTCCTGTAACTTCCGAGCTGCAGATGGCGTGATTGCAACAAAATATTTCACAAATAGTCAGTGATGCCATCTGGCGGGGGATCAGGAGGAGGAGCGGAGCAATTTCCAACCCAACGAGTTGGACGTTGTAAGATTTTGCAATGTGAATTGCAGAAAATCGCTACAATTACAATGCAAGTCAAGGAAGGAGTTTGGACTGCTCCCTTGAATGGGGAAGGAGGGTGAATGAAGTTGGTTGAAGCAAAGAAAAGTGACTTTTTTTTACGATGTATTTTACACAGCCGAACCAGAACTAAAATTACAGCCCTGCCTTTATTTTTTTTTGTCTGGTACCTAGAGAGGTTGTGTTGTTTCTCCTGAGAGATCTAATCTTACCAGTTAATCTTGTAACAGACAATGCTCCAGTAAACCCGTATAAAATCCAACATTCATTCTGCCCGATTATCTCCCGACTTTTGCTGGTACCAGTCTGACTGGTGTCAAGATTCTTCGAGTTTCGCTTGCAATAAGCGAGAGATTGTTTTCCATTCCACTGGTCTCGGTGCAAACAGGTTTCTCATGAACTAGAATTGTAAGAATTTCCTGGAAAAGCAACGACTGTGCACAATTGAAATAAAGTAACATTATTTTAAATTCTCTTTTGTGAAAACTTTTTCATGTTCTATTTTCCTTCTCACAACACGCATCCTGTGCATAACAGTTGTATAACTACTAGGATAAATGGTGTTACCATCTCCTAGGCATCTTGGTGTCCGTTTGAGCTCCCTTTAAGCTGCAAATTGGTGCAAATTCCAATAACGACCCCTTCGAAATAACGACCTTTTCCCGGGAACTGTGAAAGGTCGTTGAATCGAGAGTTGACTGTATCAATATTTGCTTTTGTACTAGTATAAAATTGGGGAAAATTATAAATCGCAAACAATAATAAAAAATATATATGTTTGTCTTATTGAAAATTGCACAGAATTGGTTCGAAAATATTCAGCTAGCATATCAGGGTCAGTAAATTCCCTGTTTAGTTTATCACTAATTTATTTGTTTCTGTTGTATGCATGGTATCCTTTATTATTTGCAGTGTATCCCATCCTTCGTGGAAGTGGTGCTAAAGAGGCTAATGAAGGAAGTGAAAACATCAGAGTTACGAACAATGTGCTTGCAAGTGGTGATAGCAGCTTTGTATTACAACCCACAGCTGCTATTTCAAACCTTAGATAAAGTAGAAATTCCAGCTAATGCAACTGACACCATAACATCACATTTTATTAAACAGTGGATACATGACACAGATTGCTTTCTTGGGTGAGTAACAAGAATGTTGGAGATAGTTCAACTTGCCTGCGAAATTGAAGTTTTTTTCTGTTTCAAATTTAAAAGGTGATTTAGATTACGATAATTGAAGCATTCTGAATCCCAAGGTGGAAGCAGTTTTCTTGCATCACATCAGGATTTTTTGCAATGTGCAAAACTTGTTTATTTTTTAATATTTTGTAAAAAAATTATCTCTAACCTTGAAAGTCATATGTTGTAAAAAATAGTGAGTTTCATATGAACAAAAAAGTTATTAAATTTTTTTCTGAAACATTGTTCATTTTTGTCTAGCCGGCCCCCGTGGCAGAGTGGTTATCACATCGTGCTACGATGCCAGGGGGCCCAGTTCGAATCCTGGCCTGGACATATGTATTTGTCAGTGTTCATTCATCAATTTCATTGTATCGTAACTCATCCCCATCTTCGCAATTAGCCTACAGAGGCACAAATGTGAAGTACAATAAACTAAATCAATCAATAATTTATTCTTGTCTAGTGCCTTTAAAAATAGAATCATAATACCAGTGGCGTAATCTGAAAATTCCACAAAAATTCTTATTTATTGTATATATTTATTATACACCTCATCTAGATTAATTAGCTATAATATAAATAAAATACCAATGCAGACATGAAAGTCAAACAAGAACAGAAGTCCGACAACTTCAAATTTTTCTGCAATTTCTATAATATGAAAATAGTTGGTTACCAGTGGTAAACCAGATAACGTGGGGGAATACGCCACTGCATAATACCAAATTTAATGTGCAAAGCGAAAGTAGAACTTTCTGTGGATTAACTAAATTGGGATATTTGACATCCTTTATTCCTGGTATTGAAGTTTCTCGCCTTGGCTATGCCTTAAATGTCCAATGTTTTTCTCTTTCCCTACTGTCCCAATCACACACAAGGCATGGACATTTTATATAGCCTCCACTTGTTGACCCAGTAAAATACCAGAGACTTTCAGATCATAGAAACCGAACCAATTGTGTTTTTGGTATTTTTCTCTAGATCCTCTGAAAAGTTTTGTAGTGGTACTGATGCAAATTTATCATCATTATGTGGCAAAACTGCCTTTTTAGATTCCTTTTTGATGAGTTAGTAAACAAGCATTTATCATTTGGCTGTTTCTTCTCCTGACTGACCTATCAAGGTAGGAATATCACAGCAAGAAATCAGTTTATCCTCTACTGGGAAACAGTTGCTGAACTTTTTCTCATGATTCCTGTACCAATAAAATGTACCTGGCGTAAATATTATTTTAATTTTGATCCAAGTATCTAACTTGTTTGTTAATTGTAAGCCCCTTACTATAGATTGTTCAACTTGCTTTCAGTAAACTCTTGTCTTCATCTGGTGTGAAAATTCACATCCTCGTTACTTACTATATATGTATATGTACATCACTTTACCAACATAACAGTTCAAAACCAACATAGGAAACTTCCAGATGCCTTGAAAGTTTACTTCATGCAAATAATACTTAGAAGAATTAAAGGATGCTAGACGAATAAGAGTGTGGTCTTATAACGCAACCAAGAAAAGTTTCATAGTGTGCACAAAATATTGAATTCTACATAATCTTTACATGATGGAGCAAAATGACAACATTTTTTGAAATCTGCACATCTGTTGTGTTAGAAATTAGTTAAATTTATCAAAACAAAAGATGTAAAACAGAGAGAACTGTATTTATAGTGCAGATTTTAAGAAAGTAATTGTTCTCAGTAGCAAGTCACTCTGCAAGAAGCAGAAAGTGGTTGTGCGCCATATCTTGCTAAACGGTACGTCAAATACATGTGTGTACAAATTTATACTTGAGTACATGTTGAATCATACAACTACTGTTTTGGGGCTTTGATTTAGTTGTCACATGATTGTATCAAAAATTTCTCTGAACCACATGAAATCGATAGTATATTCTAAGGATTAAGAACTTGAAATTTTATGCTCCCACATTCTACATTTTTTACATATTACACTTAATATTCCCTGTTCCACTTCAACAACCGGTTAAAATTTTATTCATTAGACCCCTGGAAAATGTAAAATCAAGCTTCCACTTATTATTGTTTTATCTAAGTGCACTAAATCTGTAAGTTGAGGTTAAGATTGCACATGAATTTACTGTTGGATTAAATCAATTGCAAACAAAAACTACATGGAAAAAATAAATGTGAACTTTTTAGAGTAAATTACCTATCTCCGCGTAACCGCCAAACATATATGTTTATAGATACAATTAAGGTTCAGTGTAGTATTAGATTTCATTCATATGATTATCTTCACTTGAAACATAATTATGAACTAAGGAGAGTGACTTAAAAAGTTTTTCCTTGCAGGTTGCATGATAGGAAGCTCTGTGTATTGGGGTTGTGTACCTTAGTTAGTTCTGCAGGTGGACGTCCATTGGCTGTAAACGAATGTGCTCAGCAGATCATTCCTTCTCTAATTCTTCTGTTTGACGGCTTGAAACGAGCATATGCAGGTACGGTACAAATTTAAATATCTGGAGAGTAGATGCAAGTGCTGAATTTTGAATTAAATTTGACAGTTCAATTCTTGAAGTTGCGCTTATGCTGAGAAAGAACTTGTGCAGTAAGTTGTAATTTTATATGTGCTGTGTTTTGTTTTGTTTTCCTGCTCTCTTGACAGATAAGATGAACATGTTCTGCTCAGCACTTGGTGTTAGAAGCTATTTGGGAAAAAAAAAAAAAAAAAAAAGGTAAAGTATTCCCCTGTGCATAGCACCACGCCATGAAGGCGTATAGGGGGTGTGGGGGTAATGTCAAACAGTATTTGCAATATGTACACATTTACTGTCAACACTTCTTATCATTTTTCTTATGTATTACAAGAGTCAAATGAAATCCTTAAAAGTCCAATTGAAATTGTAGGGCAGACTGTATACAGCTCAAATTTACATGAGGTATCAACAATTTACAAATCAACCCCAAGGCTGCAACACTAATCAAGTGTGCTTCAAAATGCCATTTTTGGTTTGTTTTATTAAAGAGGTACCTCCTATACACACTTGCTCCAGTGAAGAGGCTTGTTTTCTTGCCTCTGTCAGCCTTAAACTTACAGAAATTTCTCGACATGAAAATTCAATATCTGTCCATGCTTACCACACCAGCAATTTTACTATTTGAGGAAAAAGGCCTTCGCAGTGGCTCATATGTGACTGCATGTGGACCCCAAAGATGGATTCTTCTTAAGGTATACAGGCAATAACTCAAAGTTGAAAATATATGTAGATCAGCAATATCTAGGGGCATGCATATTTCGTTTTTGACGAAAAAACGAAATTTGAAAAAAACACATTGTAGTGTTAATTTTTCATGTTTTTGAAAGGTGTGAGATGCATTTTGTGATCATGTTTTGTCATGAAATAATGCGAAATGAACTGCAAAAAGTGAAATTAACTCTTAAACACGAAATTTACCGTTTATATACCGACGCGACACCTTCCGAGTTCTGAATTATCCTGAGAGTTATGCAATTCCCTGAAAATTGATTAATTGTGCTGTTAATATTGGAGAAGCAAAAATAGACTCCTTTACACAGAAATAAACTTAATACTCTGATAACTACATAAATGTGCTATTAGAAGTGAAATGTTAATTCTGTGGAATAAGCGTAGTTTTTAAATCAAATTTAGGATTATATTCACAATTTTAAAACCAAAATGTCTTTTTATATACCACCTTTCATCCAATTTTTCACCGCTATAACACCGATATTTTATTTTATTTACCGCTTTTGAACCTGAAATTGACTCAGTTTTTGTACAGAAATTTTTCTTTTTTATTTACCAAAAATATGTGCCTCTCGCAATATCTCTGTGCTAAAATGCAGCAAATTTCTGCAACCCTACACACAGATACTACTAGATAAGTAACAAAAACAGATTAAGGTTTTAATTTGACTCCCTTGTAATTACTAGATAAGGTCGTATCAGTTGTGCCAATGGATATTATGCAGACAACCAATTAATAGAGAGGCACAAAGTTACGTAATAACAAAAGCGGGTGTATAATTCATGGCAACTTTTTTTTTTTTTGGCGAAAATGTAGAATCAGCAAGAAATCTGAAATTTACAAATGGAAGAGTGTAGTGTATAGTACTGTCTGGCTGCCTTAGCTGAGACCATGGACGGAAGTGTGCATGCGCCAACTGGACGTGTTCATTGGCAAAATAGGGGTGACGGCACTTTGCTCAGGAAGCTGGTTCGGTGAAAATGGTCTGATGTGGTAACAACAATGAAGTTTCAAACGTAGTAACATCGCCGCCAAAATACATGAGATGTTTACGAATTATGTAAGGGTACAGAATGAAAGAAATAGCCATCCATATACTATATAGCAAACAGAAAATATCAGGAAAGTATCCATCACGTCACATTAGTAGATAAACTTGTTTGTAAACCAGTAACGTTTTTTGATCATTCAATTAAATTGATCTTAATAAATATTATAATTAGCACAAATGTACACAGCAGTAATCAGGATAGTATTCACTAATAATAGTATTACTATTATTATACATAGTATTATAAATATAATAAAGAAAATGTAGTAACTGAATAGTTTGTGGCATTGTGTATCATATCGAGGGTGTTTTGTAGAATGTGCAACAGAGACCAAAACGACACAGTTTTCTTTGTTCCACTTCAAAACGGTTTGTTACAAATTGTAAGAGACATCACAAACACAACCCAGCAAACAGTAATAAACACAACAAGCGAACAAATACAAGCAAAATGCCATAGGGTGGTTTGATTAGTGTTCTACCTGCTCGGTGTAACCATATTTTAGGCCTAGTTCTGTAATGATTGCTCTCCTCCCACCAGATCTACCTCTTTTGAGGAGTAACAAATAAGAGAAGGATCTTTGGAGAAAGTTTAGCCACACATTTGCCCTTTGTTTGGCTTGGATGTTGCCAAATTTCCCACCAGGAAGCCTGGTTCTTCTTGGCATTTGTAAATGACTATAGTGTCATCAGCATACCCTCCGCTGATATACTGAGATTCTGGTATGATCGCTTCTACCAAGTGCATCACTATGTTGGCTATAGGAGCTGATATGGGATTACTCGTGACTAAACTTGTCCACCTGCTGATATAAAATCCTCAAATAGAAAGTACAAGGTAACCAAAAAAGTTCTTGCCGTTCTAGAGCAGTACAGTGGACGGTACGTACCTTTAGGTTTCGAAGTAATCTCCATCAGCATCCAACACCTTTTGCCAACGTTCTTACAGCTGCACAATACCCTGGTGATAAAACTCAGTGGGCTTGGATGCAAAGAAGTCCGTGAGTGCGTTCCGCAGGTCTCCCTCATTTGCGAAGGATCTCCCACAGAGGTGGTTGTCGAGGGAACGAAACAGGTGGTAATCTGTTGGTGCAAGGTCCAGTGAATATGGTGGATGGCACAGTGTCTCCCAGCCAAGTTGCTGAAGGGTCTCCCAGGTCCTCTTTGCCACATGTGGCTTGGAATTGTCGTGCAGGAACCTTGCACCCTTGCGATTCACCAATGCCGGCTTCTTCTGCCGCAATGCACGGTGCACCCTTTGCAACTGCTGAGAGTAGAGGTCAGCAGTGATGGTCTGACCAGGTGGAAGGAGCTTGTAATGCACCACTTGCCGACAATTCCACCATACAGAGAGGATAACCTTTCGTGGGTGCAGAGGTGGTCTTGAGGTGTGAGGAACAGGGTCACGTGGCGACAACCAATGTCTGGTATGCTTGGGAGTGTCATACAGGACCCACTTTTCGTCACCAGTGAGCAAGCGATCAAATATGGGTGTGTTTCGGTGCTGAGTGAGCAAGGACAAACAGGCTGTCACTCGTTGTTCCTTGTTGGCTGCCGACAATGTGTGGGGTACCCACTTGCTTAACTTGTATGACTTCCCTATCCCATGCAGGTGCAGTCTGACTGTTTCAGCGGAAACATGGAACCTTTCTGCAAGTTCATCACACGTTAGACCGCTGTCCTCCTCGACGGCTGCTTTTCAGGGCCTCGTCATCCAACACATGTGGTCGTCCACTGCGAGGTTCATCCGAAAGGCTCACATCTCCCGAACAGAATTTCTGGAACCAATGCCTGGCAGTGTGCACGGCATTCTTGGCAAATGCGGCGACTTGATGCGGCAGCTGACAGGCCCACTTTAAAGTCATACAACAAACACACGTGAACAAGCTGCTTCGATACCTCCATTTCTCTTCGACACTGGACGAGCTATGGCTGCTGTGTGTGCGCAACATGCCTGTATTACTGACAGTCAATGGTCAGACTAACTCCCGATCGCTTAGCAGGCACGTGCGTCATTTCGTTTCCTCTCTGTGAGCGCATGATTAATGGGACTTCAAAAACTGCAAGAACTTTTCTGGTTACCTTGTAATTGCACTGGAGGTAGATTTCTATCAGTTTGGTGATTTTATTTACTTGCAGCAGAGCTATATTGTTAATCATTAGTAAACTTTCAACTGATCTTAGTGCCAGGTTTATGGGTATTGAATTGTACATTACTGCAATGTCAATATGCTATTAGGTTTTTTAGCATCGGCACTCTTGCAGAACACTATGCTAGTTTGTGGTCAGATTCGATGTTTTGGTTTTTAGTTTAGTTGGTAAGTTGTCCACTTCACCAGTTTGTTAGGTTGGAGGAGGAATTTGTGGTCTTGATGCCTGATTATTGGGCCATTTTTGACTGCTTTGTGATCCTGGTGTGCTTGTCAGCAGGGTCCTTCGTGCTGTTTGGTTTCTCTTTGTGCAGATCACCTCTCTTCGAAACTTGATTTGTTTGTATCATTTTAGATACCAAACGACTCGCATATAATTGAGTACCTAATTCCAGTAAATGAATCATAGATGGAGTTAAAAGTAATCTCACTCGCCTCAGTTCATATAGTTTTTATGACCAACTTGTATGGTGGGAATTTCTGTGGCTGTTACTGTAGAGGAAATTATCTGTATAGTAGAGCACAAAAAGTCAGCTCTCTCTGTATTGTTTATTCTTTTGATGTTTTAGGAAATAAAGAGTTCAGCTGTAATACAATCAATACCTTCTTACAAAAGTAACATATTTTTTTCTATTTCAGCTAAAGCACAAGAAGGTGAAGAAGAGGAGGAGGAAGAGGAAGAATCTGACATTGACCAGGGTAAGGTTTTGTTTTATATATTTTTTAAGTGAATCTGAGCAGTTCGTAGAATTTGATCACACAGATCCATCTACTTCTTACATAATTTTAATAAGCACCTCCAAAACACAAAGTTAAATTCCTTGTTTTCTAAAATCAATCTGTCATTTGTTGCATTTGGCAGAAAGTAAAAGTTAATGCAGAGTTCAAATAGTGATAACATTTCTTCATTTCTTGTGGCTATACTAAACATTTCCCTAAATCTAGAAGCAGAAAACGTGGTTTTTATTTTGCATTTTTTTGTATGTAATTTTGGCCAATATTGATAAAGTACCGATATTAAATACCGATACCAATAACCGATATTCTACCGATCCGATATAAAATTCCAAGCAACCCCTGAAGAGCCAATGACCTTAATAAATGTGTCTTTTGAGGTGACTACAGTTCAAGAGAAGTTGCAGAGTTAGACATTTACTTTTTTTGTAGGGCATCGAGATTATCCATAAAAATTATAGCAAAATGGCAGAATTTTGCACTAAATTATAAGATATTTATAGATATATCAGATCAGTGAAATTATCGGTAATTTTTCCGATACACCGATATACCTATATCGGCCGATATTGATGGTATACTGATTAATCTGTCCCATCCCTAATATATAAGATTGTTACTATTATTAACAAACTGAGTTGAAAATGTTGATTTTGCTCTGAACATACATACATTGGCTGATACCGATACAGTACCGATTAATCTGTCCCATTCCTAATTTTTTGTAACTATTAAAAGTTATCCAAAATAGTAATCCTAATATGTAAGTATTCCACTGCAATTATATGAATCAATATACAAGAATTTTGCATTTTTATGATAGACTGCAAGAGAGAGAGACTGCATTTTTGTGGACCCTGAGAAATACTAAAACTTCAGAAAGGTATTGGTGAATAAATTCAGACTTTATCAACTGTAGCCAATACATTGGTGTTGGGATCGGTTTAGCTCCAATTCTCATAATATTTGAGGTTTCTTCAATTTCACCTTGTTCCTCTACGACCGATTATTGCATTTAAGCCAAAAATTCTTCAAAAACCCTAATTCAGAAAATGGATCCATTGCTTCACCTAAAGTATATTATGGCGAAGGAAGAAATCTAAGACTTAGCATTAAGATTACAGAAGCACTTAATTGTTCTCCTCCTCCCTGAGCTTCAGTAGTTTAGCCTTTGAAAGATGAGTGGGAACTATGTTTACCAGCATGCATATTCGCCAGTGGGTAACTAGTAGCTTCGTTTACCACCTTCACGTGGCAATAATTAAGAGACCCTTTCTTGAAAACTACAGCAATTCAGTTGTATCATTTTTGTTTATTGTATGCATAGGAAGGAAGGTATAACATACTTAAATCACAAAATAATATATGTACATATAATAGTGGCCCGATATGAAATTTTGGCCGATACCAATATTCTACCGATCGGATATAAATGGTCCTTGAATAACTTGAATGGATCTTTGACCTTTATAAATGCATGTTTCAAGGTAACTGCAGCGCAAGGAAAGTTGCATATTTAGACATTATCTATAAAAATTATAACTAAATGGCAGAATTTTGCACTAAATTATAATAAATTTATAGATATATCTGTTTATAGATTGAATAAAAGGAAGGAGGGCCACAAGGGCTAAATAAAAAGTGAAAGAGGAGAGAGGAAACACACCGGACGAAGAAAAAATTCAAATTTTCGTGATGGTGTATCACATCTTCAGGAGTAGAGACACGTGTATAACTAAGCGACTAGAGGGAAGAGTAAGCATGACCTGCAGTGTTGCCAGGTCCCGAAGAGAGAGAAAAAAGGGTTGACAGTACCACAAAAAAAGAAATGGTTCTTTCGCCTGGCTTGTCGAAAACTGTGAGTGGTGGGGGGGGGGGGGTTGGTTGGGAAAATGTGGTGGTGAGGGTGAGGATAGGGGATGAGGGGCGTTACTGGGTGGCCTTGTTCAGGCCTGGAGGTGTGGTTGCATTCATGGTCGATATGTAGGCCCTCTCCCATCTTCTACGTATTGAGGTGTTGGTGGATTGGGGCAAGGAGTGGACGATGCTACCTGGAAGCAGTCATTAAAAGGAATATTGTGGTGATTGGTGTGAATGGCAACAGCAAAGTCCAGGTTTTGGGTAGAGGAGCGGTGGTTGTTGATGCGGAGGTTCAGGGCTGTGGATGTTTCCCCCAGGTAGAAGCTCCCACAGATGTCGCAAGTGAGGATACAAATTAGGTTAGAGCTGTTGCAGGTTCCTTTGGGGTAGAGGGTGAATTTGCCGGTGGCAGTGTGGATCTGGAGGGTGCGGGAAGTGACAAATATGGGGCAGGTTTTGCACCTTGGGCGGTTGCATTTGTGGGCAGGTGCGAGTTGATTGTGAGTAGGTGGATTGTGGTGGACCAGGATGTTTTGGAGATTGGGAGGGCGTTTGAAGACAACTCTGGGCTTGTCGGGGAAGATATTTCTGGTGTCAGGATCACTGTGCAGGATGGGAAGGAGGGAACGTAGAGTGTGTCTGATTTTGTTGAGGGGGGGGGGGGGTGATATTGGGTGACAAGTGCAGGGGGATTGGTGGCAGGTTTCTTGGTGGGAGTGTATGAAGCAGCTCGGGATATTTGTTTGGTGACCAGGGTGGAAGGATATCCACGGTTGGTCAAGGCTTGGTGTAAGCGGAGGTTATAGTTCTGTTGGGAGGTGGCTGAGGTGTTGAGGCGTTGACCTCTGAGGGCCAGGGAGAATGGGATGGCTTTCTTGGTGTGGAACGGATGGGAGCTGGAGAAGTGTAGGTATTGCATATGGTATTGCATAGATTGATATTTATAGAGTGGTAAAATAATTGGTCATTGTGCCGATACACCGATATACCTATATCAGCCGATATTGATGGAGTATTGATTAATCTGTCCCATCCCTAATATATAAGATTGTTACTATTATTAACAAACTGAGTTGAAAATGTTGATTTTGCTCAACATATTATGGGATAGATTGTATATAGGGGCTATTTACTCTTCAACCACTGCTTTTTGATTATATATCGTACTTTTACACATAATGATGAAAACAAAAGAACATATTCACAACATGCGACAATTAGGGGTCCAGGAGGAAATTACCCAATTAAAATTTCCTGAAAATTAGTTTCCTTTTTTTTTTTTAATTGGAAGATGGGCATTACGTATCTTCAAAACATGGTATTTTGTCATGGTTCCCTGCAAGTTTTGTCCACCCAATGTCCATAGGGCTTTGGTCGACCCAACATCCATAGGGCTGATGCCTAGAGGCACATATTGTTGGTAAATAAAAAAGCAAAATTTCGGTGTTATAGGGGTGAGAAAACTGCTCAATGTGTAAGCTGAGAATGATTTAAAAAAAGTATTTAATGTATAAGCTGACCCCGATTATTGTCGATTAACGTGAGAGTAAATAACAATCTCCCATTTTGATATCTGAAAATGCACAGGTTTCATAAAGCTTATTTTGTGTTCATTTTAGGTTTTGGGCTAATCGGGACTAAATATACAGTTCCACTTTAGTGAAATCCAATTCCAATCCAAAATGATTATCGAGTGCGACACTGTTCAATGTGTCTTAGAATACGCACTGGGTGCAAACAGATCGCAAGTTGCGTGTTTCCTTTTTCAGGCTGGCTTACAATTCAAGTCGAGGAAGAGTATGGATTGCTCCCTGGAATAGGGAGGGGGTGAATTAGAAGTTGGTCGAAGGAAGGAAAACGACATTTTTATGATGTATTTTATACATCCACTTCTTTTTTTCTTTTTTTTGTGTGTGTGTGTGTGCCTAGAAAGGTAAGATTTTCCAAGAGATCTTATCTTACCAGTTCATCTTGTAACAGACAATGCTCTAGTAAACCCGTATTAAATTCAACGTTCATTCTGCCCGATTATCTCCCGATAATCGTTATTGGTGCAAATTGCAATAAGGACCTCTTCGAAATAACTACCTTTTTCCCGGGAACTGAGAAAGGTCGTTGTATTGAGAGTTGACTGTAACAAATATGAAGGTAAAATAATTATGTCAACACTTATACAAATAACTACTGTATATTTACTGCACTATTGGAGCTTTACTCACGTAAATAACGTTTACACTTAATTTCGTCATTCACTCCCAGTTACTAATACAAGCTTTCTGAAATGTCCTCACTTTTGTTCGATATTTCCGTTACCTTAAAACTTTTGATCACCATTTCCAGAGAGATGGAGTTCCATGCCTCACGAACCCCATTCACAAACAATCGGCAGCGACGCATGTTTCACCCTCCCGCTTGGTGAGAGTTGATGTCATCCATCTATTGTAAACATCACGCACTGCGACCTTGAACGGGCAGTGGATAACTTTGCTCCCTCCTCTCCTATGAAAAGCCTAACATCTGGAAGTTCAAGGTCGCATGGTGAATGCAGCAGCTATGAAAGCAAGGAAAATCTCGTTTTTATGATCTACTAATGAATTTGAAATGAAATACGTAAATGTTAGTCCGACACAAAGAAAGCCATTACTGGGACCTGAATTGTACTGCGCATTATATAAGAGATATATTTTTTTGTTGCTTTTCCCCATCAAAAATGAGGGTGCGTATTATACACGCACGTGCATTATACATGCGTAAATACGGTATATGGTTTGGAGCACATGGTTTCTTGTATTCAAGATGGCTACTATTTGCCTGAAAATTGTTACTTTTTAATGAATAAAGCATTTCTATCCATCCCATGGGTGTAGCAAATGGTTTTTGAGCGTTACTCATGATGCTATTTGTTGGAAAGTATAAGACATTGAGAAATAGCTCTCACCATCCCTTTCTATTATTAACCTAATGGCCCTTGCATTTAGGTTGGGTCTGTGGGTGTTTGTGTCTGACCACATGGTTCTAAGACTAGTAGGTTGGCTCATATGGCGAACGACTTTCGTCCCTTCCAGCGCATTACATCATCTGGTGAGCAAATGTCGCAGCCAGCGGGTAGAAAACACATAGCAGGGGTTCTTTTTCATTGAATGAAGTTTTCCGGGGAAGGTTTAAAACCGTATTTATTGCTTAAAAGGACTGGTATTTCTTTGTGCACAAAGTCAGTAAAAGTAGGAATGAGCGTAGGGGAGGCACATGCGGAAGAAAACCTGTAGCTGGTTTAGTCGCTTTTTCCTCTGTACCTCAAGTTAACACATGTTGCATTAATCCTTGTAAGTGTTTGGACATTGTGTTAATATTTTCGCAAATGCAAGTAACAGAAATGCATTATTATTTTATTTATTTATATTCGAACTTTTGTAACTCACTAGACACTACTTGCATTTACTAAATGATATATTGTCTAATGATACGTAAATGTAAAATGAAGCCTAATATTTAAATTCCTAAAATGTAATGTGTTAAAACACATTCTAAGATCCTTCAGTGTCATTGTTACTAATTTTAGTTAGTTTAATATACCCATATCAGTGTTTGTGAAAAGTAGTAAAAAAAGTTAAATATAGTACATACGGTAGTCATCCAAGATACAGTTCGTCGGGTGGAAAAAGTATCAATGAAACAACAAAAATTTAAATTGAATATTTTCTTTAATGGAAGAATGAAGAATATAAATATTAAATTTTATATAGTGCAGTTTTTTCCTTTCTTGTAAATGATATTTCCTAAATGCCAAATGTTTAGTTACATTATTTCTAATGTAAGTTTGTACTGCAATTTTTTTTAGTTTAACACAAATTTTATAAAGTACACAAACAACAATACAGTACCACACGTACAAGCACAAGGGCTGATGTAATCCATCTTAACCTAGAATCAAGCCCATAAGAACAGTGGCGCAGGAACGGGGTTTACAGGGGTACATTGTACCCCCTAATTTTTTTAAGGGGGTACTGTACCCCCTAAATCGAAGATTCTAGTTGTACCCCTTGTACCCCCCTCAGATACAAGATGATACTGTTAAAAGAACCTAATATTTTCTAATTGCTCAATACAAAAAATATAAGTTGTAAGCATTATTTCCTTACCACAGGAATTCAAGCCGTTGTAGACTTATTTTACATGTACTACATTCTGCTTGCTACTAGTTAGTTCATTGATCTGTGTGTTTGGAAATATTTTTAAGGAGATGAAAATTATTCAAAATGTGTGTGGAACGATGGAATGAGTTAAAGTTTACTTTCAGAAAACATGCTGCAGACGAATTCCTTTCGTATTAGGGGGGTACATGTTTTATAAACAAGTGATCGCGTCGATTCGAAGATATAAAACTGCATCAGAAGAGCATATGACTGACCTTCTTTCATTTTGAATTTTTCAAATGGAATTTTCCGAAATGAATTCCTGCCTCGACTTGTTTTCGAGATGCGACACGACAGACTAATTTCTGGGGTACAATATACCTCACCGATTATTTTTATTACTTTGTCAGAGGGTGTTCGGAAAACTGTACTTAAACCTACATATTAAGAGATTTTTTGAAAATAGAGATGGTACTGAGACAAGAAAAGTCTCAAATTTGGAGAAGAGACTGAAATAAATATCTGCAAAATCAAAACGAGACGATACTTGATGTCTGAGAAGATCTCATTCGAAACTTTGGTATCACATTTGAAGAATTTACTTAAAATAAATTTAAATTAGTGTGTCTTATTCAGACATACAAAACGTATATCTTGTTCATATTCCAAATAAGTCGTTTATTTTGTTTATTGTAATTGAAAAGTTAATCCATTAGTGACAATTGCGAGCCTGTGCTACCCGGTTTCATCAATTCAGTATAAAATGTTTCGCAGCCTCGTACAAAATGTAAAGCAGAAAAACTTTATTAAGAAAAGATTTTGCTTTAATGACATATATACGTTGTGAAAGTTTGAGTGGTGATACATTTGTCTCATCTCGATACCATTCCTAGTTGAAATGCATCAGCGATATTTCCTAGACATTAAAACGGGGTGCGATTTGTGATTTTATCAGAGGGGGAGGATTTACCTATGAATTAGATATGCTTAGAATTGGACATAAATTGCTTAAAATCTAATTTTTATATTGAATGCAACACAAACATAACACCATTTCAAGTTAAATTCTAAAGTCAAACTGTAAGAAAATTACATTATTCAGTTGAATGCACGAAATTAATGAAACACTGCAGGTTCGATGATTTGCCATTTGGCTTGTCAAGAACACTGTAATGCTTATGACTTGATCCATTTTGTTGCAAAGTTTTCTGCATTAAAACAATGCACTGGGAGTCTACAAGTATTGAAAAAAAAGCAGGTTTAAAACTTCTAAATGATTTCTCTAATTAGTTAAGGTAAAGTTCATGGCACTGACCCTGCTTTCACACTCAGCTGTAGATATTGGTACAATTTGAATTGGATTCACAAAGTCTTTGAGTGAGGTGGGAATGTGTATTGAATTTTCTTTGTAGATGCGAATATCTTCGACTGGTGACGCATACAAGCTTTCGCTTACATTTTAAAGTTCACTTTTTGATATAAACGAGGAATTAACATGTCACCATAAAACACATGTATGTATCTGCATTTAATACGACCACACCCCAAAAGAAACCCTGCTTTTCAAACCGGCTCTTCATATTGTCCACCAACTAGTGTTGCGCACGAGACGAGACTTTGGCCTGTCTCGTCTCGTGGAAATGCTGTCTCGTCTCGAAAATATTCGTTTGTCTTATGACACATGGTCAATCTCGTCTCGTCTCGAATTTTTAAAAGCCTGTCCCGTCTCGTCCCGTGGGCAACACTACCACCAACCATTGAAAGAAATTATTTCAAGCGTATGGTTTTCCTCCAACTTTGCTTGCTCTGAGATATGAAGGATTTCGGTTTAGCATATGCAATGATAGTACTTTCAGCGTTTGAAGAGCATCATAAGGTACAGCTAATTACATTACAAATAATTACTATGTCAAATGTTTTACAAATTCTGCAAAGTCAACTCTTCGAGTTGATCGGGAATCATCTCGATTCAGTATTTTTTTTTTTTTTTTTTTAAAAAAAGACAACACAACGCTATAGCTGTCAACAAGCGTTCGAAAAGTGCTGTTAACATACGTCAAAGTTTTCTTATTTGATAGAAAAGTACTTTTGTAAAACACCTTCTAGAAGTCTGAGAAAATACCGAATACATGGCTTCTAAAGGGCACTGCATACGGTACATATCTGTCATAAATTAGTTTAATGATATTTTATATATAGCTATGGGGCTCTAAAATGAACTCAACTGAAGTAGAATTCTGTAAGTACGATATATTTAAAAATATGATTTTCATATTCAGTGGGTAGGAAATGATTATTCCTGATTTGGAATGAATCAAGTTAGAGGAGGGGAAATGCTCCTCACCCCATAGCAACCTGCATTAAAATTATTACATGTAGCTTTGCTCGCAAATTTCATATTACAAACTCCTGATTTTCCATCCCATTAAATTCAAAATGAGCTCAGAATAAGCTCCAGAGCTTTATATGTTTTGGAATTGTTATCTGGTCTTGAAACCGATTTTAAAATAGTCATAAATTGTAAAACGTAAGTAATAATAAATAAGTACAAATTTATTTAGGCAAATTTTAAAAACTCTATATTCGCGTCTAAACTGGAATTCCGCATGCTCCACATTTTACATAAGTATACATATATGTGTGAATTACACACGCTTCTACAAAGCGAAATCCACTGTTCTCGTGCATTTTCATCTCTCGGAAATCTAAAATACCTAACAGCTCCTCCTTTAGTCTTACTGTTGTAATTATTACATCCGAACACAGCACAAGCCATTTTGAAGAAAACTCTCAGTAAAGAAAGAAACGTCTATTTGTTAGCGAGAGACAAAGATTCACTTCCAGATGTAGCGGGCGAAATCTCGAGTTGCTCACCAGTTGACATCACAGCAGCCTCGGGAACCCCCGGCGATGCGCATAAGCCTACCATGTCTCTTAGTATCATGGTCTGAGCATGTATGTCCAATCCTTGATTGGTCATAATACACTTTTTTTAAGTAAATGTCTAAATATACAGCTTCTTTTTCTTATCTGGTAACGTATATTTATTAAGGAGGTTAAGTCAACCATTTGGAATTTTATATCGGATTGGTAGAATATCGGTTATCGGCCCATGCAGGAGAGGCTTCCATAGTTTGATATATTTTAAAATCTTTATTTTTGTGATTTTAAATTACTTTTATGCATCATTTTTGGAGAATTTTTAGGTCATTAACTCTGCAGTGAATAAAAAATATTTGACAACTAAAACCTTCTTTATCTTTTGCAGAAGTCTTGGAAAGCGACGAAGATGAAATAGATGAAGCGAACCAGGAATATTTGGAGAAGCTCCAAGAAAAGGTATCAAAAGCCAGTAAGAGCAGTCCCTTCAGCATAACAGCTACCATTCAGGTGAATACAAAAATAGGCTTGTGAGGAACGGCTCTTGATCTGTAAATATGCTGCATAGGTTGGCGGGCTTTTTTTTTTGTCCTATGTATGAATGTGTCCTGTCTGTGTATCGTGAGACATGGTTTTGTATTGTCTTTTGTTCCATGATGTTCTGAATGGCATTGAAAACAATGTGGGTGGCTTTTTTCCTTGCTGCTTTAAATACAGGAAGATGAGAAAAGAATGGAAATTCAGAAATGTTTTGTTGATATGATTTTTAGTAACACAACCTGAAAACTTGTTTGTTTCACTCAAGGCAAAATTCGTCTTTGTGAATTTTTTTAATGTCTTCTAATTACTGAACCATTTGGATCCTTTATAAAATTAAGGCATGACCCTTTTCTTGAGACACCCAAATACCAACATCCGTTCCACATAGTACATCCTGCACTGCATTCTGCAGACTAGCGAGGCTCTGATGTCCGGACTCGCAGCCAGTATAATCCTCTGTGGTGCTCTTGTTGTGTCGTCCCTATATGTTTGCAATTGTTCCGTCATCCATCTCATTTTATGACCATTCATCCTCATCTTCGCGATTAGCCAAAGTGGTAGAAAAGCAAAGTAAAATAAACTCAAACAATCTAACCTGTACGAACATAATCTTATATCCTGGTCTGTGATCAACCAAGGGAGGCATGGTTTATAAATACAATTCTTACTTTTAGAGATATTTCATCTTCTTTAAAGTAGGAACCAGACACTGCATACTGTTTCCAGTGTATGTATCAACATGCTCCCTTGTAGCTGACCTCCATGAGGGAATGAGTCTCTTCAGCCCTATAAACAGGCAATGAAGCTCAATGCCCGGTTACCTCCCAAGGCTGTTGCACCATGAATCCAATAGCAAGTCCCATAAATATGGTGAAATGTTGCACAAAGTGCAGTGTGTAATGTGTTTTTTTATGTATACTGGTGTTTTTTTGTGGGTGGGGGCAGTCATTATGTTATGTATACAGTATGCCTGATTCATTACAGCTGTTTTAGTATTGCTTTAATTTTTCTCTCCAATATCACCTTTGTGGCTGATCTCATTGCCACAGTCTCATCTCAATGTCAGAATTTGAATCCCAGCATAGGCATTTTTCCCTTGTGGATGTATTCGAATATCATTCACCCTTGTAACAACTAAAGGACCACTAAAATGACTTAAAATACATTGGGAAAGACCTTTTATTGTGCGACAATACCAATGTAGATGCACACTCGATCTCTGCCAAAATCATACCTTGTTTCCTCGGTAGTGCAATATGTATCTCGTGCTACAAATTACTTAAAATAGAAGTGGCAAATTTTGCAGTTTGGTCATCCTGCCTAGTATATGCAAAACGTGGACAAGACTTTGCTAAAATATCAGTTTTTATTAGTTCTCCACCAAATATATGTGGGAGAAGTATGGCGGATCTTATTCAATCTCGAGCAAATTTGAATGTTTTGAAGCAGAACTGTTGTATTTTGAATGGAAGTTGGGGGTGGCTTGCTACATAATACTTATCTAACATTTATACTCTTTGTCGGTGCTTTTTGTTTCTGTAATGAAAGGTTCTGGTACTCTCCAGTTTAGTTTGTTATTGTGTTCATCAGAAGAACTCAAAATTTTGTGGTACAATCACTGTCGTGTTATTTCTGCTGTGTCAATCCCCCCACGTCGTGTGTTAGGTTCCTTGACTGGTTTTCCTCCAAGTTAGTGTCAAACGCAAAGTTCATTTACATTTATTTATTAATAATTCATATTCTACGTAAAATTGCTAAAACATTAAATATGTAGCGTTATTCGTAAATAAGAGATGGCTTCCTTCCATGCATTGTTTCTATAATCTCCATATTCTCAGCCATCTCCTCGTCTTTCGTCAAGACTCAACTTTTACGTTCACTTGTCTTCTTTCTGGATCAGAATGATTAATTTCCCAAAGTAAGCTACCTTACATATACTTTCCTTTTACATTCATTCACCAATCTTGTCCCTTTTCGTTTTGAAACTCTGGCATTTGTCAAGGCTGGATTGAACTGAAAAGATGGCCTCGGTGAAATTGACACGGCAGAAATAGCACAGACTGATGTTCAGAAATGATCACCTATAAGAAGGTGCTGTACAACATACCTTTGTGTTCTGCCAGAAAAGAAGCACTGGTCTTTGTGAACTTTGTGTCAAAACCATCTCATGTGCAAAATGTAACAACCTATTTTCATGCTTTATTGTTTATGCATGATAAGTACTTGTCAAGTCTGTAGACATTTCAAGCTCCTGCATAGCCAAATGCATTACCAGATGCTTGTTTGTAGGATCGAAACTGAGAATGTAGAAAAGTTACACCATAGAAGGAACAAATACAAAGTTCACAAAGTAAACACTGTGCTAATATGTATGGTATCAAGGAATTTGCAATATTTGCATGTTTTTAACAGGAAGTTCAACAGTATTACTTACAATATCAGACTTAGAATGATCCATGCCTTATTTTGTTAACATTGACACTAACTTTCTTTCAGGCATTGGAAGTAGGACTATAGTTAATCATGATATAATTCTCCGAGTGCAGTGTGTTTTATTTTTTCATAGAATAATATATTACGATAAACATACTTAAAATTTTAATTTTGATGAAAACAAAATGCAAATTATTCATGTAATTTCAATTTTATTTGATGTTTTATTTTAGATTTATGCAGCATATTTATAAAACTCAAATGGTTTTAGTTAAAATTCATGGGAAATGAAAGGGTTATGCTTTATTTTTTTTATACCGTCAATGATTTCCTCATTAGCCTGATTCAGTTTTTAATTTCACTGACTGGTAGTGAATTCGTAAATTGCCTTTGTGTAGTGCTTTGTATTTTATTTTTATTAGTGAATGTGGAATGAATTTTTTCTGTAGAGCATTTAATTTATATTGTTAAGTACAGATCCATACGTATTTGAGAGATAATTCTAGTTTCATGCATTTATTTTTATTTTTTTTTATTCTTGTTTATATGTGCTCCCATGTAGTCAAATGGTTATCACTCTTACCTTTGGTGTGAGCAGTCCCACGTTGATCCAGCATTGTGAGGAAAGCTACTTGAAAAGAAGAACTAGCAGGCATCAGTTACAAAAGCCAGAAACCAGAGGTGACCATGCACTGACCATGCTTCACTCAATGACACATTTGCTCTAGCAGGCCCTGGTCCATAGATAGCTGTTGCGCCATGAAGTTTAATTGTGCTTTCCACATGGCAAATAAATAATTGATTCCAAGATCCTGCAAACAATTTGCAAACTCGATACAAACCATCCAACCTGAAAAAAAAAAAAAATTAGAATTCTCCATTTTTCCTTGAAACTGAAGGTATAGAGTTCGTGTCCTATCCTGAGCATGCTTGTTCATTTGCGAGTGTCCATTCTTTAGTTTAACTTAGTTGTTCATCTTTAGTCGCAATTTGCCTAAAGGTGCAGAAAAGCCACATAATGAAAGAAAAATCCAACTCCAACGAACCCTTCATATGAATATTTTCAAAATATGTGTCATGTGCAATTTCTGTCATTTCATCCCAGTAGAAGTTTTGCAGTTTGTAGCATTTAGACCCAGAGAAAAATATTATGATTTTCAAAAATGCCCATTAATTTATATTTCAATGACTTCTTGTTCATAGGATGAAGACACAGATGACGAAAGTGATGAGGATTATGAACAGGCTGAAGAAACGGCCTTGGAAAGTTATACGACACCTTTAGATGAAGAAAACTGCAACGTAGATGAATATGTTATATTCAAAGAAATTTTACAACGTAAGTATATGTATATACTTTATATAACATTTTTAATGTCTTAAATGTCCAGAATAAAAACGAACCTAAAGTTAGCCTTGATGTGAAAGCTTTTATTTTTTTTTAAATTTTAAAGTTTAAATCGACAGGCAATGAACATGTCTAGGAAGATAAGATTTTATTAATATGTACATAGTAACTGTATATTCTTGCAGTTGAAGTATTATTCACAATATTTTCAAATTGCTGAAATGTTAAGCATCAATTCTGTTAATTGAAATCTGTGTTCAGTTAAGTTGGTTTAGTGGAATACCTAAATTAATGTAAATTGAAGCATCTAATTTTTTTTTTTTTGTGTGTGTGTTACTTATAGCTCAACTATTGCTTTCCTTTTCACTTCATATTTTACTTCACCTTTTGTCTTCTTGCATACTGCCTCTCCATATATCTATCTTCTTCTGAAACTTTGCAATGTATATCTTTAGAGATTTGTTGAATTTGATGCATTAAAACATGGTCAAACATATCAGCGTGTTACTTATAATGCCTCCTCGATACCACAGTGGTAGCATCACCACCTTGGAATCAATAGGTCCCATTGGAGGCACATAGTGGTTTGGATCCCACTTTAAACTGTAGGTCCAGTCCCGATTAGCTTTACTGTGCATAAAATATAGGACGTAAAACACCAGCACCAACTCTTACCTATAACTTGCCTCCTCCTAAAACCTCTTCTTTAGAGAGAAACGTTTTGAAGAAGCATGTGATGTACATGTAAAGCAATCAGTGTTAAGCTTTTCTGTAGCACTTCAAGGAAACTGATGGGGAAATGTGTTAATTGCAATTCCAGATATTCAAGGTAGTGATCCTACTTGGTACAATATGTTGACGTCTCACTTGACTGGTGAGCAACAGAAATCTCTTCAAGATGTGTTTCTCCTAGCCGACCAGAGGAAAGCTGCTGCGGAGAGCAAAAGGATAGAACAAAGTGGTGGTGAGTATGATGTTTCAAGTTGCTCATAAAGTGGTTTTAGCTCATCAAAATTCAAAAGACATTCATAATGTGGAGACTTATAGATGGGTTGTGAGATTACCCACTAGAACATTGATTTGTGGAGTTTTTGAAAGGTGTCTGGTTAATTTTTCTACTATATTTTGCTCTACGATTATGGGAAATCAAGTGCGGAATGCAAGTTAAACATGTCATTTAGAATTTATGTAATGCAAAACCAAAGATATATATTGTGCAGAAAAATTTGAAATTAAAAATAGTTTTCTCTTCAGGAATAAACTTGATAGAAATCATATATCTATGAGGGGCATACTGAAAGTAATGAGCAACAGTTTTTCAGGAACCAGGTTTTAATTTTATTAAAGAAAAACATACTACATCATAATCTACAGACTTCTCTTTACTTTTCAACAGTCTTAATTTATTTGCATGCACTTTCCCCACCTTTTTGGAAGCTTGAAAATACCCTTAATGGTAGAACTCCGTCCCAGCTGCTCGCAGACAGCCGCACTGCTTTGTGTATGTCTTCTGACATCTGGTAGCGGTGGCCTCATAACTGTTCCTTCACAAAACTGAACACTTGGTACTTGGAGGGTGCAATGTCAGGACTGTAGAGAGGGTCATGCAGATGTTCCCACCCGATTTTCCCAATTTCCTCCGTGGTTAAGATTGATTTAGTTTATTTTACTTCATGTTTTGTGCCTCTTGGCTAATTTTCGAAGATGGGGATGAGTGATGAAATGATGAAATTGATGAATGGACATTCACAAACAACCAAGCCCAAGTGGGATTTGAACCGGAACTCTTGGCATCGCAGCACGATGTGCTAACCACTCGGCCACAGGGTCCGTCAATTTCCTCCGTGGTGAACTGACCAGACTGCAGGCATGCATTATTGTGTTCAGGGTGATTTTCTTTCCAGGATGTTTATCCCGCAATGCACAACGGAGCCTGTGAAGTGTTTGGATATAATGATGAGCTTTTATGGTTACCCCAGGTTCAAGGAATTCAACCAGAAGGCAATGCCCATAAATTTGCCAGCAGACTTCTCTCTCTGCTTTCTTTTTTGCTGGCAACGTCGAATGGTGCCATTCTTTGCTCTGCTGATATGTTTCTGGTTCATAATGATGGAACTAACTTTCATCACCGGTCACAATACTCAATAAAAATCATCACCTTCATTGTGATAGCTCGGAAGAAGTTCTTGGGCGATGTTTTTCCGTCAATAAACGTGGGACCCAGCTGCAAGAAATTTTTCAATAGCCTAACCTTGCCGTCACTTCCTGCACTGCACTGTGTCCTTCCAATCTCAAGTATTGCTGCAATTGTATCCACAGTGACCAGTCTGTCATCTTTAATGATCATGTCAACTCTTTCCATGTTGCATTCCGTGGAGGCAGTTCCAAGGCTGATCTTTGATGCTCGTGTTTTTATCTTTAAAATGTTTTGCCCATCTTCTAACAATAGCACCCATGCACGCTGAAGTCTATTGTGAATTTCAGCACCAAGAATTCCCTCTTTAAGAAGGAATTCAATCATACATGTTGTCGAATCGAAACATCACACTACCTCGATGCATTCAGTAAAGCCTGTGATTTGCGATGATTTACTTCGTTTGCGTCTTGATGAATTCTGATTTTTGAAAAAGTGTTGCTCATTACTTTCAGTAGGCTCCTCGTACGTTGCAAGAAAATGTAAAATTCTGGAACACAGAATACCAGCTCCAAAGGAGTTGTAAGTTCTACATCAGGGTAAGTGTTTCTTCTATTTGAACAACCTATCTTTCATCCACATTAAATATGTAGAGAACAGTTGGGAAGAAATTGCCAGTGTTATGTAATCATTAAAATGCAGTCAGAAATTCATGACTTATTTCTTTATGACTGTTAAACATCATGAGCCATTACCCAAGACAATGTTGTTTTTCAAAATACGGTCTGACTTCCTAGCAGAGTGGTTAGCACAGCATGCTACAATGCCAGGAGTCCTGGGCTTTGAATTCCGGCCTGAGCATGGATGTTCTTTGTGAGTGTCCCTTCATCAGTTTCATCATATCATCACTCATCCTCATCTTCACAATTAGCCAAAAGTAGCAGAAAAGCAAAGTAAAATGAACCAAATCAATCAATCAGAATCTGGCATAAGTTGTAGAAATTTCAGGGTGTTTTAATCAGTCTTGGACAATATCAATGTACTCCTCCTGACTACAAAATTGATATAAATTAACAAAAATGACAGGCTGTGATTATAGTTCTGGCCTATTTTATTTTTGAAATGTTGTCTATAAACTTATTTATATCTGTAATACATTATTAGGAAATGTCTACTAATTTTGATTTTGCATTATGTTTCCTCATTTCCACCGTTTTCTTTTTTTGCTGTTATCTAATTTCGAAGAATGTGCTATCATTGTTATCCAGGATGTCTAAACGTGTTTTAATAAAGGCAGAGATTCTTCAAAATAAATCAGATGACATCAAGAAAAGAGCAACATGGAAATTCTTTAATACATTCACTGCATTTTCCGCATCACACCATGAATAACTTTGATTTGCTTTATTTTAGGATATGTGTTTCATCAGCAAACAGTGCCTACATCATTCAACTTTGGTGGTACTCCACTGGGTCGGTAGGCTCGATTGTGAAGTTTAGTGACTTTTTCCTTTGGACAGTTTGATTAAATTTCACACTCATTGATATCTTGGCTGATGGCTGTAATATTGACAATGATGTGCCACTTTTTCTTACACACTTGAATGGTAGTGATAATGCATCTGAGGGCATCAACAGCCATGAAATAGATACTGTTTTATGCAAGATATATGTTGTGGCAAACAAGGTAAATTTTGTACGTGATATTTGAATACATTTCAAGGTGATTTTCTGGGTCACCACTTAAAAGGAAGAAAAAAATGTGTACAGGAAAGAATGTGAAGTTTGATTAAATTTTCTTTATTGGCTTTCCCATAAGGAAGAGATTTTTATTACTATTATTATTATGTACTGTTTTTGTGCTTACAGTGAATATTCTCAAGTAAGAGCGCATAAATATACCAGCAGCTGCCATGAATGAGTGTATGCGGGCAGCAAAGGCTGTTGGTGTATTTATACAATGTATGATTGGGTATTGAATGCTATTGACTTGAGGCATATGTGAAAAGTTATATTTTGTCATTGTTGTAGATTTACATGTATATTTACCAATCAAAGATAAATTTATTCAGAATACAATTTCATGCAACCATATTGCAAAATGCAGACTGTATCTCATCATAAAACTATATAGAGTTCTATTCAATTTGATTGTAATATTTATTCAGTATTGTAATCTATTTATTGTGCTTTTTCCATCAGTTTCTCACTATTACAACACTGCATCCCATTCCAGGGATGTTTCGTTACATATTCAGACCCACTACTGTAGAAGTGCAAGTCTGTATCCCTTCTGGTAGACACTTTATACTATAAGAATTCTAGTGGTAGCCAAATGTCAGTCTCTTTTTAGTCTTTTTTGAAGTATATTTTTGTTAGTTGCAGCTAAATTACCAGAGCCCAATATGATGATATTGTACAAAATGGTGTCATTCAGGTACTCTATAGAAAGTTGGATTGCAGTATAGTTAGAAGTTTAGTTGATTAAGATGTATGTTGAAGAACTAGTGCCTGTATCGTAGTGCTCTGATACATACCAAGTCTTGAACTGCTGTTGATAAGTGCCTTTGTCAGAACACAAGGGATCGAGAGCTCAGTTGTGGACCCACAATGAAATACAGTTCGTTAAACTGTAGGTCGGAGTGTAAGAGTACCTATGCATGAACCAGATATTTTGATATAGTGATATTCTCTGTAGGCGAGAAGGTTCTTTCTATTTGTGTTTTCAAATTACTGTAGGATTATGTGGGAGAGCACAGCATGCGATAAGGTGGGCCCAAAAGTTCCTGTTACAGTTGTGATTGACAGTCATTGCATAACCATTTAGCACGTTAAGGGTGGATTTGCATAAGTTTTTAGCATGAATGATAGTTCGAAATCTTTAAAAAGAATAATTGTGGATTTATAGCTTCACAAGTAGAACCCATTAAAATAAAAATTATTGCTAAGTGAACGAACTGATTTTTTTCTGATAATTGTTGTGGCATGGGGTTGTGAAAATGTACTATGAAATAATAGAGGGAGTTATAATTTCATAGGTAGCCATAGATAATTACCCTTTTGGAAACATTACATGTGCATGGCAGTCTTTGTAAGAAAATAGAAAAAATGGGGGGTAATGTGGTTGTGAATGTAAAACTACAAGGCATTGTTGAAAAGCAAGTCCCAAAGTAAGAATTCATTTCTGGTTATGCTGTTATTAATTTTGGGTAATTTTTAGTTGTCCTGTCTGTTTTTGTATTAACAATTGTGTGTGGTGCAGTCCCATACAGTTTTGAAGTTTATCAATGTAATAACCAACTTTTTAGAATTGCTATTCTTGTGAGTATGCCATATAGCAGGTAGTGCATGTAGATCTTGGTCCAGAGTAATTTTAATTTTTTATGTGCACGGTAGAAAGTATAGCACTTATTTTTGGTAAATTTATGCAGCCACCTGTGTATTTAAATTAATATAATGATTCCATTATATTTTTCAAATCCCTCTTGTGAAATTGAGTAACTGTAATATCAAAAGACCCATGACAGATGTAATATGCGTTGGGATATTGTCCATGTGGAATATGCTTGTTTGTGTGTGTTCGCGCGTGTGCATGTGTAGTAGAAAAAGAGAATGTTGAATCTATAGTAGTAAGTTTGATAACAAAAACATTCTCCTCAGAAATAATGTAGTGCTCTAGATAAATGATATTTGTGTTTTTTAATGTACATAATCATATTTATTCTGTGTTTTTTTGCACCAAGTCTATATTAATCCCTTCCATAGCAAATTTGTAGTTTAAAAGAAGCACCATAAATGAATTCTTGAATGGGACCAATGACGCTAAAGTAGTGTGCGTGCGTGTTGCACAGGAAGAACAACATGGTTTAATGCCAGTTATCAATTATTCCACTTGTTGGGGATATAAGTTTGAGCAACATGAATTTCCAAGTGCAGAATTACATGTTAATATTTTTTTTTCACTCGGTTATTGAATTCCAAAGACAGATACCCTTGACTAGCAGTTTGCTATGGGGTACACACATGTAATATATATATATATTTTTAGTATTTGAAAATAATACCAGAGTTTATGTAAGAATTATTGCTTTTCATTGTGCTGTTTGTGAGTGGTGGGCTTCTATTTCCAGAACCACACATGCAGTTGTTTTCAACATTGTTTGAACAGACTTCTAAAGGATAGTACTTTCTTAGCAGTTAATTATGACCAAAATCTAAAAAGATGTTAGAGTATTTTGACACAAATGTTTCGACTTAATCATTGGAAAGTGTAATTTTTAATAGAAATTTGAGGCTGGACATTTGGTACTGTGTCCCAACCAAAATGCCTGATATAATTTGAACGAATAAGTAATTGGATATTTAACCTTCAGCGGACGGATGGTCGATACATCGACCAAGCAATTAACATGCCATTTCTTGACAACTACGCACACGATATTTCAGTTCTCTCTCTTTTGTTCATTAGTATACCTCTGAAGGTATTACATACTTTAATTTCAAAACAATATGTCCATTGTTACTATTATTAACAAGCAGTGTTTGAAAAAAGTCCTTTGTTTCCCTTTTGGTATTATGAGGTACATTTTAGATAAAGGGCTATAATACCTCAACCACCACTTTTTAAAATATATTTCACTCCTACGTGTAATGATGAGTAAAAAGCAACTTTTTTAAGCAATGTGCGACAAAGGTCCAGGGAAATGCTAGTGCAAAGGCCCAAAGTTTGAAATTTTCCATAATTGTGCAAAATTTCCAGTTGCTGTAATTTCCGGTTTTCCCCTCCTCAAAGTTTGGCATGGCCCTCAGAGGGTGGTATTTTGTCATGTCTCCCTCCAAATCTAGTCCATAGGGTGGATGCTAGAAGTGAAATTTCGAAAAATTGGTAAGCTGGCAACATTATTATTTTTGTAGCCAAGAAGTATCAGTCTTGCATGGTTCTAGGAATGTACAGCTGCTACATACTACATTTTCATTCACATCGGTTTATTAGTGTGGGCCCACAGTTTAAAAAAAAAAAATCTCAATTTTCTTCCTTTAATGCTAATAATTTGGATACAATGTATAAATTTTGCCTTTCTCGAAGCCCTGTCTTTAAGAAAGAGAACAAAACAGATTGCATCTCTCCACGACAATTAGTTCTTGAGCTACTATTTGTTTTCTACTTCATGGCAAATTTGAAAAGTGCACGCATGAAAAGGTCCTGTCCACAGAGGCTTTCCTGGCATACGAGGCTCTGTTCGCTAAAGGTTAAGTTAAATATTGAGTTCTTGCTTTAGGAAGCAATGGCTAAGTAGAGGGGGGAAGAGAAAATAAGTACCTTAACAAATAAAATTATAACCAAGAATTTATAATTCAATTTGATCATGTCAGTTGTAAATGCGCAGACAAAAGTTTTGAATCAAATGAGTACATAACACACAGAAATTTCATATTAGTTAATTTTATTGTAATAGTATTTGTACTTTAAAACCTATTAAATTATTCATTAATGTTAAAATACGAAGGACATGATCAAGAGATAAAGTTGCCCACAGCCATGCAAATAAATGAAAGAAAAGATCAGTTCCCCCCTCCCCCATTCTTATGACTGTGGTTGTGTAAAATCTATCTTTCCCCCAACTATTTTCCAGAACAGAATTCAAGGACATAGGAGATTTAAATGTCTATCTTGGTCTGAATTATTGTTGTTATTTGTACTTCCTTACCATGTTGAAATATAATTGTAGCAAAATTACAGTATGACAGTTATATTAAAACTATATTATGCAATTATATCTGTATTTGCTAATGTAGTACCTAATGCACCATTGCTAAGTGTGGTTTAGTAATAGATTAAGCAGAAATGTAGAATGTGTCTTTTTATGTAATGTGCTTGCCTGAATTATGATACATTTTGTAGTTAACCTTCATTCCCCAACTGTTAAGTAAGTTTGATATGGTGATGAGATCATTTTAGGGTGAAACTGTAACAAATAGGAAAATTCACATGCACTCACCCCTCTACCCTCACACCTACCTACCTGGAGGGGTGATTCCTTCAAAAGGCAGGCGAATGTCAATCTCACTTTCATGTAGTACACACTGGACTGCATTTTTGCACACTGTACCCTTGTCTCTGGAATCTGTTGGTAGCTCCATTCCCTTTCACTCTCATGAGTTCGTTGGTTTTAGTACCTCCCGCCTGCCCGCTTTAATTCCTTAACTGGCCACAATCATCGCTGCTTGAAGCTGCAATGCAACCGTTTGTGACGTAGGTGAAAAACGCCTATAAACAATCTTCAGAAAATAATTATTTTGTGCTGAAATATGCAAGAAAATTTAAGTTTACTAATTTACGAAAGAAAATTAGTTTTTTTACATCTGCATAAAAAACAGCGACTAAATTACCTTGCCAACCCTGGTCAGAGCCCTCTCGAGTGACTACTACTTGTGCAGAGACTTGTTTCATTCACTTGTTCCAGTGATTCCTGAGACAAAGTGTAATGGGGCTCTAATGTTTGGACTCGCAGTCAGTATAATTCTCTAAGGGACTTGTGTTGTTTTGTCCATATACGTTTGGGTTTGTCCTTTTATCCATCTCATCACCATTTAGCTGCATTTGTGAGGGGCTTAAGGAGTGGCCTTCTGGTAAGGCACCGAAGAGTCACATTTAATGACATGTGTCAATTATTAAATAATCAAATTATTCATGTTGAGGGGGAATAAACAACATGGTTGATAATATAAGACTTAAGCGAGTTACTAAAGATATATCCGCGAAACTTACTTGTAAATGTTCTATTAATATCGGTGGCCTCTGCCACCATCCACTTGGGAACTCGATGCTTTACTGCTAGGTTGACTTCCGGTTCCTGTTGTTTCCTCGACCACCGCTAGGGGTGCTGGTGTAGCCATTTTGTCTGCTGCGCGTGATGAGCCTGACCGCTGTCGATATTCAGCTTGTGCGGAAAGTGCATAATTGCATGCGTCTCTTTGATTTTGGTGTTGATTAGGGTGTGTGATGTGTGCCTAATGGCTCCCGCTATTACAACAGCTGAAACCCATCATGCGCAGCAGACAAAATGGCTACACCAGCACCCCTAGCGGTAGTCGAGGAAACAACAGGAACCGGAAGCCAACCTAACAGTAAAGCATAGAGTTCCCAAGTGGATGGTGGCAGAGGCAACCGAAATTAATAGAACATTTACAAGTAAGTTTCGTCGATATATCTTTAGTAACTCGCTTACGTCTTATATAATCAAATTATATTATAAAATATACATATACACACAGTATATTATATCCGCTGTACTTTATTTAAAATTCGATTGATTGATTTGGTGTTTTAAGTTAACTTTATGCACAGTAAGGATAATCGGGACTGGACCTACAGTGGGATCCGAAACCACTATTTGCCTCCATTCAGTATTGAACTCTGGACCCCTTGATTACAAGGTGACGACTGTACCACTACATCATCAGGGAGGCCCCATTTCAAATTCAATTGCAAATTTAAGATTTCAATATACTACTAATGCCATGAACATGAACAATGATGTGTGTGACTAAGGGGAAGGGGCAAAAATTAATAGACATTAAGAAGATAATGGTATCTTATATAAAATTCACATTTAAGTGCTATTACGTGTTTTATTTATACATATATCTATATACTTTGCTGTAGCTGACAAAAAAAGGAAGAAGAAATAGCAAGTCTGACTAATTTCTGTGTTCTAGGGATTGCTGGGTTCAGTGCCCTTAGAGATGAGGCTCTTTGTTGTTCGATCTTTGCGTATGTTTTCGATATTATTCCAGTAAAAGTATATTCAACTCGTAAATTAATTGTTTGTTAGAACAAACTTCTCACCCAGGCACTGCGATGCCAAGGGTCCCGGGTTCGAATCCCACTCGGGCTCGGTTGTTTGTGAATGTCCATTCATCAATCATACCCATCTTCGCAAAGTAGCCAAGAGGCACAAAACGCGAAGTAAAATAAACTCAATCAATCAATCTTCCCACCCGGAAATGTTTGGTGGGGAGGAATTTGGAATTTCAAGACATCCCCCACCGGGATTTCACACCCTGCTGATAACTGCTTCTTGCAGCCCTATTTGGCTCTGGTGCCTGGACCCGTGGCCCATTGTAGGTTCACGTTGCTGTGTTTGTCCTTGTGTGTGCCGACTGCCCCTTTACAAAATTTTTAGTCCTAATAGATAATCTACAATGAATTAAATAGTTTTAAAAAAGTCTTAACACACATTTTATTTTCTTATTAGGAACCTATCATCAATTTTGTTTTAGTTAAGGGGGCTTATCCCACTATTCCGTGTTGGGCAATAATAGCCAATGTGCGAATATTATAAAAATCAATCAATTTAACATTATGACTAGCCAGAGTGGCAGAAAAGCAACATAAAATAAACTAAATCAATCTACATACGTAGTGAAACCTTGATTTTATGCTCTTCTGCAGACTAAGATCAAAAAACTTTAAATGTGGGAAAATTTTACAGCATTTGTTTTATTGGAACCATTAAGATTTAACCTTTAGTGGACGGGTAGTATAGTAGGTGTCTTACCACCACCACCATATGGCAGCAATTAATGTGCCATTTCTTCAAAACTACACATGATATTTCAGTTCTGCCTTTTTGTTCATTTGTATACATATAAAGGTATGACACTTGAATCAGAAAACAGTATATCCATTGTTACTATTATTAACAAGTGGAGTTTGAATATTTCTTTCTATTTTCCCCACAGCCTTTTGAATATATATTTTACTTTTATATGTAATAATGAAAGCAAAAGAATATGTTCACAACATGCGACAAATAGAGATCCAGCATGAAATGCCCAATTTTATATATTTTCCATTTTTTTTCAAAATTGGGGGATGGGCATTACATACTCGCAAAGAGTGATCTTTTGTCATGCTTTCCTGCAAATTTGGCCCATCCAGCATCCATAGGTCTGATGCTAGGAGCGATTTTCTGGATTTTTTTTTCTGTTAGCCAACAACAATGCCTTGCTTGTACATTATTTTTTCCCCCCCAAGAAGTGACATCTTTACTTTCAATGCAACTTTGCATGGTTGTAGGAATATACCACTATTACATATAAGGGTCAGTCAGTGGAAAACAAGCCACCTCAAATATCTTGACATGTATGTACCGCGGCTCCACGAAACTCCTGCCACTGGAAGGGGGTTCAGTTTTCACCCAGTAGATGGCACAGTCTTCTTTGAAGCAGTGCAAGTGTGAGTTGTGTGAAGTGCAGCATATCATAGAGGCAAGTAAGGAAGAGCAGCGAGTCAGTACACAGAGACATTCACCGTCGAATGACGGCAGTGTATTGGGAACATTGTTTATCATCCTGCAGTGACATTCTTCCCTTGCGAAACCTCTGATTCCACTCCTTCACTCGCGACAGAGAGAAACAACGTTCTCCATACACTGCCATCATTCATTGGTGAATGTCTACCGTACTAGTGCCTTCCGCCACCAGGAAATGCAAGACTGTTCACTGCTCTTCCTTGCTGGCCTCCTTGATATGCCGGACGGCAAGTCCCTACACGTCTGCACTTCACACGGCTCTCACACGCACTGCTTCACACCAGCTGCAACATGACTGCATCTACTGGGTGACAACAGAACCATCTTCCAGCGGCAGGAGTTTCGTGGAGCCATGGCATTTACACGTCGAGATATATGAAGTGGCGTGTTTTCCACTGACACGATTACAGGTGAAGAGCAAACAAGAATTTTCTTCCTGCTAGCTCTTCACCTATTTGGAAGATAAAATACAGCAAAAATCCAACATTCACATTTGCAAGTGTCTGAAATCATTCTTCGTTAACATCACAACAAGAATGAAGTGAAAATTTCAAGAAAGGGATGCACTGGTGATGTGCAATCCCTGAGGCAAGTTTTCAAGGACAAAGATAAAAGGCTGAGTACGACTCTCTTTATTTAGTATCGACGACACAACACAATTCCCATGGAGCAGGGATTCTCAAAGTGTGCTCTGCCCTGCAAGGACTCCAGAACATCAGGAACACCAAAAGTTTGTGTGGTGTTAGCTAAAAACCAAAACTTAATTCCAAAATTTTCATTGACTTGACTGTAAAAGCAAATTTTGCTCAGACGGGCATAGGAAAGCTTTTGGAGCTTCGCAGCTTTGTCTTTGAATGAAAAGGACTCTGTGGTTGGAAGACTTTGAGAAATTGACATTTGGGTATCTTTGGAAAGGGTCATCCCGAGAAGAATGGACTTCATTGCAGTGATCCGAAAATTCTTGTGCAAATATTGCAATTGCAAAGGTTCATGGGAACATCGAGAATCCGTACAGAAACATTTTCAGTGAAAAGCACAATGTAAAAGGCAAAGACAAGAATTTAGTCCAAGCATCCATAAACAGCTTGTTTTTGACATCGAAACTGCGAAAGACTGAAGCAAGTTCTTTCGCCTGGCGAGTTTAATTGTGTAATTTATTAATTTACATGAAATTTTCTGTTGGTAATGAAATTGAAGAATTATGAGCATATTCAATTGCAAACCTGCTTATATTAAACCACATTGTCATATTTCCCATGCTTGCCAATCGTTACCATATCTAACAGCAACCATGTGGCGTTGCTGCTATAGACAGGGTGAACCCCACGTTGAGTGAAGCCAATGCAAGGCTGTGCATAAAATATGCAAGATTGCACAAATTCACCACCATACTTACAAGCTTCTTTCAGACACACAAAACACGTGACGACAATATCTGTGCCTCTCTTCAGGCTTCCATTCACTCCTCGCTGCTTATCAGATGACTTTTCCCTAGTTTCTCATTGGCACAAAAACTGTCTCAGTGATCGCTAGTGCAGGAAACATGACAGGTTGTAACAAACAAGGTTTAGTAAGTGCTTTTCTTTTCTTTTCAGACAAAATATTTTTGGAATCTTTTATTATTAATCTTTGCATGATTTCCATAGGAAGTTTACTTTTCCTTTTTCATTAGTGTTACCATACCAGACAAACTTATGAAGAGTGCCGAGATCTTTTATCCAAAAAAAGGATGCAGCTTCAAGTTAAATTAGGTTGGTTAGACCTGGGTGAATATATTATCACCTCGTGGTTCTTTTTTCTGTTTCAATGTTTTTGTGAGCAAGGCAAACTTAGTCTTAGACTAGGATTTATATCTCCGTAACTACGAATGCTGTAGTTACAAATTATAGCTTTTCTTTCAGTACAGTCTCGGCTACATGCCTATTGTTGAAAATATCCAATTTGCACTAACCAAATAGAAGAAGAAGACTAAGGTTAATAATTGTATTATTTCTTTACAAAATTTCAATTTTGTCGGGCCCCCTCGTAGGCAACGCCAGGACGTGAGGGTTCAAAACAGTTCCTGCATATTGCCTAATATATATATCATTCTCGGAACAAGAATTGTGCACTTACTGATGACACTTTCGTAGAAAAATATTTTCTAATATAAAATCCATGCTTTTTAACGGGAAATTCAAAATTCCAAAAATTGTTACCTCTGAAACAATGAATCCTGGAGTTAAAACTTATATCTAGTTTTCTTTTGTACACGTAGACAATATGCCCATGGTCCAATAAACTTAATTTTCATTTATCAAGTAGAAGAAGACGAAAGTTAAATAAAACTGTATTTTTACGAAATTTAAATTTCATCAGGCCCCCCACGTAGGCAATGTGGGAACGAGATATGGTTTAAAACAACCTGCATATTGCCGGATGTGTGTTTCATTCTCGTGACAAGAATTGTCGACTTGCTTCTGATACTTTCTGAGAAAAAAATATAATTTTTAATATAATAGCAGTAAATTCAAATCCCCCACCCAAATATATTCAGAATCAAATTGAACTTTATTGTCCCACATATGCATTCTATCTCTGAAGTAACGCGTTCCTGATGTAGTGTGGTCCATAATCCACAACCTGGCAACACCTCATGAACTTGCGATAGGCATGCTGGGAATTATGCCGCCATGTCGTGAAGGGTGTCATCATGTAATAGCTGTGGAGCAGCGAGTGAACATCAAGTTTCATGAAGGACATTCTGAAAACTGCTTGCTGGAATAAACATTTCTTGAATTCTATTGTTGTGGAGGACAAAACAGAGCATTTTACTATGGTCCTTGTACGAACTAACAAATTGCTGAATGGAAGTCACTAAATTTACCAAGAGGCAAGAAAATGCAGCTCGAAAAGCCAAGGGTGAAGACAATGTTTTTTTTTAATGATAGCAAAGACATTATTCATCATGAAATTGTTCCAGAGGGTGAAAGTGTAATTGGTTGTTACTATCGTAGTGCTCGGATTAATTATGGAAGAGAACTGACCGTATCAGACCTCAGTATCCTGAACCAGACAGTTGGTTCCTGCTCCATGATAATACACGGTCCCACAGAGCAGTGGTTGTCTATACATTCCTAGTCCAAAAACAAGTGAATGTGTTGAATCATCGTCTTTACTCCCCAGATTTATCCCCCTGTGATTATTTCCCGTTCCCGAAAGTGAAGCTGCTGCTGAAATAACACACTTGATGAGCACAGGACCAGTCAACAGGTTGTGACGTCTAATCTTCAAGTCATACCACATGAAGACTTGCAGATGTCGTATCGATCGTTGGCCAACCGTGCCAATTGCTGTATTGATGCAGGAGGGATGTACTTTTAGTAATAAACAAGCAATGTTCAATTATTTTGTTTCCTTTTCACAATATAAAATCATTCTCATTACTTTATTGTCTGACCTCGTATGTGATGTGTTCAGTACGGTACTCCTTGTGTGGCTGAGCACAGCATAATGCACTCGTTATGCACCCACACAAGAATATCTGGAAATATTAGAAAGGAGGGTGTGATGTCGGGTGATTTGGATGTCCATTCCTCTGGATAATGCCAACCAATCCAAGGACCAGGTAATTCATGTCGACACATTGACGAACATTTGCTCCATACTATGATGGAACTTCATTATGTTGGAAATAACAGGGGAAACTGCCATCCTCTCTTTCACCAAGAATTGAAGAGAAGACTTTCTCCTGTAGAATTTCCAGCTAGCGCTGTGCATTTATGGTGAATATGGGTGCGGCGAGGACCACCTGCAGCAAGGAATCCTGGAGGCCTACAACATAATTCATTTCTCCATATGTTTTCGTGTATAACGACTAGACAAAGTTACTTCAACGAGCACAATGGTTAACATACCGAACACACAAAATAGTAGCACATCATGTGGTCACTTGGATGTAGTAGTTTCAAATTTTGGAGCTAATGACTTTCATACTACACCACATATGGCAAAACAAATCTAATTGCAGAAATGAAATTCTGTAGTGAAAAAAATGGCCCAATTCGATATATGTAAGTCATATGATATATAACCCTTTCCAATTGAAAAAAAATCAAATCCAAGATACACAAGATAGCAAATTTCAATATGGGTGCTATGTTGTAGTTCTATCTTGCAACGTAGGTCCTGTCACACCTTTTTACTTGTGGTACTCGAATATTTAATGATCCATTCCTTTTCTGAAATGAAATGGTGTCCTATGATAGTCGATTCACCCTGTTAATGTATGTCTAAAGAACTGTAAATAATCATCTACTTCCTCTCTCGTGATTTTTTGCAAGGTTAAAATCCAATTTTGTGGTTGTTACAGAAAAGTGGTCATCTGTTCCAATACATGTTTTTAAACAAACGCTGAGAAGTGAAATACGTCACATTTGATTTTTAGACTTTTGAAGTATACTGCGATTCAGGCAATGTTAAGAGATACATGTCTTGAGTGCTACACAAAGAGCCTTAAGCATCCTATTAGTATTTAGTAAAGTTCAATTTGATTCTGAATATATTTAATATATACGAAAGAAAACGAGATATAAGTTTTAACTCCAAGATTCATTGTTTCCAAGATAACAATATTTGGAATTTTGAATTTCCCGTTAAAAATCATGGCTTTTATATTAGAAAATAATTTTCTATGAAAGTGTCATCAGTAAGTGCACAATTCTTGCTATGGGAACGAAATACATATTAGGCAATATTCAGGAACTATAGTATTCGTAGTTACGGATATATACATCTTCATTTAAAACCTTGCACAATTTTAAACTTCCCACAGAAAATGCGCTAAGCGTTTAAGGGCAAACCTTTACTGTGCACTGGGGCCTTGCAATAACAAGTTGAAATTTTGACACACTTAGAGGAAGATCTAATTATGTAGTGTATGCAACTTGGCTTGGATATCTCTTGTTCCTTTTGTGCTACACCATTTCAAACATTCACCATTTTCTGGTGATTTTTCAATTTCTTGCATATTCGACCACATATAATATGGATTGGGTGATGTATATGGAGATGACATAATGTGTGCATACTGAGCTCACATCAGGGTTACTAGAAAAATTAATGCCATCTTCCTGGTTGGATTACAGTTGTAACAGCACACACACCAAATATGAATTTTTTGACACGTAAGATTTTTTAAGGGCATATTTTGGTATATTTTATTTGCTAACGTAACAAGCTGAGGGTATTTTGATGCAATACACGTGTCCCTGGGTGGAAGGTTTGTTTGGTGTGTTAATATCACTAAGCTGTGATCAATAATTCCAAAGTTATTGAGTCTTGAATTTAGCTCTTAGGCTCGTTTCTCATATTTGGATCACATATTCTGTTGCGCACCACCTTCTTCCACAGGTATACAATTTCTCGGAGGAACCTAATATTTGGAGTACAAGCCTTCCAGACATGATTGAACCTTCATATCAAATAACCATGACCTGGAGGCCCTGGTCGATCTGACATGGAATGACTTTAATCTTGAAACTCCATACTTAACAGAATTAGAAGACATGATTTCAGATGCCAGTGACCAATACATGCAAATCCCTATATGACACGCACGTGTAGGTATGTAGAAACACGTGCTCGCGTACTTTCAAGTTCATGCATTTTATCTATGAGGGCATGCTGAAAAGTAATGCCTTCTATTTTTGGTTACAGTTACACATATTTTGAGCAACCATGCAGTGACATGGTTACTACACATCCGGAAAACAGAGAAATGTCAGGTAATTTTGCAGATTGTCTAGAATTTATGTGCATTTTGGAGTCTGCAAGAGAAAAAGTTGCAAAATGAACAAGCAGTTCACCTCCACTTCTGTATTCGGTTCTTGCGATTGGTTTCACTCCCAAAAAAGATTCAGTTTAGAAACTTATTTCTTTCATTCTCATGAGTGTCAAAGTCTTGTGCAAAATAATGGTTCCTTCTAATTTTTGTAATAAATTTTCACTTTGATAATACTAGATATTATAAAGAATATCAAAGTAAAATTTTCAGTCCAGATATCTGATTGATAACTAAAGTACATTCATAAATCCACCAGAAAATGAAAAATTGTGTATGGTTTATGAACCTGTAGTTTTTATATTGTGAAGATCTATCGTGAAATGAGGTACCTCTGTTACCTTAGTTTGAAGGCAAAATGCACGTGATTGTAGCACCCAAGACATTTATTTGATGCTGATAGTAATTTTGCATTTTACTCTTCAAATTTTCACGTGTTCTTGTGTGTGTAGAATGAAATTTGCTAAAAAAAAAAAAAAAAGTTTGTGAAAGTGAATGTTCATAATAATTAATGGATTATATGTTTAATTGAAAAACACAAGGTTCAGAAGCAAAAATCATGATGATAAACATGTCTGGAAAAATTTCATTTTTGGACTGGAAAACCTGGGAATTTCATAATCAAAAAATCGTAACAACCCTGAGTGAGGAAAATGGCAGCATGAAAAACTTGCAAAATGAACAAGCAGTTCCGCTCCCAAAAAAAGATTCAGTTTAGAAACTTGTTTCTTTCGTTCTCATGAGTGTCAGTCTTCTGCAAAATTATGTTTCCTTCGAATTTCTGTAATAAATTTTCACTTTGATAATACTAGATTCTAGATGAAAGAAGTCATAAATTTCTGCAGCGAGAGTTTCTGACCACAGAAAATGTGCCCCAAATTGTAGATGTCTGCACTGTATGATGACGGACTATTTGTGCCCATAATTGAAAATCCCTACCAAGGAACTCAACACGTGTGACAAAGGTCATCAGAATCATGTCGAACTCTAATTAGAGCGAACAGTCACATAACCCAGGCAGAGCTTGCATTCAAGTGTGGCGTGCAATAATCACAGATCTAGAATATCGAAAAGTTTGTGATCGCTGGGTGCCTCGGAAGCTCACTCCTGTATTTCAAAGGAACACTTAAGAGTAGTTCACTTTGATCTGATGATGTAGTGCAAACAAAATTGAGTTAACTTGTTTTTTTTCAGTATCGTTCATAAGAAGCAGTTTTATATTTTCCATCTGCTTGTTCCTCCACCTTTCCTCAAAGTGCACAACAAAAATTTCAGTTGCTTTCAAGATATCAGTATGTGCTCAGGAAATTATTTGATTGATTGAGTTTGTGTTTTAAGTCCACTTTATGCACAGTAAGGCTAATCGGGACTGGACCTACAGATTAAAGTGGAATCCGAACCACTATGTGCCTCCACCAGGTATCGAACCTGGGACCCCTTGATTACAAGGCGACGATGCTACCACTACACCATCGGGGAGGCCAGGGAAATTATTTGATGGTTAGTACACACTTATATGTGACCTGTCTAGTGGACACACAATTTCAAACGTTTTTCAGACCGTTACGAAGAGGCCCAAAGTTTGTGAATAAGTGATACAGTTTGTTCCTTGTTGAGGATGGAGTGGGGCAGCAGAATGCAAATATAACTAAGATGGAGTGGCTCTGTGGTTCCATCTGGTGCAGATTGAAGGTAGACTATGTATCGTGGGAATGAAATGCACGTAATAGAGGTGGAACAAAGCAATTGAATATTTTCAGAAAATGATGCAGCCCATAAAAGTGACATTATTACATAAATGATTTCATAATTTTTTCGCATACAGCCGCAGTAGCTCAGTCGTTAGGGTGTCTTGACTACCATGCAAGAGACCCAAGTTCAACCCCTGGTTGGGGAGAACCGGAATTTTTTCCACCTGTTCAAGCAGCTCCGGCACCCACCCAGCATCGTATAAAGTGGGTACGTGGAGGAAATGCTGGGGGGTAAAGGCTGCCAGGGGCATGGTGCTGATCTCATCACCCCCACCAGCCGTGATCAAGAAAGTGTAGGGTCCTAACTCCACCCCCCCTATACACCTTCATGGCATGGTGCTAAGCACAGGGGAGCACTTTATAATTTTTTTGCATGTCATTTTCTTTTCCAAACAGAACAACTTCAAGGGGAGAAAGCAGTTCATAGCGAACTTTTTTCCCCAACACACACACAAATGGAACATAGTAACCAGCAACTATCCTATTGTTGTCGAACTGAAATTTGTAACACTATTGGTTGCATTGCAAAGGTTCAAAAAGTGTGTTTTAACAGCGAGGATGAGGTTAGGTTACCTTACATAAAACGTCAACCTCTCCCCCACAGTATATACAACTAGACTGCATTTTGAGTTGTACGAGGCTCTGGTGCCTGACTGCAGTCTCTGTGGGGCTTGTGTTGGTGTTGTCAATGTATGCTTGTGATTGTCCCTTCATCCTCATCTTCATGATCAGCCAAAAGTAGAAAAAGAGCGTAAAATCAAAAGAAAGTATTTTTCCCCCCTTTTGCTAGCACCCATATTAATTCTAGCACCTCTCCTACTTGGTTTTATTTAGGTCTTTCGAAAATGATTGTCACTCCCCCATAACTTCGGAAATGCAGCAGTTTGAAATGCATGCCCGGTGTGTGTGTGTGTGTGTTAAGGTAGGCTGTAGTGGCATGTATTGCCACCAGTTGAAGTTGCTGCATCTCTCAGGAGAAATGCTGAATGGGTGCATTTGTGGACAAACCGAGAAAACATAGTAGATAATCATGGGCAACGATAGATACTGGACAGTGTGGTTTCTTTGGAAGGAGTGGCTGGTTTGGACATGCACACAAGGTTAGCAGCTGTGTGTGTGAGAATGCAGCATCCAAGTAGCAGAACTGTTTCGCTGGGTGTTGGACTTCATACGCGAGCATGTTAGCTTCCACACCATTGGCACTCCGGATTCTATAGGGTACACTGTACTGCTTCATGCTCCATATTCGTCAGTTCTTGCACCTAATGACTATGCTCCGTTTGATGAAATGAGTGACAAATTCACATCCAATGACAAGCTTTAGTCAGCTGTCCAGAATGTTTTGCTACAGGAATATGAAACCACCAGAATGATGGTAAAAGTGCATCAACATTGACGAGGAATGCCTCTAATATATTGTGTGCTCACTTTAAAATAAAATAAATTGTTAGTGTGAAGATAAATTGTAGTGCCAATCATTTTTGAATGAACCAAGTAAAGCTGCATGGACTACAGAGTAATTTTAATGGTTTGGTCCTCGTATTTCAGAAAGCAGTGACTGAACAAGGTAATGGACAATTTGAATTCTGTCATCTTTGCTGTCTGCTTTACAATGAATATTCAAGAATTTTAACAAATAAAATACTCTCACTATTAAATACACAGGGTGATTATAAAGTTTTCTCCATTCCGTGCATTGTACAATGCTAGAAAAGGTGTTTTGTGCATCGCTGGGAGTTTTGTGTGGAAGTGGTGTGGTCATTTGGTATAAGGCTCAGTGCAACCTGTGATTGATTGTGTGTTACTTCGAGGTTGGGTTTACATTATCTGTAGAAGTGTTGATAGATTATGTGTTACCAAGTGTTAGAAAAGAGAGAGAGAGGTTTTCCATTCTCATTATGGGTTTGATTCTAATATCTGTTTTTCACAGAAATGGAAGGAAACTTTATAATCACCCTGTATTTCTAATTGGATGATCACGATAAATGATTGAGATATAGTATATACCGGGTGAGCCATGTCAGTTGTCACTAGCAATCATCAGACTTTGTTTTGCCTAGCATAGTGGAAGTCAGTCAAGTTCACAACCGACTTCCACTATGCTAGGCAAAACAGTCTAATGATTGCTAGTGACAACTGACTTATGGCCCACCCGGTATAACTGAATTATGATCATACAAAGAACTTATTTTTTAAATTTGCCAATTGTTTGGTATCACCTATTTTTCCCAAAGCTATGATTGTCACATATTAGGACAACATAATTAAATTTTTCAGTTGTGCAACTTTGCTCAAAGGGGAAACTACATGCTCCAAAACGGTATCGATGCAGGCTGACAGGGTTGCAAGAAGCTGTCACATCCACTTGAATATCCCTGAAGTTGTTCGCCTCGTCTAACCCCACTCGATTTTTACTTGTGGGGTCATGTGAAAACTGTCTTAAGAGACACCGGTAAAGAGCGAGGAGAACTCCTGGCAAGAATCCTTGCTGCCTGCGATATCGTCAGAATGACTCCTTGGATGTTACAGTGACAGCTTCTTGCGACACTGTCAGCCTGCATCGACGCTGGAGGCTGCCATTTTGAACAACTACTGTGACGTTTTCATCATAGAATGCTACGACACACACAGTAATGTCCACATTGAATCTACAAGTCGCATTTTTGTTGTCTTATTCCTCTGTCATAGGCAGCCTACTAGTTTCAGTTTGCAACTTGTTAATGATGCCTTTCCTAACCAGGGTTTCTTCTCAAGACAGTCCTTTTATTACGGTCATGAAAAGTGTCCTCCCCTCTCCTCTCTGTCCACAGATGCAGACAACCATCTCTCAGGAACCAGAATTTCTTTTAATTAGTGGATCTTAACACCAAGACCAATGCCAGGGTGGTGTCCCTATGACCTCTTTATCTTTCTTCCAACTCAAAAGAGGGGCTGCAGCAAACATAAATTACACACAAAGCAGATGGTAAATTACTGGAGATAGACTTACTGCAGCGTTCCAGGCCTTTAAAAGTTACAAGGACATCACAATTTGGAAGAAATTTCTCTCTTCGCTCCATCCAGATCCTAAGGAAGGGGAAAATTCAAAGGAAACACTAGTCCCAGTGAGGCCAGCCAGCTGCTTCGATGTGTTACCGATGCACTAAACAAATTTTAAAGCATTTTTCTAACACCTCGAAAAGGAGCAAATTGGTACAAGAATTCAGTCATAACTTTTTACTGGTTAAAGATACATCGGAAAAACCTTCACCATTGCATTTCTCGTGAAATTCTAGCCTGATTTGATATATCACCCCCCTCCCATTTAAAATTCTGAAGTTGAATTCAAGATGGCTGCCAACCGCACGCGTGGCGTCAATGTGGTTCCCCCATGGCCTGATAACGATTGGTCATCACCATTTCCATGTTGTGCGCTGCAGTGGCCTTGTACTGGGGGTGTTGTGACTTTTTGAGCCACCCTGTACATCATGTAGCATGTGATTTTCGTAGAGTTAGTTTATTACCAGCATGTGTACTTGAAATTCTGAATTAACACTTGAACTTTCGATATGGAAGCTAACATTAGTAAGATGAAACAACTTATCGGTAATGTATTTTAATTCAAAGAAATAAATGTTTTCTGTGTGTGTACAATGCTACCCATCAGGGGGTAACAATTGTCTCTTCTCTCTTAACCATTTCTGGCTGGAACTGGTGCGCTGAGATTCTAGCGGTTGCAATATTATATTGTGTACGATGGTTCACGTGAGCAATGTACATGAAACCCATTTTATGTTCAAATATTTAGGTCTAGGAATTCATCCGTGCAGTTGTTACGCACACATTGAAGCTGTAGTTCAAACACAAAATACATAAATACCTTAAGAAAAATATTGTCCATCATGAGCCACCACTTTCGCCCATCTGTCAGGCAAGTTACGGATTCCGTGGCGAAAGAAGTCCTCATCCTTTGAAACGATCCAGTCCGAGACCCATTTTTCGATATCTTCTGAAGAAGTGAACCGCTGTCCAATCAAATAGTTATTCATGCAATCGAACAAGTAGTAGTCCGAAGGAGCAACGTCTGGTGAATACGGCAGGTGGGGTAAAACTTCCCATCCGACATTTTCTAAATAGGTTTTGACCAGTTTTGCGACATGTGGGCGAGCGTTATCATGTTGAAAAATAAGTTTATCATGTCTGTTCTCCCATTCTGGTCGTTTCCTGGCCAGAGCTTGCTTCAAACGCATTAATTGTCGTCGATAACGTTCTCCATTAATAGTTTCACCTGGTTGCAGCAGCTCATAGTACACCACACCTTTCATATCCCACCATATGCACAGCATAACCTTTGCACAGTGAATATCTCGTTTTGGTTGTGATGGACCTGGTTCACCTGGCTTCACCCAGGCCTTTTTTCGTTTCGGGTTCTCCTAATGGATCCACTTCTCATCACCAGTAACAATGCGATCCAAAAACACCTTTCTTTTCTGTCTTTGAAGCAGCAATTCGCAAATGGTTTTTCGTCTTTCCACGTCTCTGTCTTTCAATTCATGTGGAACCCAATGTGACATCTTTGAATCATTCCCATGGCTTTGAGGCGTTTGGAAACTGTTGTTTGATCAACGCCTAATGCTTCTGCAAGTTCTTCCTGCGTTTGACACGAATCCTGATCGAGCAATGCTCTCAATTCTTCGTCTTCAAATTTTTTTGGCTGTCCAGGTCGCTCTTGGTCTTCCAGGCCGAAATCACCACTTCTGACACGTTCGCTCAGCTAGCGCATGGTCACCATACACTTCCACCAAAATACGATGACTTTCGGTTGCACTTTTCTGCATGTTAAAGTAATGAAGCAGAACACCCCGCAAAAACACTTTATCTGGCACAAACTGCGCCATGTTCAGTTGACTACAAAATGTTGTTGTTGACGCGTCAATCAACTGCCCTATACTACGAACGATGAGTGCGACAGGAGTTTTCAACGCATGTGTGGATACACGTAACTGTGGGACGATACGCTCGTTACGCCATCTCTTGTCCAGGCGCACAAATTAATTCCTAGACCAAATCTATAAAAAAGTGTCTTAATTTCTTGATCTCTGGTAGTGCAAAATTTACATCTGGTGTGAAGACCAAAAATTATAGAATTTAATAGTCAGGTCATTCCATGCGAAATCAATGGATAATAATTATTTTTGAACCTTAAGAATTCGGATTTCTTAGATTTTTTGTTTATACATTGCACCTATGAAGAGGACAAAAACTGCCAAATTTCAAATTTTTTCGGCTCTTAGTTTTTGTGTTATTGAATTTCAAAAAACAAAAATCCCAAAATTTGACGACATTTTGAAATCTTTAAACAGCTGTAGATAAAATATATTTGACCTAGAGAGCTCAAATTGGTGTCATTCTCTTCTGCTTTTAATGAACTTTAATGTGAAATGCAACATGACTGTGGTATTTGAATTTTGTAATTTTTAAAAAACTTGAAAAAATATTTTTTTGAAAATCTCAAAAACACCATTTTTAATTTTTTTGAAAAAAAATGTTTTGAAGACATCAATTGACTATTTGTGTGCAAAATTTCATAATGGGATGGCAATGGGTTCCTATGGAAATCAATTTTTTTGTATTGTAATGTGTGTGAAATTCGCTAAAATGGTTGACTTCCATGTTAAAACCATAACTATAAGCTGAGTGGTTGATGTTGAAGTCTTGATATTAGTCTATAATTTTTGGAGTACAAATAACATGAAAATACCTGAAATTTATCACTGTTAATATCACGTAAGCAAATTAAAAAATGTACAAGGAGAAGTCATTAAATAACAGGAATTTTATTCTAAACTTCATGGAGATTATGCGCAAACAAAATTTGTGTTTCGGCACTCAAAAAGGTTCCTTAGCAACATGCCATAAAGGTGTTGTGACAATCAAGCAGTATGCACCTGCGCAGCTCGTACAGCATGGCCGCTCCACTGTTGACTTACACCGTAGAAGATCAACTAAGTGTTATTCGTTTTATGTTGTCGGAGGGAGTGAAACCTTCTGAAATCTACAGCAGAATGAAGATTCAGTACGGAGAGAATTGTTTAAGTCAGGGGAGAGTGCGAGTGGGTGGAAAGATTTAAAGACGGGGAGAGTGTATGAGTGGGTGGAAAGATTTAAAGAAGGAAGACGAAATGTCAGTGATGAACATTGGAGTGGGAGGCTAGTTTGCGTGGCAACTAAGGCAGTGAAACAGCAGATTGATCAGCGAATCCGTTAATTTAGTACACACTTCCCCGACTAAACAATTGTTTCCATAATGAACCTTCATTCTGCTGTAAATTTCAGTACATGCGTGGGAAGACCCTCTGATTAGGGAGGGGGCTTGATGAAAGTTCATTTGGAGAAAGATAAACCTCATTTCATCTCTGTTTTATTGTATTGATGAGTATGAAACAGGAGTGTATATAGTGCGCGTCCGGACACACTGACAATCACTGTATTAGAAGAATACAAACTTCCATGACACCAATGTTCTTTGCCCCCTAATTTACATGTGAACATGATTTCATATAGTAGATTAAAAAGAACTGCACATAATTTATTCATTTTCAACAGTGATGGCCTTTAGGGGGGGGGGGGATGTATGGGCAATTTATCTTGCAAACACATAAGTAACAAAACTAACGAATAAACTGTATGCAAGTGTTAATAACAAGAAATTTGCTACAGAACAAAGTTGGATAGTTCAATTACATATGAAATAATGCACCTTCCGTGGCAGTTGCAACATCGAAGTCAACAAATTAAGCATATTTCTCACATTACAATGCAAAAAAAGTAATTTCCATAGGAACCCATTGCTGTCCCATTATGAAATTTGCACACAAATAGTCAATTGATGTCTTCAAAACATTTTTTTTCAAAAAAATTAAAAATGGTGTTTTTGAGATTTTCAAAAAAACATTTTTTCAAGTTTTTTTAAAAATTACAAAATTCAAATACCACAGTCATGTTGCATTTCACATTAAAGCTCATTAAAAGCAGAAGAGAATGACACCAATTTGAGCTCTCTAGGTCAAATAGTTTTTTATCTACAGCTGTTTAAAGATTTCAAAATGTCTTTCAATTTTGGGATTTTTGCTTTTTTGAAAGTCAATAACTAAAACTAAAAACCGAAAAAAATTGAAATTTGGCAGTTTTAGTCATCTTTACTGGTATTACCGCTGCAACAAAACTTATCAATTTCCGAGATGTCTAGGTTCAGAGACCGGTTGATTTGGCATGGAATGACCCAGTTGATAATTTCTGGCCAAAACCTGGATTGTCCAGCTCTAACACCCACACCTGCATGATGGTAATCTACATCCAATGCCACACAAATTTAAAGACTTGAACACACTATTCTTGTTATATCATATTGGTACTTGGGTCAGTCTCCATCACCCCTGCAAGTTTGAATCAAGGTCACAAACACCCTGCATATTATATGTTTGATAGCCATCCATGCTAATAGCGGACTTCATGGATCAACATGTTGAGTAGTTGACTCAGCAGTGAAATTTAATGATTAGGTTTCTGTTCTGAGGTGCGAATGTGTGGAAGGTGGCCCAACATGCAACGATGTATATTGTGATGGGGCACCTCCTATCACATTTTAAACTTCACACTTCCTTAACAATACCTTTTATCATGTTTTAATCTAACCTTGTTCAACATCCTGAAGTGATCCAGTGAAAGTTTCCAGAAATAAAGGTACACGTCAGAAATTAGTAAACAGCTGTAAGTATCTGGAGAAATCCCACATTCTGGAATAGGTGGTGTAGGAAATATGATTCCATGCTGATTGATCCTTTCATTAGGGATGGACTGATATGAAACTTTTGCCAACACTAATAAATAGACATATGCAAATTTTGTTTTTGACGAAAATACGAAATATGAAATAACATGCTGTAATGTTCATTTTTCATGTTTCTGAAAGGTGTGAGATGCATTTTTCTACCCTGTTTTGTCACGAAATAATGCGAAATGAACTGCAAAATGCGAAATATACTCTTAAACACGAAATTTACCGTTTATATACAGACGCGACACTTTCTGAAGTCTGAAGTATCCTGTGAGTTATGCAATTCACGGAAAATTGATTAATTCGGCTGTAAATATTTGAGAAGCAAAAATGGACCGCTTTACACAGGAATAAACTTAATACTCTGGTAATGACATAAATGTGCTATTATAAGGGTTAAGTTTATTTTGTGTAATAAGTGCAGTTTTTAAATCAAATTTAGGATTATATTCAAAATTTTAAAATCAAAATGTCATTTTATATAGCACTTTTGATGTGATTATTCACCGCTATAACACCGAAATTGTATTTTATTTACCGCTTTTGAACCTGAAATCGACTCTTGTTTTTGTACCGAAATTTTGCTTTTTTATTTACCAAAAATATGTGCCTCTACTAATAAATTAATAATATAAAATACTGACAACCAATGTTCTACTGATCCAATAAAAGGTTGTAAATGTATCCTGAGGAAAATCGATGCATCATTAAACTCTTAATATTTGCAATGAGGCGAGTGCAGTGTGTTTTACCTTAAAAAAAGACATACATAGACATTTACTTTACAAAACCACGAGAGACTATTTTTATGAATATAAACATATAATTCATAACAAATTGGCAGAATTTTACACACAATTACTGGCTACTTATAGATAGATCAGTAAAAATATTGATAAACTGATATACCGATATTGACCGATACTGATACTGAGAGTATCAACTAATCTGCCCCATCCCTATACATTACTTTTCCTGCTAAACGCAACACAACAGGAAAAAGAAACAAAAACAATAAAAGAACATCCCCTCCTTTTTTTCTTCTTCTTCTTAATTTATGGTTATGTCACCTTTGCATAGTTAATAACTTTTCTCTTCAAGACCCACTTGAATATGAAATTGATACCATACCTTTATTTTTATTCTTACTTCGTGTTTCTTGCAACAACAAAAAAAAAAGTTATACATGTTGCATATTCACAACAGGTGCATGAAGACAATATTTTGAGAATCTTATACAAAATGATATACATAGTTTTATTACAGTTCAGTAACATCTAGTGTGTATCATAGCTACTGCCTGGAAACAAATATTGCTCAGGCAAACTTTAAAATTGCATTTGATACAGTAGCCAACTACCAACTTTTCAATTGTTTTAAACTGTTCATTCACAACCCAACACTTACTTACTTGCAGACAAATTGAAACCCCCTTTTCTTTCAATCCTTTTTTTTTCTAAAATTAACCTTGTACACAACAAATGTCCATGTGAAATAGGTAGTGTTTTATAGAAGCATGGTATGAGAACCACTCAAATGCATGCGGACTTCCAAGCTATTCACAAGATAGTGGTAAAGGTTTATCATCAATGTTGTTGAAGAATAGAGTGATAAGATGCATTTGATGAAGAGCTGATTATATTTGTTGATTTCAAGAATTAAGATTTCCCTTCTACATTTATCTCTGCACATAAAAGTTTCATTAGAAGGGCACAACTAATGAATAAATATTAATATCACAACCACTAGCAAGGCGTCTGTGTTGCTTGTTCCGTTGGGTCTCTCTTTTTGGTATTGCACATAACTGTCACCTTATGTGCAACTTTGCAACATCTGATAAAAAAAAATTCAGGGATTTTTAAATTTGCATTTTTTCCTTAAATGAAAATAAATAAGCAACCATTACTTTGTGTACATGAACTGTAAAAATTATATAATCACGAATGCGTACACTTTTGAATGTTAAAATGTTATGCAACCATTTTAGATAGGTTGAAAATAACTGAAACAGAAATAAAATACCTAAACAGGTATAAATTCATACCTGTTGTATGCAATCAAATTAATGTTAGCATCTTAACACACCTGAATTTGTGTACATACACTTTGCCACATTGCACAGTGTAGTGCAATGAACATAATAAATACATTTATTAGGGAAAATTAAGATTCTGGAGAATGATGTCCAGAAATGCATGTTAAGTTGAGATGGTTTTCTACCAAGTGGAAATTACAGGTACAAGAATTCAATATTAACAACTCAAGAGTAAGTAGAGTACACCATCTTTTTTAGTTTGTATACACATTACTCTTAAATAAACGTGGAAAAGCTTCATTCACACAGGCCCACACCTTGCAAAAGCACAGTTTTTATAGCTAAAGAGTGAAATTGTGCACATAGCATTATCATCTTTTCTTCCCCCAAGTAATAATTTATTGGACAAATTTTATGAACTCAAAAATGATAGCACTAAAAAAAATAATTTACAAGACCAATAATAATAAAAATATTACAATTTCATGACTTATTACTTGTTTGTAAAACATAATGAAATGTGATTGTTAAATCGTAGAAACTAAAAAAAAAAGTAATCGCATTGGAGAGTTGCGAGTGTAGCACATCCAACTACTTTTGCCCAGTGGTTATGCATTATGTCAAGGTAAACTATACGTAGTCCTCTACCCTTGGCACAACCACCCTTCTCAAGATGGGGGATGATGCCGTTTTCCCTCTTCTTTCTTAAATTTTCCATCACAGAACCGTGGGAACTCTTTTTTTTTTTTTTTTTGTCCCTTTGCACATAGAATCCTTCACTTCAAACACCTCTCAAAATACACCGACCCTACGTAGCCACCACGCATTGCTTTCTGAACATTCTGCTCAAAGAGGCGCCTGTTATTCTGGAGGACTTCGGCAGCTTCCTTGTTCAATGGGTCCTCAGGATTCGGTTCCTATGAACAAAAAGAAACAGAATGTAGGTACACATTTATTCCAAGCTATAATCAGAATTAAGGCCCACGTTTCACACTATATTGTGCTCATACAGAAGGCCCTGTTCTGTATTATAAGAATTTGCTGTATACACATAAAGGGTGTGTCATAAGTAATTGCACAAACTGACACAGTTGAAAGTACACGATAATAGAAGCAAAAAAATTCTCAGTAAACATGGGTCCGAAACGAGCCGTTTGAGATAATTGTGAATGTGTGGTTACAAGCTGCCACCGACTTCATTGTTTGTAAACGTCGTCCTAGTTGGTAAAATGCTAGAAAAAGTCACTGGAGATCTCATTGCTTTTACTGAACATTCTACTTACTTTAACAAACGTTAGTATGTTACATGTAACAATTAGTGCACACTCGTACCTGTTAAAAGTGTCGTCCTTGCATCTGGATGCAATACTGTGCGCGATTCCGCATTGAGTTTTGAATTCTTTCGAACACCGCCGGTTCATTTCGGAATTGGTCACAAGCATGTACAATTCTCTGTACTGATTGTATCCATCCTGTTTGATTACAACGCCACCTCTCGGAAATGTTCTGTTTTGTAAACAAAGAGCAAACCTCCGACCACGCAAGGAGTAAAGCACTCGGTGTTTACAAAATGCAATCAGTGACTGCTTCTAACCACACATTCACACACATTATTAGCATTTTACCAACTAGGACGACGTTTACAAACAATGAAGTCAGTGACGGCTTGTAACCACACATTCACAATTATTTAAAAAACAGCTCATTTGCCTTCTATTATCGTGTACTTTCAACTGTGTCAGTTTGCGCTATTATTTATGATACACCCTGTATAAGACAAAGTTAACCATTGCCATGAGGGCATATGGGGAGGGGTATGTGAAGAAGCTTTGGCCCCAGACGTTTACAATACAGGCCATGGTGGAGGATTGTGAGCAGCACCTCACCAAGTGTAATACTGTTACGCGTGGCCTTGCTCCACATATTCCCGAGACAGAGTGTGGACTATCTGTGCATAAAGTGGACTTCAACTAAAAGTTGAGATTTTTACTGTGAGTTATGTGCATGCAATGCTTCTTTTATGCCAAATTTCAGATTTTTCATGAGGAGCCATCTGAAACATGTAATCCCGAAACTTTCAAAATTCCACAAACAACTCTGTACACACCTTGTAGGCAGGTATACACATAAAACAAATTTCAAGCCTTAGAGTAAATCCTTCATTCAAAAGAACTGTCTTAAACGTTCAATTTTCTCACAATTCTAACCTAAATTTTTGCAGTAAAGAAGTGATTTTGAGCAAAACTTACTCAAATTTCTTAGAATGCACACTTTAATAACTACAAGATGAATTTTATTCCTGGCCTCTAGTTCTAATAATTTCTGAGATGATAAGGTTTCCATAAATGGCTATGTAAGCAAAAAATACCACGTGCCATATTGAAAAGAATGGCCATCCCAATACCACGTGCCATATTGAAAAGAATGGCCATCCCAATACCACGTGCCATATTGAAAAGAATGGCCATCCCATGAGAACTCTGTGCAGAAGAAAAATTTAAACAATGTTTCTGATATCCTAAAAAATGTAGAAACCTATGTACTAAAAAGGGAATTTTCCAAAACTGGTGATTCAATCAGTTAGTTTTATATTGGATGAATGTATATGTAATGGCCCTTTATTAAATGCTAAGAACACACTTCAAGTTTCGTGTAGCAAGAAAAACATACCGGGTTTTGGTAAATGATTATCGGGATTTCCTCATTGTTGTAATCGATCTGGGTGAATGACACGGTGAACACAAATGCACGATATTGTTGAGAAACTCAAGTTTTGTTCCTTATTTGTTTCATAGACCTCTGTTTCCCGATTCTGCCGAGGCAGCAGTTTTCCAAAATGGCAGATATTACTAGTGAGAAGGCATTCATGTCCGTGAATATCATGCAACGAGGTCCGTTACAGTTGTGCAACGACATTTTCGTGCGCGATATCGGAAAGATGCACCGTCTGACAATTCGATTAGAAGGTGGTATGCACAGTTCAAAGAAAAAGATTGCATTTGCAAAGGCAAAAGCAGTGATCGACCATCAGTGTCGGATCATGATGTGGAGCGAGTTCGTGAAACCTATCTATGGAGCCCAAAGAAATCGATTCCTGCTGGATCCAAGGAACTAAACATTCCGAAGACAACATTATGGAATGTTCTACGAAAACAGCTAAACATGAAACCATACCGCATCAGAAGCTAACACGTAACGACAGTAGTGTACGGGAAACGTTCGCCAGCAATATGCAAAATCTCATGGTTGACGATGACAATTTCATCGAGAATTTAGTTTCCACTGACGAGGCGACATTCCACCTAAGTGGAAAAGTAAACACACACAATGTGTGCATATGGGGAACGGAAAAACCTCCTCAGTTTGTTGAGTTGGTTTGGAACTCACCTAAAGTGAATGTTTTTTGTTCTGTGTCATGAGAAAAGGTGTACGGTCCATTCTTCTTCATGGAGAAAACGGTTACGAGATTGACATTCCTGGATATGTTGAATGAGTGGCTATTTCCTCAAGTGGAAGAAGATTCTAACACCTTCATCATGCAATTGGATGGAGCCCCACCTCACTTCCACTGTGAAGTGCGATCATTGCTCAACAGAAAATTACCACCACGTTGAGTTGGGCGTGAGAGTGATGAGGATGAAAACCTTTTATCATGGCTGCCTGATCATTCCCCTGATCTTTCTCCTTGCGATTTTTTTTATCTGGGGATACGTAAAAGATACAGTTTACTATCCTCCATTAACCACTACCATTGAGGAACTGAAAACCTGCATAACGAATTCCATCAACAGTGTTACACGTGATATGCTGTCCCGAGTGTGGCAGGAAATGGACTATCGCTTAGATATCTGCAGGATATTGCAAGGCGAGATACAAACATTTGTGACTTTGTCATAAAAACTTCGTGAGTTTTCTAACAGTTTGCAAAAAATTGCATGTATCTATCTTTATTACATAAAATACAGTGCTTGTTTGTAACCCCAACAATCATTTACGAAAACCCTGTATATCTCTGAACATGTAGTGTGTTCGTAAAATCAAAAACAAGTCTTGGTACATATGCTGTACCATGCCGCATTTGGTCGAAATACTTCCTGGTGCAGGATATGTACCCAGCTGTATTATAATGAAATCTGGAAATTCTACAAATCACTTTTCATAACACAAATGTATATCTCACAGTGTGTTTAGTACCTAGTAAAACAATTTTCAAATAAAATTTTGTTTGTTATTTTCAGCTGTCTCTAGTGGAACAATATCACAAATATATGTTATTAACCAAAGACAGTAATCTTACCAAAAATAAATACTGGAGTCCATAGACGATTGAATTAATTGTAAGGACAGGCTTCCAATCTTCCCGTAGTATATTCAAACATACGTTACCCTCAAGATCTATATTTGGGTGATATACTGGAGTTTCACATTTTACTTTTGGTGGTTCATGTGGGTAGTTGGGTCCAACTTTAAAACTAAAAATGAACCTTCCACCTCTATAGAAACCCTGCAAAGACAAAACAACCAGTCAGTTTCTTCACACAAGGAGGCTCTGTTATTAATAAAATAAGTGGTTTCATTTAACAAGACTACCTAGTATATTGCAGATGCTCCAGGATATGCACTGTGAGAAAACTAGATTTTCCTGAAATAGTCTTCCACATAAGGATTTAACAGGGTGATGCCGAGATATTTTATCACAATTAGAATAGTGAAGAAGTCTGCTTGCACCCAAATTCAAATCCCTTAACTACACAACTGCTCGTATATTGGCTACCAGAAGTAAAAGGATCTAGCAATATTTTTGCAGGAATATTTTGCATTTTGGCTACTAGAAGCAAAAGGATCTAGCAATATTTTTGCAGGAATATTTTGCATCATCATTTATAATTTCCATCAGTGACGAACACGACAGTAGGTATTTTTCGGTGAAGAAGGTCGAAACACTGCATACCCACAACATGAGTCAAGATGTGCCCGCCATATTGTGTGTTCCGGAAGCGAAGAAAGGAATAAAAAAAAGCACTCAGAATGTGAAAATTTGAGTTTGTTTTCATGTAAAAAGCATAATGGCACCTTGAATTATGTTCCGTAATACACAATTGGTAAGTACGAACCATGCGAAACACAAAATATTCGATTTTAATGTGTCTCCGATGTATGAAACTGGTACCACCTGCTACTTCTCACACACAGAAAGAATCAGAGTATCTACAGAAATAACAAATCATTTTTTTTTCATTACTTTTTCTTTACCTCCCCCCCCATTTTCTTAACATTTATTTAATCGCTCCCCTTAGGTATAGTTGGAAATTAAGAAATATATATATTTTTATTGAATTAAAAACCCCTACCACAGCCCTGGTTAAGATGAAAACTGAAACTGTACTTTTAAGAAGAGATTTAGACTTGCTATTAATGCATGTAAAAATTAATGCTTCAGACTTCATCCTGAACGGTCACATTATTTAATATTTTTCAAAAACTTCCCACATTAAAGAACGTAATTGTTAAGAACAATTCTTAACCACAACTCAATACCATTTTAGATTTGGAAATATTCAATTTCATCAAATCACAGTGCAGGTAAATGCACTATACTGTAAAAAAAGAGCAAAAATTATTGACCACAACCATAATTTCTTGACCTACCTATTGATTTCTTGACATTCGTCACTGGTAGACACTCTGAGAATTCAACTGAAGTACAAAGTAGGTGAATATATACCACTATGACCTAAGTTTTTAATGTGTTTTGTGCTGTTTCTTCTAGATTTTACTATGCTGATATAATTATAAGTTCTGGGTGATTTATAGTTGTAGTGATTTTATTTTCATATTCATCTAAATATTTTCACAAAATCATTTCCTCGATGTCAACTATGAGAATGCAAAACAAGAATTTAATAAAGTACTCACCTCATCTGGACAAATGACTAATTTGAAATTTAAGAGATCATCTGGATCAGGGAACTCCGTATTGCATGTTTTTGGCAGGTTCAATTCATTTATATCTGTCAAGAAAAACAAGTGAAAAAAATTAAATCTAACATGAATTGACTACTGTGTTGTAGTCTGGCTTTAAGAAAATTTCTCATATACTTTGTACAATACAGTTTGGTTTGACAGCAGAACTTGGGCACAAGGGTTTACCCAGAATTTTCCATATTGGGGGGTGGAAGTTTGTATTTAGGTAGTTGTAAGGGCAATTTTGGAGACAAAAGAAACATAAATTGGGTCTTTGTTGAAATTTGAGGAAATTTGATAAACTGTAAATAAACATGGCAGCTGATATTTTGCAAACTATCATTTAAAAAATTGTCAAAGTTTAGGTACAAAGAATATAAAAAATATTTTAAGTTACAATTATAGAGTACATCAATGGAAGACAAGATGCTGAAATTACTACAGTTTCATTAACACACACAACCGTTAGTGAAGTGTTTGTGTTTCAGCATTATAAATCAATGTAGTTGGGTATTGTTCTTTAAGTCTCAAGAATTAAATTGCATAAATCAAAACTCCCATGACTGACCCATCCTACACAAAACTTACAAAAGGTTTTCCTTTAATATGTTTTTTTTTTAAATTCAAGTTTTGGAAAAACAATTTATCTTAATACAGTCATGTTGAATATCACAGGACAACCTCTACAGAACAGATTAAAAATTAATCCAAGATGAACCTGCAGCTCAAATATCTAGAGTGTTCGGGAAAGAGCACTTCAGGCTCGACTGGACCGTTGGCAGCCGTAAGGGTGAATTTTTTCAAGTTTTCATCTTCATTCGAAAAACCTCTGTTCTAGAGTATTGACGTGAATTTTTGTGTAGTTTGCTTTCGATGCTATTCAGATATTATCAAAAGTTTCGCGATGATGTAAGTCTATTACATTTTTGATAATATCTAAATAACAGTGAAAGCAAACTACACGAAAATTCACGTCAATGCTCTAGAAGGAATTCTAGCGTATGTAATTTTCCATATTTTGGAATATCAAAGAGGTTTTTTGAATGGAGGACAAATTGCAAATATCGCCTTTACAGCTGCCAAAGGTCCAGTCGAGCTTTAAGTCAAAAAATGTGATTTTCTGTTGCCTTCATTTAAGGGAGAATTCACACCGAAGAAACACGCGACATGCAACACGAAATACGTGTCGTTTGGAAGCCAACACTCAGTAATCAATGCAACCTTTCGAACTGAAGAGACATGGCAAGATTCGCGTGTCGCTTACGTGCCTCTCGGACTGTGCCGTTTTCGCAATACCGTGCATCGTGTTGCTTCAGTTTGTGCGCAGCGAATGCTTCATTCCAACGAGCTATATTTAGACTCTAACAGTTGGGCTGAAAAGTTCGTAGGCTGACTCATAGATGGCGTTACTAGAATTAAATCCATGTGATTTTTACTTAGTACTAACCTTCAAAAGATACGTGTATAAATTTCACAGCTGCCGGATAATTAGTTCGTGAGATATAGCATTGTGAGTGAAGCAGCTTTTGTTATTGTGAAAAAATGGATAAAAAAGAATTTCGTGTGTTAATAAAGCATTGCTTTTTGGCGAAAAAAAATACTGTTGAAGCCAAGGCCTGGCTTGATAAACATTATTCGGACTCTGCACCAGGAAAATCAACCGTTGAGAAGTGGTTTGCTAAATTTAAACGAGGCGAAATGAGCATCGAAGACGATGCACGTAGTGGACGCTCCAAAGAGGCTGTTACCGACGAAAACATCAAAAAAGTCCACAAAATAATTTTAAATGATCGTAAAGTGAAGTTGATCGAGATAGCTGAGACTTTGAAAATATCAAAGGAATGTGTTGGACATATTGTGCATGAATATTTGAACATGTAAAAGCTGTGTGCAAAATGGGTGCCGCGCGTGCTCACAATCGATCAAAAGCAACAACGTTTTGATGATTCGGAGCAATGTTTAGCGATATTCAACCGTAATAAAATTGCTTCCCCATCCACCATATTCTCCAGATCTGGCCCCCAGTGACTTATTCCTGTTTGCAGACCTTAAAAGAATGCTCGCTGGAAAGAAATTTAGCACTGATGAAGAGGTAATCGCCGAAACGGAGGCCTATTTTGAGGCTAAAGAGAAATCGTACTATAAAAATGGCATCGAAAAATTGTATGACCGCTATAATCGTTGTATCGCCCTCGAAGGCAACTATATTGAATAATAAAATCGAATTTTGTCAAAAAAATATTTTTTACTATGTTAGCCTACGAACTTTTTAGCCCAACTGTTAGAAGAGAGCACAACCAGCATTATGTTTGAACCTCTAATTTGTTGATATAATAAAGTATCGATATGTACAATGTTTTAAGATTTAAACACATCGTTCATTTAGCTTTTTCAAGTTTTTTGATGCAGTTATGTATCGGCTGTGATTTGCCTTCAACATCATGAAAAGAGGCCATGTTTTGGGCATTTACCTGACTGCTTTTATTTGAAAAAGTCAGCTTATGAGGAACTTTAGTCCAAAATATATTAGACAACATGGTAAAGTACTCTAGTGCATTGTTTTTCAACTGCCAGGCCGCGACCCGATGCCGTGCCCTCGTATCAACTATACTGAGCACCGAAATGTTCTGCTGAAACTGGTTGACAACTATCATAATCCCAATATCATATTTGAGTTGTGAGTTTCCGTTTTTAAGTCCATTTTATGCACAAATAGACTAATCAGAACTGGATCTGCCCGGTGCCTCCCCGGTTATCGAACCCGGGATCACTTAATTACAAGGAGACGACGTTACCACTTTGTCTTCCATATTTTTATATTTGTAAACAATCCTACACACGTAATCAAACTATTATTACTCTTGATTATGCTAGAATTTATTTATCAATATTTAATTTCATAGGTATATGTTAATTCATGCATAAAATCTTAAATACTGTAAAGATTTACGAGGAAAATTCTTCGGCTAAGGGCACTGACTTAAATAAAAATACCGTGACATGGTTTCACGAAGGTTGAGAGCCATTTCTCTAGTGTTTAGGTATTTGCTTTATTCAGGCTGAAAAGACTAGCGTATACAGTTTGATTTCGGTGCATATTATTTCTCAGTTTTCTCGTGCACAACATGCCTCTCCCAAGTTTCAATAACTTGCACAAATTTTACAATGCAATTTACATGTCACAATGTCTCTTGTTATGTTATTTTCGGGTGACTAATAAACTGATTAATGCAATTATTCGGTACCATCATGCAAACTGAGCAAAGAAACCAGTGTCGCTTGCCACGTGCATCTTGTCTCTTCAGTGTGAAACACTCGTGTCGCGTGTTTCTTCGGTGTGAATTCTCCCTACAAGACACTGAATTAATTAAAGAAAATATTAAAAGTATAATTTTATATTGGGCATGTGTAAAGATTCTAAACAGTTATGACTCAACATGTGTATCACGTCTGCAATGTTTGCTTCTGAAAGAATAAACATACATTACTGCCTGCTGTAAAATTGCTTTGTTTGACTTAAGTGCTTTTCCCCAGAAAATCCTATGTAGGTCCCCATGTATTTGTATAAATGTAAATCAAGATCATGGAAAAATTTATGTTTTTCAAATTTTCAAAAAAAAAATTTCCAGAAAACGTAAGTCTATAACTCCATGAAAGGTCATGAATACTTCATTATACATGGTTACTTCTGTAACATCATTTCCACCATTTGTAATTTCATTTCGTTTCAGCGATGAAAGCATCACTTGGACATCATAGCCTATTGCACACTTGACATTCATTGCTTCAAAATGACAGCAAGAGTCAGGAAGTGTTAGTCTTGTTTCCTGCACCAGAGCAAGCATTGCCCATAACTTCTGTCGTGTGACTAGAGCTCCAGGTCACGTAAAAGCAATCAAAAGCATAGGAGTTTATTGCCCCACAGAGGCAATGACCACTCTTCTGAAACAATATTTACATCATACATGTCTTTTCCATTGAAACTGAAGGAATTCACGATGGACTGAAGACAAAAAACTTAACATATTGTATTAAAGGCCATTCCTCTCAAACTTTTAAAAAAAAGTTAATCATGACAATGAAGATGGATGATGATCAAACAAAACAAAACATAATGACTTTTTGCACGCATAAGTCTTAAAATCGCACAACACTCATGTCATATGCCATAAAAAAGACTACAATTACCCACAATTCCTCTAATCCATCGATGAAATAACAAATGTGTTCATAGACAAGACTTTTGTAGATGTACAATTGGCATACAACATCTATCAAAGTTACAGATTCGTTTCCTTGGTTGGTGTCTTTTTATAGCACACATTTTCACCAAATAAGCATCTTGGTGCTCTCTTGTAAAAAACTTACTGAACATAAGAAGCTTTGTAGCATGTTGAACTTCACCAATGGATACACAGCACAGATAGCTTTGGTATATACAGTCATTTCCAGTTGTGTGGCTTTCTAAACAAGGCTTCTATGTTACTTCCATCTTGTTTATGCCTATGTCTTTTTATTATTATTATTTTAGAGAGAGAGAGAGAAAATTCGTCCACACTTTGACCTGCCAGTGTGGAATGATAATCTGCTCTACAACTGCTTACTGCCATTACGTGACTGCTTCATCATCCCTCCTGCAAATGGTGTGAACTCAGGTTATTCTTCAATCAACCATGTTTTCTTTAAATAGCTCTGGCGTGAACTGTAGTTATTTTGTCATTAAAGAAGTCAGTTCATCATCACATTCTATGGTGGGTTCCATTTGAAAATGCTGAGAAATGGACTATTAATACTTCAGGTATTTCTTTTGTATGTACATGTTTAGAGTTTCTCATCAACAGTGATTTGCTGGTAATTTTATCACAAGGGGTCAAAGAGTGGCATACCCGGGGGTCATAACCCTTCCTATTGTCCAGTATTCCCAAGAAAAAAGATGACAAAACAAGGTCTGGCTACTAACAAGAGTAGCACCTCCATTTCAAAATTCCTGGGCATGCCACTAGGGTCAAAATATTACAATCTGGCTATTTAGAATGAGGTAAGAGCTACGAACATTTGGCAATGTAGAGAACATCTCAACCAAACACAGAAGTGACCAACATTATCTGATCATTAATGTAAATTAATCTTTTTATACTATAATACAGCATGCACTAAATTAATACTGAAACCAATTTCATCACTGCCATTTCCGTGGAAGTTTTGTGTTCCATAACATTGCATGTTCCTTACTTCTACTTACCTAATGCTAAAGCAATACTACTAAAAGGTTATGAATAAATCCACGTAAAAGAAGAAACCAAGTGTGGTTTACCTACAAATATAACTGTCAATCGACTTTTAAATGTATTTTCTTTATATTATACCAGGTGTGCCGGTTAATAGTTCATAATTCATCAGAAAGAAAACAAGTGTATCTGGGGAGAAAGATAACAAATGCTTTATTCAAAGTATGCGCCATTGCTAGCTATACATTGTGCCCATCTGTCTGTCAAATTGTGGATGCCCTTCCAGAAAAATCGTTCACATTTTGAGGTGATCCAGTCAGCAAGCCATTGTTCGACATCTTCATGTTGAAGTGTTGCTGGGAAAGTGAGTGAGACATCGATGAAAACAAGTGGTAGTCTGAAGGTGCTAAGTCTGGTGAGTATGGTGGGTGGGGCAAGAATTTCCAGCCAAGTGCAGAAATGGTGTCTCTGATGCGTGATGAGGCGTTGTCGTGCTTCAAAATCACTTTTCCGTGTCTTGTCACCCAATCTGAGCGCTTTTCGATCAATGAATGGTTCAAATTGACGAGTTGTTGACGGTAGCGAACTGCATTCATTGTTTCACCTGGTTTCAGAAGCTCATGGTACACCACACCCTTCTGATCCCACCAAATGCACAGCATTGTCTTCCTTCCGAAGCGATTCGGTTTTGCGGTCGATGTTGAAGGTTGTCCTGGGTCAACCCATGACTTTTTGAATTTTGGGTTCTCGAAGTAGATCCATTTTTCGTCCCCAGTCACTATCCGATGCAAGAAAGACTTTCTTTCATGCCGAGAAAGCAACACCTCACACACAGTTTTTCGCTTTTCCATTTGTCTGTTGTTCAGGTGGTGTGGGACCCATTTTCCTGCCTTCTGGATCTTTCCCATGGCATGAAGACGAACAGATATGGTTTGGCAACCAACATTTAACTTCTCTGCTAGTTGTTGTTGCGTTTGCGTATCGTCTTCATCCAACAGTGCTTGCAATTCGGCATCTTGGAATTTTTTCAGCTGGCCTGGCGATCTTCGTCTTTCAAGTCAAAATCACCACTTTTGAATTGTCGAAACCAATGCACACACGCATCTTGCGTTAGGACATTGTCACCACACGTTTCCACAAGGATACGATGGCTTTCACTCGCGGTTTTTCTTTTGATTGAAGAAGAAAAGCAGGACGTGCCGCACATGCTCCTTATTTGGTTTGAAGGTCAACATGTTTCCCACACAAACCAAATATGACAATCACTCGCACTCGGTTGCACATCTACGGCGTTTTGACAGGTACTGTCCTGGCAACACACAGACTGTTGGGACCCTTGCTTCCAGCGCCATCCAGCGAAGAAATTAAGAATTATTAACCGGCACACCTGGTATACAATATCATAACCTTTCTGTATATATATGCATAAAGTTACATGCAGCTATTATGTTTATGCTTAAGTATTTTCAAAACCAATAGTAGTGAAAACAAAAATTGTTTCCTACACTTGTTTATGAACATAGTAAGGTGTTACAAATAAATAAATAACTTGAATATCTGCTATAGCTTTGATTCTTTGTACTTTCTAATGAATGTTGCATCTGGAAGGTCAAGTTGTCAAATGAACAGTTATCTTTTACACATACAAAAATATATGATATTTCATTGTAAAAGGTAAGTGATATTGATATTGCCTTCATCATTTGATGCATTTATATGTAGTAATCACATAACATGTTTACATGTAGTCACAGGCAGCAGTATATTTACCTGCTAACTATTCTATAATCTTAGATTTGCAACTAAGGGTTGCCCAACCAAAACAAATCAACCTAAGGATGGATGAATCACTAGTGATTGCTAAAATGGCATATTAATTTCTTTGCACTTGACTTCATTTAATTCACACTGCTTATTCGGTTCTCGGAAAATTTACAAGAAATTTGTTCGTTGAATACCCAAATACGTCAATTAAATTTAATATCGAGTTGTGATATACATACGAAGAATTTGCGTTCTACTACCCTCTTCGAACCAGATTTGAACGCTTACATTTATAGTTCTATCTACGGAAATTAATTTATACAAACAAATATTTACCTTTCGTTATTCGGAGCTGGGCTGCAGAAAATTTCTTTTGGTTTCCTGATCTCGGTGCTGATTCACCATCTTTTTTCTGTTGTTTTAAAGAAAAAAGTTTTATCATTGTCAAAATATTGAAATTAAGAAAACACGATTACTTTTCAAACATATGAATATTTCTGTTTCTACGAAATTTGCATGAAATCCTAAACCTTACAAAAGTTTGTATCCAAAATACTCAACACTTCAAGTGTTCAAGAACACAAAACTCCACGACACAAATCGCAGAAAGCAACGGAGCTAACGAGTAGTACGAATTGTAATTGATCGCAATTTCTAACAGATGGCAGCAGCAACCAGTGGTCAAACGCCTGATGAAAGACATTGTTTATATCGTAAAGAAAGCAAAACAAAACATTTTCCACGCAATATTTTGACCGACTTTATCATCAACGGTACCCTCAGACTATGAGTACTTCCTTTTCCAGTACCAAATACTCAAATTCAAGATCTCCTTCACTTTCAAAGTAATGTTACAATCTGAAACCTCTTTCTATATATAAAAATAATAACATCTATGATAATATCAACGTAAAGCAGAAGAGATATTCATATGAATTAAGTTATTTTAGCATTACCAGAGAATGGAGTATTAATTTCTATTGCATACATGCTACAGATTTTGACTCTGATCATGAAGGTGGTGGCGCCACTACGCAAGGGGTGGACGGCGGCCTGAGGCCTAGCTCTTCAAGGTGCCCACGTCCCATGGGGTTAATATATAAAAAAATTGTAATAAATAGAAGTGAGATAAATAGATGGAGAAGGATAATTTTTATGGGGAATCAAATTACAACATTATGTTCTTATCTGGCTTGAAATTCTAGTTAAACGTTATCATTTCAATGAAACGTCAAATCAGGGGCGTAACATACAGGCGGCGGGCCCTATGGCTAAATGGTCCCCAAAAAAGTATTATTATGTCACAGTGTGAATTTTCGTAATTTTGAAGGGTAGAATTAAACTTGGGCCTAATTTTGAGGGGACAGAATCAGATTTGGGGCCTAATTTTGAGGGGGTAGAATCAAACTGGGCCTAATTTTGAGAAGGCAGAATCAAACTGGGCCTAATTTTGAGGGGGCAGAATCAAACTGGGCTCAATTTTGAGGGAACAGAATCAGACTTGTTGCGTAGTTTAGAGGGGGCAGAATCAGACTTGGGGCCTAATTTTCTGGGGGTAGAATCAAACCTGGGGCTTAAATTTGGAGAAGAGATTCGAAAAGTTTTCAATCCAATAAAAACAGCGTCCAGGATTATTTGCTAAATAACTGTGATGTTTGCGAAATCACAAATATTACTCTTTATTACTTTGCTCCTCAGGTACCATAACGTGTAAATTTTAATAAACCTGAACATTTGGGGGGCAAGCGCCCCCTTGCTCCCGTCAAGTTACGCCTATGTATACACATGTGTTATGTGTGAGAGTGTGGGGGTGCGTGAACACGCCAGTGTACGTGTCATAGACGCCGACTCCATGGGGCTTGGGGGGGCTCAAGCCCCCCCCAATGTTAACGGTGTGGGGGCAGAGCCCCCCAAATAATTTTGCTTAAGAGGATCTAATGTATTATTTTGCTTCTCTTGTAAAGTTTACTATGAATTGTGCCTCATGAACTTAACTCTAAATACACATTTGAAATGTTCTAGATCATCAACTTTGGGGGGGCTGAGACCGCTAAACCATCAACTTTGGAGCGGCTATGACCAGAGACAGCAAAACACATGACTTATTACTATATACTAAGTATATAATTATGAGTATTGTTAACATTTTTACTAAAAAAAGTTTCAAAGGAAGATGTGCATGAACTAGGACAGTGGATGGGACGTTCGGGCTACAAATGGCTCTCACATGACATTCAGAACGAGATCATTGATATATGCATTAGGGAGATCTGTTTTGCGCTCCGTGGTAGCAGATATTAAAAGTCGGGAATATTTTGCTATTATGGTTGACGAAATTTGTGACATATCCATCCGTGAACAATTAACATTTTGCATTCGAACTGTAAATGAAAATGTTAATATTTTTGAGGAATTCATGGGCTTTTACGACATTCCGAACACAGACCAAAACTTTAAAAAGGGAGGGAGTGAGTCATTCATTCATTTATTTCAATGAGCAGAGCCCCCCAATAATTTTGACAAGTCGGCGCCCCTGGTACGTGTTAACATCTATACATTAATATGGTGTATTTTGTGTAGATATTAATTTGTTGACTTTATTTTGTGACTTGTTTTTTCATTTCTGTATACCAGGTATATATCCTAGACATGGGCTACCGAAGGGAGTAATGGACTCCAGAACCTTTCACTCCTTTGGACTCAATTTTATTTAAGAAAATTGGTAAATACAAATGTTTTGCTCCATTTTCCTACACATATTGAGGGTATAAGAGGAGACCTTCTCTAAGGCAATATACCATGAACTGCATTGGAAAGTAACGAGTTTCAGTCCCTGTAGGGGCGCCAAATCGGGGAAGTTAAAATCTGTTGTTTTTTAACTTAAATTCTAACAAAAACAATGAAAAATATTAATGCATATTTTGCATTAAATAACAGGACATTCGTGTGTGCTGTTCTAAAAGAGAATATTTCTCATGGCTTCACATTATACCTAGGTATCAAGGACGTTTTTGTGGAGGTCCAGGGGATCCGGACCCCTTCTCCCCGAAAGACTTACCAAGTAGTGAAAGTAATTTATCAAAATATAATTGTTTAGCATTTGTTATACTCAATTTCTATCAATGCCAATACCATGCTTGAACAGCGTAACAATTAAAAGTTAGGGTGCGGCAGAAGTATCTCCCGGATTTAATTTGTGAATAACAAAGCAACGATAGATGTTATGCAAAACTTTATTGAACAGTTGGAAAGAATAAAGTTTACTATTTTATTACACATTTGCAAAGAACAAAATGATCCAATTATTTTTGTCAAAATTGCCACAAGTCACCATTTTGTGTGACATAGTTGACTTTGTTTTAAAATGATATCGTCCAAATGCCGATCTGCACAGTGTACGCATTTCTGAAGTCTCGCCCTGAAGTTCTGCATTACCCTCCTAGTCATGTCCAGTCGGTATTGCCGCTCTTTCCTGTCTGGTACTATCTTTCAGATCATTGTCTGTCCTCGGCCTTCCTTGGTAAAGTTTAGCCTTCAGGTACTCCCACAGAAAGAAGTCGCAGGGTGCGAGGTCGGGGGAACGAGTTGGCCATGGAAGGTGACTTCGAAGTGAGATCAGACGCCCTGGAAACATTTCACGTATCACGTTCATCGATACGCGTGCTGTGGCACCATCCTGTTGGAACCACACAGCCAATTTGCCACGTTCGTTCGATTGCGGCTGCAGGAAGTTGCGTAACATCCATACATAACGGTCAGACGTTACATTAACTGCGTGCCGTCTTCCTCAAAAAAGTAGGAGCGTTCATGTAGTTGTCTCGGTACATATGGGAAACAAAATGGTAATCCTTGTTCTTTCAAGCTGTGAAATAAAATTTTGCATTACATCTATCGTTACTTTGTTATTCACGAATGAAATCCGGGAGTTATTTCTGCTGCACCTTGTATACTCGATGGTTTTCTCCGCTGAACTTATTGGAAGGCAAGGGATTTGGCTCATACGGCTTTGAAGGATTCCAAAGATTTATGCACACTACTAATGAAAATATCCATAAAATATTAATCACGAACTTTACTTTTCGTTAATTGGATCTAACTCTTTTTTTTGTTATTCAATAAGTATTCAATTCTTTTTCTATCTGACATTAAATTCCTTGCCAAGCCAGTTGTTTTTGTGCAAATCTTGGCGATTTTAACTACACGTAAGCTAGATAATGAATACTTGCTGTTATATTTCTATTCTTTTACTATCTTTTACCTATTCATGTAATAATAACAATACAATATTAATTAAAGTACATATTTAATTAATTAATATGTTAATTTAATTAAATATAATTATCCTAATTATTATTATTGCGACACTTGATTTGGACACACACACACACACACACACACACACACACACACACACACACATATATATATATATATATATATATATATATGGGAGGCTGAATTATGTACCCCCCAAAAGAAAAACGTTCCTGCGCCACTGATAGGGGTTCCTTCGGAAGACGATTTTTCGAAAACTATTGGACGCATTTGAATCAATTTTGTGATAAATTGATTATAAAGGATGAATCTTAACAGTAAAAGTTGTAACTTTTCTTCTGCTACTATATTTTAGAAGTGGTAAATGTCCATTTTTTATGTCTTCATACATTTAACTTTGTATTTAGTGTTTCATAAATGAAACGTACGTGCTTTTCCGTGAGTTTACCTTCCTGATTGTGAGATATCTACAAACAGATCGACTGAGAGCTGTGCCACAATTGGATCCAGAAGAGTTAGTATAGTACATTTAGACCTAAATTTGGCTTGAAACGGAAATAATTACTAGAAAGCTAATTCCTTCTGAAATGCGTTCTTTAGGCCCCCCTGTACTTCCCCAGAAAAATCCCAAAAAATCCTGCATGGGGAACACCCTTAAATTTTGAATAAATGGCCGCCATCTTGGATTTTTTTTAAAAATGCGATAACTCAGTAATGGACAATCATAAGGAGGTGCTGTTTTGCACTAAAATGCATGGTTTGTGTAGTATAATCGATTAAAACATCTTTTCTAAAAAAAAGTCCAGTTTACGGTAAAAATTTAATGAAATCAATAAGAATTTTGACAAAAAAACTGAATGTTCAGAAGAAAACGGCATTACCATTATTAATAGTTTTTTCTTCTCAGGTCTTAGTGCGGTTGTTGGAAAGCTGAATAGAAGATGGAGGAGAAATGCATTTTCTACGGTGAAGGCGGGATGGTGGAAATTGGCGGGATGGTGGACGGTGGACAAGAGTGTTAGAGACGTTGAGGAATCTCAGTATAAAGAGAAAAGATGGGATTGGGGGGAAAATTGAGGGCGTTAGTCATGTGCGAATGCATGTACAGTGCAGAAAACGTTATACCAGACATGGAAATTACGTTCAAGTGTGTCTACCTGATGGAACAAATGCAACAAAACCCCTCCTCAGAAGTGACCTTAAAACGTGCTGTCTTTATTGCGGGGAGGCGGTTGATAAGGAAGCTTGCAACAAGCACACACATCGCCACCCAAAAATATGCAAAGTGGAAACTTTACAAAAAATGTCAAGTATTCGGAGTATGTGCGCAAATAGGTGCAACAAGTGGGGGAAAATAGTTCTAAATCGCATTAAGAGCGAATGTGACCTGATCATAAAAATCAATAATATCATAAAAACTGTGATGTACGATTTTCAATCGTTGGTTCAAGTATGCCAGGCGAGCCATCTGAAAATGTGGTCGGAAGACCTGTTGACGAGTCCAAGTTAGAGGCTTTCAATAAATTATGCAACTTCCTGGATTCCAACGATGACTGCCTGTACCTGCTGTCTGACCTTATGGAGATGCTCTTAAAGTTCAATACCGACAGTGACAAGTTATACAGTGAAAAGCGTCTGCGGGAGCTTTTATCAGCATCCTACGGCAATACTGTTCTTATGTCATCCAGCAAGAAATGTTTCGGGACTGTTGTTTCTTTTAGGCCCGTTGCATCGACGATTTTAACGGACAAGTGGTACAGCGACAGAAAAAAAAACCCTGTGGAAGAAAAGAAGAAGATTATAGACGCGGTTATTACCATCCTCCAAGAAGAGATAAGATCTAAAGTTTATGATTGCTCGACATATCCAACCTACGAAGAAATATGGAAAGGTGGAGAAAATCAAGTAGGTAAGATGCTCACTCATCTGCTTTCTGGTCTAATGAAACCAGTAAAAGGTCCACCTTGCAACCAGAAGGTGTTGAGTGTTGAGCACTCTATCATTTCTTCGGTGCATCCACGTTCATTTGTGTCAGCTGTGCAGGTTGAAATTGGAGTGTTTCTTCATAGGCTTTTCCGATCAAAACATCTAATCAACCTTCTGCATAATTTAGGCTGCTCTGTTTCCTACAGTGAACTCTGTAAGTATGAAACTTCCGTGACAATGAACACTTCAAGTGAAGTTCAGAAACATGGATTTGTGCAGTTTGTCTTCGATAATGCTGATCGTAACACTCGCACTGTGGATGGACATGGTACCTTTCATGTGATGGGAGGAGTGCAGTGTGTGACGCCTTCTTCAGCTGTTCAGATGAGTTCTCGTGTTCCACGACCGGAGATTATACTAACGGCAACTGTTGTTGGAAAGTTTGGCTTCATCCCAATCATCACTACGACCGGCCCAAGAACCATGGATTGAATCGCCTGGTAATGGAAGACGTCCTCTCCCTGGAATTGCGGCATATGGAACCTGATACCAATGGATTTGGATGGCGGGTTCCAAGTCAGCTGAAGAACCTCATACGGGATGGAGTGGTTTCATGGAGATTGCCACAGGAAAAAGATCTTACGAAAAGTCAGCAGTGATACCCTTGCCCTTCGTCAATCTTCAACCTTCCAACCCCACCTCAATTAACACCTGTCTTTGTTTCGCGGTAGAAGAATGTAGGAAGCGGCAACAAAGGTGTATTGCGACATTTGATCAGCCACTTTTCATTAAAGCCATGGATATAGTCTATCAGGCAGACGAAACTGATGAACTGTCCAAGGTAATCGTGAGATTAGGTGGATTTCATCTGCTTATGAGTTACATGGGTGCGGTGGGCAAAATCATGGGTGGCAGTAGTATAGAAGAAATGTGTGAGGTATTTTCCAAGAACGCTGTTGTCCACATGGTTAATGGGCATGCTTAAGCAAGAGCATTACAAGCTCATTCGCTGGCTCAGGCAGCTATCGCTCATTTGATTTTGGAGTGTTGTGAGGAAGACGGACTTTTGATCAGCTCTGACGTCCAAACTCTCAGGGGAATTCACGGTGAGGTGTTAAACTTATCCTCCTCCGCAGAATCTTTCCTATCCAAATTAAAACCTTTACTGAGTGTTGTATCCAGTGCGATGAAGACACTTGGAGAAAGAAGTCGTACTGCTAAATTATGGCTGTAGTATTTCAAGCAAGTTTCTATAATGCATGACTTAGTGAGAGCGGAAAGAACAGGCAACTGGAACCTTCATCTCTTCTCCGTTCAACGCATGTTAGTTCTCCTCCATGCAGCTGGCCATATTCAATACGCTAAATCAGCTCACCTCTACCTCCAGAATATGTTTAAACTTAAGACTGCTTTGTCGGATCAAGAGTTTGAACGTTTTATCAGTCAGGGTTATTTTACAGTTCGGCGATCGGATAAGTTTTGGTGCGGCGTTTGGACGGACATGACCATAGAGCAGGTCTTATGCGATCTATGAAGGTTAGCGGTGGCTTGACACAAGGCCGAAATATGTCTGATAGCGTTGTAGCGCATTGGATTTGCACCATGCCAGGAAGTCTCCAGGTGATGGAAGCAGTGGAAGCTTTCGCAGGAGTGACAGGTGAATCCTCCGACCAGCACATTTCTTTATCAAGATCGTGGCAGACTCGAGATACCAGTGATTTGAGGACATTTTTAGTTGGCTGAATCAACATCCGCCTTTCAACAAATCCGAAGAGCTCATTTCCCTGTCTTCAGGAATTGTTGCCGATGATGGAGTTAATTGTGACTCAGCCGATGAGCTAGGCGAAAATGCTGTCAAAGGATCGTGGGAAATATATTTGCACTATACACCTTTTTTTTCAGTAACAAGTTCCTTCTTCCAAAACTGAAACGTTTGGCACCAACAGCACCTCCCTATGATTGTCCATTACTGAGTTATCGCACTTTTTGAAAAATCCAAGATGGCGGCCGTTTATTCAAAATTTAAGGGTGTTCTCCATGCAGGATTTTTTGGGATTTTTCTGGGGAAGTACAGGGGAACCTAAAGAACGTATTTCAGAAGGAATCGGCTTTCTAATAATTATTTCCGTCTCCAACCTTATTTTACCCATACTAAGTGTAGACATACGATAATATTGAAGTTTTTTTTTATTTTTCAAATTCAACTTCTTATGTAATTTTTCACAAACATAGCCAGCTGGTTAAAAGATTTTTTTGGTGGAGGCCCTTCACAGCTTCCTTTCGGTGGGAGCCCCGGGGCAATTGCCCCAGTTGCCCATATGTTAATTCGGCCCTGCTAAACACAAAATTAAAGATCAAAAATTTTTGTCACGTCTAGATTTCTAGAAACGGTGTCCGCGCAATCGTGTAGGTTATTTACTTACAATAATATTCAATATTCTCATTACTTAATAGATTAAAATTTTTGGATTACTATTAAAAATAACACATAATTTATTACTTCATAAAATATTTATTAATTCTGAATATATACACACATGGGCGTAACTTGGTCTTAATTTTGATTGGATTTGCTTTATTTTTCATCGCTTTTTTGTGCCACTTTTGGCTAATTTGGGAAAATGGGGATGAGAGATGATATGATGAAATTGATGAATGTACACTCACAAATATCCATGCCCAGGCCAGGATTCGAACCCGGGACTCCTGGCGTGGTTTTTACTTTGAGGGGTCAGAATCAAACAGACTAATTTTGAGGGGGCAGAATTAAACTTGGGCCTAATTTTGAGGGGGCAGAATTAAACTTGGGCCTAATTTTGAGGGGTGTAGAATCAAACGGCCTAATATTGAGGGGGCAGAATCAAATCAAACTACGCATACAATCTGCGCCGCCGAACGAGCACCCCCTGAGTTGAAAGTAGTACTGCGTTCACTCTAGCATGCATCATCTGTATCGTGTAACACACAATGTTTACTTCTTTTTATACCTTTGACACCTCAGGGGGTTGACCCATACTTAGAATTCAACGATGAAATAAAAATAGGGGTGAAACTAGTCTTTCAAAAGGGTATCAGTGAATCAACAACAAATCGTCCAACTGTACATCAGTGGCGAAACGTGACATTTTTACGTAGTCATCGCAAGATTTGCCAAACGTCAGGGTCGATCTTTCAACGGAGAGGGGGGCGCACAATATTTCTCTGCGATAAACGACAATCACTGCCAAGGTTTGTGGAGGCCCCTGGGCAAAATGTTATGTGGGGCCCCCTCAGTTTTTTATTATATTTTTTACTAGGAGCTGTATTGGTTCAATATGTTAACCACCAATTTTCAGCAGTTGAAATGGTAGACCTGATTTTAGAATCAGTAGTCATTCACAATCGAACATATCGCAGATAGGTTTGCACGGAGAACAGCTCAGTAAAATAAAGTTAGAGGACGAAAATTGTAGCTCTATAGCAGCACTAAAATTCTGCGTCTAAATGTCTACAGTATATTACCTATGAAGAGTGAACATCGTAACTACAATATATAGTAAATACTAAGGGGGTTCAGACGGAAATAGAGAACTCAGCAGTAGACTGTACTTACGTACATAATTTATTATAAATGATATTATTTACAATTAAGAGTAAATATGTCACTACATATGCACGGTCTATCTACTGGACAATTACCGACAGGTTAATTGTGGAAATTGTAGTAACTACACTTTCTTCAAGAAAATTCCAAAAGGCTTAACATTTTTGTAGACACACTTATCTTGCCTTTTTCGCCGAAAATGCATCTACTATATCATCGAAGTCCAATTCATGAAGAGGTTCATGTTCAATGCTCAATAAACAAAGATCCTGTCCCATTGCAGCACGAAGCCTATTTTTCACTAATTTCACTTTTTAAGAAAGATCTTTCTCCGCTGCAGTTTGTTGCCATTAAGACCAAATACATTCTAAAGAGAATTTCGACATTGGGAAATGTACAGCGGAACTCATCCTTACATACAATATTATACATACAGGTAGACTGTTCCATTGGGATGTCTTCCTGATGTTTGACATTGATACTGCTTACTCGGTGTGGAAACTGTATCAGTTCATTCTCTAGCGAGGGTTCCATATCCTCCTCGTAGATGCTCACAAGCTAGCGAGTCGCAGGCACACTTATTCAATCAATGCATGTCCTGCAGATGTTCATTTCTTCGATGTTGTACAACGGCTTTATGTGTTCCTCACAGCATCATCTCACCGTTATCAAACATTGGTGGATAAGTTAAGACAAGCAGAAGGGAAATAGCCTACTATGTTCCCAAGAGTTTAAGTGAGACACGGTGGGCATGTAGAACAGATGCCACAAAAGCGATAGTCCAAGGTTACGAAAAATGTAAGGAAAAACTTGTCGAAATAGGCAATGACAAAGAAGAGAAGTGTATTGTAAGAAGTGAAGCAAATGGCCTCTCACGGAGGATGGAGTTGCCACTGAAAGTTCGTTTAGAATACAATAATGGGGGAACCCCCGAATGTATCCTAACCTCCACCCGCATACATTCGAGGGTATGCTCATGTCCCAGTGCCTCTGATATAAACTGGGACGGCAGTTGCTCGTATTACGGTTCACCCATTATTGTTGCACACACTACCTTTATTTACATTATCCTTTACTACAGTACACATATATATATAAAACAAATATAAGAAGAGAAAGAAAAAAAACAGAAAAGAAAATATATAAGACACATACATATACATGGTTCCCAATACAGTGATTTGATTATTATATGTAAATTACAAGTCACAAATTACACATTACAGTATTGTTAGTGGTCTTCACAGATATCAGCACATAGTTATATTTTAGTATAATTGGGTCATTTTTATTTAGTTATGTTTATTTTATTTCTTTTCACATTCTTTTTCTTGTTTTATGTATGCACTGTGATCCGGATTCCGGACTCCCGGAATCTATAGTATGCTTGATCCATGCCGCAAGACGAACCGCCAAGGACAGATCGCAATAGGTTGAGGACCTTTAGTTATTTGAATTTATTGTTTGGGAGATTGCTCACCCCAGAGGCTAGGTGTTCTTATCCCTGTCGGTTCGTCCTACTCCTCCTATTTCAGTCCATGACTTATGTAGCTTGAGTTGCGTTTGAAATATTTTAAAGTTAATATTAATTGTACAAAAGAGTAAATAAGGTCTGACAACAATAAAATAAAATAAAAAATAAAATAAAACAATATAGAAAAGCTAAGTTGTCGATCAAAATGGGTACACTCTGATCTTCATTATATGACATACAGTGAATTAAGTTTTTTTGAGTGTTAGAATTTGAATAAAAATAATTTAAATGAATAATAATATAGTGCTTGTTAGTAGTACAAGTGGCCCGGTACTGAATCATCATTTGGGGCTCGTGGGGCTCGATCGCCTTAATGGATTTCTCTCGTAAGGCGCAGTGTTGCCAACTCCTTACCCGAAAAAATCACCAAGGTTGTGGCGCTCGTCGTAGCCTTTTATGATGTATATTTTGAGGGCAGAGTTGGCAACACTGTGGGGGCACTGTAGCCTTTTATGAGGGGGGGGGGTTTATTGCCCTCTGTTTACATCTGGCAACACTACCGTAGATTTTTTGACAGTGTTGTTAACCTACTGGGATTTTCACTGTAAATTTTCATCAAAGGACCTGAGGGGCCTATGTATTTTTTATGTCTGGCAACACTGTTGGGGGCCTAGTGTTGGCGACACTGTGGGTTTTTACTGTAGCCTTTTATGAGGGGGGTCTATTGTCCTCTTTTTATATTTGGCAATTTTATTGGATGTTTTGTTTGAGGCTTGGGTTTTGCCAACCCAACCGAAGAAAATTCCACTATATGATCTTTCACTGGCTAAGCTAACCTACAAATAGGAATTGGCAACACTGACGAGTCTTGAATTATTATTTGAGGCTCGTCGGTGTTGCCTACCCACTCTACAAAAATTCTACTATATGATATTTTGAAACTTTTGAATGCAACTTATCGTAATTTTCCAACTGTGGGACCAAATGTTTATATATCGTGACTTTTGTAAACCTCTTTCGGGAACAATGTGTCGCACACACACACGCGCGCGCGCGTGCCTGTATTGTGACGCAAGCAAACAAAAAAAAACTTTGCGTGTCATTACAAAAAAAAAAAACTTTGACCGTATTCTTAAATAACTAACAAAGACAATGAATCTTTTTGGCTTCCGCAAACAGATCAACATGGAGACTGCACCGCCAAATTCCAATAACCTCTTACCTTCCGTATTATCTAAACTCAATGGTTTACTGATTGTTCATCTCAACAGCATTTGGACGAAACTGAATGACGATGTGGGCAAGATGTTTTATGTTTTTAATAACAATTTACATTTTTACGAAATTCCGATCGACGGGAAACTTCAAATCACCGTGAATCCGGAAAACGCAGGCGAAATCAAAATTTCTACCGGCAAGAATATTTTTCGAATCAAGCACGACAAGATGCTTTCTAACATTACGTACGATGTTTCTGCAGGAGATTATCTTTACATGGAACTTCTCGGAGATTACGACAAACTCATTCCTCTCTTTGTAGAATTACGAATCGTCTATCCTATTATAAATAACCGTTAACCAAAAATGCCTAACGACATTTTCGGCAACACCAAGCGTGTAGACCACGCAGAAGAGATTCTCATGTTGGACATTCGAGTTAAGAAGTTGAGGACCGATTTGATCGCTTTGCAGGAGACCTTAAACAAAAGTTTAGAGTCGGAAATCGCTACGCTCCAAACGCAATGTCTCGACCCCATTCTGAAAATCGATTCCGAACTGAAAACGCTCATAAAAAATTATGTCGACGTACCTTCTTACGACAGCGTTCAAAATATACAGTTGAGCGTGGATTCGCTTCAAAATGATTTGGCCAAATTACAGCAATTTCAATCGAAAAATGAAGATTTGGAAAAACTGAAACTCGAAATCGAAGAACGAACTTCCGCAATAGAAAAGAATTTCTCCGAACTTCAAACCGTGGTGAACGATATAGACGCAGAACGCTTGCACGTCGTCGTTTCCAAATTACAAGAAGAATTCACCGGCACGTTGGAAGAAATTAAATCCAAGTTGCAGACTTTGGAAGATACCATGACGAACCTACCATCGTCGGACGAACTGCAGGTCATCGGTAAAAGCGTCGCGAACATAAAAATTCAATTGGGGGCCTATCAAGATTTCGAACACATTCAAACCACCATCGCTACGCTTCAGGCGTCCTTGGAATTGATCAACGAAGAAATTAAAAATATTCACGCCGAAGCGAGAGCGTTGACGAGCATTCAAGACACGTTGAGCACGGTTCAGCATAAAATCGAATATTTAGAAAATTTGAACGTCGAATCCAATCTTGCTCATTTTCATCACGTACTGGACAACATACAGGGTGACTTGGAATCGTTACGGACGAGCGTACCTTCGAGCGAAGATTTGGAAAAATTGAAAACGGCGGTGACGGCACTATCCGATTCGAGCGACATCAAAAGTTCATTGAGCGATCTCGAGAGTAGGGTGGCCAATCTCCCCACCTCCAAAGAATTGCACGCTTTGAAAAGAAACATATCTCGAATGCTGAAACGACTAGAAACGGAAACGGCGAACGTGGAACAGATTCGAGACGAAATTAGTTCGCTGGTGTCGACGCTGCCCACTTCGCAGAGCGTCGCCGACCTTCACACGCAGTTTACAGAGATGCGAAGCATCGTGAACGATCTTACCGAGAAGAGCTCGAAATTGAATCAAGTCGAGAACCTTCAGAACATCGTCGTCAACATCAGAGATCAAGTCGGAGTGCTGGAATCCACGCAGGAATCGACGCTGGCTTCTTTCGGTGCCAAGTTGCAAGAACTCAACGAAAACTACAAGCAGTTGAACGTGGAAGTGAAAATCAAACCGTCGTTTTCTGCCGTAACGGATACCATAATCGAGCATTTGCTGCCCATCGAAAATAAACTCGGACAAGTTCACAGTAATCTGCTCGGCGTCGACACTAAATTCGCCAAATTGTTCACCCTGCAAGCCATCGAAATCAACAGCGTACCCAATCAACAGAGAATCTCCACGTTCGTCGAAGGTAACAAACTGTACATGTTGCATCCTTATCATCCGTACTACAAGTTTCTCCTCGATGGCACGATTCAGATAAACGAATTTTCGTACTGGTCTCACGGTAGAAAAGCTAGCGTTCCCACCATATATGAAATACACGAAGACGAAGATCTCACCGTTTTCGACGTGAGTGCCGGCGATAAGCTGATCATTCAAAACACGAGCGAAGTGCCACCCTCTTTGAATCCCATCACGCTTGTGCTTCTCTTGAAACGTAATCTCTAAGAAAAAATGTCTAGGCAAGCCATCGTCGAAGAATTGCATAAACCTGCACGCCGTAACTACGAACGTTTGGCTGTGGTAACCAAGGGCATCGACGACCTCTGGCAAAGCGACCTCGTGGAGATGAGTAGCGGCAATTTGAAAAACGTACATAAATTGAACAAGGGCAACAAGTACCTCCTCACCGTCATAGACACATTTTCGAAATTCGCATGGGCTCTACCTTTGAAGGCGAAAACGGGAACATGCGTCACGGAAGCATTCAAATTAATTTTTCGCGAAAGCGGCGGCAGACAACCACGGTTTCTGCAAACGGACAACGGTAAAGAATTTTACAACGCTGTATTCCAAAAGTTTATTCAAAAACACAAGATTCGACATTATTCGACCTTCAGTCACATCAAAGCCAGCATCGTGGAAAGATTCAATCGAACCTTGAAAACACACATGTGGAAACGATTCACGCTTCGGGGAAATTACAAATGGGTCGACATCCTGCCGGAACTCGTCGACACCTATAATGATACGGTACACAGAACGATAGGCATGAAGCCAGCCGACGTTACCAAGTCCGACGAGCAGCGTTTAATTTCTACAGTTTACTGTCCAAAGTACACACCCACGACAAAAAAGCTAAATACAAAATTGGAGACCGGGTGAGGATCAGCAAATTCAAACGCACCTTCGAGAAGGGATTCACAAAAAATTGGAGCACGGAACTCTTTACGGTGGTTCGAGTTCTACCCGGAAACCGACACACGTATATAATAAAAGATAGTAGCGGCGAGATTTTGAAAGGAAGATTTTACGAAGAGGAACTCTCTAAAACAAAACACCCCGACACGTACCTCATCGAGAAAGTATTGCGTAGGAAAGGTGACAAACTGTTTGTCAAATGGCTGGGACTTCCGGAAAAGAGTTGGATCGACGCGAACGAAGTGATCTTGTGAGTACGTGGAACGTGGTGAAGCGTCTACCGGATCTGGAAAGTCAAACGAGAAAAAAAAAGAACGGCGAGTTGCTTCCCGACAGCATCCGCTGTCTGATCGTAGGTCCTTCGGGATGTGGGAAAACGACACTGCTCGTGGACAATTTTCTCCTCGCACCGAATTGGTTAGATTGGAAGAACAGGCACCTGTACGTGTTCTCGAAAAGTTTGGAGCAATCCAAATACCAGCAACTGATGAAACTGTACGATGGTCTGGACATTGCAACGTTCGCCTCGGAAATAAAACCACTCGACGATTGTCGTGAAAATTCAGTCGTTGTGTTCGACGACGCCATCCTGGAAAATCAAAATGAAATTCGCAACTTTTTCACGCAAGGTCGTCACAAAGAAATGGATTGCTTTTACCTAGCTCAAACGTTTTCCAAAATTCCAAAACAGTTAGTGCGCGACAACGCTAATTTCATATGTTTGTTTCGTCAAGATCACACCAACCTCAAGCATGCGTACGATGACTACGTAGGCGGAGACATGAACTACAATCAATTTTCGGAAGGCTGCTGCTCTACTTGCTGGAACGGTGACGATTTCGGATTCGCTACGATCGACATGACGAGGAAACCCAACGACGGAAAATACAGAAACAAAATCAACGACTTTCTAAACGTTGCAACGTTGTGAGAAACGACGTGTATAAATAACGTCATGACGAAACGAAAAATCGAAGACGAAAATCTCAAGCTTCGCGATTACCTCGCGAAACGCTTCAAAGGTTGGAAATCCGAGAATCGCGGATTCTACGAAGAGAAGAAACGTCAGGATCAACCCGCGATCGATGCCATCAGCAGTCTAGGTAAAGAAATTAAAAGTGTCACGGAACAAAATAAAAATTTGATCAACGAACTCGTACCGCTCGCAGCTAAAAGTTACGCCGTACCCACGCCCATTTCGAGCATTCCTTCGACGCCGTTCGAACTGAAGGATGCACCTGCACGACGTCGAGCCATAGGCAGCACGTCTTCGGATAAAATCGAGTTGGGACCTTTGGCACGAGACTACCTGAGCACGGGGAAATTCGACAAGGATGAAGTGTTCGGATTGTATCCCAGCATGGAAACCAGCGAAGGCGGCGGTGTGGTGTGGAAGATTGGGAAATCGAAGGTGACCTTCGAAGGCAACGACATTAAAGTCAATTTAGGCGACAAGGATAGTTGGACCAGGTATCCGGGTACGGTGGGACTGTGGGAACTCGTTGCCAAAAAGCAGCCGAAAGATTACACCGACGAAGATTACCAAAGTTACAAGGAAATTCTGATCATGACGGATGCCTTGTACCAGAACAACGACGCCTCGCAGAATAGGGTGAAATCGAGCAGCGGCGAGAAGTACAGGAATCTCATCAAACCGATTTGGAACCAGGTCAAAACAGGCAGCGGCGTCAAACGCTACAACACGTTACCCAAAGAATTCGTTTGGGTGGACGACGTGAGGAAGCTCGTGGACCGATTGTTGGTGATAGCCGGCGAAGAGAATGCAGGCAACCGTAATTTCTACAACGAGAAGGTTGGCATCGTGGACATGATCAGCACGAAACTTTCCAACTTCATCGTGAACGACGACAAGGGCATAGGTTACCTGATCAAAATCATCAACACGCTGCCTCCGAAATTCTGGAACGTGGCCGAAGGAAAAGGACTCGTGAACGACATCATCAACAAGTTACCTTTCGAGATGCATCTACCTGGCTACCAGTACTGCGGACCGGGCACCAAACTCGAGAAAAGATTGGAGAGAGGAGACAAGGGTGTGAATCCGTTGGACGCGGCATGCAAAGATCACGACATAGCCTACAACACCACGGAGACGGATCTGGACGCACGTCACGAAGCAGACAAAAAATTGGAACATGCAGCTTTCGAAAGGTTCGTGAGCAGAGACGCATCGTTGGGTGAACGGGTCGCCGCACTGGGTACCACCATCGCCATGAACACGAAACAAAAATTGGGGTGGGGTATATAAATAACATACCGTAAAAAAAACTACACAAGAAAAAATCTCAGAATATATATATAAATAACATACCGTGAAAATAACACATAGAGCATCAACATGAAGCCCAAGGGTGTCGTGTACCAGATACCATACTCCAATCTTAAAAATCTAGGTGCCCTCGATGGGTTACTCACCAAGAAACAACGCGAGAAGAAACGTTCTTGCTTGTCGAAAGGACACGGAATGAAATTGCTGCTCAGCACACCTCAATTGAAAAGATTGCAGCGTTCGCGGAAACAGCAAAAGATCGGAGGTTTCATATTCAGCATCCCGGCCATCCTGGCAGCATTGGGGGCCGTTGGAAGTTTGGCCGGCGGAAGTGCCGCCATCGCGAAAACCGTCATCGACTCGAAGAAGAACAAGGCCGAGTTGGAAGAACAGAAACGTCACAACCTGGCCATGGAGAAGAAAGGAGGAAAGGGCGTGATGAAGAAGTTTAAAAAAAAGAAACAGAAGCACTCACCAACCGAGACATTGAATCTCTGATCGAACCGTTACAAATCAAACACTTCAGAGGAGTTTTCATGTCCGACTCGTTACCTTCAAGCGTTAAAAAAAGAGAATGCGGAGTAGTCAACTTGGACGGTCAAGAAAATCCAGGCACGCATTGGATATGTTACCACAAAAACGACAATGATAAAGCATTCGTTTTCGATTCTTTCGGAGGTGTCCCACCTACAAATTTAATTCATTATCTGAAAACGAACAAAACCTCTATATACTACAACGACGAACGCATTCAAAATTTCGGAGACGTGAACTGCGGTCATCTCTGCCTCTCCGTGCTCGCGTTTCTCTCTAAAATAAATAACCCTACGATCGAGGATTTCCAGAAAGCATTGTGGAACCTCAAACAGCATCACTAGGATGGGCGTGTTCCATCTCACGAGCGAATCTTCAATCTTGAAACTCACGCTGCACGACGACATCGTCTATCCTAAATCCGTGGCTCTGCGTGCATTCTACAGCATGTACCTCATACCTAATGTTACGCAGCACAACAACAAAATTAGCGTCGGAAGCGAACACATCGTCGTCACGCCAGGACAATACAATCTTTCCACTTTGCAAGCTCAATTACCCAAAGGCACATACCTTTCTCAAAATTCGGTCACGCACAGAGTGGAAATCCTATCCGCGACGGAGACCGTGGACCTGGGCACCATGGGAGAACTTTTAGGTTTCGAGAACGACACCAAACTCGAAGCTGGCATCAAGCACGTAGCAACCAACATTCCTAAATTCTTGGCCATAGAGACTCTGAACGTGCACTGTAACGTGGCCGAAGGTATGATCACGAAATCTTCGGACGGATTGTTAGGAAGTCACAAGCAGACGGGAATCATAGCCACTTTCAAACCAAGTTCCGAGTTCATGGAACCGATCATCTACACGCCCTCTTCGCCGATCTATTTTCCAGTATGTCGCAACCGCATAGACGACATAGAGTTGGTGGTGACGAACGAGAAAGGAGACGTGGTGGATTTCGCAGGTGCCACTACGACGGCCATCGTGGAGATCAACGTATAATAAATAACCATACATGTAAAATGGAGCAAATCGAAAGTTACGAATTGCAATCTTTCCCTCCCAACCGTCGCACGTTCGCCAATCTGAACGAAGCGAACAGGGAGATCGAATACGACGTGGACGTAGGCGACGGGTTCATTCATCCTCACAGAGCGGACCTCTACCTTCAATTCGACGTGGTGAAGAAGGAAAGCGGAGACGCGTTTCCCGCAGCAGCAAACTTGATACTCGTGGACAACTTCGTGCCTCACCTGTTCTCGCAGGTGGAGGTGAGGAAACACAACACCGTCATCGACAGAATAGATTATCCAGGCATCACGTCGACGGCGGTGGGAACGTTGAAATTATCCAAAACGGACGCAGCGTACTACCAGGCCGGGGGATTCGAAGCCGGAACCAAAATATCGACGAAAAGTCACACGGTGCTCTTTCCCATGCGTCTGCTGCCTGGTTTCTTCTCGGAAGGAGATCATGTGGAAGGGAGGACTGAGGATCACGTTTCGAAGAGCGGCCAACGACAACGACGCACTGATGCGATACGCTACTTTGGGTCCGGATGGCACCACGCCGATAGCCAACACTTTACCCGAAGCAGCGAAATGTGTCATCCGGAGCATGGAATTGAGAATGCCGGTGGTGGAATACGAAACGAACTACGCCCTCAAGTACAAAGCGGAGATCTTGAAAAGTCCGCAGGTGCCGATTCACTTTCACGGTTACCAGTGCGTGCAGAAGATGGCGTCGGGAAGTCACATGGAATTCGACGTGACGACACAGTTCAACAACATACAGTTCGACATGCCAAATTTCGTCGTAGTGCTTTTTCAGACCGGACGCGATAACGATCAGGAAAAAGATTCCAGCAAGTTCGACGACTGCAAGATCAAGAACGTTTATCTGAAGAACGGTAGGAACGAAGTGTTCCCGCGCGAGAATTACAACCTCGACATGACCAAAGACGATTACCTCAAACTTTACGAAGCTTACACGGCTTACAAACGCGTGACCGAAGGAAGCGTGGACGTGTACTACGCGCCCAGCGAATTCAAAGCACGGAGACCCATGACCGTCATCAACACATCTAAGAGGAAGCAAGTGGTGGTCAACGATCGTACCAACATCAAGATTGTATGCGAGTTCCACGATGCCTTGCCTGCAGATACTCTGTGCAGTGTCATTCTTATTGCAGAGAAAACATTTGTGTATGACGTCAAGAATGAAAGAGTAACTGAACAGTTTTAAATAAATAAAAAAAAAATAGCACACAATAAGAAATATGGAATTTTATATATATAAGTACAAATTGCAATTAGCAGTTTCCAGAAGTTTAATTTTGCTGTGCCATGCATGCATGTAATCGAGGAAGTGGAAGTAAATTAAAATTGTTTTTTTTTCGCATTGCCTATTACTTTTTGTTGCACTCTGGGCAGGCCTTACTAGTTTGGAGGCGATAGTGGCCCCACGGAAGTGTATGGACCCCACATTCAAGAATACACCTCTTGTCGTCGTGTGCATCTAGAGCAACTTTCCTGACAATATTAGTTGTAAGCACATGATCGACGCTTTGGATACGATGCTCTTTTTGTAGAATGGGCGATTTTGTTCTGAGGCACTCGAGGTAATCCTCAAACTTGAGGTGCTCCCGAACCACTTGCCTGCTTACACCCTTTGCCTTTTTTGTTACAGAACCCTCAGCCCGGATCGCATAGGCTTTGGCACGAAGTCCAGCAAACTCCACAATCACATCCCCGTCTTTCTCGTCCTTGAGTTTGCCGGGTATTTTTTTGTTTCGGGGCAGAATTCCATACCGGTTTAGCTGGGGATAGCCCGATGTGTCGAAGAGCTTGACAAGAGCTGGAACTTTGGCTATATCACCATACGCATCGGCCGTGCGAACATGGTACACCAAGCTGTCTGTGTCTGTGTAGAGGAGCGAGATATTGTGGTTGTAGTGTGCACGTAGTATGCCGTAATATGTCTCGAACATGCACAACTTGCTCAGATCCAAAACTGCAGCTCCCACATAGATGGGCTTGTTGAGTAGCACCTTGCCCCGGTTCATGTGAATCAGAGACATCTGTTCGTTGTAAATTGTTCGAGACCTGAACAGCGGGCTTGCAACAAGTCGACGACACTGTGTTTTCTTCGTCACCAACCTCACATCAACGCGATTTCGCACATTCTCCATGGTCTTCCCAAATACCGCATTGTTCATTAATTTGAAAAAATCGCGATCAAGTTCCGAAGTGGCATCAGTGCGATGTTTGGTGTTCAGTTCGATGTACGGCTTCAACCATGGAGACTGCCTGAACAACAGCACCTGGTAAACTGCTTTGACCGAGACCCCTTGCTGCATTAACCACTGGAGGTTCCGGTAGTGTAGCACATAATGCTTCTTGGGCTCCAAGTCCATGACTAGCTTCGGTTGATCCGAGCCAGGTGGACACTTCAATTCCGGAGCAGGCGAAAGGTCACAGAATGTATCCTGCAGCTTCTCGGGGAAGTCAAGGTCCACCTCGGCAAAAAACCCAAACTCGTCGCACTCTTTTTCGATGTCGTGGTATAAAGGATCAACCCACTTAAACTGTCCTGTTGGGAGTGGCTGCATCATGGAGTGCCCGTAAAGATTATTCACGTCAGTGTACATGATGTAGCTTGATGGTTGGGAGGGGTCGTAACCAGTGGCCATGTGGTGATTGTTGGCGTGTGCGAAGCGTTGCGACACTTGGACCATGCCGCCCCGGATAGCTCTCTCGATGAAAAGCATGATATCATTATCGGAGATAAGTGAAAGTTTAACTTTAGTCAGCAGGAGCATGGCCGACCATGCCAGTCCAGGAAGGCTGTAAAAATATACAGGGTCCAGGTTGTAACTTTTTATCGCAGTCGCCCGAAACGCCTGGAACACATCGGCAAGAAGCGTCACATCAAGCTTCAGGTATGCATCGTGGTAATCACCGAAAGTTCGGCAACCCAACTCGACCCACATAGACTGAGCATGCTTGTACTCCTCGTCGGTAATACCTGAACCTCTCAGCTGGCTGTAGAACTTATCCTGGGGAGGCAACAACTCTTCTTCGAACTTGGAAGGGTCTGTGACGTATTCGTAGGGGTAGACCCCTTTACGTCTGATGAGTGCGACATTTAAGTTCGGGAAACTTGATGTAGTAATGGCTAGTTGGTCGTCTCTGAGCTTCCCAGCAAGAGCATCGAGGCTTGCCTGGAGGAACCTCAGAGAGTCGAGGAACCGAAGCTCGATGCTGCTGCTTGAGTTGGGCATCGGCACCCACTTGCTGATGCTAATATAATGCTCCTCGTTCTGTGCCAGGACATTGATTCTCGCATTGTCGTACCCTAGATGTGTAACCAAGTGATGGAAATCATATCCCGAGCCATTGTGAAAAAAGACCGGTATGAAGCGCGGGTCCCTGGCTCTCAAGTTACATCTGTTGCACCACGGGCCAATGTAGCTTCCGCTCCCATAATGGTCATGGTGGTGGACCTTTTTGTTATCGTCAGTGAAGACCGAGTTGCAAACAGGACAATTTAGAGCCATTTCGTGCTGATGCTTGTTTTTGGGAGACAGAGGCAGCATGGGCTTGGGGGCCAGCAGCACCTTCCCTATCTTGATGGCTTCCTGTTGCATTCTCTCCAGGAAGTGTTTGACCGGGTCGGGACCGCGATACACATAGGGCTCGGAGGCAATATGTTGGTCTCGCCACACCACAACATAGGAGTAACTCGAGGCCTCGTGGATTTGGAAAGGAATGGTAGAGGATGTTTCGGGGTTGGGCTCGCAGTTAGACAGAGGTTGAAGAAAGGCCTCGAAGTCTGCTACAATATAGGCAGGATGCTTCACCATAGCACTGTGCATGCGAAAGCACTCTACTGCACCAGGTTCGGGCAGGATAATTCGTGCAGGCTTGTTGGTACCACAATAGAGCATGTGGCGAGCTAGCTTCTCAGCAGCAATGTTGGGTCCTCTGATGCGCCGGTAATCCTGCTGTTCTCGATTATGAAATATAGACAAGCACCTGCGACATACCTCGACGTGGCGACTATCACTGCTCCGTTGGGTCGAAACAAGCCGAGAGAGGGAACGGATAAGGGTGTAATGGTGATGGGTCTCGTCCTTGATGAGCAGGAGGTTGATTTCTCGTACCTCGTTGTTGTTGCTCACGTTGCTCACCCGGATGGGGTGGACCTCATTTTCGTTCTCGGTGAGACCGTAAACATTGATGGCTAATTGCAGGCCCAACAAGTCACGAGCACGAACCTCAAACTTGCGAATATGCGAGACTTCTACAGGGTAGGCAATCCCGGCCATTGCAACCTCCAGTTCCGACTCATACTGCGTGTAGTGGTTAACACGGCGTGGATTGTTTTCCCTAGGTATAGGGTGCAATGCTGCCAGCACCGACCAGAGGAAGCATTTGGTGTCTTTGTTCTGAATATTGAGAACAGCTTTCCTTGCTTCAACCTCGGGTGGCAGGGCAATATAGCTAGACCCTGCCAGTGGCAGGGACTTGCTAAGTTTCAGACGAAGTTCGTGGGGGTCGCCACACAGCGAACCGCCCGAGCCTTTAGCCTGATGCTCCTCATGCTTTGCCACAAACTCCTCGACAAACTTGTCGTAGATGCTGTCGAGGTCAGTGACATCTGCCTGATGCAGTGTTTTTGCTTTTGTGGCATGGAAGAATTTATATATTTCATCAGACGGTTTCTTATACTTGCAGCATAGCACAGCATAGAATTTAGTGGAGTATGTAGCCAATGCATCGTTGAGGATGGATATTATCTTAGCTCGCTCGCTCTCCAGAAAACTACGCACATCGCAGAAGCTGTCTGATGTTATGTTAAAGTCTTCTAATAAATGCTCAAACGCAATTCGGTCTGCTTTCTTCGTCAGCTTGACGCGTTTGGTAGGTGGCGATGCATCGAGGGAGGTTACTTCTACCTTTCGCTTGGAAGGTTGCGGTAGAGATGTTCCAGTGCTCTTGCAAGTAAGCTGGTGTCGCTTGAAGTTGTCAATAGAAAAATTTATTCCACACTTAGAGCACAGTTTGGTCGCACATATTCGCTTTCCCGGCACACAAGTACGACAGTGTCTTTGAAAATGTTTACTTGACACAGCAATTTGGCACGTAGGGCAATTTTTTTCAGAACGCATAATGCAGAGATTTTTTTGGGGGTATGTTATTTAATACCTAATGCTGTGCAATGCAAAATATAATTGTTCACTTTTTTTTTTAACTATTTTCTATGACCTTACTTGGTTTTTTTTTTTTTTCGCCAAATTATATGCTTCTAGTCTCCTATACAATACAATATACGTACAATATTGTCAACAGTATCATATTTGAGCAGGTCGCTTGTCACCTAAACACTACAGCTCACAGGTTGGGAAAATCTGACATGAAAGCAGATAATACGCTTATGCCTTATTTATATATAATTTTCACGGGGCGTTCAATATTGTCAACAGTATTACGTATATTTGAGCGGGTCGCTTGTCACCTAAACACTACAGCTCACAGGTTGGGAAAATCTGACATGAAAGTAGATAATACGCTTAAGTCTTATTTATATATATAATTTTCACGGGGCGTTCAATATTGTCAACAGTATTATATTTGAGCGGGTCGCTTGTCACCTAAACACTACAGCTCACAGGTTGGGAAAATCTGACATGAAAGTAGATAATATGTTTATGCCTTATTTATATATAATTTTCACGGGGCGTTGAATATTGTCAACAGTATTACGTATATTTGAGCGGGTCGCTTGTCACCTAAACACTACAGCTCACAGGTTGGGAAAATCTGACATGAAAGTAGATAATACGCTTAAGTCTTATTTATATATATAATTTTCACGAACGTACAATATTGTTAAGAGCGTCAGTTTCCGTAGAGCTCTCTTTTTCCATCTTCCCTCTATACAGTGAAGCTGTAGAAGACACAATTAGCTAACCTAGCATACAACATACTTTCCTAATTAATATGGATATTGTCACACATTCCTCTTATTTTATACTGTTGTAAATGGAAAAGATTATGTACGGTAAATGTTTTGTACATTATAGGGAAAAAATGCAAAATATCCCCCAACTTTAATTCGATCCACCTCTGAATCGAATTTTTTACATATTTTCACGCCGCCATATGTTGTTCTATTTTGCTTCTTTTACTTGCCTTGCTTAATTAACTCTCGCTAATTAGCATTTTGTACACGCAAACATTCACATGTGCTTTTTATTATTTTGTGTTCGGTAAGTACAAGTATATTCTTACATAAATTATTGTTTAATTTAATAAATTGTAAACTCGGAGCCTGCTATACTAACATTCCTTCTGTCTATTGAAAGCAAATGTTGCATACATGCGGAAATAACACAGAAAAAAAAGCGGATGGAAGCAATTTAAAATCAGTAGAGCAAGGTTAGTATTACGAGAGCGTAAAAACATGTGCTTTCATTCAACTTCGAAAAATAAGAATAAATATATGCATACAGAACACATATGCTTTCTTTTCACAGTTGTAAAATCATATAAATTGTACATGAAGTAAGTTACGGGAAGGCTCTCTCTTTTATGTCTGTGTATATGTTGTACAATTAGGTACAAGTATTGTACAATTAGGTACAAATTGTTGTACAATTATTTTCCCCAGTTGTCCAGTTGGAGTTGGGGGCATAACACTGGTACTATTTGTAATCACAGTGCTTACTCATGTATTTTGTTTAATATTTTATTTCAAATTCACTGTCAGAAACTAGTGTTGCCAGTTCCTGGATGTAGGTTTACCTACTCTGTTGGTTGTCACTGTCAAGCTTCCAGTATTCGTACAGCATAAAAAAGCTATAACCCCCCTCTCAAAATATATACATTGTATACGCCAAGATGCTCAATAGCCTAGCAACACATCATGAAAAAACATGCCAAGAGAACCCAATGGGTTTATAAGTCAGTGCTGCCAACTCATATTTGAGCAGGTCGCTTGTCACCTAAACACTACAGCTCACAGGTTGGTAAAATCTGACATGAAAGCAGATAATACGCTTAACTCTTCCCTCTCTTTCTCTCCTCTCTCTTTTTTTTTTTGTAAAAAGCTGTAGGTAGGCTGTCGGTTGTTTAACTCTTCCCTCTCTCTCTCCTCTCTCTTTTTTTTGAAAAAGCCATGGCAAAAGTACCAGTAGGTTGGCAACCTTGCTTTAGGTTAGGTTAGACAAAAAAAGCTGTAGGTGGGCTGTCGGTTGTTTAACTCTTCCATCTCTCTCTCTCCTCTCTCTTTTTTGTAAAAAGTTATGGCAAAAATACCAGTAGGTTAGCAACCTTGCTTTATGCACTGTAAGGCAAGCCTCAAGCAAGGTTGCCAGCTCCTTGCTTTAGGCTAGGTTAGACCTGGTTAGGTTAGGTTAGGTTAGGTTAGGTTAGGTTAGAGTAGGTTAGGTTAGGTTAGGTTAGAGTAGGTTAGGTTAGAGTAGGTTAGGTTAGGTTAGGTTAGAGTAGGTTAGGTTAGGTTAGGTTAGGTTAGAGTAGGTTAGGTTAGGTTAGGTTAGAGTAGGTTAGGTTAGGTTAGGTTAGGTTAGGTTAGGTTAGGTTAGCCAGTGAAAGATCATATAGTAGAATTTTTGTAGAGTGGGTTGGCAACACCGACGAGCATCAAATAATGATTTCAAGCCTCAAATAATAATTTCGAGCCTCAAAAAAAGGAACATCCAATAAAATTGCCAAATATAAAAAGGGGGCAATAAACCCCCCCCCTCATAAAAAGCTACAGTAAAAACCCACAGTGTCGCCAACACTAGGCCCCCAACAGTATTGCCAGACATAAAAATACATGGACCCCTCAGGTCCTTTTATGAAAATTTACAGTGAAAAAGCTTTCATTTTTCATGATGTCAAGAGCATCTACCTCTAGCGCAGGTTGCTTGTTGCTGACTTACAGACTGATAAGAGCTTATGCAAGAGCACCCTGCTTGGCGAGCTGTAGAAGCCACAATTACCTAACCTATTTTTTTAAAAATATATTTGTAAAATCCATCTAATGTCTGAATTTAAAAAAAATATATATTATATTTGTTAACTGTTTAAGGAAAATTTTTGCAAAATACCCCGACAACGTTTCAGCTACTAGGACCTCATTACCATGAGCCTAATCCTAGTAAGCCACATACACACCTGTTCTTCGTATCGCATATACTAGTAAGTCAGATGACATCATGGGAGAATCACATTTCCCCCAAGAAGCCCACCACAACAAACGTCGCACATGCTAGAAGAAACAGGATCAGGATATTTTATGCTAAATTTACGGCTGCCTGTATGCAGTTATAGGCAAATCATTAAAAGAGCGCTCTAATATACAATGATTTCTCCTACCATGTACCCTAACATACAATTTAACATAACAAGTAAAATTTCGATTCGTCTATATATACCCAACAAAACTCAGAAACTGTCATACGCGAGAGCTAATATTTTGCAACAACTGTAATTACACAACACTAGCAACAAGAACAAAAAAAAATATATCAATTATTTGTATAATATTAATTAGTAACTTTAGATAATATTAATTATTAGTTTTCAGTTGTAATTAATTTTAAAAAACAATTAATAACATGTTAGGTGATGATAACCAAGTGCAAAAAGCATTGCATTTTTTTTTACACACAAACAAAACACCACATAGTTCACAAAACCTCTAACAGATGGCAGATAGTTACATGGTTCTAGTTAGGATGATTTTTGGGTTGTTGGATTGGGGTTGAAGAAGACTATTTGTTGTAGTGACCTCAGTATTGTTTTTTTTTGTGTGTGTGTGTTTTCTGTTCTCTTACGAGAATTAATATAGGTTGTCATAGAACCCTCCAATTCATGACTTAGGAAAAATCTGTTTGGTGATTCATCACGTACACCTATATGTGAGAAAAAGTATGAATAGTGGTAGTGTTGCCAGATGTAAACAGAGGGCAATAGACCCCCCTCAGAAAAAGGCTACAGTAAAAACCCACAGTGTCGCCAACACTAGGCCCCCAACAGTATTGCCAGACATAAAAAATACATGGACCCCTCAGGTCCTTTGATGAAAATTTACAGTGAAAATACCCAGTAGGTTAACAACACTGTCAAAAAATCTACGGTAGTGTTGCCAGATGTAAACAGAGGGCAATAAACCCCCCCTCATAAAAGGCTACAGTGCCCCCACAGTGTTGCCAACTCTGCCCTCAAAATATACATCATAAAAGGCTACGACGAGCGCCACAACCTTGGTGATTTTTTCGGGTAAGGAGTTGGCAACACTGCGCCTTACGAGAGAAATCCATTAAGGCGATCGAGCCCCACGAGCCCCAAATGATGATTCAGTACCGGGCCACTTGTACTACTCTTGTTTAATTTGATGTTAATTAGTTTGGGGTTTAGATTAGACATTGGAATGCCAATGTCACCGGTTGCTGGAATACCAGCATACCATATATATATATATATTTTTTTAAATTACTATCTATTTTAACCTGGCTTCCGCCACTCTCAACAAATAATCTTTGTGCTTTTCCCCTAGCATCCGAACAGGAAGAATTCTTCTTCTTTCTGCGGCTTCCCGTCTTCCAGTTGATACCACGTAGTGCCTTCTTCTTGATACAGTTGGTGGTGCCTCATTGTTCTTCATCATTCTCTTCCTCCTGCTCGAGGGCCGGGGTGATCCTTTGTCTTTGTATTCTCGTACTTCTCCTAGGTTCTTCCGGTGTTTGTTGGCTGTTTGTGGGGGCCGTGTTACGGTGTCGTGGGTTGAATTTCTTCTTTTCTTCTTTTGAGACTTCGTCAGCCAAGATCTTCAGATTTTGAATTTGCTGCTCGCATAGAAGTGTTCTAATATCAAACATAGGAAGTTCTCTTCGCAAAGTTTTGATCCTGTCAGTTGTTTCCGGGCAGAAGAAGACTTTATGCTCGGGAGAATCCTCCGTAGCTCCGCAGTAGGTACATTTCGGTTCCAGGGCACTGCCAATTCGGTGAAGATATTTGCCATACGGTCCATGTCCCGTTAGAAGATGCAACAGGCCCCCTGTTTAAAATATTTTTGTCTGTGTGCTGCTTCGGACATCCGGGATAAAGGTATATGTCCGTCTCCCATTTTCGGCATTGTTCCATTCCTCTTGCCATCTGTCCAACAGGGATTTTCTCATTTCATGCAGGGTTGGGGTGAAGTTTCCTATGCAGGAGATCATTTTGTCTTCATTTCTTTTCTTAAAAATGTATCTACCCGCCCTCCATTTTACTTCTAAATCTAAAGGGAGATGTCCAGTCAGGGTTAGCAATGCTTCTGTGGAAGTTGTTCCAAACGCGCCTGTTGTTCTTAACAATATTCTTCGTTGAGAAGCCCTGAGAACTCTGACGTTCTTTTTCAAAGCTAGACTCTCAAACCAGGTAGAGGCTGCGTAAGTCACAATGGAGTAGTATATTGCTCTGATATATACTTCGATTGTGCTTGGTTTCAGCCCAAACTGTTGGGATGCCACTCTGGTGAGTTTACCCATCGCCATTTCCGCCTTTGCTGTAATGTTTTTGATATGCTCTCCGAATTTTATACCCTCTCCCATGGTCACGCCGAGGTATTTAAAGTTGACCGATCTCTGTATAGCTGATCCCAGTATCCTAATGGATGGATTCCTGCTGGTGCTAAGATGGCCTTTAGCGATAAGATATTTAGTCTTCTCTGCCGAGACAGTTCTAGTTTAGCGTCTCTGCACCAGTCTCCCAAGGTTTTTAAAGCATTGTTTGCCTTGCGTTCCACCTTAGCTCTCGAGTCGTCAGCGCAGACCAGGACGATATCATCCGCGTAGGCTATAACTCTGATCACGTCCGGATTCTCACCCAGGGTACGAAGACAAGGTTCTAAGTTAATATTCCACAGGTGAGGACCCAACACTGAGCCCTGTGGGCATCGCTTCGTCGTGGTTTTTGTTAGTTTGTTATCGCCTATCCTCAGGGAGACCCTGCGATTTCTAAAATAGTCCTCCAAAATTTGAAACAGTGTGCCTGGACAATTTATTTTCTTTAAAGTCTGAAACAGGTTAGGCCACCAGAGGTTGTCAAAGGCTTCGTTTAGAATAGCGAACCTCTTTGCGACCGTTTCATAGGGAAAAATCCTGTCTGCGAGCATAGGCGCCGACTCCATGGGGCTTAGGGGGGCTAGAGTCCCCCCAATGTTAATGATGTGGGGGCAGAGCCCCCCCAAATAATTTTGCTTAACAGGATCTAATGTATTATTTTGCTTCTTATAAAGTTTACTGTGAATTGTGCCACATGAACTTAACTTTAAATACACATTTGAAATGTTCTAGACCATCAACTTTGGGGGGCTGAGACCGCTAAACCATCAACTTTTGGGGGGGCTATGACCGAAGACAGCAAAGCACATGATTTATTACTATATACTAAGTATATAATTATTATTTACTATTATATATATATATATATTAATCAGAGACATATTGAATTTAGCCAACAACTTGTTAAAGACTGTTTAGGAATCCCCTAAAGGAATGCAAATATTTAGGAATATTATTGATGTAAATGAGAAGGCTGGCCATACTGGACTGCGACCACTTTGCCCTCGTCGGTGGACGTTGAGAGCCTCCAGTATGCAACAGATTACAAGAAACTATGAAAATCTTCTCAATTTTCTTGAGAAATTTTCTGAAGAAGATTCTATTGACGCAACATCAAAATGTGCTGGATACCTGGAGACAATGCTTCACTTCAAGACATTTTTCTTTCTCTCCCTCTACTGCCATGTGATGGGTTCAATAGAAGAGGTAAACTGTAAGATTCAGTTTCGACGCATGGGTGCCACAGAAGTGGAATCAAAACTAAAATACTTGACTGACATCTTTCAAGAAAAGCGAATGTGTTTTGAGCAGTTCTGGCTCAAATGCACAGAGGGCAAACCCAGCCTCGTTGATGAGCCAGAATTGCCCCGGCAACGTCAAGTCCCTAAGAGACTTGAAAATCCTGATGTTGCCAAACATCACAAGTTCTACACTCCAAAATAGTATTATAAATCAATATAGACTGACGTCTGTGACTCAGCAAAAATCATGTGTTAAACAAGGACATGAATCTACAGGACTACTAAAAGGAACAGCCGTAGAGAAAGAATGCATCTCAGCTGTGAACAGTTGCACAACAAACTTTCAGCAAACGCGAGAATTCTTTCAACAAGATTTGGATGCCGATAGGCTCTCCTTACACATGTCCATAATTAACTAACTAACTAACTCTCTAGCCTTCTTAAACCCGAAGGTTCATGGCTGTAGCAACACAGGCCTTCCATCTGTCCCTATCTTGAGCAAGATCTATATATTCTTTTCCATTCCTACCGATTTCCTTTAGGTCCATCTCAACGTTGTCCCTCCATCTTCGTCTTGGCCTTCCTACAGGTCTCTTACCATCTGGTTTCCCAACAAGAATCCTGTAAACTCCTCTTTCCTCTCCCATTCGTGCCACATGGCCTGCCCACCTAAGTCTTATTGATTTAATTATTCTAATTATATCTGGACATGAATACAAATTATGTAGTTCTAAATTATGTAACCTTCTCCACTCACCTCTCCCCTCATCCCTTTTAGGTCCAAATATTTTCATAAGGATCTTATTTTCAAATACTCTCAATTTATGTTCCTCTTTCAATGTAAGGAACCAAGTTTCACACCCATATAATACTCCAGGCAAAATTACTGTTTTGTATATTTTAACTTTTAGTTTCTTAGATATTAAACGAGAAGACAAAAGTTTATGAAGAGAGAAGTAACATGCATTTCCTGAATTAAGCCTATTTTTTATTTCCTCTTTAATATAATATACATTTGTTAGCATTCCTCCTAAGTATTTGAATTTGGAAACTGGTTCAAACGAGTTGTTATCAATAATTAGATTTTGATTATTACCTAACACTTGGTTTCGGCCTGTAAGCATATATTTAGTTTTCTCTTCGTTAACTTCCAAACCTATCTCTTTAGCAGTTTTGAAAAATATTTTAGCATTATTCTTAATTGTATTTATATCATCCCCTAATAAGTCTACATCATCTGCATATGCTAACAACTGAGTCATACCATTTAATTTTAGTCCTTCGTTAGTTTCTTTTACCTTCCTAACAGCATATTCTAAGGCAAAATTAAAGAGCAATGGAGATAATGCATCTCCTTGTTTTAATCCATCATGAATTGTAAATTTGTCAGACACATTAATACCCACACGAATTTTACTTTCTGTTTCACTGGTGCATACTTTTATCATACTAACAAGCTTCTTATGTATTCCAAACTAGACTAATATATTATATAATTTATCTCTTTTGACTGAATCATATGCTTTTTTTAAATCAATGAATAGCTGATGGACATTTTGATTATATTCCCACAATTTTTTTCAAATGTCTGTCTCATGTGAAAAATTTGATCTCTAGTTGATCTGTTACGTTTAGATCCACTTTGATAATCACCTATAATTTCATTAGCATATGGGGTTAGTCTTGTTAAAAGAATGTTAGATAATATTTTATATGTTGTTGAGAGTAGAGAAATTCCACGGTAATTATTGCAGTTCATTTTATCACCTTTTTTAAACACAGGAACAATTATGGATTCTTTCCACTGTTGAGGGATTTCTTCTTTATTCCATATTAAACAAATTAATTTATGAATTTGACATATCAACGAATTTCCACCATATTTAATTAACTCAGCTGGTATTAAATCAATGCCAGGTGCTTTGTTATTCTTTACACATGTCCATGCTTGGTGATATCGCCAAACAGAAGAAAGTGGTTCTAACTACCATGCGTGACATAGGGAAGTTTCTTTTGGAAGACAGCACCCTCCAGTAGACAAATTCATGATGATCCTTCGCACTGTGCCAGTGACGACAGCCACAGCCGAAAGGTCATTCAGTGTTATTAGCCGACTAAAGACATATTTGAGATCTGCAATGAGGCACAATAGACTAAGCAGCTTAGCGGTACTCCACATACATCAAACTGTGCTTGATAATTTGTACCTGAGACCGCTCGTTAATGAGTTCATAAAAAAATAACCCACTGCGAAGAGCAACTTTTTCTTTATTTTTAAATCGTGTTCATATGTTTTTGTTGTGTATGTCACTTTATATCTTAGTGTACATGCTATTTTTTTATTATTGCAAAATTAAATTTAAAAAGTAAAATATTGTAGCAAGAACATAAAAGTAAAACTATTTTCCTGCGATTTGTGTTATCATTTATGTAATGAATTAAATAAAACTGTTAAATATTGTAAATATTCGTTATTTTATGGGTTATTTGCAACTCATCACATGTCTGTTGCGGACATTAAAACACACCAACGCCCTCGCCGGGACCCGAACCCGAGACCTCTGGATCAAAGCGAGTTGAGTCGACCACCCAACACGCTCGGCTACAGAGGCCGGCATAAAACTGTTAGGTTGGTATGTTAATGTAAATACATACTTTTCAATAAAAATGTTAATTGTTATCTAAAAAACAAATGAGCAGACACAAAAGACATAAAGAGACTTTGAAACATTTTCTAAACGTTTTTCATGTTACATTTCATTTGCATGAGGAATATAATAGCTGCTTAAAAACTGCTATACGAAGACGTATTTTTTTTTAGAAAAGGGAGGGAGTGAGTTATTCATTCCTTTATTTCAGTGATCAGAGCCCCCCCCAAATAATTTTGACAAGTCGGCGCCCGATGAGCTGATTTGAACAATCACTGGTAGAAAACTTTCCACTCTGAAATGTTCACTAGGCGAGAGATGGATTTTGAAGTTCATTTTCATAGTCAAGAGGATTCAGTCAGACGTTTCTCACCCGCTGATGTGTGTGTTCCTTATTGTACTCTTCTGAGCCACTTTTTCTGGCTATCTCCTCATATTCAGAAACGAGTTCCTTTTTGATTCTACGAACTTCTTTAAAGATCTCAAAATGTCAATGGCAGACTGAAGAACTAACCTTGGATCCTGTAGTGTTTTGCTCGTAGCATCAAATCTCTCTAAAATGTCATTCCAGAAAACGGCTAACAATGCGATTTCCAGGTACGAGATCTGCCGTGAGAGTCCATTCGCTTCCCTTCTTACAATACACTTCTCTTCTTTGTCATTGCCTATTTCGACAAGTTTTTCCTTACATTTTTCGTAACCTTGGACTACCGCTTTTGTGGCATCTGCTCTAAATGCCCACCGTGACTCACTTAAACTCTTGGGAACATAGTCGGCTATTTTCCTTCTGCTTGTCTTAACTTATCCACCAATGTTTGATAACGGTGAGATGATGCTGTGAAGAACACATAAAGCCGTTGTACAACATCGAAGAAATGAACATCTGCAGGATATGCATTGATTGAATAAGTGTGCCTTATTTCCACACGACAGCCAAATCAATCCATGGTATAAAGTACACTTAGCTTCCGTTATCTACAAACAGATCGACTGAGAGCTGTGCTACAATTGGATCCAGAGGAGTGTAGACATGCGACAATATTGAAGTTCTTTTATTTTTAAAATACAACTTCTTATTTAATTTTTACAAGCATAGCCAGTTGAAAAAAATATTTTTTTCGTGGAGGCTTTCACAGCTTCCTTTTGGTGGGGGCCCCGGGGCAATAGCCCCAGTTACCCATAGGTTAAGTCGGCCCTGCTTATACCATAGACCTTACGACTACAAAAGACATAATTCTACCCGATACTCACTTCCTTCACCTGTAGAAAGTAACACAACACAGCCAAGGATAATAGATAATCCTTGACACAGCTGCTCCCGGTACGTAAACAGGAGATGCCTGTGCTCTATGACAAATAAGTAAATCGCTCTAGAATGAAAATTTGGATCATTTTGCACTTTTGGTCACTGAACGCTTAACATACACAATCCTGAAAGTCGATCATGTGACATGGTTGATCCCAGTCTTTACGTGTTGCATTGCGCTGAAATATCTCTCGATAGAGCACGTTGTAGCCGGTAAATAAAGTCAGAGTCACTGCATGCTTTTCGGCAGTATCTGCAGAAGGCTACATTGAAGCGGTATTAATCACGTTTTTTCAATGTTGACGACATGAGGGAATCTTTGCTTGCATTGGTCAACTTAAAAAAAAACAAAAAAACAAGCTTGTAGCCTCAGCCTCCAGGTTATTGAGTATGTAGGAATATACAGTATTCAATTTTGTTTCCAACATGCTGTACTCGTCGAATGACAATAGTCTGAGGTATTTTGGTTTGATTGATTGATTTAGTTTATTTTACTTCGCGTTTTGTGCCTCTTGGCTAATTTGCGAAGATGGGGATGAGTGATGACATGATGAAATTGATGAATGGACATTCACAAACAACCAAGCCCGACCGGGATTCGAACCCGGGACCCTTGGCGTCGCAGCGCGATGTGCTAACCACTCGGCCACAGGGTCGGGCTGAGGTATTTTGGGATGATAATGAAAAATTCCCGACAATGCTGGTTCTCGAGTGAATATCATAGATCCAAGGCAGCAATAAAGGCTTGTAGCTAGAGGGGGGCGGGGGGGCAACTGTCCTCCCTGAGAGCCTGCTTTGCCCCCCCCCCCCCTGTGAAAGATACAGAACACATTCCTATCTGTAATTCTCAATAATCTTTACAATTATATCATGTGATACTCTAGCAACATAACAAAGACACTTATTGATTTTGTGATTTATTACGGTGGGATGCCGTATAATGTCGTACCAGGATTGGGGTAAGAAATTTCCTTCCAGATTCAGACTTCAGGAAATGATTTCTCAATTTTCAGTATCTAGAACCATTGTGACATTTTGAGTAGTCTTGTATTAAAGGTGCCTAATGTGTTTGGATGTGTTACTATGAAGTTTGAACTGCTTAAAATTTTTGTTTCCCAAGTCTAACTTTTGATTGATTAATTGATTGACTTTGTTTATTTTACTTCGCGTTTTGTGCCTCTTGGCTAATTTGCGAAGATGGGGATGAGTGATGAAATGATGAAATTGATGAATGGACATTCACAAACAATCAAGCCCGAGCGGGATTCGAACCCGGGACCCTGGGCGTTGCAAACTTTTTTTTTATTATTATTATTTATTAAAGGTATACATACTCGTATTCGGCAGTATCCCCCGTCATTCACACATTTTTCACAATCTTTCACACATGTCAAGTTTCACTGTATTCACATTGGTTCTCATTATTCGGACAAAGGCAAACATCCAAGCCCGAACGGGATTCGCGATGAGCTAACCACTCGGCCACAGTGTCCGGCAAAGTCTACCATCTGGTAATAGTGATTCATATGGTAGAGGGAGGTTTTTTTTTTTTTGTTACTTAGCGTTGCTTTTCAGCCACTTCTAGCTAATCACAACAATGAGTGATGAAGTGAAATTGATGAAGAGACAATCATACTGATCACATAACCCCCACCTTCGGCCGTGATCAAGAAAGTGTGTGGCCCTAACCCCACACCCCTATACGCCTTCATGGCACAAGGGGAACACTGTACCTTTTTTTGTACTTTTGTAGTTTCAAGATATCATCCCTTTTCTGTTACTTATCTCTTTTGGGGGAAGGGGCAAGTACTACCTCTGTGTACCCTGCTATATGTGCAATGTGACACAAAATATTAAAAATTTGCCCCTCTAGGATTGACTTCGCACCCCCCACAAGGAATTCCTGGCTACGGGTGTCTCGTGGTCTTCTATCTCTTAAAAAAACTTCCCTTAGTCAACAACATACTTTATTATCACAAGACCTCTACAAGCAATCTGTCTGCTCTCTCCGATCCACACCTTCACCCTCAGCCATCTTCCTCTGACAGTGCTGCCAGTTCCCCCCGACTCAAGGCACTGTAGATTACACATATGTTACATCTTCCCCTTTACAATAATTCTTTATACACAAATTACTAAACATAATCATGAAGTCTGACTGGCTGTTTTACAGTTCGACCAGACCTGGTTACATACATATTTTTACTGCTGTTTGTTTCAGTCTCAGTTCCACTTTTTACAGAGTTTGGAGATTCTACTGACGTTCTGACATTACAAGGTTCATATGTTGGACACACTACAGATGTCTTGACATGACAAGGTTCATCATCTAAGACATTTTTAAAAATTGGAGCATTGTTAGATTTTCTTAAATGTACCTTATTTCTTCTAAGCAATTGATTGTTTTCATCTCTAACCATGTATGACCTTGGAGAATCATGACTTGCAACTACCTGACCTGGTACCCACACCTTATCCCTCTGAATTAAACAGTTTTCACCAGGCTTAAACTTAGGTCTTTCATGAGCTGACTTATTATAGTAACTCCTAGATTTATCCTGTTTTTCCTTTAGTACTTTTTTTACATTCAACTGTACTTCCGGATTTAATAATTCTTTATGAATAGGGGCTATCCACCGGAAGGACGTGCCTTCGCGCGGACGCCATACTTGTAGCACAACAACTTCCGGTTCGTAGGCTCACAACATGCCGCTAAAGGGAGCTGAGATTGTGTCATGTATGAAAGGAACGAATGAGTGTGTACAAGGAGGATGTAAACTACGATCAGGGCTAAATAATCTTTCATGGATCTCTCTTGATCCATTTCCTCGAGATCTAGGCGCCAAATTATTGCATTCAAGCTGTCAGGCGTGAAAATTGGAAGGCCATTAGCAGGAGTAGACACCGCAGTAATGACAACGGATGTGCAGGAACCCAAAAAGTCGGGACCTGAAAAACAATCCCGTTCCGATCCAGGCTTCGGAAAAAATGATGAGTTCCCTACATATTTTTTTTGTACTAAATGTCCGAAATTTATTGAAATTAGCAGTTTTTATTCCAGAAATGCAAAATAAATCATCACCCGAGGGTGAAATTGTGTGTATAATTATTATTATTTTTCTTTTAGTATCGGGTAATGTTGAATATTTTCCGCTCCTATAATCTCCCAATTTAGTTGGGAAATAGCATTATTTTTCCCGTTTTGAACGTCAGGACTTTAAAAATATCCCGTCCTGTTTCCTTCCCAACCAAAAATTTTGCGTCCCGCACCACTTGCACTTCATTAAAAGTAGAAGAGAAATCATTCAAATCTCGATTTTCTCTCTGTTTTAGTGATATGAGGAAAAATATTACTTTACCTTTCAAAAGATTCTCGGTCATGGCCAGATAGGTTACACTTTAAGTTCTTGAAGTACACACGAACTGTATTAAATTTTTGTGTAACCAGATTTTTTTTGTGTGTGTGTAACCAGAGGAAATAAATTTTTGTGCAACCAGAGGAAATATTTTTTTGTGTAGCCAGAAAATTAAGTGCGGGTACTATTATTAATTTTCGTCTTTTGCAATGGAAATCTTTTCAACATTGATAGATAGAGTGCCTCCCCGATGGCGCAGTGGTAGCCTCGTCGCCTTGTAATCAAGGGGTTCCGGGTTCGATTCTCGGTGGAGGCATATTGTGGTTCGGATCCCAATTTAAACTGTAGGTCCAGTCCCGATTAGCCTTACTGTGCACAAAATGGGCTTAAAACACCAACTCAATCAATCAAATCAACATTGATGGAGAAGAGGTCCTAGGTTTGAACACCGTGGTGAGGCAATGGTGTGTCATTGTGTTTGTCCCATCATTAATTTTTCCAGTTTATTATTCATCTTCATCGTCATGTTTAACACAAATAGCAGAAAATTGACTTAAAATAACAATGAGCGTTTTGTATTTCTGCGTTCAAACGAGAACGAAACCAGCAAGTGTTCATTATCGCATCCCTCTGACTCGTCCTGACTGAAGAAAGAAGAAAAGAAGCTCCTTTTTCCGTTTTTTATATGTCCGTACATCTCGCACTTTTTCACTTAAAACATAAATGTATGCATTTAAGCGCTCTCGCTCTGTAGGAAAAAATACTTTCTATTTAATATGTAGGCTACAAATATCGCCAATGAAACGACGATCAGCAAAAGGATCTCATCTTGGAATAATGCCGTATTACTTCCTAGTTGCTCATCCAATTGATATGCAAAGGCTTCTACTTTGCCCTGATATATCTTATTCTTCTCGTCGTCAAGTGCTTTTATATGATCCATTTCATCCGGTATACAAAACGAGAAGAAATGCCACAAGTACGCGCTTGAATTACCCGGCCGCCGTGAACCGGAAGTTGTTGTGCTACAGTTCGATAATCGATTGTGCCGTTCGATATGTTTTTGTTTACTCGTGGATAGCCCCTATAGGCAACCTAGTTCTTACTCTTCGACTCATCAACATCTGAGCTGGTGTTATATCTAAACCAGCTACAGGAGAATTCCTGTACTCTAGAAGAGCTAACAACACATCACTGTTTTGTTCATTACATTTTTTTAACAATGACTTAGCAATTCCTACAGCTTTCTCAGCAAGTCCATTTGATTGCGGATACCTGGGACTGCTGGTTATAAAATTAAAATCCCATTGTTTTGCAAATTTTTTACACTCTAATGATCCAAAAGGCATATTATCACCAACTACAACTTGTGGAATCCCATGAGTTACAAATATAGACTTCAGTTTATCTATTATTTCTGTCGATGTTTTAGACTTTAGTGGCCTAATTTCCAACCACTTAGAGTAATAATCCATAACTACTAGATAAGATCTACCTCCATACTCACAAATATCTACCCCTAACCTTTCAAATGGCAATTCTGGAATCGTATGCGAGATTAATGGTTCTTTACAATTTGACCTCTGATGTTTTTCACATACTCTACAATTTTGGACTAAATTTTGAATATCTGTTGCTAGCCCTGGCCAATATACCACTTTTCTTGCTTTCAGTTTAGTTTTAGCAATGCCAAAATGACCTTCATGCAGTAACATTAGAACCTTTTCTCTTAAGTTTAATGGTACAACTACTTTATGTCCCAAAAACACTAATCCACCTTCTACATGAATATCACTACGTAACTTGTAGTACACTTTTACTTCATCTGGCACATATTTCTTTTCCACTGGCCAACCATTTGTATGGTACTCCATTATTTTACAAAGAGCTGGATCTTTTTTGGTGTGTTCACAAAATTCTTGTTTTCGTGATTCACTGATTTGCAAATGGTTGGTTACACTATGGACAACTTCTGCTAAGAATGGATCACTCTGTACTTTGTCCTTTATGAACGACCTAGACAACAAGTCTGCAATGTGCATATTTACACCTGGAATATACACCACATTCAGATTATACTTCAACAATCTCACCTTCATCCTTTGTAACCTATTTGACATAACATTTGCTACATATTTCTGCATTATAGAGACTAATGGCTTATGATCTGTATGAATTTCAGTTTGCCTACCATAAATGTAATAATGAAACTTTTCTACTGCAAACACAATTGCTAACATTTCTTTTTCTATTTGAGCATATGACTTTTCAGTCTCTGTTAGACTACGAGAAGCATACGCTACTGGTCTACCTTCTTGCAATAAGCAACACCCTAGCCCTTCGCTAGAGGCATCGCACTGAATGACAACTTTCCTTTTGTCATTAAACACGGCTAGCACTGGAGTTGTAGACACCTTGTCTTTTAACTACCGTAATGCTTGACTATGATGAGGTAACCATTGCCAATGAACTTTATCTTTAAGAAGTTCTCGTAGTGGAGCTGTTACAGTAGACATACCTGATATAAACTTACTTAAGTAATTCACCATACCTAGAATTCTTTGTAATTCTTTCCTACCTCGGGGTTCCTCAATGCTGATAATGGCTTTGACTTGTTCTTGATCTGCCTTTACACCTTCTTTGCAAAACACATGACCCACATACTTCACTTCACTGACCTTGTATTGTACTTTTGCTGGATTGAATTTTATATTCAACTTTCTAGCTCTATCTAACACTTGTTGCAATATTATATCATGCTCAGTCTCACTTTTTGCAGCGATTAACAAATCATCAAAGTATATACTTACACCTGAAATATCACCAAAATTCTTTTCATTGATTTTCTGAAAAACCTCCGGTGCTATTGACAAACCAAATGCCAATCTAGTAAACCTGTAGCACCCAAAAGGAGTATTGAAGGTACACAATTTACTTGAATCTTCATCTAACTCTACATGGTAAAATCCATCTTTCAAGTCAAGTACTGAATAAAGTGACTTGTTACTTAGCCTTGCACTTAACTCTTCCACTTGCTGCAAATACAGCAGTAACACTTAACACCTCACCACCACTGTCTGACGTGTCATCTTGCAATTCCACATTTTTTACTTGTTTCACTTTACACCCAACTGCAAAATGATTATACCTATTACACTTTTTACAACGCTTACCAAATGCTGGGCATGCTGCTTTTTTATGCTTATAACCACACCTCTTGCACTGATATACTTCCTCTTCATTTTTCTTATTCCTGTTCGTCTTATTCTGGTACGACTTATGAGGATTTACCATACCTCCTACTGGACGAGTTTCTTCTTCCTTATGGGCTTTCACGACCATCACAGCATTCATACCTGGATTCCTATTCTGAATCGTGGTTGCTTGTTGCTTGCTTCTTTCTGCTGAACGTCCCATTTCCACAGCTTTTTCGAGTGACAAGTCTCCCTCTCGTAACATTCTTTCTTGTAGGCTTCTGTCATGAACACCCAAAACTATACGATCTCGGACCACGCTATCTGCTTGATCACCAAAATTACACGACTTTACCAGTTTTTTGAGATCAGTTACAAAATTATCGAAGAACTCTCCTTCACTTTGTACACGAGAGTTGAAAACATACCTCTCCACCACAGTATTTTTTCTCGGATTTGCGTAATTTTCATATGCTAGCAAAACGTGTTCATAATTACTCTTGGACTCTTCCGACAAACTAAAAGTACTCAACAAGTCAACAGCCTCCTCACCTATTACATTAAGTAATATGGCAACTTTTACGTCACTAGACTTCGTGTTATGCCCTGCTGCTTTCATATATATTTCGAAGTTCTGTCGAAAGCGACGCCAGTTTTCACTTAGATTACCCGAAAGCTGCAATTCCTTGGGAATCTTGGCCGATTCCATGACGGCGAACAAAATTCACACGTAGGCACTCAACTCACCCGTTCTTCCGCCTGTCTGAAGCCGAAGTTTTATTTTCGGTTCGCAACATTTCCACACGACTGCGCCATGTCTCGTGGTCTTCTATCTCTTAAAAAGACTTCCCTTAGTCAACAACATACTTTATTATCACAAGACCTCTACAAGCAATCTGTCTGCTCTCTCCGATCCACACCTTCACCCTCAGCCATCTTCCTCTGACAGTGCTGCCAGTTCCCCCCGACTCAAGGCACTGTAGATTACACATATGTTACAACGGGCCTGCAGCAAAAAGTGAATCGATGTATGGCACAAATATTTGCCGACGAAATAACTCTTCCACATTTTTTGAGTTTAGGTTTGACTTGGTGTTATAAGTGCACTTTATGCACAGTAAGGCTAATCGGGACTGGACCTATAGCTTTTAAAGTGGGATCCGAACCACTATGTGCCTCCACCGGGTATCGAACCCAGGACCCCTTGGTTACAAGGCGACGACGCTACCACTGTGCCATCGGGGAGGCACCACATTTTTTGATGAGTACCTAATTTTCACGATAATGTTGCCATGAAGTGCAGAGAGATCATGTTGATACGACATCAATGTGCTCACAAATTTGTTGAATTCGAACGTATATCTCTGAAGAATAGTCCATATGTACTAAATAAAATAGAACACACAAAATTAAAACAAAGGTTTTTCCATTTTGAAAAATGTACCTTCATATTCCATATTTTTTTGACAATCTGCTACTGTAGAGGGATGCATAAGTATTCCTAAGAAAACTGTCCCTCACCATGTTTATTCCATTTGTTTTAACAAAACGATACGTAAAACTTCAAACAAGATGCTGGCAACCTCTGCACCTGCATACGTATAAAAATCGATGACAGTAAACCCTCGTTAACACAAACTCGCTTAAGACGAACACTCGGTTAAGGTGAACAAAATATTGGTCCCGGCAGTGATGTATTATATTTTATAGAAAGTTTTATCGGTTAACGCAAATTTCGGTTACCACTAATTACGAACTGTTTTTTAGTCCGTTACGTCATTAGATCTAATTTAACACCAACTTTCAAAGTTTTTCATATTTTTTTCTGTTGTTCCTCTGCTAGGTATGTAAGAAATCGCTCAACAATCTCTATCATCTTGTCAACAATCAACTTATACAGTATTGTAACCAACATATTCAGATCAACAATGTGTTCAAATGTGTTTTTTTCTATTCTTTAAAACATAGCCAGTACGAGTAACATCAAGTTGCAAGCAGTAAGATGGGAGTCATGGCCAAGAGGAAGCAGACAGGTATAGATCTGAAAACAGAACTGAGAATCTTAGAGGAAGTAGAGCGTGGTGCATTGAACAAAACGACAAATGCTGAACAGTATGGATTTGCCAAATCTACATTATCTACAATACTTAAATACATAATACGTATTGTAAATGGTTAATGTGTAGAGAGAACTGTATTGCAACAATAAAATTTGAGTCCCCGTTTAGCACGATTTTGTTTTAACACGAACTTTTGATTTTTCGGTCCTTGGGATAATTGTTAACGAGGGTTTACTGTACATGTATCATAGTGGAATGCTCATATCCTTGAATTTATTCCAAAAGCTTCTCCAAGTCATCCAGGTTTTAATATCTATTTATTTATTAGAACCTTTGCAACCTTTTGGGGCAGTTCAGGAGCACCATTAGCACAGTGAGATCTTTATAGAAGCGTCTAAGAAACCCCCATTCCCATCTTACAAGCAGTACCATATATTATATGGTGTCGATCTCCATGGTGGAGCGGTTAGCACAGCGGTATGATACCTGGGATCTCGGGTTCGAATCCCGACATAGGCATGGGTGTTCTTTCAATCAATTTCAGCAATCAGCATATCATCAATTATCTTCATCATCACGATTAGCCGAAAGTGTTAGAAAGCGATGTAAAATAGATCAATCATTAATTGGATATGGCTTTGCTGGATAAGGATATGAGGAAATGAAAATTTTGATAGGTGTAAGAAAATGTTAGTGTGAAGTGAAATTATGAATATTAAATTATTTTAATATTTTCCCCGGCAGGGATACTTAACAGAATAATGATTATTACAAAGCATAGCTTTCGCCCGAAGCAGTGTTTCCACAATCTGTAAGCACAATTTCCCTTTCCAAGGGGTAAAATTTCCCTTTTTCGCCCATTTTTTCCCTTCATCTAAAGAATTATTATTATTATTATCAATAATAATAATAATAATAATTAAATATTATCGTTGACCCATGTTCGTATGTATGTATAAAATGTTAATCAATTCAACTTTTAAATGCTACGACGCCAGGGGTACCGGGTTCGAATCCCGGACTGGGCATGGCTGTTTGTGAGTGTCCATTCATAAATTTTATCATATCATTACTCATCCCCATCTTTGCAATTAGCCAGAAGTGGCAGAAAAGCGAAGTAAAATAAACCAAATCAATAAACAATAAAATCAATACCTTTTAAATGTTTTGGAAGATTTAGATTTTATTTCTAAACCAAGCTAATTTTTTTTATTTTGAGATGAAAGCTAAAACTATGTTATAGTTGGCAACTGAAGATTTTCATCAGTAAAAAGCAAAACACACAAGCAGAGATTGGATCGGAAGAAAATTAAAAATATTCTACACAAAATGCTGTTCTAGTAAGGGCGCACATATGAAGAGTTTGTGTGGAAAATCACATTTTTGCCTCCCCATAAAAATGTTAAGTTCGGCGCATGGATATACGCGTTTTATTAAAAAAGATATATAGTACATAACCTGAGCAAATGTTCTATTCTGGTAAATTTCACATATTAGGTGGAAACTTCTAAAACACAGCAAGTTTTTTTTATTAAAATTTAATCCATTGTTGGTCACTTCTTGCCACTCTGCACGGAATTTTTTAACGTGGTGTTTTTTTCATCTTCCGATAATTCTCCACGACGTTTTCTAATATATTCTGGAGTTGCAGATAGTTCCCTTTGCTTCCCTTGTTCTCCCGTCGTCCAAGACGGACACAGCCTTCCACCAAACACTCGCACACGACGAATAACCCACCCAGTGTCCAATGAAGACTGAAGTAAAGATAGGTTTACGACAAAGATAACTTCATTTTTTGCACGTGTAATGTTTGAGGCAAAATTCAGAGACCAAAGACCTCCGGCCCCAAACGGTAGCCAGATGTGGGTCAACCCAAATTCCACCCTTCCTCTCAGAACAAAGTATACGACAAAATAAAAAAAATAATACGTTCTCATTTTCAAAACTGGAATCTGTTATAATGTTTAATATAATTAATGTTTAGTTTGTCTTAAAATTTCCCTTAAAATTCGCTATTTTTCATCGAATTTCCCTTTTCACTTAAAATTAGCTCCAAATTTCCCTTCAAAAAAGGGAAATTTCCCTTCATGTGGCAACACTGGCCCGAAGAGCAGACGACAAACCAGCTATTACCTAAATAATGACGTATTAACATGGCGGATCGTGTTTTGAACACAACGCTAATATGTACCATTTTTCTATGATGTAGTTTTAAAATCGCTGTAAAAAAGGTTAATGTCGGTCTTATTCCATGATTTAAATAACAGACAGACACTACTAGAGAGTCAACCTAACATTCGACGGCCAACACAACATGACGGAATGATAAAATGCGACACTGCAGGAGTTAACAGTTCTCGGTTGAAGAAAATGGGTTTTCAAAAAGGGGTGCTGAAAATTAAGGGACTCGCAAGCATTCCTTCGCAGCCGCCTTGGCGACGCCCCTGGCAGACAGGCAAAGGAATGTCAAGCCTTTATATTGTAATCTTTATTCATTGGAAGTGGCAACAGTGCACACCAAGTTTGTGACCGGAAGACGTTTATTTGAACAGTAAATCTAGTTTCACGTTGTTAATTTATATGTATATATTGTAAGTAGGAAAACACGAGATTCTGTTTAATATTAAGTAATTATCAAATTGAACGTGCAAAGTTAATAAAGAATTGATTATCTGGTTTTTATGATGAAGTGGTTATCTCCTTATGAAACACTTGCACGAGTTATGGATATTGTAATGTTTTTAGCAAAACCAACAGACCACGGACTATTTGGAAGTTAAATAGTTTTAAAATGGCACACTCGGTTTTTGTATTAGTTCGAGATCGTTGTTCAACGAATGGGGAAGTTGTACAATAAACAAGGCACATGCAGCGCTACTTAACGCGTCTTGAGTGTCGAAGATGGTTCTGTAGAAAGTAGGAGGAGTAACGAGAAGACATGAAAAGTCCTAGGCTGTTTTCACTGTTCCTTTTCTTGAAACTTTCGTCTGTGTTTGTGGTTCAGACAGCTCATGTTCCAGATGAGTATTGGCAGTCGCTGGAAGTAGCTCACAAATTGGCATTTGGCTATGGCCACTTGACGTGGGAATGGAAGGAAGGTCTTCGAAGTTATTTGTACCCTGCAGTGATTGCATTCCTCTACAAAACTACTGAGTTTATTGGACTTGACACAGTCATTATTTTGACTTTGCTTCCTAGAATTCTACAGGCAGTCATTAGCAGTATTGCAGATTACCATTTTTGGTTGTGGATTTGTAAACAAACAGGAAGTCAGGGCAAATGGGCTGCATTTAGTGTGACAACATCATGGTTTTGGTTCTACTGCTCATCGCGGACTCTTACTAATACATTGGAAACAGCATTCACTACTATCGCTCTCTACTTTTATCCATGGCAAGGAAGAGTGAGAAGAGGGTCTTTCAGTTTCTTATGGCTAGTCGGTTTCACCTGTGCGTGCCGTCCAACAGCTGCAATTATCTGGCTGCCCCTGTGTGGATGTCACATATTATTCTCTCAGGATAGATGGAAACTACTACTTACAGAGTACCTACCAATCATTTTTGTTGTAGCTGCTTTAACTACATTGGCTGACTCTTATTTTTATGGAAGTCTTATTTTTACTCCATGGAATTTCTTGAAAGCAAACATTTTCTCAGGTGTAGGATCATTCTATGGATCATATCCATGGTACTGGTACTTTACACATGGTGTTCCCACTGTCCTAGGAATACATTTAGTGCCTTTCCTGCTTGGGGTATGGAAGGTTGTTGAATCAAGAAAAGTCCTACCAGAAATAGTATTATTATCAGTCATTGTTTTCACAGTATTCATTTACAGTTTGCTGCCTCATAAGGAATTCAGGTTCATTTTACCTTTGCAGCCAATGTTGCTCTATATTTCGTCTGGTTGGTTGTCTCGTTGGAGTCGAACTGCTAGCAGGTTGCTGTTTTGGATTGTGACTGTGGTGTTATTTGTTGGATTTTTGGTACCTGCTGGATATTTTGGGGTTTTTCATCAGCGGGGAACTCTTGATGCCATGTCTTTTCTTGCCAAGGAAAGTGCAAGTAATGAAACCAACACCAGTATTCTTATCCTGACCCCCTGCCATGCAACTCCACTGTATAGTCACTTACATGTGAATGTTCCAGTTCGATTTTTAACGTGTGAGCCAAACTTGAGTGGAGTTGATGATTACCTGGACGAAGCTCACATTTTTTATCAGGATCCGAAAGCTTGGTTGAAGAAAGAGTTTTCTACAAAGACATCTGTTCCATCCCATGTTGTTACCTTTGATGTCCTTCAAGGACACATGGAAAAATTTTTTGCTCAACAAAACTTTACTTTGGTAGGAGAATTCTTCCATGCCCATTGGCCAGATGGCAGATATGGACAGAAAGTGTTAGTTCACCAGTTAAGCAGGCAGTAGCAAGTTTAACACATTAAGTGCTGTAATACAGTTGAAGAAAATCTCACTGTATAAGTATTTCTGTGTACTCATAAGGGTTTTTAACAGTTCACATTACATCAGAATACCAAATTTGTTCACTTGTTTAATTTGTGTTTATTTTTGCAATTGTATGGAGAACTATGTAAAGAACTAATAGGCAGCTATCGTTTCTTTGCTTTCTGGATAGAAAGTAAAATCTTGTAATTTTTAAACAGAAATGTAATGTGTACTTTTCAACATGTTTACTATTTTCATTATCAGGATGTTGGAATGAAAAACTTGTAGATAAATGTAATTGAAACTTAAAAATAACAACAACTAGAATAAGATCGTTCAGTTTATCCGCAGTTGTAATTTTCGGTAACGGTTCCGATTGTTTTATGATTTCTCCTAGCAAAAAGACTAATGCCCGGTTCGCTCAACCATGTTTAAAACGTTTTTAACGAGTTGATAGTTAACGCATCACTAAAATCTTAGCAGCCTGTTAAACTTTAAATGTTTGCTGAAGCGATTTTATAGGCCCGTTAACTAACGACATGTTAGAGATGTTTTGCTTTGATGCCTTGCTATTTTCATACTTTGATATGAGAAATGCAACGTTTTCATTGGTTGCACCGTGGACAGTAAGCGGATTTGGGCTTTTTGTATGAAATCCCAGGAACAACAATAAATAAAGTAATGTGTAACACATAAATATATGTTTAAGAAATGAATGTTTGTTAGGTATTTACGTCCGCACACCGAAAATGGTATGTATTAGGATTAACAGTTACATTGTAATTTCGTAAGTTAGATTTAAATGAGTGCCTACCGACTGCCAATACACGATCGTAAATATATAAATAAAAACTACTGTTCTAGGTTAGGGTAATCTGTTTGAAGTTTGATAAATTTAATTATATTAAAATGGCATTGAAAGAGAGGCCTAAAGCTGGAAATGAACGTGTGTTTGCTATAATAATTTTCCTCAACAAAAGAGAACATTTCACGAAATGTACACCATGCATAACTTAACTTACTGTGCCATGGCAATTAAATAATATGTAACTATTGCAAGTCACTTCTTTTGGCATTGATGTGAATGTGGCATTGCAAACAAGAAATCTACTGTTTCCAAATAATCACTGACAAAAAAAGAAGGCACGTAAAATGTTTACCGTTCATGCATATGTACAAGGGACGTTTCTGAATGGTTGTGTTTTTGTTTCGTACAAATATTTTTTAAAGAAAAAATATATATAGTTCTACTATACGATATTTTATATTTGATTTATCATAAATGGTAAAAAGAAGGACAAGTACACTGTTAGACAGTATCCTCACCACTTGTACAAACATACCGTGCGAAGAATAATTTCCGAATGCATGGTAGTGTGTTTTACAAACAAATATGCATACTTTTACAATGTCCATGCACGAAACTACATTACCAGAAACAGCTTAGGATTAAGCTGTTTTCTTAATGAAACATAGGCCTACATGTGTAGTACGGTACTTTACATTATGTTTGGTTATTCATTATGTGATGAAATTGTAGTCATTCAGAAAATGTACCTTGTACATGGAACGGTTGATTAGTACGATATTTTACATTTCATTTATCATAACTGGTAAAAAAACAAAAACAAGTGCACTGTTAGACAGTACCATTACCACTTGTACGTATGTACTAGGAATAATTTCCGAATGGATGGTAGTGTGTTTTTCAAACAAATATGTATACTTTTACAATTTCCATGCACGAAACGACAACACCTGAAACTGCTTAGGACCTGAAGCTTTTTTCCTTAACTCTTTCGCTGCGGAATTCTCTGGCACACAATATCCCTTGGCTGTGTAATTAAATTTGAAAAAATATTTTTTTTTATAAACAAATAGTTTTCACAATTACATTGAGAGAGAACTTACAAAATTCATTCTTGCACTGGAAAACCATTCTGTAGTCCCTGCTGGTATGATATTTTGAAATATTTTGAAATTTTGAAAAACAATTTTTAGAAAGAATAATTTTAAAAAAATACATTGCAAAATATGTTATAGAGAAATTACAAAAGTCATTCCTTGCACTGGCAAACCATTCTGTAGTCCCTGATGGTATGGTATTTCTCAAAACACGGGATGACACAGAGTGGTGGAGTGGCGTGGAAATTCGTAAGTAGTATCAAGATACTGGGTGGTGAAAACTTCAGTTTGTTCTGCTGTGTGTTCAAATACTGAGTGGGGGAAATATTTGATAAAACAAGAAAATGGTGTGCTAAATACTGTACTGTCACCAAGTAACTTAGCACTTGCCTGTGTCGAACTTCCAGCACCTAGATCAATGCTGCTTTGCACTCTCCTCCATGATGTTACGGACGGCGGTACAAATTCTTCATCAGACACTACACAATCACTGTCACCAATTGAAGTCTCATAAAAACTGTCGCTATTATCGTCACAATTTAATTCACCTTCTGATTCAACAGTTGAGTAACATCATTATCAGACAAGTGTTGACGACTTGACGAAGCCATGTTGTTTACATTCGAACATGCATTTGAAACTGACATGTCAGAGCACTCAACGCTCGTATTCTAAACGGAGGCGTAATTAGCGACATCATACGGATATAAACAAAACTACAAGTTCAAATAGTTCCAAATAGTATCTACAGATGTCTGAAGGCTACTAAAAGCGACGTACTGCAGAAATGCGACACCCGCATCGAGTGGAAGTATGAACTCGCAATAATGCGACTTCCACAGAGCAAGGCACCTGGCGTGCTGTGCATAAATGCGACGACCGCAGCGAAAGAGTTAATGAAACATAGATGTGTAGTACGGTTCTTTACATTATGTTTGGTTATTCATTATGTGATGAAATTGTAGTCATTCAGAAAATGTACCTTGTACTTGGAACGGTTGATTAATATGATATTTTACGTTTATCATAACTGGTAGAAAAAAACAAAAAAAACAAGTGCACTCAGAATAATGTGTGATGATCACGATGCCATTATTGACAAAACTTTAAAAAGTACATTGATACAATATTTCTCATTTAACTTACATGTGATTTCTGATTTGCAGTTCGAATTTATAATATGAAATACGAAAGGGGAAAATTATTTTTGCTGTAGAAAGACATGGTATGGAGATAATGTGTTCAAATCGGTTTGGGATAACATTTCAACACAACAGCTGGCATACGCAATTTCCCCATCTTATTTCCGACACAACACAACGTGCTGTTAAGCACTTTAATGAAGCAAAAGAGTGCCTTTAGATTTAACGACGACATTAGAGGTCTGTTAGCCTTAACCAAGGTTGGAGAAATGCCTCGATGTGCTAATGTAGCGTTAACTTGATTTAACGCTTCTTTAAAATTTAACGCACGTTGAGCGAACCGGGCATAATTATCATAGAGTTTTGGAAATCATTGTCACACGAAATTTGAACCTTCCTTAAAGTAATGAGCACTGTTTGGACTCGAAAAAAGTTATTTATGTTGAAAAAAACAACTTGAAAATTACCTTACGCACTTCTCATGCACAATATATTCACAGTCGACAAGCGATAGTAAATATCGTAAAAGCGTGGGAATGAATGTAGAAGTAAATCGGAACCTTAGAATAATGCATTTAGGGACTTTATTTTAATGCCAAGGGAACCAAACCTAACCTGCCTAACCTAGCCACGAAAGCATATATTGAACAAAATATTAAGTAATATCGCTAAAACTCCGCAGTATGTGTTAACAGACATACATTGATATCGAACCATGTAAAAGTTGCATTCGTAGCATGATGAAATCGCAATAAAACAAAAGGAACTTGGGCCTAATCTTCGAACATAATGTTGCAAGAATAGTGCATTTTATTGAACAAAATTCATTATCTTCATGTTGTACCCACCAAAGGCCAAGAAAAATTGAGTTCATGTAATTCTAACATTGCCTGCCCCAATAAATAATTTTAATTATGTGTGAATATTTTTTTTTAAAATTAACTCTCCCTGGCAGCAGAGGGGTGGCCACGGTGGCTCAGTCGGTAACGCGTCTGACTACCATGCTCAAGGTCCCGGGTTCGATCCCCGGCCGGTTCAAATCCGGGAACTTTTCTAACGGTGGAAGCGGCCCCGGTGCCTACCCAGCGTCGAATAACATGGGTACCTGGGGGAAACCCTGGGGGGTAAAGGTGGTCAGGGGCGTGATGCTGATCACATCACCCCCATTCACGACCGGATCAAGAAAGTGTGGGGCGTTACCCCCACACCCCCTATACGCCTTCATGGCGTGGTGCTATGCACAGGGGAATACTTTACCTTTTTTTTACCTTTACCTGGCAGCAGAGGCCTTTAAATACCACCTCTATTCTGACATAATTTTAAATTAAATTAACATAAAATACATGCAAGTGTTGCAAGTATATTTTTTCTTAGAAAATTTTTGGTTTCACATAACCACTTTTTGTAGATGCCCTACCATTATTATTATTTTTTTATATATTTTATTTTTCATGCAATGTTTCCTCGTGGTTTCCCAGAATATTCTCAAGCCAAGATAACCACACATGCAACACAGAACTTTACATTTCCAGAAGTGTAGAGTGACTAGTCATGTAAAGTTATGTGTTGTATGTGTGGTTATCTTGGCTTGAGAATATTTTGGCAAACCAGGAAGAAACAATGCATGAAAAATAAACACTGAAAATAACTGTGTATTATTTTGCATCAGTTGAAAATTTTGATTGATTTGGTAGATGTAATCATATTTCATACCTTTTTAGTGATTTTAATAGTTTTTCTTGTGTGATTAACATGATTTTTGACTATACCACTGTGTATGGAGAAAGGACTTAGAGGTCCAATATCCTTCTATTTCTGTGCGCTTAGCAATTCCTGTCATGAAGAAGATTCCTAATTATGTCCATATTTCATTTGTTGTGACATCTTTGTAGCTGCAATCTGGAATTTGAAGATAATGATTGTGTACTCAAATTCTCATGTGCATACAGATTTTCTTCTTTAGTAATATTTGGAAATATTGAAATGGATTATTTATGTTTGTAGGTCAATTTTGATTTCATAATCTCACATGAAAAGGATAATTGTTCGCACAATGTCACTATTTGTCCAAGTAATAAAAACATCAGGAGCAAGTTCATATATCCTCTGTCACTTTCATGTGATCTGTTGTAAGATATTTCATCATCTGCAGAAATTCCATTCACCACTTTTTCGATCCTGTAAATTGATCATCTGCTTTTTCTTACGAGATGCCATTCTCCTTCTATCTTGCCCTGCTGCGGACATGCTAACATGAAAACACCAACAACAAGATGGGACTTTTCCTTCTTGATACAATGACTAAACTGGTCCCAAGGTCAAGAACAACCTTCCCTCACAACACAGTGAGGGTTTCGCAGTCATACATTTGGTTGCTATGCAGAAAGCATCCAGAACAAACACGTGTAGCAGGACATCAAAACATGCTTATACCAGGTAATTGTTGGAATATCTTTGGTGTTATAACATGGTGACTGCAGAGAAAGTGTTACATGAAAGCAATGATACATGTTAAATACAAGTGAAAAAAATATGGAAATAAATGCATGTATCATTGTTTTCACTGAATTGTGATAAGGACTAACTTTTCAAATTCTTCCAGTAAAGTTCACATGTATTGCGATTTTCTGCGAAATTATTTACAAAATTATGAAATTATTTTTGTTGTGGAATTGTTACGAATACAGTTTTTGTACTGATTTGTTAGAACTAGATGGTGTGAATACTTGTACAGTTTCCTCATTGTTTCTAGTATGTAAGAAAAATGTACATTCAGTTCAATTATTAGACATTGTAATTCTCATGCATTGTGTAATGCATCTCACAATGTGATGATTGAAAGGAAGCAAAAATCCATAACATTCACATAAAAAAACCAGTGGACTCAGGTTGCTTGCTTCTCTTGACTGGAACATATTAACCCCATGCCACACGCGCGAGCAATTGTAACCGTGTCGCATGTGCGCGGAGTGTCAATACTTTCAATACTTTTGTTACGAGGGTAATTCTGAAAGTAACCCCCGTTTGTGGCGCTAGCAATGTGTGATTCAGTAAGCTTCCAGCTGTGCTAGTGAGAGCATCGTAGTGCTGCACATGTGTTGGTTATAACATCACAAAATGTGTGCTGCCATTGAAAATCCCATCAAATGCGAGGTACGCGGAGTAATAAGATTTCTTTGGGCAAAAAATCTGCCAGCAGCAGACATTCATCATGAATTGTGTGCTGTATACGGCCCAAAAATTATGGGTGAAGGTGTAAGTCAGTGGTTCAGATTTTTCAAAGCAGGCCTTCTGTGGTGAGTAATGATCTCGTCAAGAAAAGTGACTACTAAGTTCGTGAGAACAGTCGATTCACAATCTCGGAACTTTCTGAAAAAGGTCCGAACATTTCTTGGACTGTGTTGTACGAGGTTGTTACCAGAAAATTAGGCTACTGGAAGTTCTGTGCTCGGTGGGTCCCAAAAATTCTCTTGGATATCAACAAAACCAGTCGAATGGTCTCTGCCTTAGACTTTCTTTCCCTGTACATCACGGAAGGGGAGGAGTTTTTGAACAGAACAGTGACTGGCGATGAGACTTGGGTGGCGTATGTGAACGAAAACAACAGTCGATGGCATGGGGTCATATGAATTCTCCAAACAAGCCGAGGAAAGCCCGTCAAACTTTGTCAGCGAGGAAAATTATGGCCACCATGTTTTGGGATTATAAGGGAATCTTGCTTGTCGAATTCATGGGACATGGTACGACAATAACTTCTGAAGTTCACTGTAACACTTTTCAGAAACTGAGAAGAACCGTCCAGAACAAACGTCGCGGTCTGCTGACATCTGGGTTGTGTTCGTGCATGACAACACTCGCACTCACATTGCTCGGCAATCACAAGACCTTTTGCGCCAATTCAAATGGGACATTTTAGATCATCCCCCATACAGCCTGGACATGGCTACTTGATTTTCATCTGTTCACTCACATGAAGAAGTGGCTTGGGGCACAGCACTTCGCTGACAATGAGGATCTCCAAAATGCTGTGACAGGTTGGTTGAATTCCCAGGTGGCCGAGTTTTATGTAGAAGGGATTGGTAAGTTGGTGAAATGCTATGACAAGTGCTTGAATTTTCATGGCGACTATGTTGAAAAATAGAGGACAGCTGTACCTTTCAGATGTAAAGTAAAAATCTGTTGTATCTAAGCGGGTTTTTTATTTACAGCTAAATGGCGGTTACTTTCCGAATGACCCTCGTTTATAATATGTTAATATTCATGCAGTTACCATTCAACATATATTTAAACATTTCGTTACATATTTCACATGTTTGGGCTGTACATTTTCTATTTACAAAGTCATTACATTTTGTATACAAAGTTATTGTTTATGCTTAAAATACAAGGTGGCAGAAAAGTCAGGTTTTCCAAAAAGCACATTGATAATATGATAGTGCATGTGCTTCTTATGCTAAGTAATATTTTTTAGGTATACAGTTGGTAATATTGTTGTGTGACACTGGCAACAGTGCCCTCGTTATTCTTTTGTCGACAGTTGTCTCTGGCTTGTTGTAGTGTGGTTGTTTTGTTGTTAGATGACACATTTGAAGAGTTGACGCCGTGGTACCATTGATTGGCTTGCGCATTCTTGTGATTTGACGCCATGCAATTTTGCTTTGTGTGGAATTGTTAAGGATATGGTATACTCATCATCACCGGCAGATTTGATGCACTGAAAGACTCCATTATCAATGCGTTTCATGTCATCAACAATGATACAAGTTTACTTCATCGTATTTGCAATTCTTTTGTTGATCCTTGCACACAATGTATTGCAAACAATGGGGGACACTTTGATCAAAACCACTGAAACTGGAAGTTTGTGTATCTACTTGTATTTTGTATGTATACTTGAATTTGTATATGGGTAAACTGACCTTTGAGCCACCTGGTATAAATGAATATTTGGAAAAGACTAAATATAAGTATTACTACTAATAATTATCATGATAACAATGATAGTAATACGACAGGGTGGCTCAAAAAGTCACTTAACACCCTCGGTACAAGGCCATTGCAGCGTGCAACATGGAAATGGTGATGACCAATCGTTATCAGGCCACATTGACCACATTGACGCCACCCGCACGGTCGGCGGCCAACTTGATGTCCGCCATCTTGAATTCAACTTCAGAATTTTAAATGGGAAGGGAGTGATATGATATATCAAATCAGGCTAGAATTTCATGAGAAATGCAATGGTGAAGGTTTTTTTTATATATCTTGATGTAAAAAGTTATGACTGAATTCTTGTACCAATTTGCTTCTTTTCGAGGTGTTACAAAAATGCCTTAAAATTTGTTTAGCGCATTGGTAATGCTTCGAGATCAAAGTGATGTCTAGGGAGAGAAGTTCACATGCCATTGCGCACGATTTTAATCGGATACATCCACGAAGAGCTGCGCATTATGAATGGTTGTCACGAACAATTTATAGTGTGACGCTTCCATTGAATTAAAAGTCCTTCATAGTGACAAGGCTAATGTTTATGTTCGTAAGGAAGTTCATAAACAGAATATTCAATGCTTTTTATCTGATAACTCATTTTCGACAGATCAAAGCTGAATGGTTAGTGCTGGTAAGTTAATGGTGTGACGTGCTGTGTGGAACACGATTGGTTAGTCAATTTTTTCATCAACGGAACCTTAAATGCTTAGGGCTACTTGGATTTGTTAAATAAACAGGTTTTTTCATCCTTGCTTATGAAAGAAGGTACTTTTTAAAGAGTTTTTTTTTTCAATAGGGAGGAACACCAGAACACTATGGGAACGTTGTGAAGCAGTTTCTGTCCAAAGTTAGTTATCAGATGACAAGGGACGCATATTCTGTTTATGAACTTCCTTATGAACATAAACATTAGCCTTGTCACTGTGAAGGACTTTTAATTCAATAGAAGCATCACACTGTAAATTGTTTGTGACCACCATTCATAATGTGCAGCTCTTCGTGGATGTATCGGATTAAAATCGTGTGCAATGGCATGCGATCTTCTCTCCCCAGACATCACTTTGATCTCGAAGCATTACCGATGTGCTAAACAAATTTTTCTAACACCTCAAAAAGGAGCAAATTGGTACAAGAATTCAGTCATAACTTTTTGCTGGTTAAAGATACATCAAAAAAACCTTTACATGCATTTCTCGTGAAATTCTAGCCTGATTTGATATATCATATGACCCCCTTCCCATTTAAAATTCTGAATTTGAATTCAAGATGGCCGCCGACCATGTGGTTCCCACTTGGCCTGATAACGATTGGTCATCACCATTTCCATGTTGCGCGCTGCAGTGGCCTTGTAACGGGGGTGTTAAGTGACTTTTTGAGCCACCCTGTATTATAGTAATAGTAAAAATTAATAAAGCACAGGATACTGACAAAAATGAACCAACTAATTTCTTTTATTAATTATCTGAATGACAGTCCATTTCCACCCTTTGCATATTGTTATCACATTTACTGTCCCATATATATATATATAAACATAAATTGTAGAAAATAAAGACATGAACTAAAAATAAGATACAAAGTGAAACGTAACATGTCGCTCGATGTTGCCTTTGTGTAAAACATACCTTGAACGTGAAAGTTATACATGTAAGTGGACCAAAAGTTGCTTTGATAACTCTTGAAGCTATATTTGTACTTTAGTATTATACAAACTACCTCCAAATCGTATTCTGCCAAATACGATTCCCACTTATGGAACCTAACCTAACCATATGACTTATGTTTGCGAGGGGAATATAATTTAATGTAGACAAAAGAGGAAGTCCGTATAATACAAAAGTACCGCTATATTTTTTAGGAAACAAAATTTAAAAAAATGTATACTTACTTATTTCTATATAAAACCAATAAAACTGATGAAGAAACAAAAAATTACCTGATTTGTAGATTAGATAAATCACACGGAGTGAAATTCGGCAATATAAAATACACAGAGGCACGTGCGCGGAGCATCACTCTGCTTTCAAACTTATCGACACACTGTCAACTACGGACTGAATGTTTATTGCTGTCAGCTGCCCCAGTACCTTCGTAAGAGTAGGCCTCCTCTCAAACATGTTTTATTACACTTTATAAAACAAAATTTCCTAGTTGTGGAGTCTCACTCATGGGGTGTGGGTTAATTTCGAAGGCCTCTTGGATATAAGTTATGTCATGTCCATTTAGTTTATTTTAAACAGTAATGCTCCTAGTGGAGAATTAATTGTTATTTTGACTGCTTGGAATAAAATGTTAAACAGAGTGGTTAGGTTTTAAGTTATTTAGGGATGCATAAATTAACATAGCTCTTAGCTCTTACATTGCAAGATTCAAGAACTTGGAACAAAGTGCAAGAAAATCAACTGACAACCTCTGCACCAGCATTACAGCAATTCTATACCTGAACAACATATAGGATGTAGCAGAAAATGAATGAAAAAGCAATGAACAATTTCCCTGGTAATACTATATGTAGGAATGTGGCATATTAATCAGTATTCGCTGATACAGGGATATTGGTGTATCAGTTTATCAAATTTATCTATAGCAATCTACACCAATGAATTTATCTGTAAATAACTTGTAATTTAATGTAAAATTCTGCACTTTTTTTTAAAAATGAACATGTAATTCATAATCATTCATGACTTATAGGCATGGCTGTCGGCAAGGGGGGTCGCGATTGGTCGACCCCCCTTGGAAATTTCCATCTACTTTTTTTCAATTTATGGCAATTTATAAACGAAGTACTTTATTTCACTTCATTTTGCGTCATTGTTTAAAAATGGTCTTGAGATATCCAATTTGTTACGAAACTTTCATAATTTGCAACACTGAAACTCTGTTAATTTGTAACTTTCACATGTTTTGAAGCTTCTTATACTACTGCGTATGGTGCTGCTGCTCGTACTGCTACTAATGTTAGAAGCAGAGGCGTGGCGTGTATGTAGCCGGTGTTACCGCAGGTAACAGCAAAATGTAAAGAATTAAAAAGTTGTTTCAATAAAATGACAACATTGTTAAAAACGTTAATGAACATCGTTCCCGTCGAGTAGATATTGCCTAGGACATTTTTTCTGCAGCCGACAGAAGGGAAGAGGGAGGCTGTTCCGCTACCCTGAAGAGGCAACAAGGGAGAATATGCCAATGCAAGGAAAGAGCGGGGAAGGACTTTATGGGGTTATTCATATGCCTGTTAAGGGGCCCTGTTGCCGGTCAGACCTACCGGGGCAGCCAGTGTTGTCACATCGGATTGGCAGAAAAGAGCTGAATCCATCCTAAAATAGGAATACAATTTCTGTGAAGCAACTAGAGGTAGACTGCAGAGCCAAGGCTGGATTAAACTACAACTGAGACCAGTTAGATAATAGACGAAAATATAGTTCCTTGGTGTGATTCGTGATTTGGACAAACCTTGCTCCAAAATACTAAGTTGGCAACAGTAGTACGTATACAGCTGGGCTTCCTTTCCACCTTTCCACAAAGGAGCGGAGTTCTGTCATCTGCTCAGTGCTCACCACACAAACGTCAAACTGACCCGAGAAAAGTGTGGTTCTTCTTCCCCTTCGCAGCTCATTTCAAAGAAACTGAGACATGAAGAATTGACAAAGGTCTACCACTATTCATTGGATTTTTGTGTTAACTGTCTCGTGAGTGGTAGTTCTTTCTAGGAGTGTTTGTGGCTACATCACTGGGCTGATTGCAAAACAAGAATGAAATGAACAAAAATCTAGCTCGACGACATGTTTTCTTTACCAAAAAAGGGGGGGGGGGTGTAATAATGTCTAGCAGGCATAATTGTCATACTGATTGGTAGCCGGTAACACTTTTTAAAAGTCACGCCACGCCACTGGTTAGAAGTAACTATTATGTAAACTTGGTTGTAACAAGTACTATATTATTCATATAATAAACTTATTGGATGCTAAAATAAACTAAACTAAAACTACTACTGCTGCTACTACTAGTAATAACAATAACATAATTTAAAATACCAATAATGCAATGATTTTAAAAATGAAACCCTATTTAACAAACTTCTGCATATACCGCTGGTCTGTATCACAATATTTTTGAAGGGAGGGTGTGGTGTGTCCTTGACATCTTCGATTTGACCCCCCTGCCAGGAAAATTTGTGGCGATGCCCATGCTTATAGACAAAACCTATTGCATAAGAAGATCAATGAATCAATTTTTTAAAGGAACATTTGTAATTTTATATTGCTGTTTAGACTATCAGTTGTATCAGTAAATTTTGCATAGGTATTTTTTCAGATTTACATAGGCATTTTTTCAAAATTGACATAAATGACATAAAATTATATTCTTAGCTTTAGCCTTTATGTATTCTTAAAAACTGAAAATTATGAAATATTTAAGGTATTTCTGGCCCCCTTTTTTCCTCAAAGCTCCCCAAAACTGAAAATTTTGAAAAATGAGTAACAGAACTGAAGATTTGCTTAAATGTTTGAAAAATGCTAAAATTACGCACATGGCTAATTCAAATTGGCAATCATAGCCAAATGCATTCCTGAAAATTCCAAGATGTTGAACACCTATAGATTAGATTATTAAGTGCATAAGTAATTATTTAAAAAGTAATGGTGAATCAAGTTATTAATTTATTGGCTGAGTTGGTGCGTCGAATGACTTTTTTTTTAATAGAACAATATCCACTCCTTTCACTATTTTGTGGTATACTTGACTGCAGAGACTGCTTTTGTTCTTCAATTCATTTTATGTAGAAAAAACACATGCTCTACATTAACAAATTCTCTTCTCTTTCACAGAGTCCTTATTTTCCCGATTCTTAAAACACACTCTTGCCAATGACTGTCCGCAAGAGAAATGCTGCCAAAACTGAGAGCGAGGGATCAACTGAACAAGCTGCATCTCCAAATGATGAGGTGACCAACAACACATCCTTCTGTTTAAGAAGCACATATGACTGGAAAGCAGACGAAGAACAAAAATTCTTTGATGATGGAACTATGACATTTTTTTGGTAAGTGGCTACATGATAGAGGTGGTAGTATTGAAATAAATTTTCAGCTTTGATACCCTGATGTTATTTCATGCCAGTGCTCACACCCAGAGCTGTCAAAGTAAGGAAGAATATTAGATTTTGCCATATCATACATACATATAGTGTGGCTCATTCTTACAAATCAAGTGTTTAGTTCTGAAAGTTCTATCATGTAATTCTGTTGTTATAATTTCAAGACACTCATTTTTATGCTGAACATGAGTCATATCGTTGGTCATGTGACAAGTAGAAGTAATTACCCTTAACATTATTTTTGTGTTTTGTTTCTTTGAATTAAGTTCTTGGAATTTATGTATAGAACTTATGTATCCTTATTTATAGAAACAAGGGCTGAGCCGATACTGATACTTAAAAATTGTTCAATATATAGATTAATATTAGTATTTAAGTATGCATCAATTTACCAAGATATTTGCTTTAAGTATTTGTGAATTATGAAATATTAAATTACATGTTAACGTTAACGCAAAAATTCAGTTTTTCCACATAAAACTGGTGCAAAATCCAGAAACTTCGAAAGACCAAAATGCCGGACAAGTATCGTCAGGTATCTGTAAATAATTTCTAACCGATACTCCAGCTGATACTTTTCCAGAATTTTAGTATTTCATGTGCTCTGCAAAAATGCCACATGACACTTTCCTGGAAGTTATGCAAAATTCAGAGTTCCTTTTTATTTTGCATTAGTATTGTGTGAAAGCAATTAATTTTGTGATTACATAACATGTAATTTAATATTCTGATGTAGTTTGTGAATATTTAAAAGCAAAAGTCTTGGTCATTCTATGCATATAATTAGAGTGGAATATTTCCACACTAGTATTAATCAATATTTTGAACAACTTGTAAATAATACAATTTTCAAGCATCAGTATCAGTTCAAAGTGGTATTGGGGCATATTACATTCATATAATCACAGATAGTTTCAAAAAATCGTCAGAAAAATGACGTGTGCCACTTATTTGTAACACATCTGTATGTGTTGTTTATTGTGAGAAACAGTCAGTATGAAAATAAAAATTTAATTTTGCTATTCAGTATGTAAAACATGTTAAAAGGAACATTTTTCCTAGTTGGTGCAATACAATTACCTGAATGAGCCATATTTTTATTTGTCTAAATGCATGGCATATGTTTTTACACCAAACATCCTGTTTGCTGATGTCTTTCTTCTTCCCTTGCTGTAGAAGAAAAAATTGGGATTGATATTTCATATAGAGCAGTTTTATTCAAACTGTGAGGCACCAAAGTTTCGCAGGGGAGATGCGAGAATTCTGGAGAAAATATTATTTTATTATGAAAGTTTAAAATATGTTAATAAAAAAATACCAATTTCTTCTTCTGTATTACTGCAACTCACGTTGGTTGTCTATCGGTAATGTCATGTCCCATGTTTTTGAACTGAAACAGAAACTTCACTCGTACTGTGCCTTGTAGAACAACCATGCAAATGCTGAAAACCTAATTGATAGTGCTTTTGAACAGAAATTGGCATACCTTTCTGATATTTTCCACAAATTGAATGTATCTCTACAAGGTACAAGGGAATCCTGCACCTATTAGGCAAGGTGCCAGCCTTCAAAAGGAAGTTGCTGCTTTGTAAGAGAAAGATTAAAGATGAAAGCATTGACGATTGTTCTCGTGCATGAAGCATGTTAGGAGGAACAGGACTACAATTAAATGAAGAAATCCAATGTTGCTGCATGCCTGTTTTTAATATTTATTATCCAGCTTTTCTGTCTGTATTTATCCTTTTTATCTCGTGAATATCGTATTGCTGAACGAAATGACACCAGCTTATAAACATTAAAAATTGCACCTCACTTGTATTAATCACGTACATTATATTTTCATTGTAAATAAACACATGAAGATATTTTGTGTTGATCTTTCATGGTCACTCACATCACATGTATTCATCTAATATTATTTAGGGGAGGCACATATAGATTTTGGCAGCGGAGGGGAGTCAAGACAGCCAAAAGTTTGAAAATCCCTGGTATAGAGAGAAGTTATTAGACATTAGACTTTAGAATGGAAATGAATGTCTTCGTACAAATACAGTTCTGAAACTAGAAACAGTAGACTTTTAACATTTTGCCTAACAGAAATTAACATATGTGCCAGAGGGGTGTAAGGGGCGACCTTCTGATAAGGTGCCCAAAAGTCAACCTCACTTCCACATAGTACACCCTAGACTGCATTTGAAGAACTAGGCTCTGGCGACTGGCACCGTGGCCAGTATAATTCTGTGTGTTGTCCTGTGTTTGGTTGCTATATGTACTGAGTGCCTCTTTACAGCCTCAGCTTTTAACCAAGGTAAGGATATTTTAGTTTTCAGACACAATTTTATTTTTGTTATGATAAGGGGCTGGACCCCGCATAGTGTGACGGGTGCAAAATAGCCTTAGTGCTGATGCACCCAATTTTTAATTTCAAATTCAAATTCATATAATATCTGCCAGACAGTTGTTCGTCACTTCTGACCTAAAACTTCCTTCAAGGATGGTTGAAATGTTCAAGCTGCAGCAGTACTCTTCAATGCACTGATTGTATTTTATCTCTTTCTAAACTACTAATATTATTGCCCTTACAGGGTTTTCACCCTTCCCATATGCAGAGTAAACATCTGATTGCAAGATCGTAAACTGGTAACATCATCACCTTGTCATCAAGGGGTCCTTGGTTTGATACTCGGTGGAGGTACATAGTGGTTTGTTCAGATTCCATTTTCAAATGTGGGTCCAGTCTTCCCTACTAGCCTATCTATGCATAAAAGTTGGCTCAAAACAAAACTAAAGAATGTAAACGGTCAACACATTCGTTGATTTATCCTGAGTCTTATGTTCCTACCTACAATTTCAATTTCCGATATATGAATATTAACTAAAGTTGGTACACTCCTGTTCAGATAAAGTGACACATACTTTAACTGTCCATCCTTATAAAATGTGCCACTTTACGTGAACAGGAATGTACATTTAAACTGGTATCACAATAAGTAAAGGTCTGATATTTAATTCGATTCCAGTCATGGGCGTCTGGAAAGGGGGCAAGGGGGGGGGGGCATCCCCTTCCCCCCTGGAAAATGGAAGTCAACCAAAAAATATGTACTTCACACATATAATTTCATTTTAGCCACAATAATATGTGTTAATTATTGCATGAACACCATAAATTCAAATTTTAGCAATGTTTTTTAGGGAACAACACTATTTTTGGGGAAAATTTGCCTTCCTTTCCCCCCTGAAAAAAATACCTTCCTTGCCCCTCCCTGGAAAAAAACCCTGCGGACGTCCATGATTCCAGTACTCAAATTTCTTTCTTCCTCTGATAGAAGAGAGAATGTTTTGTATGGTACAGTATTGTATTGTTCTACTGTAAGAAAATAACATGTAAGCATTATGAGTTTTAAGTTATTTTCTTGAAATGCTTACAAATCTACCACACCCTTTCTCTTTGTTATTACATGTGAATAACTGTTTCTCCTAACATATGGGGCACATAAACTAATTTTGCAGCTTGTATATTATAAATGCTAGAAAGATTGTGCCATTGGGATTCTAGTAAATAGTGATAATTATCAGAACCGGTTTAATTTTTTCAGGGGACCAAGGCACAAAAAACTTGAAATGTGGGAAAATGTAAAATCCATAAAAATAAATTATTGCACGGTGTCTACAAGTCAAGAATGTCAAGATAGGTCAATAAATTCTGCCTTTGGTCAAGAATAATTGCTATTTTTTTTTACAGTATAGTGAACTTCCATTGTTATATACCTGTACTGGGATTTGATAAAACTGAATATTTGGAAATCTCAAATTAAATTGAGTTGTGGTTAAGGTTTGTTCACTTTGTGTCTTAACAATTACATTCTTGTAAATACGGAGAAACTGCTACTCACTTTATCTGCGAAACTGTTTATTCTTCTTCGTTCTATTAATTTCAGTGGCCACTGCCACCATCCTTGTTGGATCTTGCTGTACTGTTGCTTGGCGTGCGTTTTTTGTTTGTAGTTCTCCGGCTGCTGCTAGGTGCGCTGTTGTTAACTGTACGTTTGCATCCATGTCATCTGCTATTTCCCAGTGTTTTGTAGAGGGGAATCCAAGTGTGGTGTACCTCTCCGCTATCAATGTTTAGCTCGTGCGGGAAGTGCATTATGGCATGTTTCTCCTTGATTTTGGTGTCTATGAGTGTGTGTGTGTGGGGGGGGGGGACAGTGTTTGACTTGTACCTTTTGAATTTTATGGCTATGGTATTTGATGTGTTTGGCAAGACCAGTAGTGGGTTGTGCTTTTTTTCGTATCTGTTAGGTGCTGTTGGATTCTTTCATTGACAGATCTGATGGATCTCCAATGTAATGTACCTTGCACTCGCACTCTGCATCGTTTATAACTGGGTTATCAAGTAGAGGAAGTACCGTTGGTGTTTGTTTAGTTTAACAGCTATTTTGGCATTCGGTTTGTGTGCTACTTTGATGCCATATGGGAGAAGGGCTTTGGATATGTAGTTGGATGTGGTGGGATGGTAGGGGAAGGCAAACATTTATATTGGTTGTTGGAGGTTGATTGTGGCTGGGTTGCTTGTGGCTGGTTAGGGTGCCTGACCTGTATTTCCACTTTACTGCACCAAGTGGAAATTGTGCTTCTGTGTAGCCATGTTTCAGGGCTATTTTAGTGACGGTGACTATCTCTTCTCGTAGATCCTCTTCTCTGCAACTGTAGGAGAAGGCTCTGCGATAAAAGTTCAGCCACACATTAGCTTTTGTTTGGGGGGATGGCTAGAGAGAGTGTGTATGTACTGGTTGCTTGGATCTGGTTTTTTGTATATAGTGGTTATGAATTTCTTAAGTGCACGGCTGATTGTGATGTCCAGGAAGTTGATCTTACCATGTTTCTCTTGTTCTACAGTGAAGTTGAGCCTGGGATGGATGCTATTTAGCTTGTTCACTAGAAGGTGGAGTTCTTCTGCCCTTTTGTGCATGACTATTGTGTCGTCCGCGTACCTTCCATATCAGATGTATTGCAGTTCTGGAGTGTGTAGTATCTCTTTTTAAGCCAGGTGCATGGCAATGTTGGCTAAAGAAGCTGATAACGGATTGGCCATCGCAAGGCAATTACATTCTTGTATGCATGAAGTTTTGTAAAAAAAAAAATATTAAATTAAGTAATGTGGCCATTCCTCATCCAGGATGAAATCTGAAAGCATTAGCCTTTACATGCATTAATAAATAAGGCAAGTCTAAATCTCTTGTTAAAGTACTGCTTCAGTTTTCATCGTAGCTGGCATTCTGGTAGGGGTTTTTCATTGAATAAAAATATCTATTTTCTTAATTTTGCAACTATACCTGAGTAGGAGGCAATTAAATAAATGTTTAGAAAAAAAGGGGGGGAATCAAGAATTTTGGATTTGTTGTTTTGGTAGACACCCTACCCTGTCTTGGGACCATGAAAATGCAGGAAAACCTAAAATCTGGGTAGCACTGTATTATCATCAAAATAGGTAAGAAAATTACCAGTCGTACATCAGAATTAATGAATATCTTGCTTCTTCACTTCACCAGTGCAGTGTATTTTGCTGCTTGTATTCTGTATCGTGTCCCCAGGTTCATGTTCAGCCTTTGGTTGTTATCATAGGGTTATTGCAATAATACTTTTTATAATCAATATCTAGTAATGTATTTTGTAGTATCAAATGCATTTGCATTTTAGTATTTTTTATTTTATTTTGTCATTCCTGGTAATGACTTGCATATCCAGAACAATAAAACTGCTTGATCAGTGTTCATTCTTTCAGTTTTTTTAAGTTTTAGAAGTTGTTTTGGGAATCGTGTTTTACATGGTGCTGAAATACACAGTATCCTTACTGTACAGATAAATACAGGTTATATTTGTAAAATTGTTTTAATTTATTTTATTCATTTAGTTTATTTTAATTCATTTTTCTGCCACCTTTGGCCAATTGTGAAGATGAGGATGAGTGATGATATCATGAAATTGATGAAAGGATAATCACTAGGAACACCCATGCCCAGAGCAGGATTCGAACCTGAGACCATAACTGTTTAAATGAAGATGAATGACATTGTACATAATGTTAAGTTTATATTGAGTCTCCTTTATGAGTATAGTCTAAATCGGAAGCAAATATTCCATAAATCATTATTGGTAACTAATTACCACAACCACTAATGCTCATAACCCTAATATGAAAATAATTATAAATCATTAATAGTAACAGCAAATTGTTATTTATTGCATGCATCATGGTGGTTTGAATTTCAATTAATTTTATAACGTTTTCTTTCAGGAGAGCCCACACGCTTACCGTTCTTTTGATTCTTGTTTGTGCCCTACTGTATGTTGCATTATTCGAATCTGTTACATCTGATTCAGAATATAACACTAAGAGGTAAGAAAATGTTTGTATTCTCTTTACGAACGTAGCATGTAAAATAAATTTTAAATTAACTAAATTTCTTCATTTTCTTAGGCAGAACTCATTGAGACTATGTTCTCTACCAACTGGGAATACTGAAAATTTTGCTTGAAATTTTTTGGGCCAGGAATTCTGCATGAATTGAGAAATTACCATATTTTAAGGCTTGGCTGGACCTTTGACCAACACCAGCAAATCCATTTTCAAACTTCCGTCTCCTTTCAAAAAACCACTATGATATTCTAAATTCTGAAAAATTGCATATGCTTTGTAATTACTTCTGTAGCATTCACGTGAATCTTTGTGTAGTTTGCTTTCACTGTTGTCTATATATTTTCAATAGGTTCATGTCGATGTAATCCTACTAAACTATTGAGCATATCTAGAGAGTAGTGAAAGCATAGCACATGAAGATTCACATGAATGCTCTGGAAGTAATTCTAAGAATATGTAGTTTTTCAAATTTTGGAGTGTCATAGTGTTTTTTTTTTCAATTAGAGGAAAATTCCGAGCCTTAATTGTAATTGCATAGTCGTTGCTCTATCTTTAAGGAAGGTTTTATGTTATTACTTTCAGAGAGTTACAAAAAAGTGGAGATGATGGTTATTTACTCTTTCTTACTGTGGTGCAATAACTCTGAGAGCAAGTAGTCCACATGTGCTCTTTTTTTTGCCCCATACCAATTTTTAAAATGTTTTGTAGGTTTGGTGCGTATTACTCACAATTCCAGAATATAAAAGGACGTTAAAAAATTAATGTTAAAAACTGTACTTATGTATGCGAGTATGTTGTTCCTATTTCTCTTTCTTTAGAAATACGTTTCGGAGATTAACTATCCCCTTCTTCAGGTTCGTATGTAAAAAAACTAGCTACTTAGCATAGTACCACGTCGAAATGTAATATAAGGATTGTGGACAAGGGTTCACGATAAAACTAACTAACTAACTCTCTAGCCTTCTTAAACCCGAAGGTTCATGGCTGCAGCAACACAGGCCTTCCATCTTTCCCTATCTTCAGCAAGTTCTATATACTCTTTTCCATCCCTACCGATTTCCCTTAGGTCCATCTCGACGTTGTCCCTCCATCTTCGTCTTGGCCTTCCTACAGGTCTCTTACCATCAGGTTTCCCAACAAGAATCCTGTAAACTCCTCTTTCCTCTCCCATTCGTGCCACATGGCCTGCCCACCTAAGTCTTCTTGATTTAATTATTCTAATAATATCTGGACATGAATACAAATTATGTAGTTCTAAATTATGTAACCTTCTCCACTCACCTGTCTCCTCATCCCTTTTAGGTCCAAAGATTTTCCTAAGGATCTTATTTTCAAATACTCTCAATTTATGTTCCTCTTTCAATGTAAGGGACCAAGTTTCACATCCATATAATACTACAGGCAAAATTACTGTTTTGTATATTTTAACTTTTAGTTTCTTAGATATTAAACGAGAAGACAAAAGTTTATGAAGAGAGAAGTAACATGCATTTCCTGAATTAAGCCTACTTTTTATTTCCTCTTTAATATAATTTTCATTTGTTAATATTACTCCTAAGTATTTGAATTTGGAAACTGGTTCAAACGAGTTGTTATCAATAATTAGATTTTGATTATTACCTAACACTTGGTTTCGGGTATAGGGTTCACGATGAGCTTTTTATATATGTCTGGGGCAGGGATATAATATCTTAAATGTATCCACACCAACCCTTGTCCACAATCCTTTTATTACATTCCGATGTGGTACTATTCTAAGTACTAAGTTTTTTCATATGAACCTGAAGAAGGGGATAGTTATTCTCCGAAACGTAGATCTAAAGAAAGAAAAATTGGAACAACATACTCACATACATAAGTACAGTTTTTAGCGTTAATTTTTAATGTCCTTTTATATACCAATTTTAAATTATTGCCTGTTGTCTCTTGCAGATTGCCTGTGTGGCCGTTTTATAATAAATACCCATGTAAAAAAAAAGTACTTTTATGGTTGAAGGTATTCTTATTTGTATATCTCTTACGTGACTTTCTAAGTCAGAATGTAGCATATCTGTTTTCAAGTAGCGTTGCAAAATCAGGTCATTGTCACAATTGTGGAACTCTCACTTGGGGTCAAACCTGAGACCATTCATGCCGAAGGCAAGAACAGTGACCATTCAACTTTGCTGGAGTATAAATCACCAATCAGCAATGGGAAATTGTATTGAAATCTAAAGATTTCATATTGATCCACTCCCAGAATATATTTTATCAGGAACTTGGAGGAGAAAGGGTGAGTGATTTTTCTTTTCGCCCTTGATAATGTGTAAGATTTATACTCCAGCAAAGCACAATATCCCAATAAAATCCTATCCTGAGAGCCTTCTTTGACTATAAACTTTGTTTTCTCACATACAGTTTGTCACATTCACCCTAACTCCTCACAAGATTCTGATATGTAGCTTTGCATACGTTGAGCAGAGGTATGAAAAATATTTAACATTTGACAAGTACACTCAGAAAGTGGTGAAATTCACCCACACAAAAAAAAAACCACTAAAAATTCCACTTTTATTAGGGTTGACTGAAATGTACGGTCCTTAGTTGTAAGAGTGTATTTAGGTTACAAGTTTTATATGTAGAAAGGAGGTTCAAAACAACAGCAACAAAAATCTCCTGTAATGTATATAAAAAAAAGTTTTACAGTGTTATTATTTCAGATTTGAATAACTCAAACTTAACATTTTTTTTTTCAATTGCAGAGGTTTGGTGGCGTGTGTCCTTGTTTTCATTCTTCTTGGTGTTACCGTCACACCAGATGGACCATTTAAGCGACCTCATCCTGCACTCTGGAGATTCACATTTTGCTGTAGCATAGTGTATGAGCTGAGCCTTATATTTGTTCTTTTCCAGGTATGTAAGTGTGATTTGAATTTCTTAAATGTTCATTTGTTCCTGCAAAAATAATACTTCATAATTTCTTCTTAGCTTTCACTTGAAAGTGAGTATGTGTGTCTAGCTTATGTACATACGAGCATAGGATAATTTTCAATATGAGGAATGAACTGGATGTTAGATCACCACAGAAAATGATGTACAGATGATTAAGCTGACCCTCATGGCAGAGTGGTCAGCGTTGATTGATTGAATTGGGTTATTGTACGTTGCTTTTCTGCTACTTTTGGCTAATTGCGACGATGGCAATGAATGTTGATGTGATGAGATAGATGAAGGGACAATCACAAACACATATGGACGTCACGACACATGTCCTACAGAGGATTGTACTGACTGCAGGCCCAGACACCAGAGCCTCGTTAGACTGCAAAATTCAGTCCAGGGTGTACTATGTGGAAGGGAGGTTGACATTTGGGTGTCTCACCCAGAGGGAGAGTGGTCAGCATAATGTGGTATGAAGTCAAAGATCCCAGCTTCAAACCCTGGTCAGACATTATATGCCACATCATCAGTTCAACACCCCATCCTGCACTGTGACTGCATGTTCTAAGCTGTCATGCGTTAGTCTCCGGCTAATGGACATATGAAGGTTCGATTCTCCTGAGGGAAGTCTGAGATTTCAGCCTGTGTATGGGACACAGATAACCTGACATATTTCTGTGCAAATCCATGTTTTTATTGCTGATTTTATTGCTTCCTTACATGTTTTAACAAAAATTAAAGTAAATGGAAGCACATTTATTTATCTTCCTCATTGGTTAAGTGTATTGAGTGCTGGTTTATCAACGTTTCATAACGTGGGGATGGATCTCCTTTCTGAGTGTCCCATCATCAGTTTCACGGAATCATCATTCATCCTCATTATTGTGATTAGCCTAAAGAGCAATAAAAAAGCATGTAAAACTAATAATAACATTTTGCATATTTGATATAATTTGTCATGATTCAATTAAACCAAAGCATATGCCTTCACCTAGATTGTGTCATTTTTGCTTCTAGACAAAAGAAGATGCCAGGTTGTTGCTGAAGCACATTGATGGAGATCTGGGCAAGCCCTTGGTGGAAAGAAGTTATGGAGGAAATTGTAGAATATATGACCAAGATGTTCCAAATAATCCTTTTCATAATGTGTGGGTAAGGCGAGGCAATAATGTATTTTGTGGAGAACTTGGAGTCTTTATATGTTGTCATATCTTGTACCTTTATTTCAGGACACTGCAAATTACATTTTCATGTTCTCCATAAATGAAGATTAATATGTTGTAGGGATAGGTCCGATTAATCGGTACTCTATCGGTATCGGCCGATATAAGCATATCGGTGTATCGGTAAAATTACCGTTTATTTTACCGATCTGATATATCGATTGTTATCTGATAATTTAGTGCAAAATTCTGCCATTTTGTTGTAATTTTTATGGATAATATCCATGCCCTACTTTCTAAAAAAGTAAATGTCTAAATATGCAATTTATCTTGCACTGCAGTCACCTTGAAACACACATTTATGAAAGAGGTCAGTGAACCTTTCAGCTTCTTCAAGGACCATTTCATATTGACCCATCCCTAATATGTTGTTTTGTGGAATAGTTGCTAATCTTGACATAAACTAACATATTTGTGAGGAATTCATGCTATTGTAATTTACTGTAAAAAATGTATGTACTTTGTGGAAACATCCACGTGCCCCGTGTGCTCCTCCCCTCCCCAAAATACACCCATACCCAAAAATATGTGGTGATTCTTATAGAACCGTCCTGATGCAGCAGGTGATGCATATAACAGCTCACAATTATGACATAACAGTCCGTGGGCTGTGCTGAGTCGAATGGTGTGCAAATGATGTGTGCAAGGTTAAAGGACACCCAGTGGTGCACATACGAATGTGTTTACAGTGTCCAGGCATGAGGCCCCCAAGACCCTACCAGCCCAGATTTTTTCTTGTGGGGTTTACTGAAGGACAGGGTGTATGCAAACAAACTGTGTATGTTACAAACTTTAAAGGACAACATTTCGGCTGAAATCAGGAACATCACCGTGTGGCAAGTCACGCAAATATGCAAACATGGGTGGAGGCGTGCCTTCTTGAAAACAGCTGACACTTTCAACACATGCTCTGATCACAATGAACAATCAAGGGCACACTACCCAAGGTACATCATGTATAAATTACATTAATATCTGTATGGTATATTTCATATTACAGCTCATTTTGTTGAGCCGGTTCTATAAGAATCACCCTGTAGAATAGAACTTCAATTTTACAATTTCAAAGGACAAAAAAATACATATAATAATAATAATAACTGCAGTGAAATCTAAAATCTGTGAAAGTTTTGTAACATGCTTTATTGGGGCTGGGAAGACAATGAAAAATGTAAATTGTATATGCCCAGGGTATCATGGTACAACACTGACAGCGTTCACAGTATCTAGAAGACATCAGGGTGAACAACCTTCCTTTATAGGAAAAGTTAATGTGAACATTTTTGTTCAACCAGAGATCAATCAGGGTGATCTGTGCCAATGCTGTACCACTGAGCTATGAAGCCAACCTCTTGCCTGTTCACAATTTTAATTGACTTTTTCAGTAAATTGGTATGTCTTCTGTGTGGTGTAAACTATTGCAGATATCTGGTTCAGTTACCTTTATAACAATTTTCCTAAGGCAGAGCAGATACCCTTATCGATTCTTGCCGCTTTTGTTCAACAGGAAGGAAAATTGCAAAGAGCAACCGTGCTTCTGCACTGCATTACATAAAACTAAAACTAAGCTCCATTGTGCAACATCCCTTGAAGGCCCAGGACCTGCTAGTGTTTTTTTCATTGGGTGATGCATGGTCAGTGCACCGAGTTGCATTGCCACTGTTTTCTGTCTTTCGTCACCATAGCCTGCTGCTTCTTTTCAAGTAGCTATGATAAAATATGACATTTTCAAGGCTCGTAGCGTCAGAACTGGCATTCGTTATGATGAAAACTTGCTAGCCAGAATGCACTGTATATGTTATGAAGGTTTGTTAATGATATGCAACAATAATTTCTATGTTTCATTTGACTTTACCAGTAATTAGATGGTATGCATGGAAAGATAACTGTTTTTGGGACACAGACCTTAAACCATTTCACCCAACAATATTGATTATTATTATTATTTTTTACAAAAAGACCCGGTACTCATGGATTGCATTGGCAGGGAATTTGACCTTGACATTTTTGTCCTGTGATTCTAGAGCTGACAGATAAGCTATATTTCCTTCTATCATCACCATTTGAAAAGATGGAAAGGAATGGGAATCAGTTTCTAACTCTTCAGGAAAATAATATTAAATTCTCTCGAACACTATAGAACATTTGTGCATTTTTCCCCTTTTTTACTATTTTTTTTAAAATTACCTTTCTTCTTTCAGGACAAAATGGATTTGTTTGTTGCAACCCACTTTTTGGGTTGGCTGTTCAAAACTTTGGTTTTGAGAGATTGGTGGCTTTGCATGCTGTATTCTATAATGTTTGAAGTTCTAGAGTATACACTTGAACATCAGCTGCCAAACTTCAGTGAGTGTTGGTGGGACCATGTAAGTATTATTTAATGTGGTTCTTGTTAAACTATTCGACTGTCTATTACACGAGTAGAGGGAGCTTAAAGCTTCCAGCCCCTACCCTGGAACATCCTTCTTTGCCTTCTTTCTACTTCTCTGAACACAGTGGTCTTGCCACAGTGTTGCCAGTAACATATTAGTGTTTGTCACTAGATCATATCCAACCTAAATTGAATAGACACAATCAAGTGACAAGTTTTATGCTGGCTCGGTGGCCAGCCAGTGGGTAACCTTCGATCTCGCCACCAAAGTTCCCAGGTTCGATTTGTGGTCTGGGGATTGGTGCTCTTTGCGAGTGTTCTTTATCAGTTTCAGCTAATCATCATTCATCGTAATAATCGTATTACACTCGAAAATGCAATACTGAATTCTAAAATAAATGTATCACTACAGAATTTCAATGTTGCTCCCATACAGACCAATATTTAATTCATAAATCACACATTTCTTTCTCCACTCTCACAGGTGGATCAAAGATCTGAAAATTAGAGGTGCCATTCTCACTTTTATACGAGGGGCGTTCATAAAGTAATAATTATTGCCAAGAAAGAATACAGTAATGCACATGTGTTTTTGTGAATGAATCAGTCTTTAGTCACATAAACTCCACCCAGAGTGACACACTTCTCCCATCGATGTACCAACTTGCTGATGCTGTTGTTGCAGAAGTCCTGTGCCTGGCTGTCATTCACTGCAGAAATGACATCATCGCCTCCATCGAAATGCCTCCTACGTAGAGGCTTCTTCACTTCTGGAAAGAGTGGGAAGCTGCAGTGTGCAAGGTCCAGGGAATACAGAGGGTGATGGACAATTTCGAAAATCAAAGGGGCTGCATAAGTCACCATCTCCTGAGTGAAATGGGCAAGTATGTTGTCTCGACATACTCCTTTTGTTAGAATTCCATGGGTTTGCCAGTTGTGGACGTATGGACGTATTCTCACAGGATCACACCGCGGCGGTCCCCAAAGGCTCTCGGCATCACCTTCCCTCGCGATGTCAAGACCTTGGCTTTTTTTGGGAGTCCGTGACCTGGAGTGCTTCCACTGCTTGTTTTGTATCTTTGTCTCTGGGTCATAATCAGCACTCATCCAAAGTGGAAAATTTGCAATTATTCCTTTCAAAAACAAAAAGCGAATCACATCTCGAACTTCAGCTGGCTTCTCGGGCTATGCCAGTTTGGTTTTCTGGTCCTCTAGCAGTGCTCTGCAGAACTAATATATGCGGAATGTTTACCGATCCAGTAGCTTATGGACCAAAGGCTTCCCCACAGCGCAAATTCTTGAAACAAGCATACAAATAAAAAGCAAAAATTATTACTTTATGAACATCCCTCTCGTATGTGTGATGTTTATTGAGTTAACAAAATAATTTTGCAACATTGTGAAATATTTGGAATATAAGTAACTCATTGCTCTGAAATGCAAGCTTTATATAACAAAAGCACATGACTTGCTGATAAATTTAGAAGAACATAACAGTTTCCTCCACAAACTAATCACTTCAAACAAATATTCTTGAGTTAGCAGCTAGGTCAAGTCAGTGTTAGCATCCAGTGTTGTGAGCTGATACAGTCCTCTCTGGAGACTATGTGTAAGTTTAAATATGCATGGATGAGGAGGGGCAGTTTAGATTCTTTCCTGTGATTGGTTCGCTCTAGATATCAGTGTTTTATTGGCTGATGTCGTGCTTTTATGGAGAAGTGGATTTCAGACGTGAAAGTTCTTTGGCCCTCGGTTTATGTTGCGTTCTGCTCATCTTGAGACTATTCTGGTTGGAACAGTCTGATGCAACTTTGATGTTCCTTTCATCACTGTTCTATGATGCATCCTAACTAACTAACTAACTCTCTAGCCTTCTTAAACCCGAAGGTTCGTGGCTGCAGCAACACAGGCCTTCCATCTTTCCCTATCTTGAGCAAGATCTATATACTCTTTTCCATTCCTACCGATTTCCCTTAGGTCCGTCTCAACGTTGTCCCTCCATCTTCGTCTTGGCCTTCCTACAGGTCTCTTACCATCAGGTTTCCCAACAAGAATCCTGTAAACTCCTCTTTCCTCTCCCATTCGTGCCACATGGCCTGCCCACCTAAGTCTTCTTGATTTAATTATTCTAATAATATCTGGACATGAATACAAATTATGTAGTTCTAAATTATGTAACCTTCTCCACTCACCTGTCTCCTCATCCCTTTTAGGTCCAAAGATTTTCCTAAGGATCTTATTTTCAAATACTCTCAATTTATGTTCCTCTTTCAATGTAAGGGACCAAGTTTCACATCCATATAATACTACAGGCAAAATTACTGTTTTGTATATTTTAACTTTTAGTTTCTTAGATATTAAACGAGAAGACAAAAGTTTATGAAGAGAGAAGTAACATGCATTTCCTGAATTAAGTCTACTTTTTATTTGCTCTTTAATATAATTTTCATTTGTTAATATTACTCCTAAGTATTTGAATTTGGAAACTGGTTCAAACGACTTGTTATCAATAATTAGATTTTGATTATTACCTAACACTTGGTTTCGGCCTGTAAGCATATATTTAGTTTTCTCTTTGTTAACTTCCAAACCTATCTCTTTAGCAGTTTTGAAAAATATTTTAGCATTATTCTTAATTGTATTCACATCATCCCCCAGTAAGTCTACATATTTGTCGAATATATGGTGTTCCACATTCACGAGGTATGTGTAGAGGCACATATTTTTGGTAAATAATAGGGCAAAATTTCGGTACAAAACCAGAGTCAATTTCAGGTTCAAAAACAGTAAATAAAATAAAATTTCGCTGTTCTAGTGGTAAAAAAGCAGTATATAAATTACATTTTGGTTTTAAAAGATGTGAATTTAATCCCAAATTTGATTTAAAAACTGCACTTACTACACAAAATAAACATATCCCTTCTAATAGCACATTTATGTCGTTTCCAGTTTATTCCTGTATAAAGGGGTCCATTTTTGCTTCTCAAATATTTACAGCAGAATTAATCAATTTCCTGTAAATTGCGTAACTCACAGGATAATTCTCACTTCAGAGAGTCACGTCGGTAAATAAACTCTGAATTTCGTGTTTAAAAGTCTTATTTTGCATTTTGCAGTTCATTTCGCATTATTTCGTGACAAAACAAGGTAGGAAAATGCACCTCACATCTTTCAGAAACATGAAAAATTAACATTACAATGCGTTATTTCACATTTCGTGTTTTCGTCAAAAACGAAATATGCATGCCTCTAGCTATGTGGTGTACTCTTGGTATTCTGAGTTGAGGTCATGTTTGAGTAAGTGGTATAATACTGGGATCCACGGAAAACTAAATCACAGGACGGAGTCTTAAGCTCCATCTTCTCATCTATGCATATTCAACCTTACACTTGGTCTCCAGTCTTAATTCCCTGAATGTTGGTGTCTGCAGTAGAGTGGTTAGTACAACATGCTATGATGCTAGAAGTTCTGCGTTGAATCCCAACCTGGACATGAGTGTTCTGTGCGAGGATCCCTTCATCATATAATCACTCATCCTCATTGTCAGGATTGGCTACAAGTGGCAAAAAAGTGACAATAAGTAACAAAAATGCAAACAAATACAAAATCATTCCCTTGCAAGATGAGATGCAACGAGAGCACTCAAAATGTTGGATGATTTAACCTGATTGGTAATCCCAGAACACTTGTTTGAATTCCATCACCAGGAAAGCTATAATTTATATTAACTAATACCTTCTATAAGAATGTTACCAGAAAATTGGTAGGAAACAATAAACTGGCAACACTGCACTGCAGTGCATGAGGGAAAAGAGAAGAACACTAGTTGCAAGTTGCTGATTCTTAGAATGTGAAAGGTGGGAGAATTTGGTATTTACCCACGTATTAATAAGTATCAGAGAGTTCCAGTAGTTTTGTAGTAAAATGCTTTAGTCAGCCTAGTTCCTCATGGTAATATCATGAAAAACTCAAATGCTTGCTATGAATATTACTTCCATACTTGAAGTGAACAGTTATTCAAGAGCTTTTTATTGCTGTCAACATATGTGTGAATTGAAATTTCAAGTGCATGAATTAGAGTAGAGAAAGAATTGCATATGAACATTTAACAATAAAAAGTATGAAAAATTTCCTTCCATGCCAAAACATTCTCTCTTCAGTATTGAGAACATTAGTATGCAATGTTTTTAGTTCCAGTAGTTTCATTTAATTTATGAAACATTATGTAATTAACTTTGTGACATTCCTAAACCTGAAGGTTGATTGCTGCAACAACAGAGGTCTTTCATCTGTTTCTGTCTTGGGAAACCTGGAACCTGAAAACTTTGTTAATCTCTCCCATGCATGCCACATTACCTGCCCATCCAAGTCGTCTTGATGTAATTATTTTAATCCTGTTTGGACATGAATACAGAAAATACTGTGTAACCTTCTTCACTTACCTGTTTCTTTATCCCTCATGTTTAAATATTTTATTTCCAGAAGCTCATAATTATGTTCCTCTTTCTCATCCATACTACAGGCATAATTACTAGGTCTGAGACGATATCAGTATCAGTGGCACTACTTTTGCAGATACCAATACTTGAAAATTATAACAACAGTTCAGATCATTTATAAATTTATCGTGTAAGTTTTCTGTTGTTGCCAAAATTATGAATTTTGCATAATTTTCGAGATATTTAGACTTCCACAAAAGCGTTACATGGCATTTTTGCAGACTCCATGAAATAACCAGACTCTGCCAAGTATCGGCCAGTATTGGTGATTTAATTGCAACCAGTACTTTCTGATTCCGACACCAATAGAAAAGTAACCTGAATTAAGTCCTAAACTTGTAAAATATTTCATTATATATTCTAATTCTTTCTTCCATTTCAGTGGATCATGGACGTTTTAGTCTGTAATGGACTTGGTATTTACTTGGGGATGCAAACTCTGAAGCATTTTTCCATGAAGACATACCACTGGAGAGGATTATGGAACATTCCAACATACAGGTATGTTTCATTGATAATGTCAGCTTTCTCTGTTTTTGTTAGACTGGAATCATTTTGTAAACTTTGGGGCTTCTGTGTAGGTTACCTTCAGTGTGAGGAGTCCTGAGTTCAATTCCTGGTGAGAGCCCCCAAAATTTCTATGTTGACCCAACATCATGAATACAATTGGTTAGCTTCTTGGAATGAAGAGGTAGCAAACTCGAGTCTTGAAAGCTAAAAAACAGTGGTGATGTGACTTGACATGCTGACCGCACTACAGTCAATGAAAAGCTATTTGGCAGGCCCCTACCCTCAGAGCATTGTGCCATGAAGAATCAGTGGTGTATGCTGGGTTTAAAACCTGGGCTACCTCTTTTTATAATGTTCAAATGGGAGGCTCTTTTTCGTTCAATTTCTCGGATTTTAAGGTGATGTGACATTGCGATTAAAATACATACATTACAATTTACTAATAATTATAAAAATATCACTGTTTCATTAATATAAAAACAATAAGGAAAACATTTAAAATATTTCATGGTTATTTATAAAATATAGAGGCCCATCTTGTGAAATATTTATGTAGCCTACATGCGAGAATAAAATATACGCTTATAATAAACTTCTTACCTTCAATATTTAATTTGGACAGGAACTCCATTCTTCTCTTGGCAACCTCTGTGGTAAAACGGTTATTAGCACAGTGCACTACAACGCCAGGGGTCCCGGGGTCAAATCCAGGTATGGACATGGGTATTCTTTGTGAATGACCCTTCGTGAATTTCATTGTATCGTCACTCATTCTCATCGTCGCGATTAGCTAAAGTGGCAGAAGAGCAACGCAAAATAACAAATCAAATCCATTTTTCTCTTCTTTGCGATGCCAGAGGCCTGCATATCCTCATGATTTGAAGTTTATCCTCATGCAAAAGCAGAGTAAATTGTTTCGGCAATAATTCGTTAATTATCTCATTAATTTTCGTTCACTACACGACGCAGCACAGATCATTCAAAACATATATACGTAATTCACTCACTCAATACACTTACGAAAATCCACACAGTAAAAAACCTAATTTTCTTAAACTTCCTTCAACGTGATTTCCACTCGCAAAATGCCCTTTGCCATGTCCGGCCAGTCAGTCTATCCCAGGCAGTCATAAACAAAGCAGCAGAGGAGTTGAAAACGTCGTTGGTTGAAGGTCAGCAGCCTGTGAGTTCTGCATGTGTTCGATGGGACAGTGTTGTTTTGGCCTAGAGGACAAATTCCCTATCACATGCCAGCCACTCTTTTTCCCGTTCCTGTAATAGTAGTTTAGTTTCAAAATTTCCCTTACCTGGGAAAATCCCATGCTGGTTAGCGCATTGGCATCGCTGTAAAACCACCGTTGTAAAACGAAGAGTTTCCTGTTTTAAGAAGCCACTACAAATACGTCACCGGCCGCCTCCAGGTGCTGGTCGGGGAAGAATTTAACCACTGAAGTCTGGTGGTAGTTTTAAAGCAAAGGAGTCCATCCCCATGTATAGAGCGAGCACATGGAAAACAAATCTTGGACGAAAAATCCTCACGCAGCCTTTTCTTCCATTGAGCTCGGGCCATAAGGAAGCATGGTCCACTCTCCCCCTCCTCTCTTCACGGGAATATGGTGCACAGGAGTCGCGGGTTTTATACAGTCATTGTTTGTGAGTGAAGCATCAGTCACATTTGATAGTTGATTATTTTCTGTATTTAATCTGGGCTTCGGCGATAGCCTAGGTAGCCTAGAATATACGCGCCTGTGAAGAATATAATCAAATCCGAGGATTTCTTCCTTTTTCTATTTTGGCCCTTCCTGATAATGTAGTGGTTAACAATATTGCTTTGTAACGTAAAGGTCCATGCATCCCTGCTCTGCTGGTTGACGAGACTGATCGGCTCTGCTTTACTGAAATCAATGGATGTCCCCACAGCACTTCGGTGTGGAGACATGCATCAGTCTGGCACAATGCCTATTAGTAGTTGACAGCACACGTGAAATACTTCGTGAAAATGTATTATGTGGAAGATGAACTTCTAACAGCTACTTCTGTAATTATTATTGCTGTGCTATCAAACATCCATGGAGATTTTGGAGTCACCCAAGTCTGAAAAGTCTAAATAAGTATAGCGAAAGTGGTTTAATCAAAAACTTGATACTAGGTGATATAGAGTATATATGTGATGCTGGGTTCATAAACTTTTTCGGTATGACAAGTTGTGACTTTGAAATTCTGCTGACTTAAGATTGGAACCAAAATCAGCAAGAAAGATACAAAATTCAGACTATCTATTGCATTCCGTCCCCAGCGAACATCTTGCTTTACCTTTGCACTTGCTTGCAACAGGAAATTATGCCATTCACTTACGTATACATTTAATGTTTCCAAACAAGTGATTTCTGCAACTGTTTGATTTTTATAATCCTGCAATCTACAGTCCCATAGCAGAGGGTGACCACAGTACATTTCTATTAATGTTATAACTTATTTCGGGTTCGTCCACTCCATGATTAAAAGTGGAACAAACAAGACTAATCCTTCCTCAACCTGTCTAAACATGCTTGGTGCATCGGCACAATTTCCTTTGGAGTAGACTGCTCATAGTCTGCTTGGAATCGGTATGTTGATCGGTCAGTCGGCACAGGGTGACTGCATGTACCCATTTGTTTGGCTTGGCTGCCCGACCTAGCCAACCGGCATGTTGGGAGTGCACCTTTAGGGTGTCCGGTTTGATTCGCACTAGTGGTTTGGATAGCACTTTAAACTAGGAGTCCACTCCAAATTAGCCTGTGTGTGCATAAGGTGATCTTATAATATACCCTTCCTGCTCTCTCATTTTCTAATTTTTCACATCTTTGTTGAGTTTGCAAGGATTCGTGCAATGTATCTTTTCACTTCCTGTCCTGAAAGATGTGTGAAGTTTTGTTACTTTAGAAAATGTTCATTTGTTGTGGTTTTTCCTATAATGATATGCGAAAATGTATATGCATAGACATGTTTCCAGATATTATGCTGGTACTTTGATCAGCCAGTTAGGCAAATTTATACTGTAAATGCCTACCCTCTCATTGAGTGGAAACAGGGAAATCATTCAATCCATGAAGTCATGCAAATTAAATGTTTTTATTTTTTTATTCCCACGGAAAAACAGACTAAGAATAGATTTTTCATTGACCAGCTTTTTGATTATAGCTGTTTTACCTTTTATATTTCTTCCATTTTCAACGGTGATGAATGAATTTGATCCATGTGAATAGCATGAACAGGGTGGCTTCTCCGGGAATTCTGCGTCAATTTTTCTCCCTAGACGTGAAAAATTGTAACTTTTATTAATCCAAATCCCATTGAATTTATACATATTTTTAAATGATCTAAGGCATGTTTTTCACAGTTTACATTTTATTTTCATCGAGGAAGGAAATGAAAGCTGCCTGGAAAATAAAACAGAATTCTCTTTGTTAGTGTCCTTTGCAGAACAATCTATCTGACAGACGGAAGATTACTGCAATATAAGATATATACAGTAGAAGATGATTAGGTAAATTTGAGTTTGAAATCCTTATACAATTAATTAACAATTTTTTGTGCATTAGTATATTCTGTATTTGTAGATGTATTATCATGGATTCATATTTTGGATGTGTGGGACTTAAGCATAAAATCAAAATTTGTTATTTACTTACGTACAGTGAGTATATACTTGCCAAAGACAACGTTTCGGTGGGAACTGCCCCCTTCTTCAGGTCAAGAAGTCAGCTTTACGGAAATCCACAAAGCTTCGTCATTTAGAAAGGATATAGGTTTTTATGTGGACAGGTTGAATGCTAGGATAACAAATGACTAAAATGGGACTATTCCCATATTTTAAAATCCCTTAAAACTCATATAGAAACTGTTACAACCCGTGTTGCTATCCGATCACAATTCACATGTTGACTGGAACTGGTATGTACTCAAATGTGAGAGGTTGCGAGTACCATTTCCCGTTAGCCATCTATACAAAAAGCTGCTGATTGCTTGCATAGATGGCTAATGGGAAATGGTACAGATGTAATAACCATGTGGGAGTACGTGAGGTGGTTTAACATAAGTACAGGTTATAATTATTTTTACTGCAATGATAAAATCTTTATGCAAAAGGAAGGTCTAGCAATGGGGAATCCCGTTTCTGGGATAGTTTCAAGTATCTTCATACACTATATTGAGAATGCAGCTTTAAGCGCATTAAGTAATGGAGTCAAGTACTATGGGAGATATGTAGATGACATTTTACTGATTGGGAAAGAAAAGGTGCTGGATAGCCTGTACGCGAACCTAGAAGAACAAGAGGCAAGAATTAAGTTCACGAGGGAGGATATGAAAGATAATAGAATTAGCTTCTTAGATATGGAGATCAATAGGACAGGTAGGAAAATTAAAACAGGTGTCTTCCATAAGCCCTTAGCAGGAGATAAGTATATAAATAAGGAATCAGCACATGCTATGAGGACAAAATATAATGTCTTCTCAAGTGTCTTTATTGGAGCCTTAAGATTATGTAATTGTAAGACGATGCTGGAAAAAGAAATAACATGGATATTTGGAATTGGTACAAAGAAAGGGTATAAAAATGAAGAAATATGGAAGAATTTGAGTAGGGCGAGAAAGATATGCTCCAAGGACGATAATAAAAACAAGGGGGAGAAGAAAGTGGAGGAAAATATAAATGAGAAATTAGGGAAATGTAAGTATGTGGCTATCCCGTATTTTAGGGGAGTATCAGAAAAAGTGGAAAGAGTAACAAAAGCATATAGAATTAAGTGTGGGATGAAAGCCCATAAATGTTTAGAGAAACATTTTATGAGTTACAAAAGAGAAGGATTGAGAAAGGGTGATAATGTAGAGGGAAAAAAGGGCGTATACAGAATCAAATGTCAATGTAAGAAAGAATATGTAGGGCAAACTGGTAGGAGTATGGGGGTTCGATGGAAAGAACATGATAAGGATATTAAAGATTGAAACCCCCGTACGGGATTATCCGAGCATGTATTGGAAGAGGAACATGAGATAGTCACACCGGAAGTTATACGTGAGGAAGACAAATTATTAAGTAGGAATGTTTATGAGACCTCATTTATATGTAAAAATAGATAGAACAAGCTGAATAGAGAAGATGGGAACATTGATGAAATATGGCTAGGAATGTTGAAAAAATGGGAAAAACGTGAATATAAAGAAATCGGATTCAAGGTTAACCCAGACATTGAATGGGAGGCAAGCATCATATGCAACTTCTCGTTTGAAATTACATAATGGAAGGGGAAGTTAGGGGAAGGAGGAAAATTGACTGACTCGCAACTTCTCGCATTTGAGTACATACCAGTTCCAGTCACCATGTGAATTGTGATCGGATAGCAACATGGGTTGTAACAGTTTTTATATGAGTTTTAAGGGATTTTAAAATGTGGGAATAGTCCTGTTTTAGTCATTTGTTATCCTAGCATTCAACCTGTCCACGTAAAAACCTATATCCTTTCTAAATGACGAAGCTTTGTGAATTTCTGTAAAGCCGACTTCTTGACCTGAAGAAGGGGCCAGTTGCCACTGAAACGTTGTCTTTGACAAGTATATACTCACTGTACGTAAGGAAATAACAAATTTTGATTTTATGCTTATGTATTATCATGGTCCTAGAGTGGCCACCCTGATGAAGAGTTTCAATACACAATGCTAAGTTATTAAATTCAATCATGGAATTGGCTTGAAATTTATTTTACAATACCTAGAAAAATTAGGGAATTTGTTTTGGCAAATTGAGGATAATATTCCTGTTTTTTTTTTTTTTTTTTATTATTTGGTGTTTTAAGTCTCTCTTTATGCACACTAAGGCTAATCGGGGCTGGACCCCTACAGTTTAAAGTGGGATCCGAACCACTATGTGCCTCCCAATTAGCCTTACCGTGGATAAAGTGGACTTAAAAATCACCATTCTTGTTTTGAATATGATCTGGGCAAAATAATGTAAAGAAATATGATGCAAATGGTAATGCACAGAGTGAAAGTTCTTGTTTTGGTATATGATGTGCAAGATAGTTTATTTGGGTTGAGCCAATACCATTTGTTGCTGATGTCCTTTCTGATCCTCTATTGTAACCAATACTTGAACATTATAACAATTAAAAGTTATCGTGCTCAATTTGTGTGCAAAATATATTCTGCTGCCTCATCAGTCCACTAGAGTTTTGCTTTACAATATTTGATGAATTGCATAAGACATAATTGAAATATTAAAATGATGAAGTGTATCGTGGCATCTTTGCAGACAGCGTGAAATAATCAAGACTCCAGAAAGTATTGTCAATTGAATTTTAATCGATAACTTTCTGATACCCTCAGTCATTACTGATCCATCAGCACCAGTAGTGTTTCAGCCCTATACAGTGGAACCTAATTTTACATTCCCAGATTTTACATTTTCCCGTATTATACATTCAATCTTGATGTTTCAACAGAGCAATATGTTATAAAATTTCCCTCAATTTTACATTTTCCCTCATTTTGAGTTTTTTCAGCTTGGTCTCCCAGAAAATGTAATATCGAGGTTCCACTGTATTTAATGTAGCACAGTCTAAGGCGTACTTTTCTTCCTTGCAAAGTTTATCATTTGTAGGTAAATGAAACAAAATGTCTTGTGTTGTTTTGTGCATTCTGTGTTTCTTGTAATCATGGAAATTTTCCAAAAATTCAGGAAATATGTTTGCAAAAATACTAAAAAAAAGAAAATACAGATCCATGTACTCAATTTATAACACTACTTTGTAGTAGTTTTTTATAAGACTACTATGGTATAGTACTACTAAATTATTGTTTCTTCCTTAGGGGAAAGTTAAAACGTATTATTGCTCAATTTGGACCATACACATGGATTGATTTTGATTGGAAGTCAACATCAAGCCTTGGGAGGTGGTTGGCTACATTGGGCATCATGTTTGTGGTAAGAGTCAGTGGTTTTGGAGAAGTCTGGATGTCTAAATTCACAGAACAAACATGAATATGTTTGTATAAAACTACATAAATAAATGATTCCTTTTTAAAAACAAGTCATTACTCATTGTGCTTATTTTTCTTGAAATAAATTAATCATGATTCGACACATAAGCGCTTGAAATACTTCATGTGTGTTCTCAAAAATATAAGTACTTGGGAAATGTACTGTTTGTATCGTAACTTTAAAAGCGATCAGAAAGAGCCTGAAGTCACCCAAAAATGGGTATCCTTTCGTCAGTTTCATGCAATAATCATTCATACTCATTTCCGCAATTTGCCTACACAGGTAGAAATTCAACACAATAAGAAGCAGCAAAATATAGTAATAGCTTAAAACAGATGGCACATTGTAATTTATTGAAAAGTAAGTGAAAATTGAGACTCGGTTAAGCATCACACTCTGGTTCTTAGCAGCTAAGCCACCAGGACAACCTTTAGTTGCCACACCTTAGCTCTTTAATTTTTTTTTCCTATTGTTAGTATACTGCATTGTCTTGTGATGTTTCACCTATGCAGACATGACAGTTCATCTTCTAGAGTCAGAGATATTTTAATTTGTTGCTTCATTTTGAGGCAGATGCCATTACTCTTCAAGTGCCACAAATTAGCAATGTCAATAATTGCATTGTTGACAGTAATTAAGAGGTGGGGTTTTGGTGGTTTGTTTTTTAAAGCTTTTTGCTTGGAGCACAGGATGTGAAGAATGTAGCTTTATACACTAGTCAAGCCACATGTTTCAACTGTTCTTGTCAATGTGTTGTTTCAGTTATTCTGCACATTCAAACTAATGCAACAGATTCAAGCTTATAACAATTTCATATTTGACCATTCTTGTTGAAAGAACATACAGATACATAGCTGTCAGATGTGGATTAACTTAAAGGCAAGAGATACAGTTTCCTTCACAGAGTGGAAGAAACTAACGAGAGGGAAGTGTGATTGCATGGTGTCAGGTGGAAGCTAAAATTTACTGGGCACTTTTTTATTTATTGTACGAATATGTTACTTAATAAACTGCACAGAGCATATTAACAGGGAGAAGAAAGGTCAAAGGAAATTACATTAGACCAGAAATGTAAAAAATATGGCAGTGAATGGTGAAAACATGGTAAAGATTATGTTTTCATTCTTCATAAGAAATACATGGGATATAAACATTTGCTGATGTTACTTTTAATAGCAATTATGTAGCTTGGTAATTGACATAAAAGGCTGCTTGCAACTGCTATATGATGAGAAATACTTATTCTAGAATATGTTGGAAGCTCTTTTCAATATTTGAGTGCATAGAGAAAATTTCTTCCGTTATGTGAAACCAGAGCCTCCCTGATGGTGTAGTGATAATGTCATCACCTTGTAAGCAAGGGTGGTTTGAATTGGTTTCGAACTGTAGGTATAGTCCAGATGAGCCTATATTTGCAAAATGTGAACATGAAACTAAAACTCAAATCAAGTTACGTGAGACTGTACCTCATGTTCTTAAGTCATCATCACCATTTCTTACTCATTTCTCACTGATCCCTGCCTTCTTTTCCACTTTGGAGGTGAAAGTATGGGGTAGGACTTGCATCTGGGTTTGTTGCACCTGTGAGCTGGGGGGAGTGGTTTGGAAGGGGTGGGAGTGTTTCGGACCAAGATGTTTTGGAGGTTGGGGGATGACGGAAAACGACCCTCGGTTTATCCTGAAAGATATCCCTGGTGTCAGGATCACTGTGCAGGATGGGGAGGAGGGAGTGGAGGGTATGTCTGATTTTCGTAATGTGGGGTGATATTGGGTGATCAGAGCTGGAGGGTTGGTTTTGGGTTGTTTGGAGCAGTTGTGGGAGGTGGCTCTAGTGATTTTTTGTTGATGAATTTCCTCATTCCTTCTATCACTGATCTTCCGTATGGTACTCCTTAAGAATTTCTTCTACTACCTCAATCTCACTTCTATCCGTCTCCTTCTTTGTCCAAGCCTTTGCTCTAGGGCTGAGTTGTTATCGATACCGATAACAGAGATACCAGCTGATCCTTTTCTGATATCCGGCCCTACTCTGCTCAATACATAATTAAAGGTACAGTGTAGCAATTATGCTTCCCAGATATTTGAAACTCTTCCCTCTCCCTCCCCAGCTCTACATTTTCTGGCATTAACACTTGTAACTTTTGTGCACTGAGTTCCATTCCATCTCTTTGAGAAGTAAAATGTGTGCCGTGTTTACATATATTAATATACTTAGAAAGAAAGAGCATATAGTTGTGTTTTTGTAATTTGACATTCTATTTAGTAATCCTTATTTTCTAATATTACAGTTCCTTGTTGCTGAGTTGAATACATTTTACTTGAAATTTGTGTTATGGGTTCAACCAGAACATTATTTTAACTTGCTACGGCTGATTCTGTTCCTGTTATGGGGTGCTGTGTCCATGAGAGAGGCTTTTCAATATCTAGATGATCCGTAAGTGAAACTACATCACTGTAGTATACATTTGTTACAATATAGGTTATACTGTTTTTCAGTTACAATTTTTTAAAGGTTTATGTGAACCAACAGTAATGATAATTGGGTATTCTGTCACCTAAGTGTACATTAATACTCTCACTGATACTAACACAAATTTGGACATTTAATAATTTATTCTGATGAAGCAAGTCACAGAAAAATTGAGTAACAAGTATTATATTTAATTACATCAAATATTTTAACACTAGCTGGTGTCATCTTTCGGAGGGGATTAAAATTACAAAATTTGTTAATATATAGTTATAGAGGAACCCCATTCTTTTTTTTTATGTCTACTTTTTAAATGTTCCATTTTATAAGATTCATGTTTGTACTTTCGAGTCTTTTGCATATGTTGATTTGTCCATTCTCTGACCATTTCCCTGTAGTGCATAAACGTTAAGTCACAAGTTTGAGAAGAAAACAGGCTTATTACATCATTGGTAGCATTTAAAATCTGTGCCCTAGTTATGGCTGGCATTATATATATATATTATATATTAGATTCATATACCCATAGGTAGAGAGCACACAAATCTGGAGCATTGATACATGGTAAATCACAAAATCTTCAGTAGCAATAAAAATTCTCTGCTCAGAACACATTACACATTAATACAGTGGAGCTTTGATTTTACGTTTCCACGCATTTTAAGTATTTTCACCAAAGTTCCCTGGAACGATTAAAAATCATGGTTCCAGTCAATAATAAATATAATCATTTAATTAACTCAGCTGGTATTAAATCAATGCCAGGTGCTTTGTTATTCTTTAGCCTTTTAACAGCATCTTTAACTTCAGTCAAGTTAGGTTCTGGAACTAAAGGTTCTGCTGTGTGGACTTCATTTACTTCTGATTTATCTCCTACATGAACATTTAAAAGGTCATTAAAGTAGTTCTTCCATCTATTTAGAATATCACTTGGGTCAGCTAGAAAATCACAGTCTTTATCTTTTATCAAGTTTACTTTAGGTTGACACCCCTTTCTAAACTCATTTACACCTTTATATAAATCTCTGATATTTTTATTTTTGCTGTTTGTTTCAATTTTGTTAATTTTGCTTTTCAAGTAATCTCTTTTTTTTACTTCTAAACGTGCGGTTAACTTCTCGCTTTATTCTATTATAATTGTTTAGATTTGTATCATCAGAGTTATTTAACCACCTAAGTCTAGCCTGATTTCTTATTTCTATTAGATTATGACATTCATTATCAAACCATGGCTTACTTTTTCTTGGTTTATGGTATCCTATACTTTCTTTAGCTGCTAATTATATTGCATTACGTATGTGCTCCCAATTCTTATTTACGTCTGTTTCATTTATATTTTCATCATCATTTAAGTCCTGCAAAACATCAAATCTATTTGACAGTTTAATTTGGTAACCTTTCTTAATTCTTTCATCAGTAAACTTTCCTATATCAAATTTTATAACTTTTAGATTTTGTTGCTTATGATTTATCACTGAGAGTCTTTCTCTTAATTTAGCAATTACTAAATAATGGTCACTGGCACAGTCAGCACCTCTATGTGTACGAACGTCAATTATACTAGTATGCCTTCTCTTATCAATGAGAATATGATCTATCTGATTATGAGTTTTACCATCTGGAGAAGACCAGGTATATTTATGGATATCTTTATGTTTAAAAGTGGTACTTTTCACAATTAAATTCTTTGAGGTTGCAAAAGTAATCAATCTTATACCATTATCATTACTTAATTCATGAAGACTTTCTTTACCATTCTTTGCCAATGTGTGCATTACAGTCACCTAACAGAATTTTCATATCATACTGAGAAAATTTATCAAAGACCTGTTCTAACTCTGTATAAAAATCATCTTTAGTATTATCATCTTTATCTTCTGTTGGTGCATGTATGTTTATTAAAATAATTTTACACCACCTACCCTGTAAAACTGCATATGATATCCTATCATTAATAAATTCTACTGTTTTAAGAGCCGAGATAATTCTATTATTTATGAAAAAGCCTGTTCCAAAATTATGATTTTCAGTACCACCATAGAAAAAAGTATAATTTTTAGTTTTACAATTCCCTTCACCTGGCCACGTAACTTCCTGGACAGCTACTACATCTAATTTATACTTAACTATCTCATTGTAAAGAACATCTCATCAAAAGCCAGTGGTTTGAATCCTTCTTTAAACTGTAGATCCAATACCATTTAGCCTTAAAAACAAACTCAAATTGGATAAATTCACAAGCCAAACTGAAACACAAGAAATGACAAAAGATTATTCCCCAGGAACTACAGGCATGACAAATTATATTGGTGTACAAGAAGGTTTGTTCCTCTTAATATTTTTTCAATATTGAAAATTAAAGGTTTCAGCTGTTATGAATTCTAATAAATCAAACTGTTTCTCGCACTGCATGTTATTTTGTTACAATTTCTGTGACATGGTACGTGCTTATTTGGAATGTAATTACAGGAAAACCTCGTTAATACGAAGTTCAAGGGACCAAAAAATGTCAACTTTGTATTCAACGACTTCGAGTTATCCAAACATTTCAAGATGGTGTCTGTTTTCAGGTGAAAAAGTAGAGTATAAATTACCCCCCCCCCCCAAAGGATGTTTTATACTTGGTGGTAGCTCAGAAAATAAGCTTTATATGTACTATATAATAATATTGTATGTTTTCAAGAAAGTGTAAAAAATGTTACGCAAAATGAGAACATGGAGCTTACGCGGATACAAAGATTCCAAGGAGACGCTTAACACCATTTATCCTGCCTAGTTATACAACCGGTTATGCACAGGATGCATGTTGTGGCAAAAAGTCTTTTAAAAAATGGCATTTTCTTTTAATTGTGCAAAGTCGTTGCTCTTCCACGAAATTCTTACAATTTTAGTTCATAAGAAACCCGTTTGCACGGAGACCTAAGGAAAGGAAAACAATCTCGTTTATTGCAAGAAGTGAAACTCGAAAGAATCTTGACAATAGTCCCACTGGCGCGAGCAAGAGACGGGAGATAATCGGACAGAATGAATATTGGATGTTATGTGCGTTCACTTGAACATTGTCCGTTACAGGATTAACTGTTAAGAGAAGATTCTCTTGGGAGAGAACACAACCTTTCCCTGGCACAAAACAAAACAAAAACAAAAAAAAAAATCGGGGCTGTAAATTTCGTTCTGGTTCAGCTGTCTAAAACACATCGTAAAAAAAGTCACGTATTTTTTGCTTCAGTTAACTTCATATTCGCCCCCTCCCACTTTGCAGGGATCAGTTCAAACTCTTCCTCAACTTGCATTGTAATCCACTGAAAAAGTAAACACACAACTTGCAATCTGTTTGCACCGAATGTGTATCCTAGGACACATTAAACAGTGCCGCACTCGATAATCACTCTGGTTTGGATCCCACTTTAAACTGTATATTTAGTCCCGCTTAGCTCATCAGCATAAAATGAACTCAAAACAAGCTTTACGAAACTTGCATATTTTCAGATTAATCGACAATTTATTGTAGGTTTCAGGAGTATTCTGGAGGTCAAACACTCGCTCTGCTGGTCTCGTATTCCTACATTGAGCATTGCGGTGCTAATGGTTCTGAAGAAAAGCGGGAATTATATGGCTTTGCAGGATTCAAAACAATGAAGCTTATTCCTTCGCACTGGATGAGTCATTGCAGTTATCGGCAAGCGACAGCTTTCCAGACGCTAGACTAAACACTGGCGCCAGCTGCAGCGTAAACACAATTAGACCAGCTGGAAGTTAGAGCAGCAGGTGGCAGAAGGGAAATCATCGGCATTTTAAAGATAACACAGTTGTCGAAGACCGAACTTTTATCAGCAGTGTGAGAAAGAAAGTTGATCTTTGCATTACCTTATACCATGCAACAGACAATAATACGGGCAATATTTCCTATCCAGACAGCTGCATTCAAACAAGAAAGAGGGACCTGAATTCTGCAATTATCACATTACCATGCACACCAGTGGCAGATAATGAGCTGTTGTAGGAGAAGGAAGGGGGTCACTTTTCTTTTACTTATCATGTGGTTTTTGTTTGTTTTGAAGAAGGTATTCAGAACTGGTTGCTTTTTTTTAGAAGCCAAAGGAAAGGAGCCCGTGTGTGCACACGAGCAAGAAAATCGTGGCCGAAACAATTAGCAATGGACCCCCCCCCCCTGTTTGCTGATAGAAAAAGGGGAGAAGTCACTCAGACAACAAAACACTGTTTTGGCAAATTTTATGACCGGCACAGTAGTTGGGAAACGTATGAAGCGGGAAACCTAGATGACAACGCATTAAGCAGATTGACGATATTTAGTTGGCCTATGCAGCTTTGATTATCTGAAACAGTTTCCCTTTTTTTATGAAGTTCTACAGGGCACAAAGAACATGCTTTTAATGAAAGTGGTTACCGGAAGTTGTCGGCTACCAGGCCAAAAGTTGCTCGCTCACGGGAATTTGCTGTATCTCGAGCTCAGAGCTAGACAGATGGGTAGACTTCCAGGTGCCACGCATCTTGTATTTTGGAACATTCCTGCGATCTTATCTCGCATTTCTCATCTAGCACTGGTAAATATTTCCAAGGTGGCGCATTCAGCGAGGAAAGAGCTTGACCTGCTATGCACATTGACAAAGAATGTCAATGTCCAGCAGGCATTTCCAGCTGCTTTCCTCGAGTTGTCAGCAGCTCTTAGGACAAGGAAACATGTCAAGGTGAAGTTAAAATAACGTCCAAGCTCTCTCCACAATCGATCTTCTCTTGTCGACTTATGCAGGTGTCTACTTCGAATTAAGCAAAACCAGTATTGCGGAAGGGTCTTCTAAACAACTTCCTATTAAAAATTATCCGTATTTCGATTTATCCGTACTGAAATACATTATAAATCCTATCTTATTGGCTGGGGAATGGGAAGAACTTCGGATTAAAGGGTACTTCGTATTAACCAATATCGTATTAACGAGGTTTTCCTGTATAACCGCAATTCTGAGAACTTGAAGTGATTTCCAAGCTAACAGTTTCCATAGTGGACATATCACATGCAATTTAACGGAAGTTGCCATCTGGCCAAGTGCCAAGCTGGCTGCCAACAGGCGCACAATGCACGTAAAACACACTGTATTAACTTATAATAATTTTATGTATTTTTTTTATTTGGTCTAGGAATTAATTCGTGTGGTTGTTACGCACACATTGAAGCTGTAGTTCAAGCACAAAATACATAAATACCTTAAGAAAAATATTGTCCATCGCGAGCCACCACTTTCGCCCATTTGTCAGGCAAGTTACGGATTCCGTGCCGAAAGAAGTCCTCATCCTTTGAAGCGATCCAGTCAGAGACCCATTTTTCGATATCTTCTGAAGAAGTGAACCGCTTTCCAATCAAATCGTTATTCATGCAATCGAACAAGTAGTAGTCCGAAGGAGCAACGTCTGGTGAATACGGCAGGTGGGGTAAAACTTCCCATCCGACATTTTCTAAATAGGTTTTGACCGGTTTTGCGACATGTGGGCGAGCGTTATCATTTTGAAAAATAAGTTTATCATGTCTGTTCTCCCATTCTGGTCGTTTCCTGGCCAGAGCTTGCTTCAAACGCATTAATTGTCGTCGATAACGTTCTCCATTAATAGTTTCACCCGGTTGCAGCAGCTCATAGTACACCACACCTTTCATATCCCACCATATGCACAGCATAACCTTTGCACAGTGAATATGTCGTTTCGGTTGTGATGGACCTGGTTCACCTGGCTTCACCCAGGCTTTTTTTCGTTTCAGGTTCTCGTAATGGATCCACTTCTCATCGCCAGTAACAATGCGATGCAAAAACCCCTTTCTTTTCTGTCTTTGAAGCAGCAATTCGCAAATGGTTTTTCGTCTTTCAACGTCTCTGTCTTTCAATTCATGTGGAACCCAATGTGACATCTTTTGAATCATTCCCATGGCTTTGAGGCGTTTGGAAACTGTTGTTTGATCATCGCGTAATGCTTCTGCAAGTTCTTCCTGCGTTTGACACGAATCCTGATCGAGCAATGCTCTCAATTCTTCATCTTCAAATTTTTTTGGCTGTCCAGGTCGCTCTTTGTCTTCCAGGCCGAAATCACCACTTCTAAACCGTGCAAACCACTTCTGACACGTTCGCTGAGCTAGCGCATGGTCACCATACACTTCCACCGAAATACGATGACTTTCGGTAGCACTTTTCTGCATGTTAAAGTACTGAAGCAGAACACCCCGCAAAAACACTTTATCTGGCACGAACTGCGCCATGTTCAGTTGACTACAAAATGCTGTTGTTGACGCATCAATCAACTGCCCTATGCTACGAACAATGCGCACTGACAGGAGTTTTCAATGCATGTGTGGATACACGGAACTGTGGGACGATACGCTCATTACGCCATCTCTTGTCCAGGTGCACGAATTAATTCCTAGACCAAATACATTTTTATTTTTCTATCCCATTTTTTATTGCATGTGCTAATTATTATCAGATGATTTCATATGTAAGTTCCACAACAAAACAGTCAATAAATTGTTTTACTTCTGTTTCAGTGATTGTACAAAAATTGGACGGCAGTCTTGGATGACTTTGGCAATAATTGCGACAGAGTTTCTAGTTGTTGCAAAATTTGATGCAGAAACAATTACAAAGCCTGTTCCCAGGTATGTAATTATTAATGATAAGAACTGTAAGTTTATGTTTTGCTCATGTAACATTACCAGATGGTGCAGTTAATTTTATGCATAACGCAGTTAGTATAGCTCCCAATGGTCCATCCATATCAAGCTGTCCATTTTTTTTTAAATGCTTTATTTGTGTGAGTTAGTTATACCCTAAATGGTAAAAGACCATTATTGTCCCGATATGTACCAAGGTGAATTGATTAAAATCAAGTTGATTCAAATCACGATCACTTTACAAAAATAATATATATAATAATGCAGGGCGCGAAATTTCCGGTCGCCAGATCGCCATTGGCGACCAAAAGTTTTGGGCTGGCGACTAAAATTTCGTTGTTTCAAATGTGTGTCAAACGCACCTCAAGTCTTCACCTCTTGAGAGAAACGGCAGAAGTTATAGAAGAAATTCTAAAACTGAGTGATATCCACACTATTATGTGGTTAGCCAGCAAAGAACGTGCAATAAGAGCTCTCTTGCAATCATGGAAAGCTGTTGTGACCCATCTTGAACAGGTGGCCCATAGAAAAGACAATGATGGTGCTAAAGCTAAGGATTTGCTGAAAAGTTTGAAGCTATTTAAATTTGTTAAGCTTCTGTACTTCCTTTTGGATTTCTACGGGAAATTTTTTGATTTCATCTCTGAAAATAAGAATTGAACACTGTATTTCAGTTTTGGCTGACCTGGAATCTAATGTTGGACCAAGCGAACAAGATTTCTTGGACCATGTATCCATTTCAGGGAAGATCAGGGATGTGCAAGAGTTTCAGACTGTTAGAGGAAACTTAATTAACAATGCAAAGGTGTACATCACAGAAACATTGCCGTCTGTGTCAACAGATGTGATTGTATCTCTGCATGTTTTCGACACCTTGGGTCGGCCTCCCAAAGAAAATATTCTTCAGTTTGGAATAGAAGAAATAAAGAAGCTCTACATATACTTGAACCCGAGCCTTTATAATGAGAAAATGGATGTTCTGTCAGCAGAGTGGACAGAATACAAACTTTTGTTTCCTTCTCCAGCTTTGAATCAGACGCTGGAGAAGATCCACAGTGCGGAGTGTTCAGTAAGATTCCCCAATTTGCTCCAGATTTTGACATTTTTTTTGCTGTTCTACCAATGAGCACAGCCTCATGAGAGGGAGGTTTCAGCTGTCACAACAGACTCAAGACTACTTACAGAAACTCTCTGAAGACTGAGACACTGGATGATTTGCTCAGAGTTTTCGTAACCCCCCCCCCCCCCCCACAATCCTCCCTGTCAGAGTTTGACTCAGCAGCTGCGATTGATAAGTGGTACTTCAGTGCAGAACGACAGCGCTACACAAACATTAATTCCTAACTTTTTAATAATTGCTCATATTTTTATTATTTATCCATATAAAATAGTGGCGACCAAAGATTTTAGTCCGGCGACTGATTTCAAACTTAAAATTTCATGCCCTGTAATAATGTACATAAGGATTTTGTAGATATCAAAATCACTTTTGTTGAAAGTACATTAATGGTGTTTATTAGGCTATAAGAAAGGAAACAAGAAATTTGTACTGATGGGGTGAAGCTGATAGGAAAGGAAATGTAATATGCAAACAGTAAACACACTTAAATTTCTCTTGATTTTAAATTCAATAATTCTTATAGGTAAAAATGGCAAACATTTGCATAGAATAATATACAAAACACTAATGTTAAACCATAAATAATGTCATTATCATTAAACTGTAAATAAACATGCCAGCTGATATTTTGCAAACTATCATTAAAAATTTGCCAAATTTCAGCTACAAAGACTTTAAGAAATATTTTAAGTTACAATTATGTAGTACATCCTGTCGTGTACCGACTGAAAATATATGCTGATCTACGCCAGACCTGATCTGCATTATCTGTGCATGCCAGACCTGGTTATTAAGTGTTTTTTGCCATCGGTATTCTGTGTAATAGTTTCCGTCATGTATGCACCAAAAATCTATACTGTCCTTCATGACGAGACATCTAGCATTTATGCCATAATGTAAGTTGTATTAATTCTGTTATCTTATTCATGAATTATACACTTTTGTTTGTGTCCATACTCCAGTCGTATTCTTTACTCCATTTCCTGGATTACCGAAGAACAGGAAGAACTAAAATTCAACAATGGTGACGAGGATCTTGGGAACTTCATTTTATACTTATTTTTCGTAATTCTGCATATTTCTCATGATTGTTCTTCATGCTGTCTGTTGGAGGTAAGAATTTCTCTACACAATGCAAAAGTTGTCACAATTTTCTGAATTCTGCAGGGAGCAGGAAAGTATTAAACAATACTTCGATAGATTCCACCATTTCTGCAAAGCTTCAGACATTCCCGACGATAAGGCTAAACATGTTCTATTAGCAGCAATAGGGCATAGAACGTATACTGATTTGTATAATCTTATACAACCTAAATCAATATCGGAGCTCAGTCTCGCTCAGATTAAACAAACATTGATATGCCATTAATGTTGAAGAATCTCATGCTTGAAAGGCATAATTTTTTTTTTCATTAAACAGAAATGTAAAAAGGTAAAGTGTTCCCCTGTGCATAGCACCACGCCATGAATGGCGTATAGGGGGTGTGGGGGTAACGCCCCACACTTTCTTGATCCGGTCGTGAGTGGGGGTGATGTGATCAGCATCATGCCCCTGACCGCCTTTACCCCCCAGGGTTTCCCCCAGGTACCCATGTTATTCGATGCTGGGTAGGCACCGGGACCGCTTCCACCGTTAGAAAAGTTCCCGGATTTGAACCAGCCGGGGATCAAATCCGGGACCTTGAGCATGGTAGTCAGACACGTTACCGACTGAGCCACCGCGGCCACAGATTCCTGATTTCATTGTGCAAATCAAAGAACAAGCCTCAAAATGTGATATTGGTGATATCATTGATTCCATGTGTTGTGACGTATTTATTCTTGGTATGAGAAGTGTACGTGTTAGAAATAGACTGTTGTCAGATCCTGAATTGACCTTGAATAAGGCAATAGATACGACTAGAATTAAACGAAGGAAATGTTAACCAAAGTTAATCAAAGAATGCTGTGGAACATTCTGAAACTCTGACTGAGTTCACTTTGCTAGTCCAAAACAGGTACAAGGGCAATCTTCGAATGAACATCAGACAAAATAAAACTGATTCAAGGAATATTGGTAACAAATCAAACAATGATTCTGGTAAACCATGTGATAATTGTAATTCCTTTTATCCTAATGGAAAATGTCCAGCTTTTGGGGCTACTTGCAGATGCTGCAAAAAGAAAAATCATTTCTTAACAGCCTGCAAAAAGAGAGAATATAACAATTCTAGCACAAACATTGTACTTAAGACACATGCTAATGAAAAATCTATCAATGTTCCAGCTTATTCAAAACCTACGATTGTACCTAACAATCACAGCAATTTCAAACATATGTTCCAAGAATCATCCATGATTATTCAGATTTTGATGTGCAGATCACAAATCTGCAGATATAGACGAAGATAAATCTGAGAGCAAACTTGTTGATTGCAGCGCTGCTGGTATCCACTGTAATGCTCAGTGTCCTGAAATTTTCACGTCTTTCGTTACTAAAGAAAGTGAGTCTGTTTGGCATACAGAGGGATCATTATTAATCGACTTAGAAGTCAACAATTCTAAAATTCCATTGCTAGTGGATACAGGTTCTGTTTATACTTTAATTGACGGTAGACAATTTGAGTTTTCATTGCGAGGTTGCACTATACACAATTTTCCTGTCATCTTTAAAGTAGCAAATGGTAATAATCTTGGTGTTTTATGAAAAGTTAACGTTGAAGTTGTATTTCAAGGAATGAAACATAACTTAAATCTGATTGTTGTAAAGACAAAATTGAATCGTGCTATTATGGGTTTGTCTTGGATTGATATTTTCATACCTGAATGGCGAAACATTTTTGTTTCACATGTTCCTCAAATGATTGCAACTACCATTGAATTATCAGCAATATTGATGGTGACATGTCCAAGTCAATCAAGCACGTCGAGATAAACTTGACATTGAAAGACGATTCTACACCAGTGTTCAAGAGATATTATGACATCCTGTACTCGCTAAAGTAACCAGTCAAAGATGAATTGCAGAAGTTGGTTAGTGACTGAGTCATTGAACCGATCAACCTCTTGTTGTTCATAAGAAAAATGTTGAATTAAGGCTATGTGTGTCCTACAAGAACACTGTGAATCTGCAACTTAGGAAGATGGGACATCCGTTACCTAAAATAGAGGACCTCTTCAACAAGATGGTTGGTTGCAGTTGTTTCGTTTCATTTGATCTTCGAAGGGCTTACCTTCAGTTACAGGCTCAGATGGTCCGTGTCTTCAACATGGAATTCGGGTTATTCAGACAGTTGAAGCTTCCCTTCGGAGAAAACTCTGCCAGTGCTATTTTCCAAGCCACGATGGAGCAGATATTGATGGGTGTAGACAAGGTTTCCATTTTCCAAGATGACATTTTAGTAGGAGGAGTTACTCTTGAGGAGTGCTATGATAACGCACGAATGGTGCTGAATCTTCTCCGATTATGGCGTCTGCATAAATGAACAAAAGTCTGTGTTCTTCGTGCAAAATGTGAAGTATCTGGGACATTCTCTTTCACAGGAGGAAATTCATCCTCTGAAAGAAAACATTGATAAAATGATTCAGTGTAAGCCACCCACTAATGTCGGCGAATTGAAGTCATTTCTCGGTATGGTCACGTATTATGCTTCGTACCTGCCAAAACTAGCTGACTGCGTTGCCAGTTTATATGATGTGTTGAAGAATGGGGTGTGCTGGTCATGGACAGATGTTCATCAGAAGGAATTTCAGGATGTCATGGATCTGCTGTCTAAGGATTTAGTACGCACGGTATATGATCCTAACAAAGACTTATACCTGATGTCGGATGCATATCCTACCGCTATGGGAGCAGGCATAATGCACAAGATAAACGGAGTCCGAAAGCCTATCATGTGTATGGCCGGTACTTTATCTACTGCGGAAAGGAACTACACTCAATTGGATAGGGAATCACTTGCATTAGTCCTTTGAGTAAAATACTTTCAGAAGTACCTCATTGGACGACATTTTGTTGCATTCACTGACTCAAAACCTTTGCGCTGGAATCACGACATAATCCTGAGCTTTAAAAAGTCTTCGAATATGTTCAAGTGAGATGGCTGCAGTTCATTGGGAGAACAAAAGGGCATCCTCTCAGAAAAATATTCGACAGGCGATACGATGTCCACATACAGAAGGGATGTCTTTTTGAGGGCGAAAGACTGCTCGTACCTGAATCTTGCATCCAAAGTGTCCTTTCTCTGTTGCACAAATTCCACGAGGGAATGTGCAAAATGAAAAAATAGCTCTATCATTCTTCTGGAACACGATGAACGATGACATTGAAAGGCTCATGTCTTTGTGTAACACATGTTTGCGTTACAATAACAGGCCGAACGTACCCGGTACCGGATTTGAAACGTGGCCTATTGCATTGCAACCTTTTGAGCATGTCCATCGTGATTTCTTCCATTTCTCAGATATGAATTTCCTGTTACTGGTTGACGCTTATTCTCATTGGATATCTGTGTGGAGAGTGAAGAATATGCAGTTTGACACCATGATTGGTCATTTAGATGAATTTTCTTCATGCTTTGGATATCCGAAAACCTATGTGACTGACAATGGCCAACCATTTGCATCTTCATAGTTTAACGCTTATTGTTCAAAGAGGAATATCAAGCTTCTTCACTCAGCTCCATACACCCCCCCCCCCACCACCCCACCAATCAAATGGTCTAGCTGAAAGGAATGTTGGAGTAGTGAAGAACATGCTCGAAAAGAACTTTTCGAATCGTTCGTGCATCACTTTGCGAGACATGGACAAGTACGTCCTTGAACTACTAGGTAGACTGAGAAATACTCCAGTGCACGGGTATAGTCCAGCTGAACACTTGCTAAAGTTTCGGCCAAAAACGGATATTTCCACTTCTGACGCATCAGATGGTTCCAATAATCAGCCTACTGGTCCTATTCCATTTAAGCTGGGGGAAAACATTCTAGTGGAACGTTGTAAGAAGAAGTTCAGTCATGGTTCTAGTAGGTTCATATATATATGCAGTATCAGAAACAGAAATATGTATATTTACATGTAATTTTTTATTTGCTTTAATCAAATTGTTCAAATATTTTACAGGTCCGTTGACCAGACAAAGCCTTTCTGTAAAAAAAACATATATCTATATGTATGGTGCCAAAAACCATACAGTCAATTTTGAATGTGTGTTTTTTAAATAAAAAATATTAAAAAATCAAATTTAAATAAAAAAATCAAAAATTATTTTTAAATAAATGGCATGATTTTTATCCACCCTTATACATCTACCTTCTATATGCTTGCAGATCTCCATCTTGGTCACATTCATTTAATCCAATTTGCACTAATTAAAAATATACCTTTACATTTTGGTGCAGATCCTTGTTATTACTCAGTATTTCAACATAACTTCACATGTGTGTTTTCCAAAAGTTACATAGAAATGGAAATGCAATGTCACTTAAAACAAATAATCATAAGAAATGAGGAAATGATGTACATCCTTATTTGCCAGATTCAAGGTGGCTTACACCTGGACGAAAATCAACACTCACTACCCTTCCACACACAACAACACTGGTGAAAGTACTTTTTTTTTGCCCAATGCATGTTGTGTCATCTTCCGTCATCTGGCTACATTATGATGCCATCTTTAAGTCTAAAGTGAACATGCTGGCAGCCTGGCCATGAAATTTAAAAAGTTTCATTTTGTGTGGTAAGTGTTAATGTTCCCCTTCCTCTCTCCCTCTTGTTCTCCCTGTCTCCCACACACACACATACATATATCTATCTATCTCTTGATTGCATGGTAACTCCATGTTAGCACATGCCACTGTTTTTTTTAGATACATACCAGGTTTTCCAGTTAGGACTATAATAAAAGAAATTATTGTATTTACGTACCATTATTTTTTTCAGAACTTCTCACATACTTACTTACATAAACCCAGAAAGTTTCTTAAATTCCTAGTTCACTTTAACATTGGCAAGGCAAATGTCACGTGCAAATCTTCGCCGATACGCCCGTTGAACTGTAACAACTGAATTAGACCTTGCGAGTTCCAACACAAAAAGATTTATGCTCGGGAGTCACCATATTTACGAATGGCTCCACCAAGCGGCAGAGTTAGGAAACAAATTTTGCGCATGCGTAGAGTCGAAACTTGGTGAGTTACTCTTTCATTCCATATATGGTTCATATTTGTAATGTGTATAGCATAGAAAATATATAAGTTTAAAACTCCGATATTAATTTGTGTACACCCGGTATTGGATTGATTTGCTTCTTTGATTTTTGCAGGCATATTACCATATTTTGGATAGTTGGAGTGTCCATTGTCCTTGGATGGACAATTTGGAAATTTTTCTTGTCATCAGGATCTCATTTTAAGTAAGTATTTTATATATTTTGGGGGGGATTTTTCTTATTTTTTGTTTCTTTTTTGCTACCTTAGATGAGTTGTGAAGATGATGATTAGGATGAACCAATTTCAATGTTTCTTGTCTAAATGTGAGGCCCTTAGGTTAACTGTGGTGGATTTGTTGTCTTAATTTGTTAGAATGGACTAACCTAACCTAAAATAGCCCTTGAATAAGTTGAAACTTGTTTCATATCTGGCTGTAGTTGTAAAGGCCAACCACCACTGTGCATTTTGTTATTTTCATAATGCCAGGATATGTTACAACTGTTTTTTGAACTTCAAACCTTTAAAGGGGGAAAACATGCCATTGAGAGTTGATCATTAGTGCATGCAACTTATTTTATTTTCGTACTGTATGCTGCTTCATTATAAATTTGTTCTTGTAGGAGGAAGAGTCCGTTTGATGTTGCACAGCGCCGTAAGAGATGGACTCTTGTAAATTCCCATGAGGTTGGTCTGTATGATCTCAGTGATTCTCTGTCAAATGGTGATTATAGTCCTGTTTCATCCTAGTACCACCACTACAACCCAGATTGTATTTTTCTTTGTTACAACATGATGCCACATTCCTGATAAATTACATCTTATTGGTTTACAATAACTAAATCGTCCGTGAAGATTTTTTTTTGTTTTCACAAACATCAATCATAATGTAAGTTATGTTTAATGTAAGAAGTACAAAACTTGTAGTATTTGTAGTATTAAAAATTCCACATTGTTGCTTTTGGTATGAAAAGCCAGTGAAATATATATTTTGATATATTGCATACAAGTTTATTGCTAAAGAAAAATCAGTATTATGCAAATGTTTGAAAGTTTTCTGAAGGTTTTTTGTACGTTGGTAGTATTGATGAAAATTTATATTTTATTTAATAGTCAAAGAAATGTTTGCTATAAAGTAGTGAAATGTTGGTACTGTTTTTTCACATTTTTAAACAAAGTTCTGATAAGTGTTTTTTGAGTACTGGTAAACTAGTTCATGTTGTTTATTATTTAAAGATGTTGATGGACATTTAAATTTTAAAATTGTTGGTTGCAGTTTAACTGAAATTTACTTTCTGTTATAAAAAGAAAATAGTATATTTGTTTCAATTGAATATTGAGATTTAGATTTAAATTGCTTTAATTATTTGTTGTTGCTGACCATGTGTTCCTTTTTATCATATGTGCCACATTAACATGTTTTCAACTTATACTTTTGTTTCGTAAACAAATCGGTCTTGCACACAATTGTTACAATTTTGTTTCCTTCCATCATAAATTATTTCAGTCTTTTGTAAGAACTAGTAAAAATTGTGCCAAACTGCTATAATTTTTTTCTAAGAATTGAATTTTTCTTGTTATAAAAAGTGTTGATACTTTTATTATTATTCTATGCTCTTTACGATTGTGAAAATTCTTTCTGAATGCCCATGCTTAGTGTCTCTTACATATACAGTATACAGTATTACTCTTCTTCTATGAACCTCTTATTTAAATCTTCCGTATAAAAATCTGGTGTGAGAGGTGATTAAGAAAGGAAATTCCAGGGCAGAGTACACAAAGTATAAGAATGTGTGTTTGAAATATCTTGGGTGAAGTGGAATCAGGTTGAAGATGGAAGAGTGATGTTAAACGTATGTAAGAGATACTAAGTTATATACATTGCCAGTCCCTAAGTATTGTAAAGTATTTATTAAATTTCCCTGGCGGGTATCTATGGATTTCCATATTTTTCTCCCTCTTCAGTTAGGGACGTGATGAAACCAATTTCTGATGGAAGAATAATGGTCGAAAGTGACATATTGGGATCTGTGAAATTCCAATATTTAAAATGATTCTCATATGCAATTTCTTAGTATCACAACACATATTGTTATAGTTTTGACAAAAATAGTAAGGATTGAGTTGCTAAACACATTTTCCCCCTGATATATAGAGACATTCAGTGATGGACACTTCTGGGTTGTAACAATCTGCTGACTTCCAATGGGTTCATTACAACTCAAAAGTGTATACAATTGTACTCTTGCCAATGCTGTTACTTTTTTTACATTCCAGCATTTGCAGTTCTCAAGAATTGTATATTGTATTGTGTCAGATTCATTCCTTATGCTACACGAATTTGCTGTGGAATGTATCAGTTTTTCTGGAACTTCACAATACAGCCAAATTGAAATACTCAGTATATGTAAGGATGAAATCACCCCTAAAGTAAACCAAGTTAACTTTTCTGCTGTTCGATTTTATTGTTGATGAGAACTAAAATTAGGTGTGCATCGGCACAAAATTTTTACCAACTCTGATAGTATACTGATCTAGTATTAAGAGGTAAACATTTCATGGAAGATATAAATGATTCACTTGCATCCTTAGGCCTACTTGAGATGAAAGCACTTTCCTTAGCATTTTTCTTAACATTTATGTCATGCCATTTCTCAAGGATAGAATTGGTCCTAATTCTGTAGCATAACCAATCAGAAGCAACCTCTAGGTCACGAGTGCAGATGTAATGCGTGAGATCTAAGCAATGTATCACTTCACATTTTTAAAAGGCCATAACTATGCAACCAAGAGGAAAAATAATTCCTATAAAGAGGAATCGGGTACAAATCAATGGTGCTGCTTAAATACATACTTTCTAGCAAATACAGTACATGTATGGAAGAATAAATTAGTTGTTTCAATGGAGATTTCCACTACTTTTTTTTTAATATCATTTTTAAAATCTACACCATCGACAAATAATCCCTGCAATTTCCCACGTTCATGTGCGTTCGTTTTTAGGTAAAAAATCGAGTTTCTAATTACATAGCCGACCGTTGCATGCAAAACACACCTACGCCATGTTGTGACGTCATCATTCGGCTCATTCTGTCGTCTGCACTTCGCGTTGGCTGCATTTGGTGTTAGGATGTGTGTGTGTTTGCTATGAGGTAATGCATTAGAAAAGATACGTAACTACTAGAACAGGAAATGGTCGTTACCACTAAGCAAGCACTAAGTCAGTGCTTTACCACAGTTTTCTCTGCTGAGTTAACATTACAAATATAATTTTTTGTTGCCTTGTGCCGAAACAAGTTTCCATCTTGTGAGTTACAAGAGCAGAGCAGCCCGAATTTTATAGCTGGTCAGGTCAGTGTTGTGGATATCACAGTGAAAAATAAAAATTTCACCTTTTTGAACAAATAAGACTACCAGATGCTCCAATATGATATTTCTCTGACGACTTGTTTGTGTGCGAGGCCACATGAATGATAAGCTACAAGAATAATGAAATTGGTCTGTGAAAGCTATATAAAAGTGCAAGTTACTAAAAATACTGTTCTATTTGATTACATTGTAGTGCATTACCATGGCTGTAGCCAGAAATTTTTGTACGGAGAAGGGGGTTCAAGCTCTGATAAAAGTTGAAACATTAAAAATAATAATAATGGTTATGATTGTTATTGCACAACAATAACTATTATAAACTAATAAAACAAAAGTTTTTATTTCTATAATAATTTTATTACACCCTTCCTTGGCCAGGCTCTTCTATTTGGTTCACCAGATGAGCGAATATGCAGCGGAACTATTTTTTTTTAATTTTTTAAATTTTTTTTTTTTTACATTTCAATTACATTTAGTGTACTGAAATGCAAAGTACTATATTTCGTTATTTACGTTCACACACCTTGTTCAATGAAAAAATTAAGTAGGAATAAAATTTGGTCATATAGTGTGACCTCTCTCATAAGAAGTCTAATTTTTGGAATTTTGAAAACTTAACCACCTATTCCTTGGATTAAATAATAAAAATATTGATCCTGCATTTTACACTCAACTTTTCGATCTCGCGCATTTTTTACTTTGATTATTCTGTTGGAATCATGGGCGTCGAAAGGAAAATTGGCATTGTTCATTTCAAGTAGAAAAAATGTTGTTAATAGGAGAAATAAAAATCATTTAGTTAGTATTTGAACAGAATATAGCGATAGTAGAAAGTGTGTTACGTAGATCAAAAAATTAAAGGAAAATATAGGCACCAAGGTGTATCTCCCATGTTCTACCATTTAATTCAAGAAATAAATAGTTCCACAGTTTTCAATATTCCAAAAAATATGGTTTTATGGGAGAGGTCACAACATAAACCTTAAGAGTAAAATTTTCCCCTACCTTTTTCAGCCTTTTCGCCAAATGATGTATGCAAAAGTTAATAACGAATACAATAACTGTGAATTTTAGCACACTGAGTGAAATGTGAACAAAAAAAGTATGAAATAACTTTGTACTAGATATTCACTTATCTGTTTATTTTTATTAGTATATAATATTTATCATTGTAAAATAACAATTTTATTATTATCAATTTTTATTATTATTATTATTTCTAGTATTCAAGTTTTATCATTTCCAGAGCTCCAGCAAAAATTCTGGCAACGCCCATTGTTGGAATAATATCTAACTGAAACTTATTTCTGTTATTACTATTTACAATAAAAGTAATATACTTTCTGCTTTTTTTTTTTAACTTCAAATCAACGATGCCATTTTCTAGGAGCTGGTCAACGGACCAGTTCAAACCCCCACCCCTCACGATGCTCATTTTCATTACATACATTTATTTTCAGCTATGCAAGAAAAAAGAAAAAATGCTGGTTTATACCGTCGTGTAAGAAGACCCTGACACTTTTCTTCAAGTACACTTATTGCACAGCACTAATACCAGCACTACTAATAATAACTGAAAATTAGGAAAACAGAAAAATCTTTCAAGCAGAGAGCAGCGCTAAGCAGACGACCGAGTTCACTGTCGAACTGGCATATTTAATCAGAGGCAGTTCGGTTTTCTTGACGTACTGCATCAATTTGGCACAACTTGTAAGGCCAATTTCTCGCAAAGTATTTCGAATTAACAAAAACTATTTTGTACAACGTTAATATAAAATGAATGGCATGTAGTGATATAGTTAAAAATCGTATTTTAGATTAGAGTGGAAATGTCCATTGTAAACACATGGCACTAGCTTATCCCATATGCCTTTCTTACTGTGCAAATATTATCTAATGTTCTCTGCATGCTTCACATCTTAATGACAAATGCTAACCAGAATGTTACAGAAAATGCTTCCATGTAAAATATTGTGTGCTATAAAAAATGCTATCAGATTTTTAGAAGCATTTATGCTACCAGAAATAAGAGAAATGCTTCCGTCTGAAGCGGGCTTTTACCTAATGTATGTGAGGTGATCATGACCACGGTTTTAAAGGGCCTCCTCGATAGCATAATGGCTAACTTGCCTTGTAATTAAGGGGTCCTGGGTTTGATAACAAGTGAAGGTACATGGAACAGTGGTTTGGATCTCACTTTAACCTGTAGATCCAACTCAATTAGCCTATCTGAGAATGAAGTGGACTTACATGTTGCTGTTACTAAAGCATTTACCCTAGGAAAAGAAGCTGGATGTTAAGAAATCAATTTTATGAAAACAGGGCTTGTTAGTGATAATGACCATTTAATAAAATGTTTCTAAACTGTTTGTACAAAAGATAGACTGATATGAAATTTTAACTGATCAGATATTAAATGCCAAACATTTCATGAGCACTCTGAATGCTATATTAATCTCCTTAATACATGTAAGCAGGTCTCTGCCATGCTCCATATTTGGAAATATACTTTTTAAAACCAGTGCACGTGAAATGTATTTTTATATAATAAACAATAACACAATGGCAAAATTATGCACTAAATTAGTCTCTAATAGAAATATCAGATTGGTAGACTGATTTAACCAGTGATCAGAACGCTACATTTTAAAAGTAGCTTCTCTACAGCTACCGCTACTGTTCCAAAAATGTAGCTTCTCTACAGCTAGTTACATTTTTAAAAAAGGAGCTCACTATGCTACTCATATGTGCTGCTCGCTACTTTGCTATTTTTGTGCTACTTCTGCATATAAAACAAATCTTGAAACAACCACATGGATATTCAAAAGAAGCCCCTAGTATGATAGTTGTACTTACTGGAAAATAGATCGTTATTTATTATTATACGAGCGTAATTCATTAGATGTTTGCTCTAACTTTGCGGATAGCTGGGTGGTGCTTTTTTGGTATAGCTAAATGAGCAACAGGGGGAGATAAGCTTTACATAAGTTTCCTGTTGGGAATGCTTCCCTGAAGACACAGTGGAAATTTTGTCACCTTGTAATCAAAGGGGCACTAGTGGTTCAGATCCAGTCTAGATTAGCTTATCTGTGCATAAAGTGGACTCAAAAAAAGAACTATGAAAGATGCCTAGTTGGGATGATAGATCCTCCTGCTCCTCCATTCCCCACACTGCTCATCATTATTATTCACCATTCTTCCTCATTCGCACAATTAGCCTAAAGTGGCAGAAAGCGACTCTAGATAAGATAATAACAAAATAAACCATTCATCCTCATTGCCATGATTAGCAAAAGTTACAGAAAAGTGACGTAAAAGTAAAATAAATTCATACATTTGGAAACTGTATATTAACTAAAGAAAATTATCATTTCTGCAGAAAAGTCAATAACTCATACATAATTTTTTACGTTATAAAATATTAGGGATGGGCAGATATAAAATTTACCGATAACCGATATTCTACCGATCCGATATAAAATTAGAAATGGTCCTTGATAAACATGAAATGTTAATTGATCTCCTTAATAAATGTGTGTTTCGAGGTGACCACAGTGCAAAAGAAGTTGAATATTTAGACATTTAATTTTTTAGAAAGAAGGGCATGGAGATTATCCATAAAAATTACAACAAAATGGCAGAATTTTACACTAAATTATAAGATATTTATCGATATATCGGATCGGTAAAATAATTGGTAATTTTACCGATAAACCGATACACTGATAAGCCTATGTCGGCTGATACCGATAGAGTACCGATTAATCGTTTCCATCCCTATAAAATATATTGAGGAAACTGATGTGTAAACTTGAGTGATCTAAACGTATTGCAGTTTTAAAATTTCTGAACAAATATTATGACAAATATAATTGTAGTTCCAGAAAGTGTATGTCTATCATTCTTGTAACAATAATTTCTTGCTGGTGAGATCCTATATACTAACAATGATCAATGCTGAACCATTTATTGCTGGCACTATTGCTTTGTCATTGCAGTGGAGAAATATCTCGTTTTTGCACTGCAAGATGTGTTTTATACAGTAATTAATGACATTTACCTGCCTCTTACACCATGGATATCCACAGGATTTGTTCCTGGGGTGGCACAAACTAGTTTTTTTTTTTTTTTAGGGCTGCTGCAAATGAGGCACGTTTCACCCCAAAATAGTGATGCATCTCAAAACACGTAGCTGTTAGCCAGAATATATTCATATATGTCAGTTCAGTTTAGTTATCTGGATATTAGATTAATTGTATACTAATGAAATAAATTACGCAGATATCTATAATCTGTGATATCAAGATATTTATAATCTAGATTGATTAGACTGTTTTTATGAACATCCTGTAAAAGTAAGCGTTATTGTCGAATTTATTTTGATGCTGTGGTCACTTTCAAAATTTTCCTCAAAATGCAGAGAAGAAATGTAGCTGTAGTGAAATTTTTGCTACAACTACAGGAATTTTGTAGCTTCGCTACATCTACAATTTTCAAAATGTAGCACTGCTACAGCTACCGCTACAAATAGCTAGCTACAGTAGCGATGCTACAAGTAGCGCACTACTTCCGACCACTGGATTTAACTATATCTGCCAATGCTGATGGTGTACTAGTTCCCTAGTTTATAGGAAGATGAAATCTGTAAAACATCAATTTGACCATGGCCTTACAAAAATACTAGAGATGTAACAAAACTGAATTCTGATGTGTGACTATCAGCTGAAAAAGGCATATTGGGATCTGCAAGAATACGATATTTAACTGATTCAGTTATTGATTGTACAAAATGAGATTATTAAGGAACTATATCACTAACTAAAGAAGAGTGAAATACTAAATGTGAGTTATATATTCTTTGGTATTTCTAAAAATTAAAAATACAAAATTATTTACTACTTACGTAAAGTGAGTATTTATTTTGTACACCGACAATGTTTCAGGAACCACTGTTCTCTTCTTCAGGTCAGGCTATCTGAATATTGCCATTGCCAAGTCAATTCTTACTCTCGTCATGGAAAGGATTAGGTATCATATGGTAAAGGTAAAAATTTGGAAAACGCTAGAACATTAGCTGACCCCATACTCACTGTTATGAAAATAATCACTATAAAACCTTCCACTAAAAGACCCTCGTGCAAGTTAAAACTTTTAAAAAAAAATATATATATGTCCTCTTATCGCACTTTTCTCATGTGGACTCATGAGTATGGGGTCAGCTAATGTTTTAGCGTTTTCCAAATATTTTACCTTTACCATATGATACCTAATCCTTTCCATGACGAGAGTAAGAATTGACGTGGCTATGGCAATATTCAGATAGCCGAAATATAGGACCTGAGGAAGGGAACAGTGGTTCCTGAAACATTGTCGGTGTACAAAATAAATACTCACTTTACGTAAGTAGTAAATAATTTTGTATTTTTAATTTTAGAAATACCAAAGAATATATAATATAAATAGTAAGTCGCACAAACCTGAAATATGAACTAAATGTGAGATACATTTATAATAATAAAGTTACCTTGAAACTAAATCACTAGTTTGCCATTCTTAACTTGGAACAGTTGCTTCATAGACATTCTATCATACCTGCTAATCAATAGTTTATAATGTTATACCAATAAAATACTGATGCCAATATTCAACTGATCCAATATAAAATTGTGAATATTCCATAAAGAGTCTTATAGTTCATTAGCCATATTAATTGATTTTGTAACAGGTGATTGTTTTAAATTGGGAAAAGAAACTGCATGTTTAGTTACTTGTTTTACGAAATCAGAGATTATGAATTATGCATTTATATTCATGAAAATGGTAGAATTTTCAACTATAATACTTATGTTGGTAAAATTATTTGTACTTTTCCCTATATGTCTATAATGCCAATACCAATAGAGTATTGATGTATATCATATCATAATCAGTCGGGCTGAGCCGATGTTGATGTATTCATGTTGATGTTGGAATTCATCTACCGATACCAGCCAATACTTTTCCGGCATTTTGGTCTTGCACAGGGTACGCAGATATGTTGTGCAAAATTTTTGTGGAGTCTACTAATCCTCAAAATTATGCAAAAATCAAAGATTCTCTTTATTCTGCACCAATTTTACATGAAAAACTGCATTTTGTGATTACATAACATCTATTTTTAATATTCTGATGTAATTCTTGAATATTCTAAAGCAAATTTCTTCGTATATTCATGCACTTAATTGTCGAAGAATATTCACACACCAATATTGATCAATATTTTGAACAATTTTTTATTATTGCAAATTTCAAGTATCTGTATCGGTATCGGTTCAAAGTGGAATCGGCTCAGCCCTAATAATCAGTTGTAAAAATTATCAGAGAGTATATTAGTGTCAAGATAACTGAAACCTCGGAAAATTTGTGAACTACGTGCTGCTCTTCTTTCACCCTGGTGCTGTTAAAACAACGTCCTTACCACCTCCGTGGCTTATACTAGCAACACTGGTACCACTGCTTCCATGCCGATGTTTTAAATATGGTCGTGGATCTATACATCAGAATCACTAAATTATGTGCTTCGTCATATCACTCAAAAAAATACCCATTGAAAGATTGTGAAAATCAATTTGTCTTGTGTTTGTATCCTAGACTGAGAAATTATGAAATGCATTCCATGAAAGTTTTTTTTGTTTAAGAAATATCACAAGATTGTGGTGATGTATTAATTGATTTAGAGAATAACACAAAGCATTAATTAATAATATTATTTTTTAGGCATTGAAACAATCATAAAAAATTACATACTATGTATTTGTAGCTATTATACTTATCAAGTTGGAGATTATAGAATTATTGGATGGTAAAATTACCAACAAATTAAATATTAAATCATTATTCTGATATGTCATTATTGGTTTATAACCACTAACGATGGACTAACGTGTTCCATCCTTATTTTGTATTATATCTTTGCTACTACTACTGTATTCAGTACTGTCAGAGTAATATGTATTTATTTTTCAAGAACTTTGATTTTGAACTGTAAATTTACATACACAATAACCATGTTAATAAGGCTGAGAATTGCTTGGTAATAGTTTTTAGACTGTACGTCGTTTGTTGAATGTAAAACCTATGCTAAAAATAATTACATTCCTTATTATTTGGTATTTTTTGCAAAATGTTTTTAATAATGTAATAAGGTAAGGAAAAAACCTTAAATATGATGAAGATTAGATCCTTTGAAAAAAAAGTAAAGATTCTCCCATTGTAATCAGACAGAAATGTTCATATATTTTTTTTACTTTTCTTCACAGTGGATAAAAACACAACATTAGAAACACTGAAAGCCAGTTATCAATATTTTGAAAACCTCAAAATTTATGTTTTCGTTGATGTGTGTTTTGTAAAATTGAATGGAGAAAATAAATATATTTTTAGAGCAGTAGATTCTGGTCCACCAGTAGATTGTCAATGAAAATGGGATGGATTAAGATTTTGTCCTTTTGTAAATATTGTCAAAGGTGTAAAATATTCCAAAATACATATAACATGCATTGTGCTGCACTTTAGAGCATGATCAATGACAGTACTAAGTTGCTGTCTAGAAAAGGCCAATTTTTTGCACTATTCCAAAAACAAAAGGGTGGCAGTGTAAAGACAAGGCATGAAGAATAACACCAATCATATTGTGTATAAATGTATGTCTTACTTAACAACATGTATTAAATGTCAATTGGATGTTTTCATTTAAAGTTGTGTGTGTACTTTGTCGAGTACCACTCTTATGTTTTTATTTTTGTGCAGCACATTCATAGTGAGTTTGACTATATTGTAGACAGCCATGCAACAAACCTTGTTGCTCATCCAAGTCTTTCAGAACAAACAAGAATTTCTTGCAAATCAAAGCACCAATGTATATGTACATATCTGGCATTTGTTTGTAACATTATACTATGCCTGAAGTTCATTTATTGTAACTAAAAATATGTACATTCTCTTATCTGTGCATGTGTGTGTGTGTTGTACATATATATTTGCATAATGTTTGGTGTTTATATCTTGTAGCTTTGGTTGTTTAGAAGTGTATATTTCAGAAATGGTAATATTGGACCCAAATGAACCAACCAGGTATCAATCAAGGTGATGTATGGTTAGAGATTAAATGGTATCACTGGAAGATTCTGCATCAAATAATGATTGTGAATAATGTACATTGATTTTAATAATTTAGTCTGAATCATTCAATTGTTGTTAAAACTTTAAATGATTTTAAAATTAAATGTACTGATTTACCTAGAGGAGAAAACCCTCTGATGCTGTCATCAAATTTCCAATCCCAAGCAAACAAAAGAAGCACTGAAGATTGAATGAGCTACTTGCCATGTAATACCACCCCTGCATTCCCTAAATATGTAGCATTCTTCAGCACATCATTGTCACCTTCATTCAGTATCAAATGTTTGTACCGTGATACTACACAGCAAAAGCAGACACAAAAAATATTAAATGATGTTGAATTTCTTTTCAACAATGAAGCAAGGGAGAGAAGTTATAAACATCATGACACGGGGGCATTTGAGCACAAGCAAAAAAGAAGGGAAACATTTTCAATTGTTGTGACTGCAAGAGGGACCCACGAATGACTGTCCACTTTAGTCATATATATGCTTAATTTTCTTTTCCTTACCGTGTAAGACTGGATATTATAAGTGATCAGAGTAGGCAGATGTAGTTGAAAAGTTCTCAAGAAGGAAAGGAAGGCTTTATTTCTCCAAAAATGTAGTCCTTTAGGAAAGAGCCTAGCATAATTGTGACTAAACCAAGGATCATCATTAGTCTTGCTCTACCACTAAGCCAACCTCTGGCCTTCTCCACAATTGCCAAAGATCCATGTTTGATCCCTGCTTTAGCCACAATTTTCAGACAAACTTTTGTGTAATTATTATCATTAGAGCTCTTACAAAGAAAGAAATCTGCAAATGTGTGTAATTGTTCTAAGGTTTTCTAACCAAGGACCATGTGATGAAATCAGTTTTACATTCCTCCATCACCACAGGGTTTTAATCAGTGATTTAAGTCCCATTCCTTTTTTTGTGAAACATGTGAACCGATCCCCACACTGCTTCCAGCATTCGTTTGTTACCTGGAATCCAATATACAGAATAGTTGGAGTAATTGTTGCAACAGTGTCTCTAAAATCTACTTTATACACAGATACGATAACTGGTTAGGGATAGGCTAATCCTAGTTTAAAGTGGGATGTGAATCACTATGTACCTCCACGAGATATCAAACTCAGGATCCCTTGATTACAAGGGATTGTGACATCACCACTATGCCAATGGGAAGCCCCCAAGCATCCCTAATGTGATCCTTAAAATCCTGAAGAATGTTAGCTCTGCCCATACGTGTTGTCTCAACATGGGGCCAGAGTTTATGAAATCCAACACAACTAAAGTTACTAACCTTCAGGACCTTAAGAATCATGTTAGGGATGCTGATGCAATGATTTCTCCAGCTCTGCTGTATAGTAGTATATTTCGTGCAACAAACTAATATTGAGAATAGTGCAGGTTGTCATGCCAAAGAAGACTAACCTAAACTACATTGTCATGAACATTCAACAGCATTGTAAAGTTTCCATTCTATTCTTTCACATGTTTCACAAAGATGGATTGGAACTTTATAATCACCCTGTATATATGATTCATATAGAGAATTACCTTCCTCGTTTACTGCTATCTCAAGCACAGACTGCATTGTTTCTTCAAGAAAATGGTTACTTAGAACTAAAAGAGAGATGCAGTTGGAAAAAATGTAAATGATGAACTAGTTGTAATGACTGGTATTGTTGTAGTGTTGATGAGGTTTTTATTGTGATGATATAGTGTAATTGATGTTCATATTTTCTTGAGTTCTTGATATATTGCCAAAGTTTTTGGTGTGAAACACCACATGGTAATCACATACTTAATTATTATATGTTTAATTAATTAATTGTATTCAGATTTTTTCCATTGCTTGAAGGATTTTAGTGGAATGTCATTTGTCAAGTGTGGGAATAATTCTAAGACTTTGATGGTAATTTGGAGACCAAAACTTTTATGTAGTATAAGCTGTAAGATATTTAATTAGAAACATGATTAAGGTCACTTATTTATAAAAAGGCATATTATGGGTGATACAAATTGTTAGTGTTTTAATCATAATGCTTCATATCAGATATATCAAAATGTGATATTGTATTTGTTAATTTCACATTGAAATGAACATATGTTGTAAAAATATTCTAACAAGTTTGAGTTTCCTGAAATCTGTATTTTTTGAGTCCTATTCATGTTACAGTGAACATGTATGTTTTTATTTTCAAATCATATCTACAAGAAACAGTCCAAAAATAAGTTTCCCTAGACTGACATCTACTGGAAGTTTAATTTTAGAAATTTAAAAGAAAAATAGTATGGGCAGAAAGAGGCATGCTGACACTATTTTTTGGCATAGTTTCCACAAACGTAAGACATTTGTTATACTGCTTCACAAGATTGAAGAACCCCTGGTCATGAAACTGCATGCTCTGTTTATGAATTGATGAGAAACCCACTGTTACAACACTTTAGAGTACTGCAGAATGTTACGACAGAGTTTTGTTGTCTCCCACTGATGTTACCCACAGACAAATCCCATCTGCAGTGGAGGTTAGCAAATGCCCAGGTTTCTGCTCATCCATCACACTTTCATGTCTGTCTTGGAACTGATGACACCGTTACCTTTGACATTACACCAAGCATGTACACTTGCATTAGCCGATTATGAAAGTTGGCACCAAAATCCCACGTGTCGATTTGCAGAGAACAACAGTCCACGAATGACTGTTCCATCTTTTCACAACACTACTACACTAAACACTGCCTACGCAGTCAAGGATATATGTTGCAAATCAACAGAAGAGGGAAATGCCTGCATAACTGCATCATATTTTGTTTTCTAAAATATATACCTTTTCTGAAACCTATTTTTGGACTGTGTGTTATGTTCGGTTACTGTATAGTTATCAGTACTAAGTATTGTACGTATTGTACTTCTTTCTAATCAACATTTGCCAAATTTTTTATCAACAAAAAATGTATTGCATTATTATTAAATTAATATAACATGTTTTTTTCTAAATAAAACATTTAATGTTTAATAAAGTAAAAGCTTATCATATCAGTCTGTATATTAGATGAAAATATATTCCTGTATTCATTTGCAGGATAATCACAAGTTTGTTGTCACATAAATATAAATGCTTTTTTCATACATCACAAATTGTCCGTACTCTGTAATAGTATTAGTCTCATGTGTGGTAAAAGTTGAGTATGTTCTTTCCTATGCATTGGTGGAGTCAAATGTGACAACTATATGTTTACACTCACTACAATATTATAACTGTATGACTTGCATATATACTAAGTGTTAAGTACTGTACTAAGTATAACTGTATTGGCAACAATTATCTTATTACATGTGTGTACACATATAAATCAAAAATTGGACATAAAATTATATATATATGCATATTACATGTATATAGTACTGTGTTCATCTTGCCGATCAGGTTACCATAAGTGCTATACAATCAATATGTCAATCTAGAAATAACATACGTGCCAAATGTATACATGCTTGCAGTAAAGAGCAATATTTTCATGAAAAATTATACATACAAAAAGTAGACAAAAATATTTGCATTTCGATACAATCATTACATGATAGTACAGTTCTATTGTAAAATGTGACAATATCCTACTGCATTTATTTACAACTTTGGAGCCTTGTGTTAGATTTGATGTTTGCATTTAGTATAATTATGACTGCACAACAGTGTAGGAATGCAACCAAACTACATATGTGACAGTGTATTAGCTCATAATATTATAACTAGGGACATTGAATTTTCGCGATGCGCGAAATCGCGAAATGTGAAAAAAAGATTCAATTTTGAACATTCTGCACGTAACTACACCTCCAATGATGAAATATGCATGAGTTTTATTCGCGAAGTAATGCGAAATGTGTGCTTTTCCACGAAATGAATGCTTTTTGGCGAAATAACCGCGAAATATCATCAAATTATGTAGAAAACAAGCAAAAACCGGCAATCGAGGTTGTGTGCGCAAACTGTCGATTTGTAACGAAACGTTTGCCTAAAGTTTCTTATCACTTGCAGCTGAAAAACGTTATATCTTCTATCACATCAGGAAGATGCTGCAAATTGGGATTTCCCATGGACATAATCTCAGTTTGAAATCTTTGCTCCCTGTCAAGCTGCATTCCTTTCTTCCCCCGAATTTCCACTCAACTTCCAGATTCATTGAACTTGTTAGCTGTAGCAGCGATAAGATTAGTCTGTTCCCGGACATCAAGGGAAACAATGGTGTCATTTGTGTTCAGTCATGACTGAATTTTGTTTATCATCATGTGATTTTCAACATGTGTTTGTGTATGTGCAGTAATGATTATTTTATTTGTTGGACAGCAAGGATATCCTTTAAATACATACAATGGATAAATCACTTAAGATATGCAATTTAGAAATGAAGTGATTTTGTGTTGATGTTTTCTTTTTGGTTGGACAGCTAAGTACTTGTGTATGTGTACAGTATATAAAAATGAAGTAGTGTATCAATTCATAGCTCTTTTGTATGATGTTTCCTCTCATGATGAAAAAGTGTGTACCAATTTTTTTTTTTTCCACCGCTGGTATATACCGCTAATATAACATTTTATTTACTGCTCTCCTCAGTTTTTATTTACCATAAATTTGTCTCCCTAATAATGACCAACCAGAGATACAATTTAAAACCATGCAATGCAGAGGTTGTGTTAAGTGTACACTTTAACTGATAAAAGGTAGGTGCAGACTACTTAACTTTGACTTTTATTTACCGCTTTTCCAACGAAATGATCTTTTTTCGCCGCTTTTATATACCGAAATTGTAACTTTTTAAATGCGAAATTCATGAATTTTATTTACCATAAATCAGTGTCCCTAATTATAACATTATGCATGCTCTGTTACAATTACCAATTTGTCCAATATAGGCTATAAAGGGAGTTTACTAAAATGTGAGAGGATAGTTGATGTAATTGTACATATTAGCAGGTGGATATCAATGGCTATATATATGTAGAATCAATCTTGTTATATTGAAATCAATAATGAAATTATACATTTGTGTCCGAGCTTGCTTGATAACTTCTTGTATTTGGTGGTTTCTTTGTGGGAAAATCTAACTAGAGTTCTGAACATTATAACTTGGCAGGTTAAATTTTCTCCTTACAACTAAAGTGAAAGTCCTTAAGAATGACTAGGAGCATTTTCGTTCACATTTTCTAAGGTGGGCTTCCCCAATGGCGCAGTTGTAGCATCGTCACCTTGTAATCAAGGGTTCTGATATGACTATATCAGCAAATACCAATAGATTATCAATTATTATGCCTCATCCCTAACTAGAATATTAAAATTGTTGTCTTTTGATCACAAAATCCATTATATTTCCATGCAATAATGGTGTAAATTTAAAATTTTGAATAATTCCCAAGATATTTACACTGTGAAAATGTTATGGGACATTTTGTGGACCCTACAAAATACCGCGACTGAAAACAGTATGAGCAGGTATCAGATACCCTTACTTTCCAGTACCTGTAATCGACTGCATCTGTAGCACTGTAGGAGATACCCCATGATTTTCAACTCTACCTTCATCCGACAATGAGACCTTTGAGCAAGAAACATCCATCCATAGAGACAATAGTAGAGCCCTTTTTCAGATGCAATGAGCAGTCCTTTCCTTAATCCTTGCAACATGAATGGGAGTGAGTCATTATTACGGAGTGGAGTTTTAGGTGCTAAAAAGCTGAAAAATATTTATGTTGAAAAACAGCAGTGTATGTGGCTAAAAGTCAAAAATATTTTTATTCAGACATCGTAAATAGATAAGAGTGACAAAATTATGTCAGTTGCTTATTGCATTCCACGGATTACAATGAACAACAAAACACATTTCCAAAGTGTTCTTTGAAAATCAACACCCATTATCTCTGAACAATGATTTGTATTGTGAAAACGGATTTACCACATCATACATAGTCTCACGTGCATATTTGAAGTGCAGGATGTCATACACACTTAACACCATCAAATTCACCTACACGATCACTCTCCAGAACCTGAACAACTTTACACAGTTTTTAGTATCCCATATTTTTTCTGAGCAGACTTCGGAATTTGTCTTTAGCACCTGCAAGCAAGTCCCTGGTAGATAGATCAATTTCAAATTTCGTTCATCACTGTTTTGCAAAGCAGTTGTGTGAAAGTTTCCAGTTTTTCTATCAAGCCACCACATGAAGAGTGTAGATTTGTAGACGAGAACCCCAAATCATTTTGTGAACATCCATCTTTCAATAAATCTTGAAGTATCTCAAAATACTTAGTCTATTCTATTTATTAGCTCCGAGATATGCTTTTACAAATATAGTTCAGAATGTTTATTTTGTTGGAATATCTAAAATATGAAGATTTCATGTTCTTTTCCTAGAAATATGTGTAAAGGTAAAATTATACATTTTTATGTGAAAAGACTTTGCGAATAAAATTACAGGGACATGGTCATCACTCCTACCTAGTATGATGAACTTCTGAATCAAGAAAGAAAAATATGTTTTTACCTAAAAATCCGTTCCCTAGTATGTAAGAGCAGTCTGAAACAGCAGCAACCTTTCACTCATTGTAAACATATTTGTATAATCTTATACAAATGCCAAAATGAATAACTAAATACAGATACTCTGGAGATTGGCAACTTTAGTTAGTCATGTCTATGTAACATTTAGTGGAGTGTCCTGCTAGAACGTACAAACTTACTTTCATTTTCCATTTCCTTGTTACAGATAAATAAGAATAACTATCCTCGAAATTTATGCAGTTATCGAATTGAACATATTCTATGTACAGTCACTGACACTTCTATTTGTAACGATTCCATTGAAAGTAAATGGGAACATTACAACCCAGAAGTATCCGTGACTGTACATATTCTATGTATTGTAGTGTTTGTATTCCCAAAATCACACTGTTCACATGATAGACATACCTCCAAAACTTAAAGAGTAGAACAATAGTAACATGATTCCCTCAATGTTTTAATTTTTAAAATTTAAATCATTGCAGGAGAAAGTTACTGTGTTACATACTCCAATATTATTAGTATTTATTCATGAAGTACTGTTGAGGATAACAGTTCAATTTCTTAATGCATGTCTTTTTTTTTTCTCGTTAATTTAGATGTGTATTGTCTTCATTATTCAGATTAAAATGCTAGAATGCTATTGAAACCAGCCTTCTAAGAAAGGAAGATATCAAGCAAGTACATAGATAAATTAATAAAGTTATTGAATGATAAGGAAAATAAACCAAAAAAATGATAATTTTCTTGAATAGCGCACTTTTTATATGATTTTTATTCATATGTTGCTATTACATTTATTTGGTTGTAATCTTTTTATGTTATGTTTACTGTTATCAAAATAAGTAAAACCCTGAAGAACATTACTTTTAACTTTTGTGTTGTGTCACAATAATGATTTTGTGTGTGTATGTGTCACTACATTTGCATTTATTACAACCACCATATTGTATCAAATCATATTTATTCTGGCACAGGAGTTATAAAACTCACTTTTTACTGTGTGATCAGTTGTATACATGTTTACATTTTCTCAATCGGACAGTAAACCAAATTATATTTTTAGCGTATTGTTATAATAGTCAGTACAGTTATTTGAATAATTGGTTTCGTAGAGAAAATTGAAGTACAAATTGTTTTTTTCAAATTCCTTATCATGATGTTAATTGCTATGGAAGTAGCATACAGGTAATATTGAAAAATGAAAGTGTATATTTACAATTAAATGTGTTGCCAAATACTTTATAGTTATATGCACATGTTTATTATATTTTATATAAATTTTCTTGTATGTTATGTAAAATAAAAGACTTGTTCTTCAAGTTACATGCATTTTTTTTTATAATCGCTGTTCTTATAATTTTAAAAATTTCTGTAGGAGTCTTAATGTTTTCTGATATCTCAACAGGTAACAACAAGTACTGGGTAACTTGTTGATAAAATTTATTTCTGCAGATTGACCTTGCAAGAAAGTAGAAATCGTTTAAATATTTAGTTATGTAAGATTACTGGCATACGCCAAGGGGAGCTGATGGGGCTACTGCCCCTCCCGAAATTTTGACAAAATCAAAATTTTCAAATGAAATCAGCAAAAGACTCGGGCAAAACCAAAGTGTTGTAACTGAAACCCCATTTTAAAATGACCCCCGATTGCAATTTTTTGATTTGAACAACCTTTGAAACGAATGTTAACAATGGTAAGTATGAAATATTTTAAAGTGTGTCCCACCCACCCTGGAATGCAGCTTTTTAATATCCACCTGTACAATTCCAGCCCACTCCGAAAAAATATCTTCCATACGCCAATGTGTAAGACAGTTGCTTTCGTTCATTATATTTGTTTGCAAGTGTTGCTTTTCCACACTTTAGGTTAATTATGATTATGAGGATGAATAATGAACAGATGAAATAGATGAGTGAGTGAACAAATACAGTGGAATGCTCATGATCTGGCTTGGACTTGGGTGCACAACCTTCAGAGGGAAGATCATGAATCTGTCACCCAACAGCATGTTGCCTGCCATCCAAATGATATTCACCTGGAGAATGAATCAGGGTGGATAAAAATCATAATTTTCATTTAAAAAATCATTTTTGATGATTTTTAATTTAAATCTAATTTTTGTTATTTAAATCTATATGATTTTTTTAGAAAAAAATGCTTAAAATTGTTTCTATGGTTGTTGGCACTATACATATAGATTTTTTGTAGAAAGGCTTTTTCTGGTAAACGGCCCTGTAGAATATTTGATTACTTTGATTACAGTAAATAAAAAATAATGTAAATATACAGTTTTCTGTTTGAGACCCAAAGGAAGCCAGAATCATTCTCTGGTGGGCAGGCCTGTTGTAGTTAGTACATGCTTCCACCACTACATGTCTTTTGCCGGGATCTTTCTGCATCAGTCTGCCGACCGGTGTCATTGAGTGAAGTCATGGTGCCACTCGCTTGTTCGTAGTTTTTTTGCGATGGCTGAAAAGTTTGAACAATGTGGGGCTGTGAAATTCTGTTTTCTGTTAGGGAAAGCAGTTGTAATGCTTGAAACAGCTTAGGAGGAAGCTGCTCTGGGGAAAACACAAGTTTACGAGTGGTTTTTCCCACTTCAGGAATGGTAAATTGTCACTTGCAGACCAACTTCGCTCAGGGCAACAAGTCAAGTCAATGCAGTTTCCTTTTTCTGATGCATTGTTCACGCAGAATTCATACCTAATCATCAAACTGTTAAACCAGGCATTTTACCTACAAGTTCTGAAATGTTTGCATGACGCAGTTAGACTAAAATGCCCCGAGTTTGTAGGTAAGTGGGGACACCATGACAACATGCCAGCGCGCAAAGCCTTGAGTGTGAAACAATTTCACTAGCCTGCAAATGAAAACTTTTTTTTTTCTGTGGTATGAAGTTCAATAGGTGACTTTTACTAATTGTGATACGCTGATTTCAAAAACTTATTCTGTTTTATTGTATCACGTCAGCGTATTTCATAATATGTTATTTCAATATTATATAAATTTATCGATAACAGCAACCCTCCCCCATTTAGTACTTTTAGTTTTATAACCATTTGGGGGGAGCATGAATAAATTGATTTTTAACGTTACTTTTCCACCACAACATTACAAATCTTCAATTGTGCAGCCAACGGCAGTCAAAGTGTCCATCACTATTTTTATTATTTTTTGTATTCTACATCTTGTGTTGTTTTAAGGGATGGAATTCTGTTGATATTCGTACGAAGCAGATGTTGACATCTGCTTAGTGGCGTTTTAATTTCAATCCATTAATAGGCACACTGTAGACTGAATGGAAATATGGACAATTCACTTTAGCCGTTGGTTGCACGCTTAGCTCTAACCGCAATATTACCATAATATGTGTGGTCACATCTAGTACTTCAACAGCATTTCGCCGACCACCGTGGCAGAGTGGTTAGCACAGCGACATGGGCCCCGGCACAGATGAGGTATATGAATAGGGTCCCGGGTTCTAATGCTGGCCTGGGCATTGAATGTTGCTTCATCAATTTCATCTTATCATCATCATCGTCGTCGCGATTAGCCAGATATGGCAGAAAATGATGTAGAATAAACTAACTCAGTCAAACCAACGCATTTCGGATCTGCCCCACTCCCTTCAAACAATTCCTGGGTACGGGCTTGATCGTTGGTATGCAGAAAATGCGTCTATCTATTATTAGAAAATTACATGACAAACGGAGACTTGTATTTGAGCAACCGATCATTCTACAATGAACCGCTGCGCTTAAATCTTCCCCGCCTCAATATTACAACTCTGTCCCGGGAATATCTGGGACGAGCGAAAGAAAGCAAGTATCTGCGCAAGTACTGACTCGCGAGAGCTCGACCAATGAATACATGGGATTCCGTGGAGGGGGAAGAGCGACAGCAGTTACCATCCTTTGCAGCAGCGTTCGCTCCGCCCACTCGCTTTCTCCCATTCTCTATCGTTATGCGTGGCCTTGCTCTAGAGATTCGCGGGATAAGCATAGTTCGTATGTGTTTACCTAGCAGACTCGGAATCATGGCGGCTCCATCCGATGATATATATTTCGATGACGTCAGTGAAACGTACCTATTACATGTTGAGTTAATGCTCGCTCACCTTCGCCGGCTCTGTTGTGATGAAATTACCATTATCCAGATTCAATTCTTGCCACTTTTCGTAACCTGTTTACTGCTGTATGTCTACACGCACAGTGTTGTGAGATAAGAAACGGCCTTGGAACGCTTGACTCACGTTTGAACTAGCGATGGCCAGATCCGGTTGGTTCCGGATCCTTGGGATCCGGATCCAAAAGTTTTTCGGATCCGGTTCCAAAGGATCCGGATTTTTCGGCTAAAAAACTGTTTTAGGGGGCACCCCCCCCAAATGTCAAGATGAGGACAAATTGAAGTGGGAATTGACCCCTGTGTCCCCTTCCGATTTCCATGAAACTTGGCAGTGTATAGAGGGGCCCAATGGAAGAAATACGTGTCTTTGTGTTTCAGCTAAAAAAAAAAACTGTTTTAGAGTGCCAAACCCCCCTCAAATATCAAGATGAAGACAAATTAACGCGGGGATCTGACCCCTGTGTCCCACTCAGATTTCCATGAAATTTGGCAGCTGTATGGAGGGGCCCAAAGGAAGAAGTACGTGTCTTTGTGTTTCAGCTAAAAAAATGTTTTATGGGGCAACCCCCCCCCCCTCAAATGATAAGATGAGAAATTGATGTGGGGATCTGAACCCGAAACCACATAAATATGGCATAGAAAGAAACAGGGGACATTGGGCGTCTCTATGCACCTGCCAAATTTCATGGAAATCGAAGGGGGGCACAGGGGTCAAATACCCACTTAAATTTGTCCTAATTTTTACATTTGAGGGAGGGGGTTGTCCCCTAAAACAGTTTTTTTTAGCCGAAACAAAAAATCACGTATTTTTCCTTTGGGTCCCTTTATGCACCTGCCAAGTTTAATGAAAATCGTAAGGGGACACAGGGGTCAGATCCTTACTTCAATTTGTCCTCATCTTTACATTTGAGCGGGTTTTGCCCCCCTAAAACAGTTTTTTAGCTGAACCAAAAAAACCCATATTTCTTCCTTTGGGCCTCTCTATACACCTGCCAAGTTTCATGGAAATCGAAGGGGGACACAGGGGTCAAATGCCCACTTAAATTTGTCCTTATTTTGATATTTGAGGGGGGTTTGCCCCCTAAAACCGTTTTTTAGCCGAAACAAGAAAACACGCATTTCTTCCTTTGGGCCCCTCTATACACCTGCCAAGTTTAATGGAAATCCGAGGGGACACTTAGATAACCTCCCTTGTTAGTCTTACTTAGACTTTGTAATTATGTAACACCGCATATATTATAATGTTTTATTTTAATTTGTAAAACTGTAACTGTAGAACAATTGTATAATTTTTGTATAACATTTCTATCTTGTTAAATGTGTTAAAGGTTTCATCCTGGAATGGAATGTCTCACATTTATGTGTGTTTCCATTTCCAATACATTCGAATGAATACATATTCGTTTCAATGGCATTTACAAAATCACCTCTGACATTTTATGTTAAACAAGTAAGATTATTTTTGTGCACGAGTGTGTTAGCCGATGCGTAGCAAATTATTTTAGGAACAACACTTGAAAAAAATCTTGAAGGACTAACTAATGAAAAATTTCTTTGTAATCGAAGATCATAATACCTTTTAAGGTGTGGTAATATTATAATGGGATTGAGATACGAAACTCTCGGATCCGGATCCAGACCCGAAACTTTCGGACACGGATCCAGATCCGGATCCAAACGGATCCGGATCCGTTTGGCCATCCCTAGTTTGAACGTGAACAAGTCAGGCTTGCAATAGTGTAATGCTTGTGACTTCCCTTGAAAAACATGTTATTTTGTTCATCGTTTCCATTCCAAACGTAGAAATACGTATATAGTATACAATTGAAACTCTACCAGCGTTTCTCTGTAGTTTAAAACCAAGTATTGACTACTAAACAAAAACTTTGCGATTGTCCATAACGCAAGTAACAAACCTATTTGAACATAAGGGGACATATGCAGCTAATAAAACTTATCAATAATTAAACTTAATAAAAATATTTTCCAAATTCTCCCATACCGTGCCCGTGCTGTGTAAGATGTCAGGCTTTGGGCTCGAGCGACGGGGCGCGCGGTGGATGGAGTCTTCTGATGGTAAGCACGGAAAGGGGAGGATAACAACTTTTCTCCTGAAATTTCAGCCACCCACCATCGTGAGGAAATTGGGGAGCTACAAGCGAGTAGCGTAACCCGGTCATGGAAACCTATAACAACAACTGGGGATTCCTCGTGCTGACCACACGTCACCCCGTAACTGGTTGGCTGATCTTCCACCTTGGCAGTATTGAGTCAACACCATCTTGAGGTTAGATAGATAAGATAATGATTGAGGCCGGCAGCCAATGGGTAGGGCCTGTCCCTCACGCCAAGGGTTATTATTATTATTTTCTAAACGCTTTCTTCAGATGTTTACGTGAACACCATATGCAATATTTCGTAATATTATCTTTGTTATTATATACTCAATTAAAAGAATGTGTGTGAATTGAATAAGATACAAAGAAAGAGGAACGACTGGTGGTCGATCTTAAGAATTGTGACTCTTTTCAAGGAAAAACATAACAATTTCATCCAGCTCCTACGAGTCTCTATACAACCTTTCGGGTTAACGTGATGTCTTATGAATCTATTTTTTAGTTTGTTTAGTTTTTCACCAGTCTGCGAACGTTTTTGCATATTTCGTATTTTTCTTACATAACAACAAATAACATCCCATAAGTTTTTTCAGGACATAAAATTTTCGTCAATACACAATAGTATTGCCCACGGGACGAGACGGGACAGGCTTCTAAAAATTCGAGACGAGACGAGATTGACCATGTGTCATAAGACAAACGAATATTTTCGAGACGAGACAGCATTTTCACGAGACTCCACGAGACGAGACAGGCCAAAGTCTCGTCTCGTGGGCAACACTAATACACAACAATTTCGTCCATTTCAGTACTGTATTACAGGCGTTCTACAGTGTTGAAACCTCTGAATATTTTCCTTTAATAATGTCTAATCCAATATATATATAGCCCCAATCCCACCACTCACTCACTCACTGACATAAATGTTCTCCATGAAGGAAGCCCCGGAGGCGAAAAACACTCGATTACGACCCCCCATGAAATCGTCCCAAAAGGCCCAGAAAATTCAAAAATCTCTCAATCGGCCCTTCCTTAAGGGTGAAAATGCCCTTTTCTCACGTCCTTAGCAACCGTTGCCACGGGCATTTCTTTTGCACACATTGTTTCCTTCAATTCTTAATTGTCTAGCTGCATTATATTTCTCACAGATCAATAGCACACAGATGAATCAACTCATGGTTTTGAAAAGGTGCCTGAAACAAGGGTGACATCTACATGATAAGGAGTTTCAGCCCAGATACAATTACGTATATATTGTTATACTTAATGCGTAAATATCTACATCGTGCTTGTTTTAACTAAATATTTAGGGGGTATAATGACATGCAATTCCTTATAGCTTGCCGTGCCTGTTGTTGTCCATGGAAACGGACGTTGCTAGGGAACTTAAAGAAAGTTTATTTTCGACCCGAAAAATACTGTAAGGGAATTATGCTAGAGTTTTCGAATTTCAAAATACGAGCATCAGAATTTTATTACAGAGGCAACGTAGGAATTTGAGGGGAATGACGGAAAACGGTCATTATCCAATTACGTTCAAAAATGTGAAAATAACAAATACGTAAATATTGCATTTTCAATTTAGTCGCTATTCAATTCGTTAATGCAAAACATCCAACTACTTATCTTGAAACGGTTATTACTTACTCAGTTCATTATTAAGAAAATATACAATAATAGTTTGAATATTTGTACCTTATTAGAGCCCATACACACATAAAGTTACTTTCTAAACTTTTCAAATTAACGAACTTGTACACATGTTCCTCATCATCCAATACAACATGCAGACATTTTCAAAGTCATTAAGATCATTAAGGAACTCCATCTAAAACATGATTGCGTTCACAACGTGGCCGAAGGTCACGCATGCGAGCGTACAAGACGTGGCCAAAGGCCACGTCGAAAGTACGCGAGTCCAATATATATAAAGCCCCAATCCCACCACTCACTCACTCACTGACATAAATGTTCTCCATGAAGGAAGCCCCGGAGGCGAAAAACGCCCGATTACGACCCCCCATGAAATCGTCCCGAAAGACCGAGAAAATTCAAAAATCGCTCAATCGGCCCTTCCTTAAGGGTAAAAATGCCCTTTTCTCACGTCCTTAGCAACCGTTGCCACGGGCATTTCTTTTGCACACATTGTTTCCTTCAATTCTTAATTGTCCAGATACATTATATTTCTCACAGATAAGTAACACACAGATGAATCAACTCCTGGTTTTGAAAAGGTGCCTGAAACAAGGGTGACATCTACATAATAAGGAGTTTCAGCCCAGATGCAATTGCGTTATACTCAATGCGCAAATATCTACATCGTGCTTGTTTTAACTAAATGTTTAGGGGGTATAATGACATGCAATTCCTTAGAGCTTGCCGTGCCTGTTGTTGTCCATGGAAACGGACGTTGCTAGGGAACTTAAAGAAAGTTTATTTTCACCCCGGAAGCTACTGTAAGGGAATTATGCTAGACTTTTCGAATTTCAAAATACGAGCATCAGAATTTATTACAGAGGCAAGGTAGGGATTTGAGGGGAATGACGGAAAACAGTTATTATCCAATTACGTTCAAAAATGTAAAAATAACCAAATACGTAAATATTGCATTTTAAATTTAGTCGCTATTCAATTCGTTGATGCAAAACATCCAACTACTTATGCTGAAACTGTTATTACTTACTCAGTTCATTATGAAGAAAATAGACAAAAATAGTTTGAATATTTGTACCTTATTAGAGCCCATACACACATAAAGTTACTTTCTAAACTTTACAAATTAGTGAACTTGTACACATGTTCCCCATCATCCAATACAACATGCAGAAATTTTCAAAGTCATTAAGGTCATTGAGGAACCCCATCTATAACGTGATTGCGCCCACAACGTGGCCGAAGGTCACGCATGCGAGCGTACAAGACGTGGCCAAAGGCCACGTCGAAAGTACGCGAGTCATAAATATAGGTTTGAAGAAATAACTCGTATATTCTCGTTTCTCTGCACCACTTCGAAAATTATTTCCCACAAAGCTGTAACATTATAAGAAAAAAGGATCTCAAAATGAAATTGAAAGTTTAAATATAAATTTCGAACAACATTTACAATATTGAGGCGACAGAATACTGAAAATTGTTGTTGCAATGTATGTTAAGGACGTGGAGCTCAAGTTAGGGTTAGACTCCAAGCGGTCCCAGGTTCGATCCTCGCTAAGAGACGTTGTTGTTTAAAATCTCCCTCGTTTTATTAAAACAAGAAGCTTATTGTTATTGATTTGATTTATTTTATTTCGCTTTTCTGCCACTTTTGGCTAATCGAAAAGATGACGATGATTGACAGATAAGAAAACAGAGTTGCCTACATAGCAGGCCCGTAACCAGGATTTTTTTGAGGGAAGGGTCAGATACGAAAATATGTTTATATATATATATATTAGATAGATAGATATACCAAAGGGATATAAAATATATGTGATTAGTCTTGCATTCGTGCCGGTCCCCGTGGCGGAGTGGTTAGCACATCGCGCTACAACGCCAGGAGTCCTGGTTTCGAATCCTGGCCTGGGCATGGATGTTTGTGAGTATCCATTCATCAATTTCATCATATCATCCATCTTCGGAAATTAGCCAGAAGTGGCACAAGAAGCGAAGTGAAATAAAGTAAACCAATTAATCTAGCATTCGTGTTTTATCTCTATTTATTTTGAATATGTTGCTACAAGGCCCTTGCCCAGGACTTTTTCTAAGGGAGAGGAGGTAGCAGGATATATGGAACAAAGTGAGGATCAGAAATGCTGTGAAGTTGATTGAATTATGTTATTTTGTGTTTCTTTTCTGTTGGAGTATTAGATGCGGCCACCAATGTTATGGTAGTATTGCAGCTAGAGCTAAACGTACAATTGTAGAGTTGCAACATTATGGTGCAAAGTAACAAAAAAAAATTAAACTCACCGATACACACACATCTCACCCCAACAATCAGCCACACAGTCGCTTATAGACAAAGACGTCACGTGGGCAACTCTTCATTGTTTACATTTCTCCAGGAAGAGAGGGCAGCTTCAGTAGGGGCTGGGATTTCGGACGACGAAAACCGTCGTCCTCCCAGCTATGGTCCTCCCATGCGTGTTATTCTTCCCAGCTGCCTCGCCTCGCTCCTCGCCCGGCCTCACCAGAGAATGTTGACAGCAGAGACCTGCACAAGACCCGGAAAAAACCGGCTGCGAGGAGGCGCGCCTACAAGGATATGCAACACGCACGTCAAGCCCAGGTGTTCGACATCACGCAAGCGAGCACGTCACAGTTGTGCACAGGCATCGATGCCTGCCAGGTTTTACTATTACCCGGGTCTTAAGAAGACCCGTGAGACTCGATGTAGTTCTTGCAAGTAGACGCGAGCACTACTGTCAGTATTGCCAACGACTATTATATTTCACTACGCATGGAAATATTTGAATTTCTGCTAGGCGCAGGTGCCTTGAGGTTATATAACCATTGGCGTAGCAAGGGGTGGGTGAAGTGGGCGACCACCCTGGGCCTCGCGGATGTAGGGGCCTCGCGTCCCATGAGGTTGATACGAAAAACGTAATAAATGGAAGTGAGAAAGATAGAAAAGGCTAATGTTTGTGGGCAATAAAAATAAAACCTTTTTTACCTGGCTTTTTATTCTAGTTTAACGTTATAATTTGAATGAATACGTCAAATCAGAGGCGGGCGGGAGCTCTAAGCCTAAGGGGCCCCGAAAAAGACAAAATTATTCTCATTTCTCATGTGAAACATCAACGCAAAAATTGCTTGGACATTTTTATCCATTTATTATTTTCTTGAATAAAAAGCGCTTTGTCTTAGCTTTTCTTCTGTCTCGTGACCTTGCATAGCCTACTCGATTTTAGGGCCTCCCCCATGGCGCAGTGGTAGCGTCATTGCCTTGTAATCAAGGGGTCCCGGGTTCGATACCCGGTGGAGGCACAAGTGGTTCGGATCCCACTTTAAACTGTAGGTCCAGTCCCGATTAGCCTTACTGTGCATAAAGTGGACTTAAAACAGTAACTCAAACCCTACTCGATTTTAATATGTTAATGGTAAAGTACCTCAAACTGCCACGGAGCAAAGTATGGGGCATTTAAATGCTTCCGGTGTTCTAAACTGAAGAAGGGTATGGATAATATTAGCAGTTCTTCCTTCGTTCCTACAACTTCAGATGTAACGGGCACGAAGATGATTTATCTTCAGAATTTCCTGATCAAGTTCTACGTTTCAGGAATGTGCGTAAATCTGAAATCAAGTGCTTTGGCAAAGTTTCTTCTCCTTGATAGCTCTACACTAGCTTCCAGTGTTCTCTGTATCCTGTACCACCTTCTGTTTGAGGGGAAGGGATAAGTAAGTATTTGTATTTTCTTCTTTTGAATACATAAATGTCAAAGAAAGATATGTTGTAATATGTGAAAATTCAGATGTAGAGCATCGATTTGTATAATTATTAATGTAAGTGCAGCCACAACCAGCCATTCTAAGTAATTACATAAATTTCCTGAAATAATCTGACTGTACTTGAGGGACCCAAATGTATTTCTTCCGGACCCAAATTTTACGATTTTGTTACGACACTGCGTCAAATATTTAATATTACAAGAACATTAAGACGTAACAACAAAATGATTATTAATATCATCTAAGTTCTAAAATGAAAAGTTAACTGGTACAATTAATGTGCAACAAAGTCAAAACTTCTAATTAAAGAAAGTCAAATTAGCTGTACCAATTGATTAGACCAAAGATTTCACACTTATGGTACAAATAACTATCGTTTTAAGATTTGTTGATGTTGAAACTGATTGTGTTGAAGAGCTTGTAGGTAGATACTTTGGACCCCTAGACAGGATTGTGACTTAGCGCACCCCCCTTCCCACCACTCTATCAAGCACCGACATTTTATGTAGGTCCTTCGATATTTTATACTTAAGCCATGGTTTACATCCTATAAACTTTGAAATGAGGAAATAAAGAACGACTCATTAAATAATATTAGGTTAGTCAAAAAGTAAATGCAATGTTTTTCTTTTCTTCCGTAGGTTGGCTGTGCAGCTTTCTGCGCTCGCAAGCCGATAGATAGTATCGTTGTCTTCGCCTGTGGCAGGTTACAGCGTCATCACTTGAGTTCGCTCTGCAGTATTGCCAAGTAAACATGGCTGCGCCACTGTCCGTGTGCACCACAGAAGAAGATCGTTCTGTAATCCGTTTTTTTGTGGTCTGAAGGTGTACCAGGAGCTGAAATCCATAGAAGACTTTCAGCACAATACGGTGACAATGATTTACCGCTGCGAAGTGTTTACCAGTGGATTGAAAAGTTCAAAAGCGGTCGAACAAGTGTGAAGGACGGGGAAAGAGCAGGTCGTCCAGCCACATCCACTACTGATGACAACATTGAACAAGTCCGTGAGCTGGTTCTGAATAACCGACGAGTGACTGTTGATGAAGTGGCAAACCATATGCACGTTAGTCGTGGTTCTGCATATGAAATGATCCATAACAGGCTCAACTTTCATAAAGTCTGTGCGAGATGGGTCCCTAAAGAACTCACTGACGAGAACAAGCGAAATCGTGTGAGAATCTGTCAGCAATTATTGGGCAGACATGCTAACGAAGGTGAAGCCTTTTTGAAACAAATCATCTCTGGAGATGAAACATGGATCCATCACTTCGAACCTGAGAGCAAACGCCAGAGCATGGAATGGAAACACCCTGGATCTCCAGTGAAAAAAAAAGTCAAGCGTCAACACTCTGCAGGAAAAGTGATGCTCACACTTTTTAGGGACTTAGAATGGATAATTATGGAACATTATGTGGAAAAGGGGACAACGATATACAGTGAACGATACAGTGATATGCTTTCGAACAAGTTGAAGCCTGTAATTAAAAGCAAACGACGAGGTCGATTGTCTGAAGGCATTCTTTTGTTGCATGACAACGCGCGTCCCCATACCGCCGTCAACATCGCTCAAACTCTTCAGAATCTGGGCTTCGAGGTGTTAGAGCATCCTGCATACAGTCCCGATCTCGCCCCGTCGGATTACCATCTGTTAGGTCCACTTAAAGATGCTTTATGAGGCCGTCGATTCGACACAGATCAACAGGTGAAGGAAGCGGTGCATACGTGGCTTGCTGCTCAACCGAAAACCTTTTTTTCTCAGGGTATCGGAAAGCTTGTGGAACGTTGGACCAAATGTATTGAAGTGCAGTGGGACTTTGTTGGAAAATGATATCATTGTAAGTTTTATATTGTTGCTGTGAAAAATAAAAAAAAATTATTGCATTTACTTTTTGACTGAACTAATATATAGGTTATATTTCAAGATTCTTAGTTCGTATTTCTGATTTTTTTAAAAAATAGTTTAGCACATTTAAGGATATTTCAGTTGTGTTACTGCCTAAAGAACATATTAAAAACGTACTATTACTACTTCTTTGATTAATGAAAATTCCAGCAGCGTGTTAATGTAGCTCTGCCAAGTGTAAATTTCTCTGTCGCGTACTATTAAATATAATTTTCGTCAGAAATTAATTATTATTATAGGCTATTATATAAATATGATAATTTACTGACGTTTCCTTGATGACTGTGTTTCGATTTACATTGATATTTCAAACTTATAGAACGGATGGGGCCTTGCATTCTAATCTCGCCCAGGGCCTCGCGATATGTTGCTACGCCACTGCACCTAAGATTTTGTAACTTCTCAAACTTGGGTCATTATTATGTCAAACCAACTATCACATATTTTCCAAATTTGTTTCGAAGGTCTTGAAATAGGTTTGTGTGTCTTGTTCATTTTATGTCACTTTTCTGGTCTTGAAATCGTAAATCTTCTCTCGGTTTCATTTTTACGTTGTTTGTTTGTTGAAATCTGTAAATAGCATTGCCTGCTATTTGCACCCGTATGAAAATACAAGCTAACAATTATATTTTGCATCGTATTACTATCAATGCGGTCTGTAGAACTAGATAACTAGCATCAACATGAGTGAACGACGATTTGTTGAAAGAGATGGCAATATTCAAAAACCTTTTATAATGCAAATTCTGATTTCATGTTCCATTTTATGGACCATGCCTTATTGTTCGGGGCGGGGGAATCTTGAGTAAGTAATTCGGATATTGAATTGGCAGAATTACACCAGAGAGAAAATCTGTTTGAATGATTGATTCATTTATTTGCTCAATTTATAAGGCTAATCGGGACTGGGCCTATAGTTTAAAGTGGGATCCGAACCACCATGTGCTTCCACCGGGTATCGAACCCGGTACCCCTTGATTACAATGAAACGACGCTACCACTGCGCCATAGGGGAGCACCCCCCCAAAAAAAGTATAATGTAGAACAACCACCAGTCACACAAAGTTCCAAAATATTTACGATGGCACTTTTTGCGAAACTTGGTTCGTATTACAGGTGTCAGCAGTGGCGGCGATTAGGGACAGGGCCGAGAGGGTGCAGTGGGCCCGCCACTTTTTTCTACTTTTGCACCACGCTAACCTCATGTACCAAGGGAAAATAAACTGTCCTTGCCCCCTACTTTTGCACCTTGGCCCCTAGTTTTGGAACCCAATCGCCGCCACTGGGTGTGAGTGATACAGATGTTTTCTACCAAGGAATAAATGCCTGCAATTTCAAATTGATAAAAGTGATGAACATTTTAAGTGCTCTTTGACCATTTTACAATCTAAAAGTTGGCAACGGTGACTGCGTGACTCATGTATCTGGAGACTGTGCAAAACCGGAATGAGCGTTCGCTGAAGATAAGCGAGCTTCGTCTTGCATGGATGGCCTTCCAGTTACCCGTGGGCTTTCGATGCATGGTGGGTCAAAACTCAGGTCTATAGTTTTAAGCCCCTATCACACGGAACTGGATTTCTATTTGGAATGCTCTAGTTGACGCTGGACTGGCTACCCATTTGCTAGTTTTCGCCTCACACGGTACTTGTTATACAGTACTTGTCGATAGTCTTTCGTTCCCATAATGGCGGCCGCGCGAGATGTAAACAACGTATCACTTCACACTTTTAAAATACGATAACTATTTAACCGAGAGGAATATCGCTTCGTATTAAATGGTTTTAGGTAGAGAAGAACGGCGCTGATAAAATACGTACTTTACAACGTTTACTATACACGTATGGAAGAATATTTTAGCTTTTTCAATTGTAAACATGCCTTTCGTGTTGTATGCATTCGGAAGCCACAGACAAAAAAAGGCTGCTTTACAAACTCACAGAATATCTTCACATGGCCAAACTTTGCTCTGATTGGCTGTTCCACAGAATCTAGTCGAAGAAGTTAGTAGCAATTAGAACATGTCCTATTCCTCGAAACCAGTCAAGCAGTCAGCCAGGCGGCCATGATTACTACCCAGAAAGTCAGTTCATCGCCAACTAGGGCATTCCAACTAGAAATCCAGTTCCGTGTGATAGGGGCTTTACTCGCCCGCCCGACCAGCCAGGCGGACCTAGCCCCTTTACCGCGGCAGCCTTGAAGAGAAGTTCGACCAAAAAAAAGATCGTCTACATATAGACGCCACCGCAAAATAAATTCATCATAAATAATAACTATATTTAGACTCTCCGCAAAATGAAGTTAATCAAAACAATCTATATATAGACTCTGCCGCAATTTACCATTATATATTAATTTTTGGATTCATAAATTATTTTTATTTTTATATTTTTAAAATGCACATATTTTTAATTTGTACTTTTAATTATTTTCATAGGGTAAAATGTGTAATAGTTTTTTGTTTATTGAAATTTTTGTTTATTTTATCAATAACAAAGAAAATACACGTAATTACAAAATTAATATTAGTGAATTTTTTAATATTTTGATTACAATAATGCCACAAAAACTTTTGTTGCTATAGATTCAGTATATACCTAACTTACAATAAGAAAAACTAATAATTGCAATTGTGATCTACATTCAATATATAATGTCACTTTCAATAGTCCATCTTTTTTTCTCAGGTTCATATTTACTTTGGTAAGTTCTCCACTGTATGATACTCTTTAAAACATGGTATGATGCACAATGGCAACTCGCATACATCAGAGCAATAGATACTTCTTCTAACTTTGTTTTGTAGTGTGCAATACACGCATCTTCTTTGAAGCTTCTTCTTGAGACGAGGTGCATCACCTGTAAGAATTTCGACTGGGAAATGTCTTCCTGTAAGCCTTGTGGGACATGTTCCTAAGTTGAGGGGACCTGTTGGTTTTCTAATCCAGTACACATCTTTTCCATACGCACTGATGAGCTGCTCAACGAGATCCATTTTGAAATCAAGAAATTTCTTTCCACCTCCATTGCGCCTGTAAATGATGTGGCTGTTGAGAAGAGTTATCTCAAGCAATCTGAAAAATATCTTCTTGTAGTATTTCTTAACTCCTTTTCTTGTAGGCAAGGAAGCAGATGTAATTTGGTCCATTAGATCTATTCCTCCCATGTGACACCTTTTATACTGTACACACACTGTGGGTTTGCTAATGGGTTTTCCTGCAACCTGGACTTCTTCCTTCGTGTCATCATAAATTGTGCTCAGCATATGTACATATTTCTTGTCTCTCCACTTCATGTGCATGAGCTTACTCTTAAACCTAACAATAGTTTCGCCTTTTTTCAACACTTTGTCATTTACTTCCTTGCAAAGGTTCTTCCTCGTGAAACACACTGTTCCTATGGCATTTGTTTTGTTAGTGACAAGAATCTCATAAAGCTCAGGAGAGGCATAGAAATTGTCTATTCCAAGAGTGTATCCCTTATTCAATAATGGTTCAATAAGACTCAAAACTATCTTCGTTGGCTTGGTGAATCCTTTGCTAATTTCTTCAGATATTCCTAGAATATTACAGGGATAAGTCGTTTTTTTACCCGTGTAAACTAGAAGATTCCAAACATAGCCAGTTTCTGCTTCTGCTAATATGTAACATTCAATGCCAAACCTGGCTCTCTTGAGAGGGATGCATCTTTTCCACCTGAGTCTTCCTTTCCACAAGAGCAATGATTCATCAATACTTATATTTTTAGCTGGAATGTAATGGGATTTGAACTTTCCGAGAAGAAAGTCTAGCACATCTCGAAATTTTATGGTTGGCACATCTTGTTCTACTTTATCAGACAAGTGCAAATATTTCGTAAGTAAGCTGAACCTGTCCCTACTAATGCACTTGGAGAAGAAAGGAGTGGATATCAGAGGATTGGTAGAGTGGTAAGATTCGATTGTCGGCTTTCTGACAATCCCTTGCAGAATAATGATAGCTAGGAAGACGTACATCTCACCAACACTTGTGTCCTTCCATAAAAGGTCTCTGCTTTTCCGTCTCATTTTACCTGATCTTCTTTTGTCATCTCCTACTTTACTAGCATATTTATTTGTTTCGCTCACAATATATTCCATCAGAACTTTATCAAAAAAAGACTGAAATATATCCAATGGACTTTGTGGATTGGAAAGCACTAACTTCACACCACTGTCACCTGTGAATGGGAAAGGGTCTCTGCTTACCATTGAAGATTCAGTCCATGTATCAGATGCAGTTTCATCTTCCAACTCACTGCCGCTAGTTTCACCATCTTCTTCTTCAATTCCTGTCCTATCGTTTTGAGCATCTTCATCACTTGAAACAATATCTTCACTGCAAGTACCTTCACTTTCAACATCAGAGATTTCATCCAGAAAATCATCATCTAAGTCATGCTCCAGTAGATGCTGAATATCTGTACGTCTGAGGTTTCTCCCCGCCATTGCAAAAATTCTGTGTGCAATACAAAAAATAAATATGTACCATTGCACAATGTACACCACTAGCTAACGAAACTTCCTCTTGGGAAGCAGCTCTCGAACTAAAAGAAAAGCCACCTAACATAAAGCAGTATACGATAATGAATAGAGTCCATATAGTAACAATGGTAAACACACAATACAAAGTTGTTGTTTTTTCGGTACCAACAGTGCATAAAAATGGACTGTTTGCTTCCAAACTTCTTGCACAGACCTGTAAAAGCATTAAAATGAGGGGCCTATAAATATGACTTGCCGCAATACAACAGCCGTTAATTTTCAAACACCGTCTATATATAGTCGCGCCGCAAAATAGTCCCGCTTTTTGAGAGTCTATATATAGTTCCGCCGCGGTTAAGGGGCTAGTAAGCGATTCTGGCCGATGTGCAGCCCTCTGGTTGACAGGGACGAAAAGTGCATGCGCAAGATTTCTCTCGCTGCAAGAGTCAAGTCTCGCATTCCCGCAATGGCCTGCAAACTTCACAACTACGCGCGATAAAAAAAAAAAGACAAAACCGACTACCCAACGATCTGTGAGGAACGAAATATTCGCAATGCAGATAATGCGAAAACCATACATAGATGTTAATGTAATGTCTGTTCACTTGTGGTTACACACGGCAGTGCGGCATCCGTATCGTCCTTATGGGCGGCCGCCACTGTTCATGGCACCGTGCTATATGCACAGGGAACTTTAACTTTACCTGTATACAGCGTAAGTCAAAATGATGTTCCCGATTTCGTTCATTTCTTATACGAAAGGTAATGAGCTTTTCTTGCATATGTAATTTTTTTTATGGAATATAATCTCAAAAAGTTTTTTTCTTTCTATTGCAAACTCGTAGTTGCGCTGTCCGCCACCAGGAGGCAGTTTAGTCACAGTGAGGAAAATGGCTACCACTCGACAGCAGAAAGTGTTCTGTATTCTCGATTTTCATACCAATAAGTCTGTCGTGCTTGTTCCGTGGCATTTCCGAACAAGATTTGGGGTTGAACCACCCTCTGGCAAGTCTAGAACTCGGTATTCAACAGAAAACTGTCTGGCGAGTCTCGCGGAAACGTCTTGACATGAAGCCGTATCGTCTACAGGTGGTGCAAGCTCTGAAACCGAAAGACTTGGGATTGAGGGCGTTTTTCTGTGAAAAGTTACAACAGTGCACGGAACAGAAAAGTCACATGCTGTTTTGCAATATGAACGTGATTCTCCAAAATTGAATGTATTTTGTGCCATTTCGAACAGGATGGTTTATGGACCCTCACATGCTAGGAAGAGTGTGGCAGGAACTTGATTATAGACTAGATGGGTGTCGTGTAACACGTGGATCGCACATAGAACATTTATAATATGCCAGGAAAAACTTTTTGAGTTTTTCTATCTGTGTGTGTAATCTCAGTCATTTACGTACCATTACAATGAAATAAATAGACACTGAAATCGGGAACATCATTTTGACTTACGTTTCTGTACCCCTGAGAAACTACGTTTATTTTTTACATACACATACGAACCCTCTACTATGTCAATGGCTGAGGGCCCCTAAAGGCTTACTTGTCTCCGAGTTCCCCGGAAACTGCTGGGTTTTGCGGGTTTTAGATCCGGCACTGCTCACGATAATACACAGTGCAACAATGCGCACGTGATAGTCGTTTCCGTAGAGTTTAGCTTACAAAAATGGCAAAGAAAAAAGTTGATGTGTGAATACTTGCAGAATTGTTTGGCTTTTTACAATTCTCAAAGCCAAAATTTAATCAACAAGAAAACGAAAGTAAGTATACAGTAGCTTGTATTATAATTACACGTATAGTCTGTACTCATTCAAACCAAGAATTAATGATCAGTAAGCACAATAAGTACCAAAATTCGCGGAACGTGTTGCATTATCCACATATGAAAAAGAGCACAACGTGAAAACCTGAAGTCTAGTAGAAAAATGCTTATATCTTGATATGTCAGCGTAGTTATGGTTCATAATCACTCAAATTTTTTGTAATTTTTCACTTAAAGAGGTTTGAAAATGCTGATTTTCATATAGAAATGTAAGTTTTCTGATGAGTATACGAGAATACAGCATTAATGTTTTCTGCAACTATTTTACACAATCGATGCCAAAAGTTAAACAAAATAATGTGGAAAGAGGAGGAAATTAGAATATTTTCATTCCTAGTTTAAACCTAAAAACAATAGTTGTACATAGGCTATATTATCATAACTTTTACACCTTGTTAGTAGGGTGGAATGAGGATATGACCAGGAAGTAATTACTAAAGAAATGATCTTTGGAGGTGTTGTTCATCTCGTACTTCAGATCAACTTATAGCCAGAATGCTAAAACCGTACGCCTTGGGCAAATCTAGATATCCAAGGAACAATAATTGAGACTAATGAATATTATGAAGAACATAAAGCTCTATCCAAAGGTTGTTTCTCATTCATGAATTGTAGCAGTAGCTGGAATGTGTTGCATTTCAATGTATGAAGGTATAATAGAATCTAAAGTCCGAATTGTAGATGTACAGGGTGGCTCATAAGTCAGTTGACCAATGGAACTAATGAGGAAATAATGATTGAAATAGTTCACAGATAGTGATATTTCGTGATCACTGATAGGTTGGGGTTGCCTTCAGGAGTGCCCATCCCCCCCAAGGCCAATGGCGCATCACCCCCAAATCACTGTCATGCGTCCCCCCCAAATCATGTCATAATCCCATCAAGTATTTAATTACGACAGCGTGTCTACTGAAATTAACATTTTTAAAATTTTATTGACACTATACTTGAACCGCACCCCCAAATCAGGGTGTCCATCCTCCCCCAAGAACGTGCATTCATTACCCCCGAAAAATAGTTTGGATGAATACGTAAAAATTTATTGTTATTTGAATACCTGTTAATTCCCATATTTTTTTAATTGTTGAAATTTCGAATTAGCGGAAGCCTAAATGTCATAAAGTAAATTATATAATATGTTTTTAAACAGTGTTTGTGGGTGGACAATTAGATTTTAAAGACCCACAATTTGCGTATTTAACACAAATTGTTACACAACTCAAAATAGAAAATTCAATCTGGGCAAACCAAATAATTTACTGCAGTTATTTGTTAACCAAACACTGACTTGTTCATGTGACAGATTAAATTATTGTTTCACGAGACGTCTAGCTAGAAATACCTAAGGTCGGGACGAGAATATACAGTGGCGGCGGGCAGTTGCCTTCCCCACGTTTTGCCACTTTGCCCCTGCACTATGGCCTCGTCTACCAAGGAAAAGTAAACTGCCCTTCCTTCTCTAATTTTGGAACCCAATCGCCGTTACTGCCGTTACACTAAGCATTATATTTTAAGAAATGTTATTAATCAATATCGAGAATATTCTTTATGCCGTGCGGGCCAGCTATAATATATATCTTTCTTTCTCACCACTTTAGAAATGCAATATTGCGAGCGAAGCGATCAAACAAAAAAATTATGTACATTTCTTTACAGGCTTGCAAGGTTATTAATTCAATGGGGTGTCAATACTTTCATAGTTTCCATCTTTCCTTTTTGGGCGTTCGGCACCGAAAACGTGTGCATACCATATCGTTGAATGTAGTTCCTAAAATATAATGTTCGACCCCTCCCCCTTACTACAGACATCCATTGACCATCTAAGAATTGTTGTTTGAAGTTCACTTTATGCACAGAAAGGCTAATCGGGACTGGACCTACAGTTTAAAGTGGAATCCGAACCACTATGTGCCTCCACCGGGTATCGAACCCGGAACTCCTTGGTTACAAGGCGACGACGTTACCACTACGCCATCGAGGAGGCCCTTGACCATCTAAGATTTATTAGCTTCATATTTCCCCCTCAAATTTAATATTCAATATTGATTTATTGAAGAGTAGATATTACCCCTACAAAGAGAAATAATAATAATTCTCAGTCTCAACACCAGATTCTCCGCAACAGTCTCAGACGTAATAGCAATACACAAGAGTTTGATATCTCCTCAAATTTAATGCTCCCCCTCAACTAGAATTCCCGTCATAGTCTAAGACATAACGCTGATATTCAAGAGTAGGATATTGTCCCCCCCCCCCAACTTCAATTCTCAACAAACCCCGCCCAGGATTCTACGTGTCAATTTAAGGCATTGCCACCAGATAATATTACCTGTTACAATTCCCTTGGCATCTGCAAATTCCTATTTACTCGTATAGATATAACAGCAATGGTTAGTTCATAACGTAATTCTGCTTGTGTCCAATTCTGAACTTTTCACATCAAATTTCCATCACAAAAAATCCCCCATCCCCCAACAAATGGGTGGATGCAATGTGCATCCATAAACTCGCCTGTGGGCACCCCTGCCTATAAATACTTACTTTTCTTCATCTAATGGATTAAATATGGCGCACCTAGGGTGTAAACGTTTTTATATATTTTTTAGAAAATATATAAATGTTAAAATTTATATTATTTATTTTAAATCCCCCGCAAACATTTCGATGGCGCAGTCTGCGCCATAATCCCCCCCCCTGTGGACACCCCTGCTTGCCTTGCAATTTCGCTTAGTGAGGAATGGTTTCGGAGATGGTGTGCAAATGACAAACGTAGCGTGATTGTGACTGTTTTGGGGAACTGAATTTTGCGCCACCTTGTATTAAAGTGAAAACATGTAGTGGAAACGTATGTGCTGGCACGTTGTAACACGAATGATTTTAAATGTTTTAAGTCTATGTGGAAATTTAAAAGTCTATGAGCATAGGCCTAGCGTGGCGAGCGCAAGGTAGACACTACCCCCTCCCCCCCAATGTCCAGGTTTTAGAAAAATTTACACGTAATGGTACTTTTGTTAATCTCCTGAAACCTGAGAGAGTAAAGTAACAAAATTGTTATGATTTTGCAAACGTAACCGTTATTTATCAAAATAGTCGTGGATGATATTTCTATGGGTTTCAACACTTTTTAATTCTGCCTCCTCCCCCAAGTTAGATTCTGCTCCCCAAAGTTAGGTCCCAAGCTTTCACCTATGTCTATGCAAGTTACATAAACAGAAAAAAACAACATGAGAATATTGTGATATAAAAGATCAGGAGGCACTAAAATATTGCTTAGACACAGTGTAAAAGATCCGTGCTTCTCAGAAATCTAAAATAATTGGTTAAACATTGCCATCTCCTCCCAACATGAACGATAAGGTGTGGAGAAGAATCGAAAATTGAGGACATTAAAAACAGCGCATTCCATAAGAATGTGCCGAACATTTAAAATAACATTAAATACACTGCAGAGTGGAGGGTCCAACTTTTGCAGATGAGAACTATGGGCGAGACGGCAATGTCCAATGAGAAGCCGACTTAGTATTGTCCCTTCTCTGCGGGGAGACGGTGTGAGAACGGCATGCACCAATGATGGGATCGACTCTGGCTCTGTCCGAAAGGTACGAAGTACAGCCGGCAGCCGACGAGAAGATCGCTGAATGAAGGGAGACGGGGCACAGAGGGAAAGGGAGGGTCAGGTTCATTTGCAGAATTTGGGGGTGGTTGGGGGTGTTTTCTTCTTGGCGGGTCATTGTCAAGCTGACGACAAGAGTTCTGGTGGAAGAGCACCTCCCCCACGCGAAACAGTGGAGTCGCCTGGCAGTACGTCACACCTCTTCTGCCAGCGCTCTTCTCGTCGGCTGCCAGCTGTACGTTCAGCTCACCACTCACGAGAAGATCCCCAAATGAGGGGAGAGGACGTGTGGAAGGACAGGGGAAGAACGGTCTATTTGCAGATTTTAGGGGTAGCAGGAAGTCTTCCGCTGCGATCATTGTCGTTGTGGAAGTGCTTGTGCGTGGGTGTGTCATTGTGATTTTGGGGGGGATTTTGCGTGGTTTTCGTGGTGTTTTAAGGGTTATGGCAGGTGTAAGGAGGAAAGGTGCTACTGTGCATAGTGTAGCGCGTGAGATTATCAGCAAAGTTATTGAATTCTGAGATCGTGAATCTGAAGAAAAGCAATATTTGCTGTCAATTACGCAGAGCACCAGGCGTTCGTCTGCAGCAACAGGTTTGTCGGAGCCGACAATCAAGAGGATTCGGAAAGAATCGAATGAACGGAATGATCGGCCACCGATGAGAAAACCTGTTTCCCCCGGAATGATTAGGAAAACATCACTTCACCGTAATGGGACTCTCAATTCAATTCGTTTTGAATTATGAATTTGTTTATTTCTCATTGGTTGCTGTTTTTTTTCTTTTCAGTGTACAGAATATTTTTGTATTGCTTATCCTGTACATTATTTAGCCGTGTTGTGTCGGAAACGTTCGAATAAAATAAATTATCAACAATGTCGATATGAATCAATGAGCCCAAAAGTTTTCATGCCAAACCTAGACCGACAAAGTAATGTTTACCATTGTTGACATTTGTAGCTCTGCACATTGTAAGTGCAAATAAATGTTACCTATTTTTCTTTGCCATTTTCTTCCAACGCCAGTGCTGTAACAGCCAATTCCGTCCTTAAAAATATCTTAAACATTGTAGTTAGTACAATCGTCAGGTTCTTTATTAACAAAAAATCAAAAGAAAAAATAGGTATACTCTCAAGAAATCAACACCAGGTTGACGATGATCATACCTTGACCGCTAATGTGGATACCCCCTGACCGCGCACGGACATTCAATTGAGCGTGGATGTGAATCAAGCCTTACAGCTTACAGCGAGACCAAAGCGCTTGTTTCTGACCCAGGCTGCACTCCCCCAACGTTAATAGTGGGGTCGCCTGCTCCTACGTCACTTGACTTCCGGCAGGAATCTTCTCCTGAGCGGTGAGCTGTACTCGAAGCATGGTTTTGGCGGAAGTGACGTCACCTAGTACAGTTCGAAAGCGCCAAGAACTGGAGTACGCAAGTGCATAGCTCGCATTGGCGATGGAAGCTGACTCGGTCACGTGATTTCCACACTCGTTGTTCGTTTGTTTAAAATCGCGGAGGTAGAAAGCCAGCAACACAGGTTAAATATACGTTATGGGTCAGCAAGTTCTTGGTTAAAGTGCCTCCAATGTGTGGAAATGTATGTGTACGAACATTTGAAAATGCAACGTGATTTCTATGGTGAAAAACAAGTGTTTAAAACGTGGGGAAAACAACGAGTACTCAGTTTTATCTACTGATCGTATTTGGCGCTGCAGTCGAAGTGCAATTCGAAAGACTTCCACTTCCAGTCCACGACTTCAAGACCGCACTCCAAGAACATACTCGGAGGATGCTCGCTTCAAGTACGTTCTTGCACCTTTGGGACACGGCCTGTGTTGAGCTTGTTCCCTGTTACTCCTGTCAACTCAATCAATCAACCCATCTTGCCAAATCTCAAGGAGGAAATAACGGAACCATAGGCGCCGACTCCATGGGGCTTGCGGTGGCTCGAACCCCTCCAATGTTAACGATGTGGGAGAAGAGCCCCTCAATAATGTATTATTTTGCTTCTCTTGTAAAGTTTACTCTGAATTGTGCCACATGAACTTAACTTTAAATACGCATTTGAAATGTTCTAGACCATGAACTTTGGAGGGCTGATGCTGGCAAACCTCACAAGTTCTACACTCCAAAAGAGAAATATAAAGCAATATACACTGTGTGACACAGTAAAATAATGTGTTAAACAATGACATGAATCTACAGGACTACAAAAAGTAACAGCCGTAGAGAAAGAATGCATCTCAGCTGTGAACAGTTGCACAACAAACTTTGAGCAAACGCGAGAATTCTTTCGCCAAGATTTGGATGCCGATAGGCTCTCCTTACATCTGTCCATGCTTGGTGATATCGCCAAACAGAAGAAAGTGGTCCTAACTACCATGCGTGACATAAGGAAGTTTCTTTAGGAAGACAGCACCCTCCAGGAGCTTCTGCCTGAAGTTGCCAAATTCATGACGCTCCTCCGCACTGTGCCAGTGACGACAGCCACAGCCAAAAGGTAATTCAGTGCTCTTCGCCGACCGAAAACATATTTGAGATCTACAATGGGGCCGAAGAGACTAAGCAGCTTAGCGGTACAGTACTCCACATACATCAAACTGTGCTTGATAATTTGTACCTGAGACCGCTCGTTAATAAGTTCATAAAAAATAACCCAGTGCGTAGAGCAATTTTTGCTTTATTTTGAAATCATGTTCATATGTTTTTGTTGTGTATGTCACTTTATATTTTAGTGTATATGTGTTTTTTAATTATTGCAAAATTAAATTAAAAAAAGTAAAAAATTGTAACAAGAACAAATAAGTAAAATTATTTTCCTGCGATTTGTGTTATCATTTATGTAAATAATGAAAAGGGAGGGAGTGAGTCATTCATTCATTTATTTCAATGATCAGAGCCCCCCCAATAATTTTGACAAGTCGGCGCTGTTGAACGGAACACATTCTGAAGGTCCCTGACCTACTCGTATATAAGGTGGAAAGCACTTCGGAAGACTTTGGCAGCAGCTGCAGCCAAATGCCTATAATGCGACCTGGGCTCTACGGATCAGTTTTTGCTTTACAACAGTTTTTATTACCTATCGAATAATGCAGGGCTGCCCACAGGAGGTGATTATGGCGCAAGATGCGCCATCGAAATTTTTGGGGGGGATTTTTTGCCTTCAAATAATATACAATTCAACATTTATATCTCTTTCCAAAATATATATAAAAATTTTATACCTTAAATGCACCATATTTAATCCATTAGATGAAGAAAGCAAAGTGTTTAAGGGTATTATCGAAAAAGGGGGAGAAATATCCAACTCTTACATATTAGGCCAGGCCTTAATTGACACGTGGGTTCTGGAGGGGGGAGGTTCTGAATTAAACTTTGGGGGTGGACAGTATCCAACTATAGGTCTTAGATTATGGCGTGTATTTTAGTTAGTCTAAAATTGGCATGGAAATTTTGGTGGAAGGATTGAGTATTAAATTTAAAGGGGGAGATAGAAAGCTCTTGATAAAGTGTTAAATCTTAGATTGTGAAGGGATTTCTGTAGTGGAGAGGGAGTTCGAACATTAAATTTCGGAAACTGTATTTACACGTTACCCGAACGTGCCAAAGGAAAAGCTGGAAAAGAATAAATATCTCTGGAATGGATCTTAAGAAAGTATTGATACCCCATTAAATTAATATTCTTGAAAACCGGCAAAGAAATGGATGAAAAAAATTTCATGCTCGCTTCGCTCGCATTTTTGTGTTGCGAGCATGCGTGTTTGGCTCTTTAATTAGGTGAATGTGAAGTTATTATGCTATAGCTGCATTACAAGACAAGCGATATTCTCAATAGTCTCGATTATGATCAACGATTTTAGGGGTGGTCTTGAGTGATGGACATCCCTGTTTAGGGAGGAGGGGCAGATCAAGTATACGTGTGTTCAGTAAAGCTAAGGAAAAAGTTACTTTCGGGAGACACGCTGTCGTAATTAAATACTTTGTGGGGATTACGATATGGTTTGAGGGCGCGAATGATTTGATTTGGGGGGGACGTATGACATGATTTTAGGGGGTATGCGCCATTGGCCTTGGGGGGGATGGACACCCCTGGAATAATGTTAGTGATACAAAATTACACCAAAAATAACTGTAGTTTCATGGTATGAGCCAGACGTTAATAATACAATTTATTAAAAAATATTTTCTCCGCATTGTACTTGATCCATTTAGCTCTGAAGGGTAAAACGGATCACTAACGGGTCAATAGGGACCAGTGTAAATATGCGCACATGCTGCATTATATTGGGGGATCATGACATATGCTTTGTCCCAACAGCATTTACTATAGCTCATGTGTCATGTCCAGTCTTACGACGGGCGGCTTACATGCTGGCAAGGGCAGTCGGGAGCGACGAAACGACCAATCCAGCGCGATGTGAAATACTGCAGCCTGTAGAATGAGGTGCACGCAGCACCTCCTCCCGCGACGTCGTAACTCTCGGAGCCACCGCTGTTGTCTGGTGGGTCTCTGCGGCGTATTCTCCGCTTCCCACTTCTCTTGCCAGCATGTAGGTCGCCCGCCGTAAGATTAGAGAAGAGCTATAGTGTGGTTGGAAAGAAAGGGAAAGTGGAGGAATATTTCACTTCCGCGAAGAACGTGCCCTTTTGCGTGCGGATACCACATTCATTCCTGAATCTAAAACGCCACAGACTCCAAATTTTTAAGCCCTCTTTTGTCTGTATTCTGTAATGACGTCATCAAAATGGCGGTCATGACGAAAATTTCATTCCTGAAACCTGTTACTTCATTATAGTTATTTATCATTCGTGGCATCATATTTTCACCTAATTTTCAGTTTATAACTCCCTGTTATGATAACAAGAAATTAAAAAGAACCACTTTATCATACAATAGTAGATATGGCGGTAAATATGGCAGTGCAGTGAAAAAAAAAAAAAAAAAAAAAAAAAAAAACCTTTCAGCTATGTGGTCATGTTTCGGATCAAACCCTGTTTTGGAGGTTTCAGAACTCAACAGTGGCTTCAAAATAGTGCCAGATTAAGCCCATGAAATAATAATAGTTCATTTTTTGACAGTCTGTATACCTATATATAGGGTGATTCAAAAGTCTGACACCACGGCAATGCAGATGACCAAAAATGGAAATATGGGAAAGTAGTTGGAAACATGGGGTTTGCTACGTCCCACGTAGCGGTGCACTTCACCAGTACACTTACCTTATAAGCTCAGCAGAGCATGCTGGATAATCCCAGGGATCGGGCTGAATTACTGCGTTCCTTCCCCTTGGATCCACAGGTGAAGTCCAATGACAACCCACGAGTGATGCAGGTATCCACAAGTACGAAATACACTTTCGAAATAAAGAAAAACCGCAATATGTTAAATTTTACGTTTATTATAGATACGCACGTATATAATGTAATACGAAAATTACAATTCAAATACTTTTGAACGGTACAGCACGAGATGCGTAAGCCTATCTTTTCCGTAACGCGAAGCACCTCTGGCTACTTCAAATCTCTCCGCGCGACTACTAACCGTTTTCCTGGAAGGCTAAAACACCTCCTCAGTTACACAGTGTTACCAGACACAATAACCCTTTTAATACTAGGAAGTTCTATAAAAGCCAACAGTAATATATTAGAAAAGTACAGTAATCTGGCACAGTGAATTTAGGTATGTGGTGGCAACAATGCAATGAAAAGCACGTGATCTTCTCACCCCACAAGAATTTAAATACATCAACAATGGCTTTCAAAATATAAGAGAAACGAACGGCGTTTGCCAGAAACATGAAACAACAAATAGATATACGGAATTTAACTCAGAAATTATTAACTTCGGCTTCAATTCACTGATCAAAATGAAACTTATAACACTCCTTAGAACATTTAAAAGCAAATGAAACGATTAATGTTGAAACTATGTAAATTGCTTAAATTTGCCGCTTTTCATACTTGTAGATATGTGTATAATTTTGATTATAAAGGCGGCCATATTTATGAATATATATATATGAATTATTAACTGTATAATACTACTAATAATAATAATATAAAATATAATAATATAAAACCACGAAGTAATGGCAAACTCGGGGTCATTACAATATCCCCCCTCTTCCAAATAAAAAAAATCTTTAATGAGAAAAGCGAAGAAAAGTTTTTTTTTTTTATATAAAACAAATGTAAAACTTGTCTGTGCCAGAAAACGTATAACAACGAAGTATCTTAACATTGATTACACAAATGTTTTGCAACGTATTCACAATAAACAGATTATGGAGATAACAAACCAAAGTTAGTGTACTATTCCATTCTTGTACACAAAAAAAAATCATTCCATCTTTAAATATCTTGTTTTTTCACTCAAAGCATTGTTACAAAATAAGCTTCCAAAAGAATTTACATTTGCACAGAGCTTAATCTTTAGCTTGCAATATGTTATTCGTGTTTTTCTTTGACAATCAAAATATTCTAGTTTTAACTTACATTAGAAACATATACGATTCGTAAATACAAGCGGTTCTACAATCACAGAAAACAATTACAAAAGGAAAAGTTGTCGGCACTTTGACAAGCATCGCCGAACATGAGAAAAAGTTACCAATCTATATGCATTGTTACAGTCATGCTTCTCCACAAAAGAAAACAAAACAAAAGAAAACATACAAATATTTACAGGAAATTACAGTCGCAAGCTTCATTCATTGTTACAGGCTTTTACAGAAAAAGCGCGTTCTTGCTTTGAAGAGAAATAAACAGATATCTTTCTTATACTCTCAGTTCTTTTTTTCTTCTTCTTGCATTTCAACCTAACAATGGATTCTTTTGTTCGACAGTATTGAGTAATATAAAGAACAAAACAACAATTGAATCCATAAGTTCATTTGCACTTGCGAGTTTCCTTCCTTCATTCAAAATGCATCCATTTGTGAGTTTTCGGGCAAGGGTTGGATGACTTGTGAGATCGAATGTTTGGGAGCCAAAACAATATCAATGATGAAATAAGACCACAATCGCTGATTCGTATGACAATAAAGGCGCAATAAAACATTTCTTGATTAACTCTCCATTCCTTCCACTGTTCTAATTCATTGTTGAGTGCAGCACGTTTAGCGATGGGAATCGGATAATCCTTCCGAAATACAGGAATTTGATCTATTAAATTTTTTTCACATTCCAGTCCTTTGACCGTTCCTGGTCTGTCAGAAGACGTCGGTTGATATTTTAAAATTAAATATAACAGTTCCTTTCGTTCTGAAAAACTCAAAGTAATACTTTCATCGACCTTGCACTTCAAATCCTCCTCACTAGCCATCCACTTGTCATACTGAACGTGGTGCACAGCCTTCCTTTGCTCATTTGCACCCACGTTAAAAACTATATTCTCAGACAAGGATGATTTATCATCGAGGCGAAGTATCAGCTGATTGGTTTGAAAGTCCACATTAGCCTTGTAGTCACGCAGAAACGGAACTCCTAAAAACATATCTGCCGGAATGTTTTTGATCACAAAAATGTCCACTTGAACTTCCTGTCCATCAAATGATATTGTAAGTTTTCGTTTTCCACACACACGTACGTGCTGTTTTCCTGTAAAGTCTGTCAGCCTAACTTGTGGTTCTTTTGTAAGTGTCATACCACTGAATTTCTGCACTAAACGTTCCCAAATTTCATAATTCAACAATGATACCTCGCTTCCGGTGTCGATGACACAAGATACCGGAAGTCCAGCGATGTTACTATTCACGATCGGAGTGGTGCTATTTGAAGATAATTTTTGAATTTTAAATACGGCACCTCGGATCACAGCCTTTTCAGTTTCAGTTAAATCAATCGTCGTGGTCACTCCAAAAGATCTCGAATCACTAACGTGGGATAGCTCCTCAAGATGCCCTTGCCCAACACGGAGCTGATCAATTAAGCAAGGTGAGAGTTTTCCGGAGAATTCCCACCTGCCTGATTCATGTTCCAGTAGTAGTTTCGAGTGTCATTTATGGCCTGTTGCTGTTCGTGACTTAACGGCGGCTCATCAGTGTTTGTTTCAGCGTTCACCATCGGGTTATGACGGGGAGAGTCCGATCTTGACCGTTGGTAGCTCGGCCTGTACCGCTGTCGTCGACGAGCAGGTGGTGTCCATTGCCTCGTTCTTTCTGACCGCTCATCTGTTTGAGACGTCCGGTTCTGTTGATTCTGCCGTCGAGAAGTATTGTACGGATGAAATGAATTTTGGTTTTGATTGTTAGGACGGTTATTTTGTCTTACCATCCTTACTTGTGGAGCTTGGTTATTTTGTGTACGACGAAAGTTAGAGTCTTCCTGTCGTCGTACGCCAGCCGTGTTGTCATACGTTTGCCAACCCATCGGCTCTTCGCACACTTCGTAACTTTTAAGAAATGTTGTCAGGTCACGAATGTTCCTAGGAGCGTTGGCAAGGCACAGATGTCGCACTCGAAAAGGGAGCTGTTCGATTATCAAAGTCACCACTTCATTTTCTCGTAAACTGTCAGACAAGTTCTTGAAAGCAGCGTAGGTACTCCAGGCGTAACTTTCCATGGACGAATTAGTTTGCCTAGAATAACGACGCCGTCGCAAAGCAGCAAGTTGTCGTTGTTTAGCTTCCGGGGAAGCAAACTGTGCCCGGAACTGTTCACAAAAGTCCTCATAGTTTTGGAACTGGTCACGGTTCGCTGAAAGCCAATGTTCAGCCGTTCCCACAAAGATTCGAGACAACAAACCTACTCGACACTCATAAGGTACATGCATTAGGTGAAAGCTAAGGTTTAGGTCTGTCAGATATTTTTCCGCTGAGTACGCTTCAATGTTTCCGTCAAATTTTGGTAACTGATTTATGTCTGTCATGCGTGGCAAACGAAGATTCCACTCTCTTAAAGGGGCACTATCTGAATCGGACACTTCATCTCTTACTCGTCGTTCGTCAACGTCGTACTGTCCAACCCGAACTGTCTCTCGAGCAGGTACAACGAACTCGCGCAAAGAAGGTCGATGATCTCTCTCAATGTGCAAGGACTGCTGTTGTACGTACATTTCTGCAATGCGACGGGGCGACGAGGTAATGTTGTGGCCCATGTTTTCGCCTACGGGAGGGGTAACAGTTTCCTCTCGAACAACTAAATTTGTCACACGCTGCCGAAGGTCTGCAATGTCGTTTTGTAGGTTCGTGTGGGTCTCCGTCACAGTCTCCTTTAGCTGGGTTCGCAGACCAGAAATGTCCTGCGAAAGTTCAGTCAGTTGATCCTTCAACACGCCTACATCGGACTCAAGGACAGTCTGCTTGGACACTAGACCCTGTTGTGCTTCTTCGACTTGCCCAATACGTTCAGATGTAAGCTGTATTTGAATAGGAAGAGCACTTAGTTGTTGCATAATGTCACCAAACTTTCCCGCTATCTGTTCATTACTCTCCCTTTGTTTTTCCGATAATGCGGTGACGAACTGTTCTTGTCGTTGCCGGTCTCTCTCTTCCCGCTCACGTTCCTGGGCTAACCTGGTCTCTTCCCGCTCACGTTCCTTCTGTTCCATAGCGCTGACGAACTGTTCTTGTCGTTGCCGGTCTCTTTCTTCCCGCTCACGTTCCTGGGCTAACCTGGTCTCTTCCCGCTCACGTTCCTTCTGTTCCATAGCGCTGACGAACTGTTCTAGTCGTTGCCGGTCTCTTTCTTCCCGCTCACGTTCCTGGGCTAACCTGGTCTCTTCCCGCTCACGTTCCTGAGCTAACCTGGTATCTTCCCGCTCACGTTCCTGAGCTAACCTGGTCTCTTCCCGCTCACGTTCCTTTTCAGCAATTGCAGCAATCATCTGATTCTGTCTCTCCATCACGGCCTTTATCCAATCCGGGATCACTGACACGGTGCCTAGTACAGGTTCCACCGGCCGCATCCTCTGTTCAAAGCACGTTTGACACAGCAACTCCTTGTCATTCTCGCCGACCACAGTCTCTGCTCGTGCCACACACCCAGTGTGGAATAACCTGTCACAATTTTGACATCGGTATCCAGATTCTTCTGTCCAAGTAGTGCTGAAACACGCCGCTGTCGTCTCCTGTACTACGCTGCGTGATTGGCTCCTTAGGTTCTTCCTATCCATCTTCTGGGAAAGTGGTATAAATTTTGGGAGGACACAAAACACTCGGGACCACTGGGAAGCACTTCACACAATGAGAGAAAGGACAATCTTCACTCTTCACGAGCCCCGCGATGTGGCGCCAAAACTTGCTACGTCCCACGTAGCGGTGCACTTCACCAGTACACTTACCTTATAAGCTCAGCAGAGCATGCTGGATAATCCCAGGGATCGGGCTGAATTACTGCGTTCCTTCCCCTTGGATCCACAGGTGAAGTCCAATGACAACCCACGAGTGATGCAGGTATCCACAAGTACGAAATACACTTTCGAAATAAAGAAAAACCGCAATATGTTAAATTTTACGTTTATTATAGATACGCACGTATATAATGTAATACGAAAATTACAATTCAAATACTTTTGAACGGTACAGCACGAGATGCGTAAGCCTATCTTTTCCGTAACGCGAAGCACCTCTGGCTACTTCAAATCTCTCCGCGCGACTACTAACCGTTTTCCTGGAAGGCTAAAACACCTCCTCAGTTACACAGTGTTACCAGACACAATAACCCTTTTAATACTAGGAAGTTCTATAAAAGCCAACAGTAATATATTAGAAAAGTACAGTAATCTGGCACAGTGAATTTAGGTATGTGGTGGCAACAATGCAATGAAAAGCACGTGATCTTCTCACCCCACAAGAATTTAAATACATCAACAATGGCTTTCAAAATATAAGAGAAACGAACGGCGTTTGCCAGAAACATGAAACAACAAATAGATATACGGAATTTAACTCAGAAATTATTAACTTCGGCTTCAATTCACTGATCAAAATGAAACTTATAACACTCCTTAGAACATTTAAAAGCAAATGAAACGATTAATGTTGAAACTATGTAAATTGCTTAAATTTGCCGCTTTTCATACTTGTAGATATGTGTATAATTTTGATTATAAAGGCGGCCATATTTATGAATATATATATATGAATTATTAACTGTATAATACTACTAATAATAATAATATAAAATATAATAATATAAAACCACGAAGTAATGGCAAACTCGGGGTCATTACAGGTTTTAAATATAATGTGCTTGAATTTTCAGCTCAGCATATACCCTTGAGGCTGTACACTGGTACAAGCCTCAATGAGAACGGAACATCAGGGTTTCTCTCCAATTGACGTCAATTCTGCCAGTCACACAATAGTTTAGAATTAAATAATATAATTAGGAGGCAATCTGACACAATCTCACTCTCATTAAAAGTTCCACGCAACTTCACTAAAGTTATCAGGTAGCATAGGCGTGCGCATACCCTCTGATTAAGGGGGCAAAAGACTTGAAAGTTAAATCGGAGAAAGAAAATCTTCATTTCACCTCACTGTTTTATTGTATTGATGGATATGGAACGGGCGTATATAGAGTATGTCCGCACCAGCCGAACATCACCGTATTAGAAGAATTTAAACTTTCGTGGCACCAATGTTCTTGCCCCCCCTCCTTTATTTCGCCTCTCTGTGGTTCAGAGACTATTTAACATTTAAACATGGTTTCGTACAGCAGATTCAAAACAACCACACACAATTTATTCATTTCCAATAGTGACGGCGATTAGGATTTGGTGGGGGGAGGGCAGTTGTCCCCCACACTTTTTGACCCCGCTACGGCCTCTTGTCCTCCCCGATGGCGCAGTGGTAGCGTCGTCGCCTTGTGATCAAGAGATTCCGGGTTCGATACCCGGAGGAGGCACATAGTGGTTCGGATTTCACTTTAAGCTGTACGCCCAGTCCCGATTAGCCTTACTGTGCATAAAGTGGACTGAAAGAAAAACTCAATATGCTGACCAAGGCAGAAATTTATTTTATTCTAAAACATAAACTAAACGTAACGTTTCAACCTTCTAGCAAGGTCTTCTTCAGACTCTGCATCAAGTACAAATGTAACAAGGTAGAAAACAGGACGATATATAGACTATTAGAAAGTTGTTCTGGAACTTTCTAGCAGGTGGCTTTCCCTTGTCAACTGTACTTTCACCTAAAAGGCTAAACATATTTTCTTCCATCTAGAATGTGAAAGAAAAGTGTCTACAAAGAAAAAATAAACTGTCCTTACTCCTCCCTATCCACTTTTGTTACCCAATCGCCGCTACTGATTTCCAGTGCATGAACACTTTATTCTGCAAACACACAGACGAAGCACAACTAATGATTAAAGTGTGTAGGAGTGGTACGAACAAGAAATTTGCTAGAGATCGAAGTTGGATAGTTCAATTTCATGGGAAATGTTGCACCTTCCTCCCCTTCCGTAAGTGCTTGGAACATTCGTCGGCTTGAAAATACTAAATTTTTAAAAAGAACATAATATTATTTGATAACGGTAATTAGATTGTAAAATTGAAGTAAGCATATTAGGGGGGCAACTGCACCTTCTTGCCCCCTTTTGCTCCCCCCCCCCCCCCGGTGCGAACAAAGTAAGTATATATATAGTTGAGAAAGTAGCGCAGTCTTCCCTCCCGAAGCTGAAAAAAGAGGGTCGTGGGCGGTCCCAACCCTGACGTCACTCACAGGACAGGGGTGACTCTGTCACTGACCTTTCCGCTTGTTATAGGATCTGCATTTGTGCGAGAGAGTGTGAAAGTGCCTTGTTTTTCCTTTTTCTGTAGCTTGTGTGATAGTGGAGAATTTTTTTTTGCAACAACAATAACATTTAAGGAAGATGCCGTGCAATTGTGCTGTTGCTTTGTGCCCGAACAACGCAAGAAATACTGTAGGTGTAAGCTACTTTTCGTTCCCAAAGGATCCGATTACGTGTAAGATATGGGTTTCAAAGTGTAAGAGGTTAGATCCTGTTAACGCCAAAACAGCGACAGTGTGCTCATCGCATTTTCTGGATGCTGATTACCAACGGAACTTAAAAGCAGAACTGCTGAGCATTGCCTGTAGACCGCAACTTAATAAAAACGCTGTACCAAGTTTAAATTTGCCTGGTTGTGTGGTGAATTGTAGTAGTGTGCAACAGCCAAATGACATAATTGATCGAAGTGGACGTGCCAATAAACGTCAGATTAGAAAGCGAGCATTGGAAAAACTTGAAGAGTTGTCTCCTCGCAAAAGAATTTGCATGGCACATAATTCAGAGACTTTGAGTACTGGAAATATATCCAATCTGCAACAAGATAGTGAGTTCGAAACGCTGACAAAGAAATTAAAATGTGCTGTAGAACAAATAAGGAAACTGCAGACACTACATGATGAAAGTGCTAAGAAAGTAAACAAAGTAAAGAAACAATGCAATCGTTTATTACATAAAGTGAAGAATTTACAAATTAGCAATAAAAGTTTGAGGCAACAGTTAGTAAAACTTCACAAATCAAAGCAATCTGCTTTCAATGTGTCTAAGAAAGTAAGGGAAATTCTTCGACCAGTGTTTTCCTCCAACCAAATCGAATGTCTTCTTAGCCACAAAAGCAGACCGAAACTGTGATCGAGAAGTGATATTGTAAGTGCATTAGCACTTAGGCATGTGTCAAGAAAAGCTTACACCTACATGAGGAAAAATATGAAAATCCCTCTTCCAAGCATTTCCACTTTGCGTCACTGGACAAAAAGTTTCAAGTGTAGACCAGGCCTTCTGAAAAGTGTTATTGATGTTATGAAGAGTTATGGAGAATCACTTCAACCACACCAAAAGTGCTGCGTATTATGCTTCGACGAAATGAATATATACTCCAAAGTTGCGTACGATGCTGAGAGTGACACACACTATCATGGGACCGTTCAAGAATGCACAGGTAAATAATTTATTACTTTACTTACAAGTAGAATTAACAAGTTAGTTAGAACGTAACAGAAGTCAAATTCTAGCATAACGAATGAGCAAGTAATCATTTTCATTCATTCATCATTGAGAGCCTTTCCGATGGCGCAGTTCTGGAGTCGTCACCTTTCAATCAAGTGGTCCCTGGTTTGATTCCCGGTGGAGGCACATAGTGGTTAGGATCCCACTTTAAACTGTAGGTCCAGTCCCGATTAGCCTTACTGTGCATAAAGTGGACTTAAAACACCAAATCATTCATCATTGACAGTAGTCCAGTTTAGACAGTTGAACGACCTCTTGTGAGGAGCTGAAGTGAGGAGCAGTGTTGCCAACTCCTCACTCGAAAAAATCACCAAGGTTTTTGTTTTTGGGTATAACCTAACCTAAAGCAAGGAGCTGGCAACCTTGCTTGAGGTATTTTCTCGCAGTGTTGCCAACTCCTCACTCGAAAAAATCACCAAGGTTTTTTTTCTTGGTCTAACCTAACCTAAAGCAAGGAGCTGGCAACCTTGCTTGAGGCTTGCCTTACAGTGCATAAAGCAAGGTTGCCAACCCACTGGTATTTTTGCCATAGCTTTTTACAAAAAAAAAGAGAGGGAAGAGTTAAACAACCGACAGCTTACCCGCAGCTTTTTTTTGCTCTAATTTAATTTAAAGCAAGGAGCTGGCAATCTTGTTTGAGGCTTGCTTTACAGTGCATAAAGCAAGGTTGCCAACCCACTGGTACTTTTGCCATAGCTTTTTACAAGAAAAAAAAGAGAGAGGGAAGAGTTAAACAACCGACAGCTTACCCACAGCTTTTTTTGCTCTAACCTAACCTAAAGCAAGGAGCTGGCAATTTTGCTTGTGCAATCAACCCGGTTGACCGCCCTCAAGTGGAGATCAGCGTTGCCAACTCCTCACTCGAAAAAAAATCACCAAGGTTTTTTTTGGTCTAACCTAACCTAAAGCAAGGAGCTGGCAATTTTGCTTGTGCAATCAACCCGGTTGACCGCCCTCAAGTGGAGATCAGCGTTGCCAACTCCTCACTCAAAAAAAAATCACCAAAGTTTTTTTTTGGTCTAACCTAGCCTAAAGCAAGGAGCTGGCAATTTTGCTTGAGGCTTGTCTTACAGTACATAAAGCAATTTTTGCCAACCTACATATACTAAACAAGGAGAGCCGGCACTGCTGTAAAAGAGAGAGAGATGGGTGGATGGCAACGCAGTATGTGTGTGCGTGTATGTGTATAATATGTAGCATTATTAACTAGAGTGTGTTGGCAATTTACTTACAACTAAAAAAAAAAAAAATAGAAATGCCAACGTTGGTGTAAGATGAAGAGAGAGAGAGAAAAACTTATAGCTGGGAACAGTAATGAGCGAATGCGCCATATCGTAATTTTCCAACTCCGTATATCGCGACCTTTGTAAACCTCTCTCTCTCTCGGGGGAACGACGTGCCGCGCACACACACACGCACACGTGCACACGCACACACACGCGCGCGCGCGTACGTATTGTAACACAAACAAACAAACAAAATAATAATTGTTGTTTTTAGAATACCTGGCCCCTAACCCCGCCAGGGTGCGTGGTGCCCAACCAAAAATGTAAAAGTTTTCTAACGGCTACGGTTATAGATAACCGCACCTCTGTAGGGTTTCGCGTGTTTTTTTTTCTCAAACTTCTTATATATTTTTTTAAATTTTTTTACAGGGTTTATTAAAGTACATATTTGAGGAAAACAACGCCACCCATATATAAATAAACCCCTCAAACTAACACTAATTAGAATTAGCCTACAAAATTTTTCTCGTAAGGTATTTTTTTTGTAAACACTCTACCACCAACAGATCACATATAAATAAACATACCCCCCAAAAAAATGCGCTCCATGAAAAGTTGCCCTGTGTGCAAGATAACCATACCAAGCCAAAATTTTGCAAGACATTGTCGTACCTGCGCACCTGGTAAGCGTGTAACCGCTAAAAAACCATGTCCCGGGTGCGGTATACCTATTACTATTAATAATTTAAAGAGGCATATAACATCATGCAAAGTTGTCGTCGGAGCACCTGTTCCCCAACCGTCGACCAGCTCGACCAAGAGGAAAGCGGAAGCCGACTCGCCACCATCCGCCAAACGCGTCAAGTCTGTGGCGAAAGCTAACCAGTCTGCTTTCCAGCGGTTGTTAGAAGATTTTGTCATCACTTCGGAGGGCTCATGCGACGTGCGTAGCTTTTTGGAGGAGAAGCGAGCAGAGATTATTTCCATCCTCGGTGATACGCTTGCAACGCACTCCACCAAATTCTACGCATCGCTACGTTGCCAGTACAAGAAGCCGTCTGATGAAATTTACAGCTTCTGCCACAACACCAAGGCGAAGACGCTGCATCTGGCGGATGTCGACAACCTCGAGGTCATCTACAACCAGTTTGCCGATGAGCTGGTGGCAAAACAGGAGGAACACCAAGCTAAAGGCTCGGGGGGTTCGCTGTGTGGCGAGCCTCACGAACTGTGCGTCAAACTTTGTAAGTTCATACCTCTCTCTGCCTCCAGCTACGTCCCCTTACCACCTACCATTGTGGCAAAAAAGGCCGTCCTGAACATTCAGAACAGTGACGCCAAGTGCTTTGTATGGTGTGTTCTGGCAGCGTTGCACCCAGTTGAGCCAAAAAATAATCCAAAACGTGTTGGCCACTACCTACCCTATGAGGCAGAGCTGGAAGTTGCGATGGCTGGGATCGACTACCCGGTAGAGGTCACGGACATTCGAAAGTTTGAGGCTCGTACGCGGTTGGCCATCAACGTTTACGGTCTCACTGACGAAAATGTGGTGTACCCCATCCGGGTGAGCGACGTAAACGTTGATGGTGTGCAGGAAATTCACCTTCTGCTCATCAAGGACGAGACCCATCACCACTACACCCTTATCCGTTCCCTCTCCCGGTTGGTGTCGAGCCAAAAAAGCAAGCATGATGGTAGCATAGAAGTTTGTCGCAGGTGCTTGTCAACTTTTGACAATCAAAAACAGCAGGATTATCAGCACATCAGAGGTCCCAACATCGCTGCAGAGAAGCTCGCTCGCCACAAGATCTACTGCAATGCCAACGAGCCGGGTGTGGCAGTCTTGCCCAAACCTGGCACCGTGGAGCGTTTCCACATGCACGGTGCCATGGTAGAGCATCCCGCTATCATCATCGCGGATTTCGAGGCCTTCCTCAAACCCCTGTCCACTTGCGATCCCGACCCCGAAGTTTCTTCCACCACCCCTTACCAACTCCACGAGGCATCCAGTTTCGCATACGTTGTGGTGCGACGAGACCAGCACATCGCCCCCGAGCCCTACGTGTACCGTGGTCCCGACGCAGCCAAACACTTCCTCGAGAGGATGGTTGTCGAGGCCAACGAGATAGGGAAGGTACTGTTGGCCCCCAAGTTTATGCTCCCACTGTCCCCTGACGATCAGTGTAGACACGACGAGTCCATCGCTTGCCCTGTCTGCGTCAAGGAGTACACCGCCAACAACCGTAAAGTCCAACACCATGATCACTTTGACGGTAGGTATGTTGGCCCTTGGTGCAACAGATGCAACCTCATGGCCCGGGACCCGCGATTTATCCCTGTGTTTTTTCATAATGGCTCGGGATACGACTTCCACCATCTGGTGCCTCACTTTGGCTACGACGACATGCGAATCAACGTTCTGGCGCAGAACGAGGAGCGTTACATCAGTGTGAGCAAGTGGGTGCGAATCCCAGGATCACACTCTACCGTCGAGCTTCGCTTCCTCGACTCTCTGAGGTTCCTCCCGGCCAGCCTCGATGCTCTCGCAGGGAAGCTTAGCGACGAGCAAATGCTCATCACCTCCGCGAACTTTCCGAACTTGGACGCCGGCCTCTTCAAGCGTAAGGGGGTCTATCCCTACGAATATATTACAGACTCTTCCAAGTTCGCAGAGACGTCGCTACCCCCCCAGGCGAAGTTCTACAGTCAGCTGCGAGGCTCGAACATCACCGAGGATGACTATCACCATGCCCAGTCCATGTGGCACGAGCTGGGCTGTCGAACTCTCGGGGACTACCACGACGCCTACCTCAGACTTGATGTGACGCTCCTCGCCGACGTGTTCCAGACGTTCCGTGCGACCGCCATGAAGATCTACCAGCTGGACCCTGCCTACTTCTACAGTCTTCCTGGACTGGCGTGGTCAGCCATGTTTCTGGTGACGAAGATCGAGCTGGAGCTTCTTTCGGACGTGGACATGATGCTGTTTGTGGAACGTGCCGTGCGGGGTGGAATGGTCCAGGTGTCGCAGCGACACTCGCGCGCCAACAATCACCACATGGCCACCGGTTACGACCCCTCACAACCGTCCAGCTACATCATGTACACGGACGTCAATAACCTCTACGGACACTCCATGATGCAGCCACTCCCCTTTAAAAACTTCGAGTGCGCTGACCCTTCCAACTTCGACATCGAAAGCTTCGACGATTCGGAACATGGGTTCTTCGCCGAGGTGGACCTTGAGTTCTCCGAGAAGCTGCAGGATTTGTTCTGCGATCTTCCCCCTGCACCCGAGCTCAAGTGTCCACCCGATTCCAACCAGAAGAAGCTCGTCATGGACTTCAAGCCCAAAGAGTGTTATGTCCTACACTACCAGAATCTCCGGTGGTTGATGAAGCAAGAGGTTACCGTCCACGCAGTTCACCACATCCTCAAGTTCGAGCATTCTCCATGGTTGCGTCCATATATTGAAGTCAACACCAAACACCGCACCGCAGCCACGTCCGAGCTCGATAAGGATTTCTTCAAGCTTATGAACAATGCGGTGTTTGGCAAAACTATGGAGAATGTACGGAATCGCATGGACATAAAATTGGTAACGAGGAAAGCACAATGTCGCAGGCTCGTGGCAAACCCGTTATTCAAATCGAGGACCATTTATAATGAGCAGCTTGCTCTGGTGCATATGAGGAAGAGTGAGGTGAGGCTCGACAAGCCAATTTATGTTGGTGCCTCAGTATTAGACCTGAGCAAGCTGCACATGTTCGAGACGTACTACGACATATTACGTCCACATTATAGCCACAACATCTCGCTTCTCTACACGGACACGGACAGCTTGGTGTACCACGTCCACTCAGCCGATGCATACAGGGATATAGTCACGGTACCAGCTTTGGTTAACCTCTTCGACACCTCGGGCTATCCCCAGCCGAACCAGTACGGCATCCTGCCCCGCAACAAAAAAGTACCTGGCAAACTCAAAGACGAGAAGGACGGTGATGTAATTCTCGAGTTTGCAGGTCTTCGCGCCAAGGCCTATGCCATCAAAGCCGAGGGCAGCGTTACCAAGAAGGCCAAGGGTGTCGGCAGACAGGTGGTTCGGGGGCATCTCGCATTCGAGGACTTTGTCGATTGCCTCAAGTCCAGGTCGTCGGTTCTAAGAGAAGAACAGCGCATCCAGAGCGTCGACCATGTGTTGACCACAAACAAAGTTAGAAAAATTGCCCTGGATCCCAACGACGACAAGAGGTGCGTTCTCGAGTGTGGTATTCACACATTGCCGTGGGGGCACTATCGCTTAGCAGAAAGCAAAACCTGCAACATATGTCCATCTTCAACAGAAGATTCATAAAAACAAAACAAAACAAAAAAAAAATACTTTGACTGTCATTACAAAAAACTTTGACTGCATTCTTAAATAACCAGCATGCCTATGAATTTGTTCGGTTTCAAAAAACAGATCATTATGGAAACCATACCAGATCATGAAGTCTTACCTTCCGTGTTACCTAAACTCAACGGTCTGTTGATCATTCACCTCAACAGCATTTGGACGAAACTGAATGACGATGTGGGCAAGATGTTTTATGTTTTTAATAACAATTTACATTTCTACGAAATTCCGATCGACGGGAAACTTCAAATCACCGTGAATCCGGAAAACGCAGGCGAAATCAAAATTTCTACCGGCAAGAATATTTTTCGAATTAAGCACGACAAGATGCTTTCTAACATTACGTACGATGTTTCCGCAGGAGATTATCTTTACATGGAACTCCTCGGAGATTACGACAAACTTATTCCTCTCTTCGTAGAATTACGAATCGTCTATCCTATTATAAATAACCGTTAACCAAAAATGCCTAACGACATTTTCGGCAACACCAAGCGTGTAGACCATGCAGAAGAGATTCTCATGTTGGACATTCGAGTTAAGAAGTTGAGGACCGATTTGATCGCTTTGCAGGAAACCTTAAACAAAAGTTTAGAGTCGGAAATCGCCACGCTCCAAACGCAATGTCTCGACCCCATTCTGAAAATCGATTCCGAACTAAAAACGCTGATAAAAAATTATGTCGACGTACCTTCTTACGACAGCGTTCAAAATATACAGTTGAGCGTGGATTCGCTTCAAAATGATTTGGCCAAATTACAGCAATTTCAATCGAAAAATGAAGATTTGGAAAAATTGAAACTCGAAATCGAAGAACAAACTTCCGCAATAGAAAAGAATTTCTCCGAACTTCAAACCGTGGTGAACGATATAGACGCAGAACGCTTGCACGTCGTCGTTTCCAAATTACAAGAAGAATTCACCAGCACGTTGGAAGAAATTAAATCCAAGTTGCAGACTTTGGAAGATACAATGACGAACCTACCATCGTCGGACGAACTGCAGGTCATCGGTAAAAGCGTCGCGAACATAAAAATTCAATTGGAGGCCTATCAAGATTTCGAACACATTCAAATCACCATCGCTACGCTTCAGGCGTCTCTGGAATTGATCAACGAAGAAATTAAAAATATTCACGCTGAAGCGAGAGCGTTGACGAGCATTCAAGACACGTTGAGCACGGTTCAGCAGAAGATCGAATATTTAGAAAATTTGAACGTCGAAACGAATCTCGCTCATTTTCATCACGTACTCGACAACATACAGGGTGACTTGGAATTGTTACGGACGAGCGTGCCTTCGAGCGAAGATTTGGAAAAATTGAAAACGGCGGTGACGGCACTATCCGATTCGAGCGACATCAAAAGTTCTTTGAGCGATCTCGAGAGTAAAGTGGCCAATCTCCCCACCTCCAAAGAATTGCACGCTTTGAAAAGAAACATATCTCGAATGCTGAAACGACTGGAAACGGAAACGGCGAACGTGGAACAGATTCGAGACGAAATTAGTTCGCTGGTGTCGACGCTGCCCACTTCCCAGAGCGTAGCCGACCTTCACACGCAGTTTACAGAGATGCGAAGCATCGTGAACGATCTTACCGAAAAGAGCTCGAAATTGAATCAAGTCGAGAACCTTCAGAACATCGTCGTCAACATCAGAGATCAAGTTGGAGTGCTGGAATCCACGCAGGAATCGACGCTGGCCTCTTTCGGTGCCAAGTTGCAAGAACTCAACGAAAACTACAAGCAGTTGAACGTGGAAGTGAAAATCAAACCGTCGTTTTCTGCCGTAACGGATACCATAGTCGAGCATTTGCTGCCCATCGAAAATAAACTCGGACAAGTTCACAGTAATCTGCTCGGCGTCGACACTAAATTCGCTAAACTGCATTCTCTGCAAGCCATCGAAATCAACAGCGTACCCAATCAACAGAGAATCTCCACGTTCGTCGAAGGTAACAAACTGTACATGTTGCATCCTTATCATCCGTACTACAAGTTTCTCCTCGATGGCACGATTCAGATAAACGAATTTTCGTACTGGTCTCACGTTAGAAAAGCTAGCGTTCCCACCATGACTTTGATATCGAATCGTGGTGTCCAGAAAGCAGGAAACATTCCTCTGGCACGTTGGAACGAAACGCGCAACATATATGAAATACACGAAGACGAAGATCTCACCGTTTTCGACGTGAGTGCCGGCGATAAACTGATCATTCAAAACACGAGCGAAGTGCCACCCTCTTTGAATCCCATCACGCTTGTGCTTCTCTTGAAACGTAATCTCTAAAAAATGTCTAGGCAAGCCATCGTCGAAGAATTGCATAAACCTGCACGCCGCAACTACGAACGTTTGGCTGTGGTAACCAAGGGCATCGACGACCTCTGGCAAAGTGACCTCGTGGAGATGAGTAGCGGCAATTTGAAAAACGTACATAAATTGAACAAGGGCAACAAGTACCTCCTCACCGTCATAGACACGTTTTCGAAATTCGCATGGGCTCTACCTTTGAAGGCGAAAACGGGAACATGCGTCACGGAAGCATTCAAGACAATTTTTCGCGAAAGCGGTGTCAGACGACCACGGTTTCTGCAAACGGACAACGGTAAAGAATTTTACAACGCTGTATTCCAAAAGTTTATTCAAAAACATGGCATTCGACATTATTCGAGCTTCAGTCACATCAAAGCCAGCATCGTGGAAAGATTCAATCGAACCTTGAAAACACACATGTGGAAACGATTCACGCTTCGGGGGAATTACAAATGGGTCGACATCCTGCCGGAACTCGTCGACACCTATAATGATACGGTACACAGAACGATAGGCATGAAGCCAGTTGACGTTACCAAATCTGACGAGCAACGTTTAATTTCTACCGTTTACTGTCCAAAGTACACACCCACGACAAAAAAAGCTAAATACAAAATTGGAGACCGGGTGAGGATCAGCAAATTCAAACGCACCTTCGAGAAGGGATTCACAAAAAATTGGAGCACGGAACTCTTTACGGTGGTTCGAGTTTTACCTGGAAACCGACACACGTATATAATAAAAGATAGTAGCGGCGAGATTTTGAAAGGAAGATTTTACGAAGAGGAACTCTCTAAAACAAAACACCCCAACACGTACCTCATCGAGAAAGTATTGCGTAGGAAAGGTGACAAACTGTTTGTCAAATGGCTGGGACTTCCGGAAAAGAGTTGGATCGACGCGAACGAAGTGATCTTGTGAGTACGTGGAACGTGGTGAAGCGTCTACCGGATCCGGAAAGTCAAACGAAGAAAAAGAACGGCGAGTTGCTTCCCGACAGCATCCGCTGTCTGATCGTAGGACCTTCGGGGTGTGGGAAAACGACACTGCTCGTGGACAATTTTCTCCTCGCACCGAATTGGTTAGATTGGAAGAACAGGCACCTGTACGTGTTCTCGAAAAGTTTAGAGCAATCCAAATACCAGCAACTGATGAAACTGTACGATGGTCTGGACATTGCAACGTTCGCCTCGGAAATAAAACCACTCGACGATTGTCGTGAAAATTCAGTTGTTGTGTTCGACGATGCCATCCTGGAAAATCAAAATGAAATTCGCAACTTTTCACGCAAGGTCGTCACAAAGGAATGGATTGTTTTTACCTAGCTCAAACGTTTTCCAAAATTCCAAAACAGTTAGTACGCGACAACGCTAATTTCATATGTTTGTTTCGTCAAGATCACACCAACCTCAAGCACGCGTACGATGACTACGTAGGCGGAGACATGAACTACAATCAATTTTCGGAACGCTGCTGCTCTACTTGCTGGAACGGTGACGATTTCGGATTTGTGACGATCGACATGACGAGGAAACCCAACAACGGAAAATACAGAAACAAAATCAACGACTTTCTAAACGTTGCAACGTTGTGAGAAACGACGTGTATAAATAACGTCATGACGAAACGAAAAATCGAAGACGAAAATCTCAAGCTTCGCGATTACCTCGCGAAACGCTTCAAAGGTTGGAAATCCGAGAATCGCGGATTCTACGAAGAGAAGAAACGTCAGGATCAACCCGTGATCGATGCCATCAGCGGTCTAGGTAAAGAAATTAAAAGCGTTACGGAACAAAATAAAAATTTGATCAACGAACTCGTACCACTCGCAGCTAAAAGTTACGCCGTACCCACGCCTATTTCGAGCATTCCTTCGACGCCGTTCGAACTGAAGGACGTACCGGCACGACGTCGAGCCATTGGTAGCACGTCGTCTTCGGATAAAATCGAGTTGGGACCTTTGGCACGAGACTACCTGAGCACGGGGAAATTCGACAAGGATGAAGTGTTCGGATTGTATCCCAGCATGGAAACCAACGAAGGCGGCGGTGTGGTGTGGAAGATTGGGAAATCGAAGGTGACCTTCGAAGGCAACGACATTAAAGTCAATTTAGGCGACAAGGATAGTTGGACCAGGTATCCGGGTACGGTGGGACTGTGGGAACTCGTCGCCAAAAAGCAGCCGAAAGATTACACCGACGAAGATTACCAGAGTTACAAGGAAATTCTGATCATGACGGATGCCTTGTACCAGAACAACGACGCCTCGTAGAATAGGGTGAAATCGAGCAGCGGCGAGAAGTACAGGAATCTCATCAAACCGATTTGGAACCAGGTCAAAACGGGCAGCGGCGTCAAACGCTACAACACGTTACCCAAAGAATTCGTTTGGGTGGACGACGTGAGGAAACTCGTGGACCGATTGTTGGTGATAGCCGGCGAAGAGAATGCAGGCAATCGTAATTTCTACAACGAGAAGGTTGGCATCGTGGACATGATCAGCACGAAACTTTCCAACTTCATCGTGAACGATGACAAGGGCATAGGTTACCTGATCAAAATCATCAACACGCTGCCTCCGAAATTTTGGAACGTGGCCGAAGGAAAGGGACTCGTGAACGACATCATCAACAAGTTACCTTTCGAGATGCATCTACCGGGCTACCAGTACTGCGGACCGGGTACCAAACTCGAGAAAAGATTGGAGAGAGGAGACAAGGGTGTGAATCCGTTGGACGCGGCATGCAAAGATCACGACATCGCCTACAACACCACGCAGACGGATCTGGACGCACGTCACGAAGCAGACAGAAAGTTAGAGCACGCAGCTTTCGAAAGGTTCGTGAGCAGAGACGCATCGTTGGGTGAACGGGTCGCCGCACTAGGCACCACCATCGCCATGAACACGAAACAAAAATTGGGGTGGGGTATATAAATAACATACAGTAAAAAAAACAACAACATGGCTTGCATAACTGATTTGCCACCCGAGCTACTATCTAAAATATTCAAAAAGGTAGTTAACGGAGATGTAGGGAAACTTGTAATCATAGCAAGAACGACGCCGGAATTTCGCATCCCTTGTGAAATGGTTCTCAAGGACCATCTTCGGGGGATCAGCGGCCTGAGGTGCAGTGATCTCAACATTCTGCTTTCGGCTGCAGGGGAAAAATTGAACGAGAGGTCGGAGGAACTGCACGAGGCGATGCAGGGAAGAAGACGGTATACTGATGATTGGTACAAGTCTATGCAGGAGAAGGAAGATATCATTACGCACATCATCGCGTTTTCCGAAGCACGGACTTTCTTCCTCTGTTAAAAAAATAATAATATATATACGTGCCAAAAAAACTTGATATATAAATAACACACATCGTGAAAAAAAAATAATCTTCGGTATATATAAATAACACACATCGTGAAAAACAATTAAATTTCTCTCTAACACTCTGAAATTTTTTTTGATATGACGACCGAAAAAATAAGTGATCTCCAAGCATTAAAACAAATGCTAAATTTGTCAGTTGAGTATGTAAAAATTCAGGAATTGGAAGTCGACAAACCTTACACGATAACTTCCGGTTCAATCGTTTCTACCCAGTATGGTCCCAAGGTACGCCTGTTGCTCAACGCACAATACAGTCTATTTTTACCAGATCGATACGCTAACATGTTATGCGACGAGAAGCTATCTATTTTAATCGAGAACAAAACTCGAATCGTGTACAAGGGGACAAAGGAACTTCTTGGCAAGAAAACGAAGCATGTTATAGAATTTGTGTAACGACTGCGAGGCCTTGAAAATATATAAATAACATACCGTAAAAAACTACACAAGAAAAAATCTCAGAATATATATATAAATAACATACCGTGAAAATAACACATAGAGCATCAACATGAAGCCCAAGGGTGTCGTGTACCAGATACCATACTCCAATCTTAAAAATCTAGGTGCCCTCGATGGGTTACTCACCAAGAAACAACGCGAGAAGAAACGTTCTTGCTTGTCGAAAGGACATGGAATGAAATTGCTGCTCAGCACACCTCAATTGAAAAGATTGCAGCGTTCGCGGAAACAGCAAAAGATCGGAGGCTTCATATTCAGCATCCCGGCCATCCTGGCAGCATTGGGGGCCGTTGGAAGTTTGGCCGGCGGAAGTGCCGCCATCGCGAAAACCGTCATCGACTCGAAGAAGAACAAAGCGGAATTGGAAGAACAGAAACGTCACAACCTGGCCATGGAGAAGAAGGGGAAGGGCGTGATGAAGAAGTTTAAAAAAAAGAAACAGAAGCACTCACCAACCGAGACATTGAATCTCTGATCGGACCGTTACGAATCAAACACTTCAGAGGAGTTTTCATGTCCGACTCGCTACCTTCAAGCGTGAAAAAAAAAGAATGCGGAGTAGTCAACTTGGACGGTCAAGAAAATCCAGGCACGCATTGGATATGTTACCACAAAAACAACAATGATAAAGCATTCGTTTTCGATTCTTTCGGAGGTGTTCCACCTACAAATTTAGTCTATTATCTGAAAACGAACAAAACCTCTATATACTACAACGACGAACGCATTCAAAATTTCGGAGACGTGAACTGCGGTCATCTCTGCCTCTCCGTGCTCGCGTTTCTCTCTAAAATAAATAACCCTACGATCGAGGATTTCCAGAAAGCATTGTGGAACCTCAAACAGCATCACTAGGATGGGCGTGTTCCATCTCACGAGCGAATCTTCAATCTTAAAACTCACGCTGCACGACGACATCGTCTATCCTAAATCCGTGGCTCTGCGTGCATTCTACAGCATGTACCTCATACCCAATGTTACGCAGCACAACAACAAAATTAGCGTCGGAAGCGAACACATCGTCGTCACGCCAGGACAATACAATCTTTCCACTTTGCAAGCTCAATTACCCAAAGGCACATACCTTTCTCAAAATTCGGTCACGCACAGAGTGGAAATCCTGTCCGCGACGGAGACCGTGGACCTGGGCACCATGGGAGAACTTTTAGGTTTCGAGAACGACACCAAACTCGAAGCTGGTATCAAGCACGTAGCAACCAACATTCCTAAATTCTTGGCCATAGAGACTCTGAACGTACACTGTAACGTGGCGGAAGGCATGATCACGAAATCTTCGGACGGATTGTTAGGAAGTCACAAGCAGACGGGAATCATAGCCACGTTCAAACCAAGTTCCGAGTTCATGGAACCGATCATCTACACGCCCTCTTCGCCGATCTATTTTCCAGTATGTCGCAACCGCATAGACGACATAGAGTTGGTGGTGACGAACGAGAAAGGAGACGTGGTGGATTTCGCAGGTGCCACTACGACGGCCATCGTGGAGATCAACGTATAATAAATAACCATACATAGTGAGAATGGAGCAAATCGAAAGTTACGAATTGCAATCTTTCCCTCCCAACCGTCGCACGTTCGCCAATCTGAACGAGGCGAACAGGGAGATCGAATACGACGTGGACGTAGGCGACGGGTTCGTTCATCCTCACAGAGCGGACCTCTACCTTCAATTCGACGTGGTGAAGAAAGAAAGCGGAGACGCGTTTCCCGCAGCAGCAAACTTGATACTCGTGGACAACTTCGTGCCTCACCTGTTCTCGCAGGTGGAGGTGAGGAAACACAACACCGTCATCGACAGAATAGATTATCCAGGCATCACGTCGACGGCAGTGGGAACGTTGAAATTATCCAAAACGGACGCAGCGTACTATCAGGCCGGGGGATTCGAAGCCGGGACCAAAATATCGACGAGAAGTCACACGGTGCTCTTTCCCATGCGTCTGCTGCCTGGTTTCTTCTCGGACTACAAGGAGATCATGTGGAAGGGAGGACTGAGGATCACGTTTCGAAGAGCGGCCAACGACAACGACGCACTGATGCGATACGCTACTTTGGGTCCGGACGGCACCACGCCGATAGCCAACACTTTACCCGAAGCAGCGAAATGCGTCATCCAGAGCATGGAATTGAGAATGCCGGTGGTGGAATACGAAACAAACTATGCCCTCAAGTACAAAGCGGAGATCTTGAAAAGTCCGCAGGTGTTGATTCATTTTCACGGTTACCAGTGCGTGCAGAAGATGGCGTCGGGAAGTCACATGGAATTCGACGTGACGACGCAGTTCAACAACATACAGTTCGACATGCCAGATTTCGTCGTAGTGCTCTTTCAGACCGGGCGGGACAAGAATCAGGAGAAAGATTCCAGCAAGTTCGACGACTGCAAGATCAAGAACGTTTATCTCAAAAATGGACGCAACGAAGTGTTCGACGTGACAAAAAACGATTACCTCAAACTTTACGAAGCGTTCTCGGCTTACAAACGCGTGACCGAGGGAAGCGTGGACATGTACTACACGCCCAGCGAGTTCAAAGCACGGAGACCCATGACCGTCATCAACACATCTAAGAGAAAGAAGGTTGTGGTCAACGATCGAACCAACATCAAGGTCGTCTGGGAGTTCCACGATGCCTTGCCCGAGGATACCCTATGCAGTGTCATCCTGATTGCAGAGAAGTCCTTCGCCTACGACGTGAAGAACGAGAGGGTCACAGAGCAGTTTTAACAAGTTTTTAACATCTATTTTCTTGCACAATAAGAAATTTTCTGCACTAGCACAATCAGTTACAATGGCACAATACGAATTTCACTAGTTCAGATCAGTTACAAATGTTAATTTCATTAGTTATCAGTTACAATATCTTTTTTTGCACTATAGCACGAGACAATCAGAAAATTTGCACAAAAAAATTTGTTGTTGTTTTTACACGTGAAAATTAACAATAAAATTTCTTTTTTTTATCGTTTCAGATGCAGTCGAAACATCAAAAACACATACACACACACTAGAAAAATAAGCATGCAACTTTATTTGTAACACGCACATACATTCTCCATCTTCATCAAGAAAATATTATAATAAACATAATTATTTTTATCTATATCTCACAATAAAACTCTATATCCAAAAATATCACAACATCAAATAACACTAGAGTCGTTAGTACACGTTGCATGCATTACGGAGGTCCTCTGTAGGGTTTCATGGAAGTTTGGGGGAAAAAAAAAACACGTGAAACCCTACAGAGGTGCGGTTATCTATAACCGTAGCCGTTAGAAAACTTTTACATTTTTGGTTGGGCACCACGCACCCTGGCGGGGTTAGGGGCCAGGTATTCTAAAAACAACAATTATTATTTTGTTTGTTTGTTTGTGTTACAATACGTACGCGCGCGCGCGTGTGTGTGCGTGTGCACGTGTGCGTGTGTGTGTGCGCGGCACGTCGTTCCCCCGAGAGAGAGAGAGGTTTACAAAGGTCGCGATATACGGAGTTGGAAAATTACGATATGGCGCATTCGCTCATTACTGTTCCCAGCTATAAGTTTTTCTCTCTCTCTCTTCATCTTACACCAACGTTGGCATTTCTATTTTTTTTTTTAGTTGTAAGTAAATTGCCAACACACTCTAGTTAATAATGCTACATATTATACACATACACGCACACACATACTGCGTTGCCATCCACCCATCTCTCTCTCTTTTACAGCAGTGCCGGCTCTCCTTGTTTAGTATATGTAGGTTGGTAAAAATTGCTTTATGTACTGTAAGACAAGCCTCAAGCAAAATTGCCAGCTCCTTGCTTTAGGCTAGGTTAGACCAAAAAAAAACTTTGGTGATTTTTTTTGAGTGAGGAGTTGGCAACGCTGATCTCCACTTGAGGGCGGTCAACCGGGTTGATTGCACAAGCAAAATTGCCAGCTCCTTGCTTTAGGTTAGGTTAGACCAAAAAAAACCTTGGTGATTTTTTTTCGAGTGAGGAGTTGGCAACGCTGATCTCCACTTGAGGGCGGTCAACCGGGTTGATTGCACAAGCAAAATTGCCAGCTCCTTGCTTTAGGTTAGGTTAGAGCAAAAAAAGCTGTGGGTAAGCTGTCGGTTGTTTAACTCTTCCCTCTCTCTTTTTTTTCTTGTAAAAAGCTATGGCAAAAGTACCAGTGGGTTGGCAACCTTGCTTTATGCACTGTAAAGCAAGCCTCAAACAAGATTGCCAGCTCCTTGCTTTAAATTAAATTAGAGCAAAAAAAAGCTGCGGGTAAGCTGTCGGTTGTTTAACTCTTCCCTCTCTTTTTTTTTGTAAAAAGCTATGGCAAAAATACCAGTGGGTTGGCAACCTTGCTTTATGCACTGTAAGGCAAGCCTCAAGCAAGGTTGCCAGCTCCTTGCTTTAGGTTAGGTTAGACCAAGAAAAAAAACCTTGGTGATTTTTTCGAGTGAGGAGTTGGCAACACTGCGAGAAAATACCTCAAGCAAGGTTGCCAGCTCCTTGCTTTAGGTTAGGTTATACCCAAAAACAAAAACCTTGGTGATTTTTTCGAGTGAGGAGTTGGCAACACTGCTCCTCACTTCAGCTCCTCACAAGAGGTCGTTCAACTGTCTAAACTGGACTACTATTGATTGCGGAGTTTTTCCGCTGCAACCTTCATCTTTTTCTATCTTGCGTTAGCGTGTGCGCGCGTGTGTATTCTTACTGTGTTGGAAATGTGAAAAGATATAAGGTAAAATATGAATAAAATTGCTAGGGTGTGTTCACCAAAACTCAGCGTTAATTTTTTGACTGAAGTTTTTCTAATAGAAGTAAACTACTTTAAAGTCCTTAAAAAAGTGTTACATAGCATAATTAAGAATGAAAAATACATATTAAAATTTGGAAAGACACATCTCGATAGACTGTGTTATCAGGATGAAGTACTAAATTTATTAGTAGTTCATAATGAGATTATTATCAAGTATTAATACCGTAATTATTGCTCGAAACTCAACATTTTAATGACAAGATTTTAGAAAGTTTTTTTTTTTTTTTTTTTACAGGTCATTCTGGTTCGCGGGTTGTACGCCCCATGGAAACAAACTGTATACTACAACTTCGACACACAAATGACTAAGGATATCTTATATTTAGTAATATCAGCAGTGCAAAGTGCGGGCTATGAAGTTGTTGCGTGTGTTTCCGACTTGGGAGGTGGAAATATAAGGGTTTGGCGAGAATTAGGTGTCGCTTCGAGTCATCCTTCGTTTGTGAATCCGAATGATAAGGGACGGAACATTTGGGTATTTGCAGATACTCCACACATGCTTAAATTGCTAAGAAACCATTTTATTGATAAAGGTTTAGTCTTGCCATCGCAGAATGTCGTAACAAAAAAAGTCATACAGTCAGTGTTAGATAAAAATGAAAGTGAACTTCATTTGCCTTTATCGATAACGGATGCACACATTTGCGTATCAGGTCGCGAGAGACAAAGAGTATTCTATGCCGCTCAGTTATTTTCTAGAAGGACAAGCAGTGCTATATGTTATTTATTCCCAAATGAAGTTGAAAGTGCAGAATTTTTCGCATTAATTAACAACTGGTTTGACATAATGAATTCATATGTTAAAGAAAATTTTGATGTTAAATTAAAAAGTGCTTTTGGAGTGCATCTTGGACATCAAACCAAGGTGTTAAATGAAATGAAGCAGGTCATCGAAAGTGTTCGCGTGAAAGGACATGGAAAATTGTTGCCTTTTCAGCAAGGAATGATACAATCTATCAACGCATTATTTGGGCTCTATCAGGATATGAAACAGAAACACAATATGAATTTTTTACTGACTGCAAGGTTGAATCAGGATGTAATTGAAAATCTTTTCTCGCGTCTTCGTGGCATGGGAGGTTTCTATGATCACCCTCTCCCTACAGAATTTAAAAACCGACTTAGGCTGCTGTTGTTAGGAGTGAATATAGGACAACTTCCCCTAAAAATGCCAACCAGGGATCAGTGCGAGAATGATGAATTACACAGTAGGACATACAATAGTGTTTTTAGTACGATGGTGTCTGATCTTTTACTTGACAAAGAGGAAGGCGAATCAAAGACGAAGGATAACACCGATGGCAGCGAACTCCAGTTTCCAACAGAGTGCAGTGACAACGAAGCCCACGACTGTTCCAAGGAAGGTTTATATTATATCGCAGGTTTCATTGCGCAAAAGTGTCGGCATTTAGATAAAGATTTGGGTTCTCGTACGGACAGTCTTCCTCCCGTTCGTCAAAAAGAGAAAAAATGGGTTGACATAGTGTCGCGTGGTGGACTGTATAAACCTACTGAAGAATTTTTCCAAATCATTGAACAAATGGAAAATGCATTTTGTTTATACAATCCTCCTGGTGATTTAAGCAGGGAATGTGGAGTAATGAAAGCAATGAGGAAATTATTACTTTTCAGGTTTGCTATGATAAAGAAGGAAATTACAGATTTATTTGTCAAAACTCGGACATACATTCGTATCAGGCATTTAAATTCGAAAATTAAACACAATCGAAGTCTGCTCAAGAAAGGTAAAAAATGGTTGTTATCTAATTAATGCCAACCTGTAGTCAGGCATGACTAACTTTGGAGCGGGAACTTGTGATCTAATTTACATTAATGTATATTTGACTTTGAGAACAAATGAGAAACAAGTACTCAATATTTTGTGTGTGTTGACGCTTCACGGGATATAAAAAGCCATCTATCCAGACTCTGAAATGAAGCGTGAACAGAGTGTGAAGTGAAATAACAATAGTGTTTGCATTATTTATGTTTGCTACATGTGCGCAGTGCAGTGTGTGTGCTTTTTGTGTATTTCCTGGCGTTTTGTTAATGCTTCTTTCCTGGACATGGTAAGTCACATTTATCAATTAATTTTAACTTGTGCATGGTAGTATATTTTCTTTCATTTGTATTTACATTTTGGTATTTTGATATTGTAATGTCTCGGCCCCAGTGATTTATTCACTAACTTCGCCCTAACACTCCACACAGTTTTTAAAAAAAGGACAACTTTGTGGTTATTTTGGCTCTAAGTATACCTTTTCACCCCCATAAACACGAACTTACACCCCTAAAAGAGAAAATTCTGAATAGACCTCTGCTCCACCTCCGAGCCGGCTTTCCCGCTTTTCATTACATGTTAATTATATTGATAGTTAACCTTCGGCGACACAGTTTACTAGATATAGTCTGCTCTATACATATACATTTACTTACACACACACGCTAGAACATTCAATCGATTTTTAAGACAAATTTATTTCCAAAAACACGGATGAAGTATATATGAATTCCTATGCCGTTGCTTGTGCTCGTCTTTGACATGTCCTGTGTCTGACGTCATCCGTGGAGGTTTACGAATGGTTCCGAACTTTTCCGAACGCCAGACTGCACCTCCCTGGGTGCGAACACCGATGTCAGATACAGAATATTGATGTCTAAATCGACTGACGACAGAAAACGCCGCGTTTGCGTAAATGAACCATGAGCCACCATGTACTTAGACAATATTTTAGGACTTTTGCCGTGGAGTTTTCTAAAACCACCACGATGGCATATTTCTCAAAGCCTGGCGGCAATTGAAACGGACGGCTGTGCATATCCATTCATGTAGGTTGATCTAGAAAACGCAACCACCGTTGCAACCAAAAAACGTTTGTATAAAAGGTATTTCAGGGGTATTAAATTAAGACGTCTGGTAATATTAGCATTGATCCGGTGAGACTAAGAAGGGAAAGATTCCACTTTTTGAACAAAATGGGCTGAATACTTTGAATACATATCAGAGCTAAAATAAAGGTTTTAAAAACAAACCACTTATGGAATATTGTTACTATGGTTATGATGAATAAGTTTGTAATTGTAAGTTTCTTCATCCGGCTTTTAGTTTTGGTTGCTATGAGGTTGTCCCCCCCCCCCGAAAGTAAGGTCGAGCGGAATCTTTCCCTTCTTGGTCTCACCGATTCAATTGTATTGTTGTTGCGACAATATACTGAAGACAATGTTTATTTCAAGACAACAATACTTGTGTGCTAAACATTTCCATAGAAGCTATCATACTTAAACGCTATTAAAACCTAAGTCTATCTTGAAATGCAGCTCAAAGGATATAAGGTAATTAGAGTATATAATATTAATAGTATAAGTTTGTTTTTTTGCTCCCTCCAGTCCTCGAAGTGGAAATTACTAACTGAGGTTATGCTTAGTAGGGGAAGGAAGATGTTTGTATGGAGCAACATGGAAACAATGGAGTATGGGGGGTGCATTATTTACTTACCTGAGGGGATAGCGCGCTGTGCTAACCACTCCGCCACGGAGGCCGTCTTCATTCTTTCGTAAACTTTGAAATCACATTTAGATGTCTCCTGCAGAAACTAAAATTACAAATTTTATACATTTTAGATAGCTCTTAATATTGCAAAGAAATATAATGATTTAATTTCTACACAAACTTACATTCTATTTCTCAGGCTATGTCACCTTCAACAAGTCGTGTTTGCTGGATGATTCAACCCAAGTTCAACTTCCTAACCAGGCTATGACGTCAGACATTCAACGAGCTATGTGTGCTGGATGATGGAGAAGTTTAACTTCCTAACCAGGCTATGGCGTCAAACAAGCCAACAACATCGAAGAAGACATCCAAGATATAGCACCTGCCAAGAGGAGTGCCTGTCAGTAGAAGGTAAGCTTTGAAGATTAACAAGATTGTTTGACCCACGCCTCGATATAAAACTGGTGGTCTAGCAATGAAAATAAAGACCATATTTTTGGATTAGAAAGATCTAGTTGCGGCAGCGAGGCGGAAACCAGACGAGTCCGATATCTGTAAAATCAAGACTTAACATTAAGAGGTTATCGATTCGCTAAAGACATCAGGGAACTATACTGTTTTGCTGCTTGGACTATTTATTTCAGAATAAACAGAGGGACGTGAGTACAAAAGTGTTTAGATTTTTTAGTCCGTCTTATGTTAGTATGAGCGTATGTGAATTCTTCCTATAGTTCATGACAGTCTGAATACGTAAGGCCGCTGGCTTAATTATTCCCGTCTAGGTAGATGCACTTTTTCGACTCACGCGTTCAGTTGGTTACAAAGTGCAACACTTCGTTAATTTGGTGCCACGTAGTTCATTTAGTGTCTCCGCCATTTGCCATTTGCCGCGGTGGCTCAGTCGGTAACGCGTCTGACCACCATACTAAAGGTCCCGGGTTCGATCCCCGGCCGGTTCAAATCCGGGAACTTTTCTAACGGTGGAAGCGGCCCCGGCGCCCACCCAGCGTCGAATAACATGGGTACCTGGGGGAAACCCTGGGGGGTAAAGGCGGTCAGGGGCGTGATGCTGATCACATCACCCCCACTCACGACCGGATCAAGAAAGTGTGGGGCGTTACCCCCACACCCCCTATACGCCTTCATGGCGTGGTGCTATGCACAGGGGAACACTTTACTTTTTACTTTTTGCCATTTGCACTACGTTCTGAATCGGTGTAAAGTGCGGTGTATGGTCACGTGTTACGTGCTAACCAATCAAAAGAACGATGAAAGCAACATACAGGCATTTGTTGAATTTTCTGAACTTGAACACAGCTTATCGTGTACTTGGTTGAACACAGTTTCTTTGCACCAGCATGACACTGGGATGCACCTGCACTACACCTTGTGTCAAAAAGTGTAGCCAACTAGACTATTGATAAATTCTGGTTGCATTTACCTTCAGCTGAGAATAAATAACATTGCAGCACTTGGTTTATTTGCATCTTACTTTGTCCCTTTCAGAGACAACAGAGTGACACAGGGACGACAACGACAGTCAGACTCCAAGTGCTGCCTCCTCGGAGCGGAAGACTCACACAGGGCTGGTGAGTACCACTTATTTCATATTCTCTCTGTTGCTCTTTCATAACATGCTAATAAGCACTACACAGGCAGGACTCAGTTTCTTTACACAATGCATTCATGCATTTAATGCGCTCCCGTATATGTTTTCAGCTTGTCAGTTTTCCAGTCTTCTTGTTATAATTACTAACGTTGTTGACTTAACAGCATGCTTAGTATGAACATGTTCTGTGTCTTTGTAGAATACAGCATTCTAATGACATATTAAGAACATCATAGGAGTATACAGACTAATTTATTTGAAGCCGCATAAAGGGCAGTTTCAATTGCCTTTCTGGACAGTGTTAGGAAACTTCATGTTCCTTTTTTACAGAAACTGTTAGGTATATATCGTGGCACCGCAAGCTATTTTCTATCAGTCGCAGATATCTAGACAGCAGAGGAATTAAAACACAAAAATATCATTTTGAGTGATTTGGAAGGAATTTTGAACAGGTGTGTTTTATCAGAGTGTGGAATATCATAGCTCAGACGAAAGTCCAGGACGGCCTTACCAAGAAATATTAACCGTCAATCATTTCACACTTTGCTAAATCAGATTATTGTTAGATTTGTTTCAGTTTGTTTAAAGTCCGCTTTTGTGAACACACAAATCGAGATTGAACCTATAGTTTAAAGTGCTTCCAACCGGCATTGAACCTGGGACCCCTTACAAGGTGACGACGTTGCCACTACGCCAGGGGCGATTCCTCCATGTAGGAAGTGAGGAACTTCCTACAGTTCATTTGAACTTATTTCCAGTTCTCTACTTTTTAGGAGTTTTACTCGTGTTATAATAGTATAAGCACAATGTATTATGTACAATTGCCTAGGTTAGCTACTGTCAAGAGTTGACCGCTCTCGCTTCCTCCAGCAGTAGCCCAAAGACACAGGCTGGCTGCCGCTCGCTGAGGAACATCGGCGGTCATCCTACAGACAGATTGGTGAGGAGTAGAAGGGGCAGTGAAGGGAGGAGGAGGGTTGCAGAGATCGCCGAGGGCCGAGGAACCAACAAGAGTTTCCTCAATCAGCGATGCCAACCCCAGCTAATTGTACTAAACCAAGGACAGTTCGATCTTTGTTGGCACTTAGCACCCTGCTTTTGGCATAATGGTAAAATCTAACATAATCCGCAAACGCCAGTATCTGGGAAAGGGAAATCGAATTCAAAGGAATATGTTTTCAGGAAATAAAAATAAAATTATGTGCAAATCTTATTTCTACTTCACCAATGGACATGTTTCAAAGGAAAGGAAGTATGCCGACCCAGCTTCAAGCTTTTTTACACCATTTCACGATCCATCCTCTTATATTTTCTTCATCCTGCCCTATTTAGTTCTTCAGGAAATCGGTAGAAAGTTGGCTGTAAACAATTTTCTAAAAACATTTTTAAGTTCTATGTTTAACCCATGTTGTTTGTTGCACCATTGTTAACAATTTTGGAGGAAAATTTACACTATTACGTAAATATTAAAAATAAGTAACAAAAGTTCAAAATTCCAGAAAACTAGATGCAGAATTACAATTATCCGAAAAAAATAATTAATAATAAATCCTAGCACACTTTAGAAGCATTTAGCATAATTTCGAAGTCTAAGCAGCACTTATTATCGTCAATCCACACGACGACAGGGCTGGAAAAAAAATCTATATTCTTGCAAACTCTGAAATTTCGTCAATGTTATTTTCGTCTGATTTTATAGGTTCACATTTAAATATTTCCGAGTTCAAAGTGTGGAGCAAGAGCCCCTTGCAATACTTTGAGCATGGGTTTGGAGCTAAGATTCTAAATGCAATGGATAGTACAAGCGATACGTATTACTGTATTTGAACGCATTTTTCAAATCTTCCTCGGTTTATCATAACTTCTTCCTACACTCCGAGAAAGTCACGATTCGCCACTGCACTACGCCATCGGGGATTAGATTATTATTTTGAGAGGATTGACCAGAGGGTGGGGATTGGTGGGGGTTATAATCTCCCTTTGACCCAACGTTCATACAACAAGTAATGAAACGCTATTGTAAAATAATAATAAATGGTCATGCCAACCCTAGGAAAGCAACTGACTGTCTCGTTGCAATGCTTAAACTAAGGCTTGAGCAACTCGCTTGCCCTTGTGGAGACAGTGAGCGCTTTGTGCAAGCGGCAGAGCAGGAGTGGGGAAGCATCTTTTGTCGAGAGAAAAAATAGTGTCAGAGAAGGCGCCCCCTTTCATGGAACCACCTGCTGTTCCCTCTGCCATGATAACAATGCCACCCTGCACTGTTACTCATGAATCAAATGACGAAGGTTTTGCCACTGCACGATTATAATCTCTTGCCCCGCCCGACTCCTTCTCCCCGCTATTCGTACAACGCTACAGTCCAAGCGTGCATACGAAAGCGCTCTTCCACAAATACGGCGGGTTGCCCAGGCCTGATTTAGCTAATACGATCAGAGCTGTTGTATATACGTTGGGAATGATTCTCCATTACTGGAATGTGAGATTAATATTGGTTAACTTCTGGCTTTCCATTTGCATTTTTGCTAATTCGTGTCGTATTTCTGTCACTTTGGCTAATCGCTGCGATGAGGACGAGTGATGATCAGATGGAATTGGAGAAGAAAAGCAGCCATGCCCATGCACGGACTCGAACCCGGGAACTACGGTGGTGAGATATAAAGTTGACCACGACTCCGAGTTGTCACCGAATCGACAGGAACTTCTTTCTGTATAAAAACGTAATTCAACTCCTTGTTTCAATGACGTACGACAAACGTTCCAAACTTAGTTTGCATATGAGTGAGGATTTTCACAAAGCTTTAAATGACCTTCAACAATTGATTTGTAAAACTCCAGATTTTTTACAATAAGGATACACAACGCAATTTTATTATATTGTCGGAAATTTATCTGGTGCTTTTTTTCTAGTGGCGAATTATCAGAGGATACAAAGGTAAGGCATATTTATCGTAAGTGTTACTTGTTAACTGTTTACACCCGAAGGCCAATGAAGAAGCGCGTGTCAGTGACATCTGTAGCGCCAAGATTTCTCAACAGGAAGACGGACAACACAATCAATCTATATTCTATATTGTACGGAAAAGCAAGTCATGAGACATGCCTCTTGAAGTGATTATTATTAACAAAATAAAGTGACTTGCTAATTTACATTGTTTTTCAATCTCATAAACAGGACTAATATAAATGCTCTCTCTTTCAGGTTCCACAAAAAAAGGTTGTAATTCGTTGCCTAAGAAATCCATCCCTTTACAAGAGGCCAGTTTTTGGGCCAGATGAAACACTGGGGTCCATTTCTTTAAAGGGTTGACTCGGGTAGGGGAAGAGGGGAGGGTTTCAGACGGGGGAGAACTAACACTGTGGAGGGGTGAATGGTTCGTGGGGGATGTAACCTAGGCCAGGAGGGACGTAGGCACCAGCGGGTTGCTGAAAAAGCAGTCGTTGGTGAAAACTCCATACTTCCACCCTTTTACGAGCCCCGTCTGAATGGGCTCCTCGGAGATCTTGGTCACGGTATCGGGGTGGTGTGATGGCGTACAGGAGGCGTGGGTGACTGCTCGCCTCTGTCGGTGTTTGTGAGAGGCGGGGGAGGCCGTCCCTTTTCCCTTCTTAGTTGTGTAGGGGAAGGGTTGCAGGGGATGTAGTGGTTGCATGGAAACTCGAACGACTCGCTCTTCTACATTCCACACCGCTCGGTCTTCTGTCGCCTGGAAGCAGTTCCATCTCCTCTCCATTTTTTCCAGATTTTTTCCAGTATTCTTCCAGTAACTCATGGTCCACAATCAGAGCAGCCAGCTAGGTAGCATTCTTTGGCTACATTGCATTTTGGTTATTTAACATCCCCTTTTTACTTCATAAGGCTAATCGTGACAGCAAAAACGAATGATAAGACAGAACCGACAAACACAATGACTCATTCATGCCTTATTCAGAATTCGAACCTAGAACATCTTACTTCAAAGCGCTGTAGGCTAACCACTCCATCATTATCATAGTCAGTGTATTAGTGAAGGAATTCACATAATCACTGACACGTAACATCTGCCACGTATACAGGGTGTCTCAATAAAGTGTATACTCACCTTGAATGTTCACACGCCAGGGTTTAATAAGGTAAAGTTCATTTCCGAAATTTAACAGAATCTACAGACATGAATATTTTTCCTTGTCAACGACTGTTTTCAAACTGATGACCGTTCTGGCTCAGGCACTGCTGGAACCATGCGAAGTAATGGAATCTCGAACATCAAGAATCACTCCTCTCGGTATTTGGGAACATTCTCGTTCAATCGCTTGCTTCAATTCGTCCACTCTTGCTGGTTTTGTACCGTAAACATGATATTTTATGTATTCCCGAACAAAGGGTCGGTCTAGTTGCGTGAGGTCTGGTGAACCTGGAGGATATTCTTCAGAACCTTTTCATCCAATCCACTTGTTCGACACATTTTGCCAAGCACCACTCACAAAACTATACACTCTCCGGTCAGAATCATCTGCACTGGGAGCATGGACTGTTCTTGGAATGTAACTCTTTCAATACCAGTGCCTTAAAATGCAATGGACGCTTGATTTCGAAATTCCTATCTCATGACCCATTCACCGCACACATTTTCTTGTACTCTGGCGATACGTTACCTTCAACCTTTCTTGCTTTGTGATGTCCGCGTTCTTCCGGAACGTTTCTTGTTGAAATTCTGAACAGTTCCACCTACTTCAATTCAAGTGATGGTAAGGCACGTAGGAGAACCGGTTTGCAATTCTCTCCTAAACTGTATTTGCACCTCTACTGAAATTTTCAATCTTCCTGTGGCACTTTAGGTTAAATCTCCTATTAAATTCAAGTAAGAGTCCGAAGATTACTATGTGAATTATAATGTGTTAATGCGTGTATACATATATTGGGACACCCTATACCCATCACATGCGTTCTTTCGAACACCAGGTAGTATTCATAAAAGCTCTATTTATAGTTTTCCTATCACAGTTTAGACATCAAAATCTTCTCGAAAGCACAAATACAAACTCTATAAATATTTTGCCCAAAATACAAATATTCATATTTTAGACCAAAACCTCATTGATGCTGTGTATTCTATATTATTTCAGAACATCTCAAGTAACTACACACCTCGTAGCTACTAATATCACACAACTTCCCTTAATAATAAAGATCTCTCTCACCACACTATACAGTCATCACATCTATATTCATTTCTTATACTGTCACCATAATCTGGGAATGTGCTCGGAACAGCTTCTGTTCATGTTTTCTACCCCTCTTAGGGTTAGGAAAATAGGACAGGCTGTCCCAAATGTAGCATTTTAAGTCAAAGTGCACGACTCAAATCATTCGCGATAAGTAATACATTTCTAGAACATGTTAGTAAGTAATGTAAAACTGAATCATTTTCAGTTTTAAAATATTATGATTTTTTCATGATTTCTTGATTACAAAATTTCCCAAATTTGTAACCAGTACTAAACAATAAAGTTCTTACTTCATTGTTTTCACTCGCACTTCATCAGGAACCATTTTTTTTTTCAAATTAAAGGTTTAATCATAATATAGGCCTACATGTACAACTCTGAATAACCAAACTCGTTGAAAATGTACTGAATCAGCACCAAATCTTTTACAGACTATGTTCTCGGCAGTTCATTCTTCTGGCATTAATGAAAATAGTCTCTCAACATTTGCATTATGACCTGGAATAGCAAGCAAATATTCAGCAATTAACATAACTTGAAATACGAAATATGAAACATAATGTTCTTAACATACTTGAAATCGTTCCAGATGTTTCATTTGGGTGGTATTCAGTTCAATACCATCACAATATTGAATAAGAATGGCAGACACCTTGTAGGATCCATGAGTACTTCCATCGGTACAGAAATACCGTTCGGGCATTGAACATTCAATGTATGAATGAAACAAATTTCACTATTGACTTTGGGAAATGCAATCCACAGACTTCTAACTTGCATGATTTCTCTTTGTTCAACTGAAGCACGTCTTTCCTTAATTTAAATTATGTGACGCTCAAAATGCAGGGCATTTATGATTTTACTTTCCAAATTCCTCCTGGATGCTGGACATAAGGCTAAAACATAGAACATTTCTGGGAAAAAGAGGACATCTGGCACCCCAACCTTTCTTCCCATTAATCCGCCCAAAGCGTTGATATCTTCCTTAATTTTCCTGCTATCTTCCACATTACCATCTTCAGTATTCTTACCCTCTCGTGGTTTATCTATCCCTCTTTCACACGACAGTGCCTCCTGTCGATTTCCATTTCCTTCTACCACTTTTAAAATCTTCTTCTTGTTCATTTCACACCTTATCAATCCACTTAATACTTTCCATTCTCCTCCAAAGCCACATATCGAAGGCTTCTAGTCTTTCCCATCTCTCTTCGTCATTATCCACATTTCGATCCATGCAATACACCAATACACTTCGTAAGCATCTTTCTTCATTCCTGGTCCTTTTTAGCATGAAACAGACTCTTACTTCAATATATTGACGTCTATAAATTTTCCATGTGGCATCTTTTCACATCAATTGCTGTTAACATTCTAAAGGTTTCCTTGCATCGTATATCTCTATAAAGCTTCTAAATCCATTTTAAGCCACTACTAAGGTCTACAGGTTCTCACACAATGTGTTTAAATCTTCTCAACTTCTTCTTCGCTTGCACTGCAGCCCTTGGTGGCCTCTGGCATCCCAAACAATCTTCCTCCACCTCGTTCTAGATACATTCTTCCAATTACGTACATTCATTCTTCTCAAATCATCTTCAACTGCATTCATCCATCTCTTCCTTGGTCTTCCTTTGGGCCTTGTCCCTCATCTGGTTTAATACCAAGTGTGATAACCTGCCTATCCTCATGAGATGTCCTGTCATCTTAAACGTCCTGATTTAATGTATCTCACCACGTGATCATGTTGAATCAACTCACTCTCTTCTGCTCAGCAACATTTAGAAAAAACAAAAGCACACATACGTACTATTTAGGGTCAGATATACTGAAGGCTACTTCCCAATGAGGATATTGCTGTTACAGACAGGAATAATTGGAGATTTTACTCCAGCTTTGACACAGAACAAACGACGTATTTTCATTTTTACATCACCTTTTACTTCTATAAGGTAACCGCGATGATGATTATTAAGAGTTAATTTATGGAATAGATAGGGACACAAACTTAACATGCATGCCTCAATCAGGATTCACACCTAGAGCAGGCAAATGGCGTAGTCATCCAAAAGCCATTGGATACTGAATGTGAACATGAGTCACTGGACCACGAATATATGTTTCTTTTTCATTTTCTCCATTCGCTTTACATCGTTCGTTTTAATATAAGTTGCTGTTTGTCAAATGTATAATTGGTATGTGTGTATAATGTTAGGTTGTCAGCCAGTCTTTGCTCATAATCTTACTTTGTGATTATTTTACATCACATGTTTATCTCGCTGTACTAATCGAGACGATGAATGATGAAATATATTACCAGGACAAACATAACGACATATCCATGCCTTCAGTAAGATTCGAGCCCAGGGGTCCTGATTTCGTAGCCACCACGCTTGCAACTTTATCACGAAGACCAATTTCATTAATAAAGAGGTACTAGTAACCGTTTTAGAGTTATAAGTGTTTTCACGCCCTTAACTATATTTCATTGGTAAATTTGCCCACTAATATTTCTCCTTTAGCTTTATATTCTAGCATATAATTTCTTACATCCGTGACCCACTTGCCGATAGTTCTTCTTGTTTTGTAGTGGCAATTCGGAGCCAAAACTGGGGGCAAGGGCAGTTTAATTTTTCTTGGTAGACAAGGCTTAGCTTTAAGAGGTCATAGTGCGGGGCCAAAAAAATGGGGCAACTGTCCTTACGCTCCCTCTTATCACCGCCACTGCATCTTATCCTAATTTATTTGAATTACTACCATCCTGGTCTTTTCCTGTCACTTTCTTAGGCCCTGTATGCTACATTTATTATTATTATTATTATTATTACTTTCCGTCGCTTTTGAACTTCTCAAGCTTAATCGCGATGAATATGATGGATCATGAAGAGGGACCTTGATTTTTCGCGTTTAAAATAAGGAAAAATCTGTGTTTTTTTTCTCGCTTTTCGTGTCATTTTCCTCCGAATTCGAGTTTTCAACAATCAAGCTACACTCGGCATTAAAATAACAAATAAAACAAACGTTATTAATGTTTTTTTTAAAAAAAATTAATCGAATATGAACTACTTTTGACATCAAACAAATATATTTTTAACAGAAAACACTGTCCAAAGATTCTCGGTCCTACTAAAAAACTTGATGTATATTACTTACTTAACATCCAGCGAGAAACGTGACGCTTAGTTCCTTAACTCGTGTGTATGAGTCCTTTACATAAGATTTACAAAAACCTTTTTTTTATGTGAACCAGAGAACCCGTGTAGCAGCAAGGTTAGAAGTCTTGATTTAGATGCGGGTCATCATGCAAGTTCCAAAATGTAGCTGTTCACGCAGCATCGTGAAGATAATAGGTAAGGACCTAGATTTGTCGGTGTTGCATTTTTTCCAAAATTCGTGTTACTTTTTTAATTTTCCGTGCTATATATCCTAAAATTCACGTTCTATTTTAGCACACTTCTCTGCCAAATATTACCTAAAAATACACCTTCATTGTGCTTTTAAATTAGTGTATTAATTTGTAGGTCACGTGGCCTTTGCTGTTTGTGACAGTTTCGTACTTTGGAAACGATTTTTGAGGAAGTTATTTTCCATTATTTTTGAGCGACAAATACTGATGTTACAACTCTTGTATGACAGTCAGATCTCCGTCATTGTTGTCGGTGAAGTAAAATCTTTCTTACGCGACAAATACCGATGTTACGGGCCCCGTGTGACGATAAATGGCCACTCGATGTCCGCCAAAATTATGAAACTTTGCTCGATAAAGCAAAAGGTTTCACGCGTGACAAATATCTGTGTTACGACCTCCGAATGACGTTGATCTTCCGTTAGAACCAAGCGACTTTGCTCGGTGATTTACAACGTTCGCACAAAAGGTAAAACCTCGTGGAAAACATCCCTTTAAACAAGGTTTCAACAAGCTCTTGGAATTAATCCATGTATAACATGCACCATAGTTTTTTGGAAGTATAAAATTTTGGAAATTGGCCATAAATATGGTATATTTTATTTTTTAAGCCTAACACACACGAATGTTGTATTTTCGCGGCATTTACTTTTTTTTAAGTAATGTGTTGAAATTGACGAATAGACCACAATTCGAATTTTATGCCAAATTTGAGTTACCAAAATGTGTTTAGAACATGTCACTGTACATACAGAAACATTTTTAATCAACAATTAATATTTTTAGGCGTTATCGCGTTTGAAAAAAATCAAGGACCCTATTCAAGAATTGATGACACGTCCATGTTTTATGAAAGATTCGAACCTACGGCCTCTGACTTCGTAGCGCTAATCAGTCTGAAAGGAGACAAGCGTTACCATCATTTTTATACCCGTTGAAGAGGAGAATGGACTGCTTCTACGTTCCTTCCTTGCTTCCTTTTTGTCTTCCTCGTCGTTATCCATCTTGGGATCGTTCATGTTTCTTCAATTAGCACTCAAGCCATGTTTAACTGTGGAAATATCTTCACCATAAAAAGAAAAATCCATTTCTTCTGTGCATTTCTTGACTTCTCTCCAATTTGACTCTGTCATAAAATTGTCAGGCATCTTCATTTACCTCTTCCAAAATGCTTTTATTCTTAACAACGGCATTGCTTTTGAATTCTCGATACGAAAATCTACATGAATTTATTGAGAATGTTAGGTTTAGAATCAGAATTTAGTTGTTTTTTTAGGAAATTCAATAGTAAGACGGCCGTCGAAATCATCGGAAATCTTCATGGATTTATTGAGAATGTTAGGTTTATAATTTAGATTTAGGTTTTACAGGAAGCTCAATAGTAAGACGGCCGTCGAAATCATTGGAAATCTTCCTGGATTTATTGAGAATGTTAAGATTAGAATTTAGATTTAAATTTTAGGAAGCTCAATAATTAGACAGCTGTCGAAATCATCGGAATCTACCTGGATTTCTTGAGAATGTTAAGTTTAGAATTGAGATTTAGGTTTTATAGGAAACTCAATACTAAGACGGCCGTCGAAATCATAGGAAATCTACCTGGATTTATTGACAATGTTAGGTTTATAATTTAGATTTACCTTTCATAGGAAACTCAATAGTAAGACGGCCGTCGAAAATCATCGGACTTCTACATGGATTTCTTGAGATTGTTAGGTTTAGAATTTAGATTTAAGTTTTAGGAAGCTCAATAATTAGACAGCCGTCGAAATCATCGGAAATCTACCTGGATTTATTGGGAATGTTAAGTTTAGAATTGAGATTTAAGTTTTATAGGAAACTCAATAGTAAGACGGCCTTCGAAATCATCGGAAATCTACCTGGATTTATTGAGAATGTTAAGTTTAGATTTTAGATTTAAGTATTATAGGAAACTCAATAGTAAGACGGCCGTCGAAATCATCGGAAATTTACCTGGAGTTTAGATTTACGTATATTTAGGTTTTATAAGAAACTCAATAGCAAGACGACCGTCGAAATCATCGGAAATCTACCTGGATTTATTGAGAATGTTAAGTTTAGAATTGAGATTTAAGTTTTATAGGAAACTCAATAGTAAGACGGCCTTCGAAATCATCGGAAATCTACCTGGATTTATTGAGAATGTTAAGTTTAGATTTTAGATTTAAGTATTATAGGAAACTCAATAGTAAGACGGCCGTCGAAATCATCGGAAATTTACCTGGAGTTTAGATTTACGTATATTTAGGTTTTATAAGAAACTCAATAGCAAGACGACCGTCGAAATCATCGGAAATCTACCTGGATTTATTGAGAATGTTCAGTTTAGATTTTAGATTTAAGTATTATAAGAAACTCAATAGAAAGACGGCTGTCGAAATCATCGGAAAGCTACCTGGAGTTTATATTTACGTATAATTAGGTTTTATAAGAAACTCAATAGCAAGACGGCCGTCGAAATCATCGGAAATTACCTGGATTTATTGAGAATGTTAAGTGTAGAATTTAGATTTAAGTTTTATAGGAAACTCAATAGTAAGACGGCCGTCGATCATGGGAAATCTACCTGGATTTATTGATAATGTTAAGTTTAGAAAATATTTTCATACGTGCGGAAACGATGACTGAAAATCATGTTAAAATTTGATAGAGGAATAAGGGAAATGTATAGTTAGGTTCAGCTTAGGTAAATTATAAGTTTCTTTAGATTATTTTTTAAGATAAAAACAACGACAGTTTACAGTATTTGTGATATCACTTAAGTAGTTTTTAACATGACATCCATTCTGTCGACACTACAATCACCCATCTTTACTATTATCTGAGTTTCAATAGGCAACAAGAGACAAGGGGGGACGGCGACGAGGCTGGGCCTAAACATGCTGTTACAGAAAAACTATCTCCACATACAACAGTGTTTCCGTGTTACCGCTATTTCCGAGGTAGTATATGGGATTTTAATGGTGATCTCCGGCCGTTCGAGCGGCTGGAGACACTGTAGCTATTAAGGGTGATCTCTGGCTGCTGTATGGCAGCTGGGATCACCGTCATGATTAAGGGTGGTCTCCGGCCGTTCGAGCGGCTGGAGACCACATAGCAAGTAAGGGTGATCTCCGGCTGCTGTATGGCAGCTGGGATCACCGTATTTATTAAGGGTGGTCTCCGGCCGTTCGAGCGGCTGGAGACCCTATAGAGAATAAGGGTGATCTCCGGCTGTTGTATGGCAGCTGGAGACACGGTAGCTAGTAGACTAGGGTAATTGTAGTTAACTCCCAATTCCATCTTTAGTTTAGCTCATAGCTTTTGGATTTCTTTTTTGTGTGGGTCTGTGTTTGTGTGTGTGTGAATGTGTGTGTGCATCTGTGCGTGCGTGGGCCTCTCTCGTCCCTTTCGGCGCTTACTACGGAGGGTTGATCCCTAGATCTTCTTCTGCTGCACCATCACTGCCGAGTCTGGGAGCGCTGGGGGGCTCATTCCCACGAGGAGGGGGGATTCGGTGGGAAGGAGGGTGGAAGGCATGGAGGTACCCCACGTCCCCCTCCGACCTGGGCTCCCCCATTTTCCAGGATCTCCTTTGCAGTGTTGGTTTTCCTCCTAAGGGAGATTGGGGGTTCAAAAGGGTCCCGGGGGTCATCAAAGGGGCCCTAGGGAGCCCTGAAAGGGAGCCAGAGGGCCGAGTTGGATCTTAAAGGGTCCAGGAAGCCCTCAGAGCTCAGGGTGGGAGGTGTGGTTAGTCTGCCTCTTAGAGAGTGGTACTCCAGTCTGCGGAATCATTTAAAAAAAAAAAAAACCTTAGGCAGCGATCAGCATCGAATTTAAAGCCAGCCAAGATCAAGGGAAGCAGCATGTACAGGTAAGTCTTGTTGTTTTGTGGAATACTTATATAAAACGAGTGTAAATTGAATAGAAGTAAAACAGTACTCATTGATATTAATGTTAGCTAAGTTTTCAAACACACGATTCATTTATATTTTAGAGTAACATTGGTATTCACTATAACAGTCACAAAGATAGGAACATCCTGCTTTGTAGTATTCTATTTACCGAGTTTTCTAAACTTCACATAGCACAATTAGTTGCACATACATAGAACACCCATCCACACACTATGTGTACGAGTATATATATATTATTGTTTCTTGGACACGAGCTAAGTAGCACATGGTCACTTGGGTTGGTCCCAGCTGCAAAGGGTATTAGGGGGTGCAATAGTAGGTATATAGTTACATTTCTTGATATAACTCCATGAATAGAATATTTTGAAATGGATAGAGAGAGAGAGTGAGAGAGATTATTTTCAAAAAGGTTTTTAATCGGTTGTTCCTAGTATGGTAAATAAACACTGAAAATTTCCCTGGGTGGGTGATCTAAGGTCGAAAATTTCCCGGCCGTATCCCCGGATAAAGCTGCTCTGGGGCTCACTCAGCCTCAAATCAACAGACAATATGTAACTCTTAGTAAAGGTGGCCGAAGTGTGGTGCTGATCACATCGATCCAAGAATGTCCGAGATCGAGAATTTGTGCAGCCCTACACCCGCATTCCCTAAATGTGCCTTCATGGCGCTATATGCATGGGGAACTTTCCCTTACCTTACCTAACCATTCTCATCGGTTAATTTGTTCTTGAGATTTCTAACGCTGTGATTGTTACAAATAATCAAAATAATTCGTAGGAATGTGAGAACTTTCAGGCTTTTTAAAATTCAATTTTCTTACATTCTGCGTTTCCCACACACACATCCTTACACATTTTTTTCTTAAGTCCAATGCCCGAGTAGCTGCAGTACTTTCTACCTTTTCAGGAAAATTCCAAAGTTGAGGACGAATGATGCAGTGGTGCCAGGCCGAAACTCTTATCCGGAACCTTCAGTTAGAACAATCGTGTGTCGATCACTATAAATAGAGCTGGTATAGCAAAGTAACATTGAGCAATGTACAACTAACAGCCGTATACCTACTTTTGCACTCCCACGTATATTAGATTCTGACTATAGAGGGACACGATTGTAACATTGTTCATTCACTCTATAATTATATTTCGTGATTAGAAGGTAATTCTTTAGGGTGCACTTCTCACTACAACACAAGCTGAAAACAATTTAATGTGTACTAATGTTATTCTTTCAGTGTCAAACTGTCAAGACAGAACACCCACAACAACAAAACGTCCCGAAATACGAAACTCTGGACTTTCATTTCAACTCATCAGGTGCGAAAGGTGTAGACTTTGGAATAGCAAGCAATAAATACTTCAAAAAATATCAAAGTGCCTATGCTTTAGTTTCGACATTTACTCACTGAACTCTGTGACACAATGACAACTGGTCTCAATGGTAAGTGACTTAAAAAAATGTGCATTGAGTTCTCTAGGATTTCTAGACAGAAAGTTAAGATCGACGGAACGAATCTGTAACTACTGTAGGACCTAGAGAAGTTTACTCGCGTGTCTTAAAAGGCATCAATAATTTAAATTTAGCCAGTAAATGTAAGCAGATCTTAAAGAATGTTTATTGGTTACCTACGATTACATCTCAAATAATATTTGCAGAAATTAAATGTGCATATTCCAACTCGGCGTATGGACGTATGAATCGGCAGAATAGAAACCGTCCAAATATTCTGTTTTACCGGTAAGTAACCTCATTTCATTAAGTATTTCTAACGTTTCTTCGTAAGCTAAATTTCATTACTTAAACTTTTATGATAATGGACAAATCTTTCTGATGAAAGTTCTTGCTCTTTGAATGTTTTAAAGACTCTCGATCACATTTTTAAATGTTTCTCTTGTCCAACTAGCGACCGAATGTTTCAAAGCCTAAAATATCTTTATAAAACTAATAACAGTGTAATTACAAATCACATAAGGTATAAACAGTTCTCAAACCACGACAGGTTATTGAAACTTCAAATTGAAGGGAAAGTGATAATATAGCAGTGATATGCCTTATACAATATTGATAACTACAATATATAGAGTAAGATGGGGTAAGACTACGCAGTTTTTGTTCATTATGTTTTATTGAAGTTATGAATCTATAGTAACATATGGAAAAAAGTAACACAGGATGCGATATCCTTTGCTAACATACAGTAAAGTTCCGAAAGCTCAGTAAACAATATTTCAGCAGCAGGGGCGGTGCCAGGGGGGCGCGAAGGGGTGCTTGCGCGCCCCTTAATTTTCTTCCGCACCCCCTTCAGCACCCCCTACGTTCAACTGAAAACACTAACATTAGTATGTAATATTATGTCATGTCGTCATATTGAGCGCCGAAAGATAGGTACTGAAGCAAAAATTTCAGCTTCTTTTAAGGGCAGGTCGTGCTCAGGAAATTATTTAATGCAAGTTGTAACATGAAGGGTAGTTTACTTCTTAATGTATTTGTCCCACGTAACATGTCTAGTAAACGTGCCATATCAAGCTTTTTCAAAAACTGTTAGGAAGAGGCCCAATGTTCACGAAGAAATTTTACAGTTCGTTGTTGGGGATAGTGCGGCAGAAGGGATTTTAAAGATGACACAGGTGCTGTGCTCTTCGCATTTTGTCTTGTGGTAGACGGAAGGTAGAATATACTATGTATTTTGTACCTCCATTGGTTACATTGAAAAGGTTCAAAAATTGTGTTTTTAAGGGCAGGATGATTTTATTTTGTATTTCACTCCACAGTTCAATAAGACTGCAACGTGTATCTGAATGTTTACACTGTATGACCACTTTCTTGGAGTAGAAGATTTAATACATATCATCATGGACGTCCAGGGCAGCATTCCTGGAAAATGAATGTCAATCTAAAGTTATATATCTTTCACACATATATTTTAATTTCAGTCAGTAATTTATGTTAATCAGTTGCGGCGATTAGGGATGCATTTATCCCCCGCTTTTTGCAATTTTTGCACCCGCACTATTCTAAACCTTATCTACCAAGGGAAAGTAAACTGTCCTTGGCCCCCCCCCCCCGTTTTGAAAGGTTTCATGTTTTCCTTATTTTCAGAATCGCACCCCCTAATTTTTTTCCCGCCCCCCCCTCAGCACCCCTAGATGAATAATCCTGGCGCCGCCGCTGTTCAGCAGAAAACAAAGAAAAGCATGACCGTGCAAACGCGCATTCTTACCAGCTACTGCTCTGTACTTGACGAGACTGAAAAAAGTAGGGATTGCGAGCGAAGCGAGCAAGAAAATTTTACGAAATGTATTTTTATTCGCATAAAATTTGAAATCGAGGGGGTAATTGCTCCTCTGTACCCCCTAGCAGGTGCCCTTGACCGTCAATGTTTGCCCCCCCCCCCTAGAATTGACTTCCGCGGAAGGTTGTGGTGGTGCTGCCCCCTGTGGTTGCGTCACTGATTACGATGCAAGTAAATACATTGTATACCCAAATGGAAAAAGGGAGGAGGGGGCACGGCAAGAGCTGCGTATCGTTATATATACTAACCCACGTCACGTCATAATGATGAGTTGGGGTGTAAGGGGTGACCTTCCACGTAGGCGCCCAAAAGTCAACCTCACTTCCACGTAGTGCACCCTGAACTAAAGACTAACGAGGCTCTGGCGACTGGCACTATGGCCAGTATAATTTCGTGTGTGTTGTCCTGTTTGTTGTCTTTGTGTGTGCTGAGTGCCCGTTTACGGCCTCAGCTTTTAACAGAAGTCAGAACATTTTAACATTTTTAGTTATGCAACGCTAGAGTTGTTATTTGTAATGAAAAGGGGATGGCCCCCGTATAATGTGACGGGAGCAAAATAGCCTAAGTGCTGACGCTCCCAAAATTTTAAATTCAAAATCAAAATCAAATAATGATGAGTTACGATATAAAACAGAATAAGGGAGTGGGAAAGAGAGGTAACGACGAAGAGTATAACGTATCACTGAGAGAGAGAGAGAGAGAGAGAGAGAGAGAGAGCGAGAGAGCGAGGGAGACAGACAGACGTATTACTAACAGGATAACGTTATTTTGAGAAAATCTTAGATAAAGTTTTGACGGCCAGGAAGTCAAGGATGACAGAGTTGAAAAGGACTTTCAGTTTTGTCAAGAAGGAAATGAAGAAAGGTCCAGAAGAGTGGAAGATATATCGTTTCGAAGGGAGTTAAAGTTAGGGGATGCCGGAGATATCACCCACATAAATTTTTATCCCTTAAGCTTTAAATTAATTTTAATTAACATTCTATTTCGTATCGTTTTTTAAATTGCTCATTGTTTATTTGTTTAATGACGTCGAGTGAAGAAGCTTTACAAAAAGCACTGAGTAACGTCGTTGCTCTGTCTATTGTCAAACAAACTATGAAAGCCTACCACAATAGCAAGAAGAGCTGACATCGTCAGCTTTATTCAGGCAAGCAGATCACATATATTCCCACACGACGTCATTGAGTTGAACACGCAATAGATATTAGGTCAAGTTTTCTCTGTGTTAAGCCAGTCTCACACGGCAGTTAGGTACGTCCTCACTTCGCCATTGACTTCTAGCTTCGTTACTTAACGATCGTGTGAGAGCTTTCTCTTATTCAGTTCCAGACAGAAATAGGAACCGTCTCTAAATCCATCGTTAATACCACGTTAATACTATAGAACTACCAATCAGAATTGAGGAGCACACTAGCAGCTGAAGAAGGAAACATAACCAATCAGAAGAGACCTCTAGGTCACGAGTGCAGTTGTAATGTTAATGGCGGCCGCGTGAGATGTAAACAATGTATCACTTCACATTTTTAAAAGCCGATAAGTATTCGTGTAAAACGTTATTAGGTTCAAAATAATGGCGCTGCTTAAATACATACTTTACAATGTTTACTGTACACGTATGAAACAATACTTTAGTTGTTTCAAATTTAAACACCGTGCACTCAACATAGATGGTGTAACTCGACGTGCATACTGTATATGTTATACATTGTAATCGCAAAAGCTACCCGAAAAGTTACATGAAATGCTGGCGTTGCGTGTATATCTGCTATAAGATTTTTGGAAGCCTTTACATGCTTTCGTCTAAAGCCGGCCTTAATGATTGGGGCGAATATTTTATTTGTTGAGTGAAGAGTCTACTAATTATTATTGTTTTAAATAAATAGTTCGTATGTCTAAATTTCCTGCTGAGGTACTGTAATTTTACTGTCACAACAGACGCGAATACTATTTTATTTTAAAGTAAACTAAACACTTGGAGGATGTATTTCAAAACCGTACGAGAAAGGTTTCATTAGAATATACAACTTCTATAGTAATACACGGGTAATGCAACTTTATGCTAGTGTGTCCGTAAAGTGGTATATCAACTTGAAGTAACATATATTATACATTCACTTTCACTGCCACGGGTTACATGTGCTGCATTTTTCAACAGTGCCAATGTTATTATCTTATTCTTTTAAGAGAAAACATTATTTTCCAAATCTTCAGCAGTTATTAGCACCTAAACTTGCGAAGTGGTATACCGTGTTTGTGTAGTCGCCATTTTTAAAGATGCGATTTTAAGGATCGTGTGATACCCCTTTTGCTGCCTTCGCGAACTGAAGAGGTAAAAAATCTTATGGTAGTTTCGAGTCGGAGGTGGGTAGGGAAGTCGGGACCTACTTAACCACCGTATGAGACTGGCTTACTCGTATTTCAAGTTCAATAGCTCTTTTTCTAATGAGTTTGGGTTATCTTAGAATGTACAAATCCTGTTTATAAATTAGGTGTAAATGTTATCATATGATTTAATGTCCTTTGCACTTAGTACTGGAAGGCAATAGTAGAGTTTCAGTGGCGGCGATTAGGAGGGGCGAGGGGGAGCAATTGCTCCCTACTTTTCGCCACTTTTGCCTCCGCACCATGCTAAACCTTATCTACAAAAGGGAAATATACTGTCTTTGCCCCCCCTGGTTTTGGAACCCAAGCGCCGCCACATGCATACCTAAAAAATACCTACCCTCCCTCCCGGAAATAAAATCAGAAATAGGGCGACGAGTGGGCATCCCCCACCCCCAAGCCAAAAGCTTAATTCATACACCGCATAATATGCTTTATTTTTATTTTCGTGTATTTCCATATGTGTACACTGTCCCAGGTGTCTATGGAACAAGCGAACGAAAACAAGTCCTGTGTGCAAGTAATGACTCGAGAGAGCTCGACCAATGAACGCGTGAGAGAGAAAGTGCATGCGTGGAGAGGAAAACGCGACTGCAGCTATCAGTCGCTTGCAACAGCGCGCACTTCTTCGCTCCAACCTCTCGCTTTCTCCCCTTCTCTATCGTTATGGGGTGGAAGCACATAGTGGTTCGGATCCCACTTTAAACTGTAGGCCCAGTTCCGATTAGCCCCTATCACACGGAACTGGATTTCTAGTAGGAATGCCCTAGTTGGCGCTGAACTAACTTTCTAGGTAGCAATCATGGCCTCCTGGCTGACTGCTTGACTGGTTTGGAGGATTAGGACATGTTCTAATTGCTACTTGCTTTCCTCGACTGGATTCTGTGGAACAGCCAATCAGAGCAAAGTTTCGCCATGTGAAGATAATCTGTGAGTGTGGAAAGGAGCGCTTTTGTCTGTGGTTTCCGAGTGTTACTCCAGCAATGTATAACGTATAGGCTACAGCATGAAAGGCGCGTTGAGTTACACCATCTATGCTGAGTGCACGGTGTTTACATTTGAAACAACTAAAATATTCTTCCATACGTGTACAGTAAACGTTGTAAAGTATGTATTTAAGCAGCGCCATTGTTTTGTACCTAATAACGTTTTATACGAAACGTTATTCCTCTCGGTTGAATAATTATCGGGTTTTAAAAATGTGCAGTGATACATTGTTTACATCTCACGCGGCCGCCATTACAACAACTTCGACAAGTACGCTGATAAGTATCGTGTGAGGCGAAAACTAGCAAATTGGTAGCCAGTCCAGCGCCAACTAGGGCATACCTACTGGAAATCCAGTTCCGTGTGATGCGGGCTTAACCTAACAACGTAGGCATTTAGCCTAAAAATAAAAAGCTTTCTCCCGTGACGTCAGAACATAAGGTTGCTCAAGTGTTGTGCGATAAGTGATACCCGTAAAGCACGGAATAATTGAATCAACGTTATGTGCGACGCTGCTTCACAGATCTGGGACAGACTGCTTTTCTGTAGAAATCGAAACTTCTCAGTTCTTTGTTTCGTACCGTCCTATAAGTTTGAGACTGGTGGAAGCTGGAAACTAATATCTGAATACACAATGCGTGATTTTGATTATGCCGTGAATTTTTTTCTCTTGCGATACGATTCGTTGGTTTGTATGACTGAATGAACGCAGGTGCTTACTTTTGGTAACATAATTTTATACTTGGAAAGATAAATTGATCTGGAGAATCTATTATGACACTGCAGGTTGTTTTCTGCTATATAAACTGTTCAGGCAGCAGGAAATATTTCACCCTGATTTTTCCAGGACGAGGATAGTAATTCTATAATATTTAGTTTCTTGAAATTTAGATGAATATGAATCCTAACCTACTTCAGCAGTGGCGGAAAAAGGGGGCTATTACCCCCAACTTGTGTCCCTGCAGTAGAGGTGTGCGGGATCCCGAAAATCGGGACGGGCATTTTTTTTTTTTTCCGATCCCGACTTCGGAAAATGACTTCCTGACTTTTCGGGATCCCAAGCAGTCGGGAAATACCGTATGGTCATTTTAAAAAGTCGTCAATTTTCGACGTTTTCTGCATTGTAAATGTCTGGAACTTATCGGAAACTGTTAGTTTTTGTACCAGAAGTGCAAAAACAAGCACTTAAGATGGAAATTACGTGTAGAATTCAAGATTTCAAGAGCTTTGGGAAATTTCGAACATATCCTGTCCTGAAAATGTACCGACTTTGTCGGGGAACTGAGAATTTTCCCTGTCCCGAAAGTCGGGATTTGAAGAAATTCCCGTCCCGACCAAAAAAATTATATCCCGCACACACCTACCCTACAGTATGGTAAACCTTATCTCCAAAGGTAAATAAACTGTCCTTGCCGCCACTGTACTCATAACAATGAGTTTTTTTTCTTTAACTACTTTAACTATAATTTACTGGGAAAAGGTTGACTTTCTTTTGTTTAAAACATGTTTTTTTAAACTCATGTTTAAAACTATGTTTAAAACAAAAACCTGTTTTAAACAAACAAACAAAAACAGTTTATTTTGTTCTTTTTTTTTTAAAAAAAAACACAAATTTTGCCAACCCTGACAAATACCAATGAAACAAACGTACTAGCCTAAACTATTCGCAATACCTAGAGGCTAAGAACACAAATCTTAAATGACTTAACAGTAATTCAAGCCTATGAAAAGGGATTTGCGATCACACGGAAAATGAAACTCGTTGAGAATATTATTGCAACTTGCAAACAATTTACTTTAATTAAGGAGTCTAAAGCAAAAAGCAAGAGGACACAATAAACCTCATGCTATATCAGGAGATTATTGTTAAAAGAATGTCGTATTCTAAGATCCTTATAATTATATCCCTTTTCGGTAAACAAGCTAGATAATGGTAAAAACCAAGAGACAAGTTATTTTTCAGGAAAAGTCATAAGTTTTAATATATATCAGCGTGTGTTTCATTCATCCCTAACAACAACAATTTACTTCTAACTGTACCTGAAATCGTGTCATGCAATATTGGCTGACATGTAAGTTGATAATTATATTTTCCCCTTGTACTTGTGATATTTAGAACAGGTTGAGATAATATCTCGCTCTCCTACTTTTCCACAGAGCATAAATGTAAATATAGCAAATGTGTTACATGAAATCACAATGACTGACTATGCAAATGTACTAATCGTTATTCTTTAAAAGGTAAAAAAAGGTAAAGTGTTCCCTGTGCTTAGCACCACGCCATGAAGGCGTATAGGGGGTGTGGGGGTAACGCCCCACACTTTCTTGATCCGGTCGTGAGTGGGGGTGATGTGATCAGCATCACGCCCCTGACCGCCTTTACCCCCCAGGGTTTCCCCCAGGTACCCATGCTATTTGACGCTGTGTGGGCGCCGGTGCCGCTTCCATCGTTAGAAAAGTTCCCGGATTTGAACCGGCCGGGGATCGAACCCGGGACCTTTATTCTTTAGGATAGTAAATTTTCACTTTAGCAACTTCTCTACAACTTGTCTATTTTTCCAAAAACCTTAAATGTTGGTGACACAAGTGCACATTTTTATATAGTTCGCTAACTACATCGCAATAATCAAAACGATCTTCCCGTTTTTGACAGAAATAATCGACAAAGGAAAAATATAACATTGATTACTCAGTAAAAAGTTACAAAATTATCCAACTTGTATTTGTGAAATAGGCAATTTGAACAAAGTCGTAAAATTCTATTGATGTATTTTATATTTCTTTCAACTCATGTGTATTATGAAGAACATAATTCTTGTAAATTGGAACATAGCATGAAGAAGTAAGTGAATATCCTCCACTGTGATTAGAAAGTAAAATGTGTTAAAGACGTGATTCTTACACTTCGAACTGCACAATTTCATACAACTTATGAGCAATAATACGAACATACAAATAAAAATCAAAATTTTTTTCGTGTTAAATAAAGGAATATTATCGTTACAAGGTCGGCATCCATGTAATTAATATTACTATTCAGCTCTGTTCACAAATTTTTGAATGTCGTATACATCGCACTGATTGAACACAGACTTTTTTTTAACATATAATTAAATGTTGTACTACATACAAACGCATACATTTACATGTAACTAATCAAGAAACAACTATGTTTAGTTTACGATAACAATTATTGTTCTTACTCTGAAATGAATAGATTTACAGGAACTCTCTATCGTACAAATCGCTCATTCAAATACATGTATTTCGCCAAAACACACGACTAATCTTTTGACGTCATCAGGTTGCGGCCCGTATACGGTGTATACCAAGGTTATTAGGAGTATACACGAAATAGGTGTGTTTCACCTACGTCACACACTGTTGCATTGTGGGATCGATCAGCCAGATTTTGTGCCGGTTCTCGTAAACGTACGGAATTCAAGCGGGCGGGCGGGAGATTTGAACCTTGTTTACGATGGTACATTGTGCAGTATTCAGTTGTTTAACAGAAACCCACGTTCATCCTCGAATTTTCCGAGAAAGAACAGAAGGTGCGCTTCACGGCACGGAAATCGATAATTATTGTTGATCAGAAGATACCGCGTCGTCTGGTTGGCGAAAGTAAATCGTGCCAACATTAATGAACAAAGCAAATATTACAGAGTGAGCAGTGAACATTTCCTCTCAGATAAGTTTATATGCCACCTTTCTCTGTGACTTTTAGTACAAATGGATCGAACTGGTGTATTTAATTATACTTGCAATAGTCTTTCATTGTTTTTTTTTCTTTGTTAGAAAAGTGCTGATACTTCCGATAAGTTTGATGATAAAAATGATAATATTCAAAGTTTAATTCATCTTGATAATTGATTATGTTTCGTTCGTTAAAGCAAACTGTTATTAATTGTTATTCGATCCATGAGAAAATGTGCCGGTAGTAGGCTTTGTGTACTGTCAGAAAAAAAAAAACACTGCTATCAAAGTATCCCAAATTGATTGATTGGTTTGGTTAATTTTACTTCGCTTTTATGCCAGGTTTTGCTAATCGTTAAGACGAGGCTGAGTGATGATATGTTAAAACTGATAAAAGCAAAACTTATCAGAACACCGATGCTCAGCCTGGGATTCGAATCCGGGACCCCTGGCATCGAAGCGCGCTGTGCAATCCACTCCGCCGTGGAGGCCGATATATCGCAAAGTGTTAAAGCAAGGAGTGAAATTACCGTTTTGAGCAACTCAACATTTTAAGTTACAGCATAGAATAGTTCTATATATTCTATGGTTACAGCGCTTGAACAAACCAACCCTCCAGTACTCGCGCGGGTGGCCATTGTCACCCAGCCTCTTTGTTTTCGTTACCGATAAGCAGTGTGGATGAGGGGAGTGGTAGGGGCTTCAGTACCTTCCGCCTACATTTCCAGCTACCTGACTAGTGTGCGTTTGTATGTTGTAGTGAGGAGTGGCCCGTGTTATTGCACTTGAAAATCAGTTGGGTGACACTTGTCCCCCGCGTGATTAACGGCGTTATGAATGCACCAAAGCGTCCACGACTCTGTAATAACTCTCTTATTTTGTACGTATTGCTTGGTGAGAATTCCGATGAGGACGATGTTGTGCAGAATGATAGTGACGATGGAGATGGCCATTTAGATGTCCAGGACGATCTCTTTTACACCGAAGAAGCAGATGAGCCACAAGAGGACCAAGTGAAAAATGCCGAAAATGACCTGGCTCCAAATGCGGAGGATTAATCCAGTGATGAAGAGTACAGTGGTGGAAAAAAGTTCTTCCCCATAAGACTTCAATGGCAGTAAATAATGCCGGAAGGGTAGGCAACACACATTGCACCTTTAGGTGATCGGGTGATTCTGTCTGTTTCAAGAGCAACTCGTCTTTCATGCAAAAGCCAACAGGCACAGGAAATGTAGGAAAATCACGTGACCTGTCAGGTTGAATGTTGTTCGTCAGAAAATCGCCTTTTCTCAAGCCAGGTCGCAGAACCGACAAGAGCTACACGTTATATCTCCGAAAATGATTCGCCTAAAAACGTTGAACGAAACACTAAAACAATTCTTGCCTTAATTATATAGGCTACTACACTATATGTGCCGCAGTAGCTCAATCGTTAGGGCGTTTTAATATCATGCGAGAGATCTGGCTTCGATCACCGACGGGGGAGAATCGGAATTTTGTCCATCTGTTCAAGCTGCTCTGGTACCCACCCAGCTTCGTATAAAGTGGGTACCTGGAGGAAACTGGGGTGGGGGGTTAAGGCGGCCAGGGGCGTGGTGCTGATCACATCATCCCCACCTTCGGCCTGATGAAGAAATCTTGGCGCCCTAACCCCACACCCCCTATACGCCTTAACGGCTTGGTGCAAAGCACAAGGTAGCATTTTGCTTTTTAATTTACTATATTACATACATCCCGATTTTGTCGGAACAGAACTTCCCAATCTCTACGTGGGCTTTCTTCCAAATTCCGTAGGGATGTGAATAGGCTCCAATTCTTCTTGACACAATTTATACATGTTATATTTCGATATAAGAACAATAGACGTTATCCTTTGTGTGTGTGTGTGTGTGTGTGTGTGGTGGGAGGGTATCATCTAAACATGTGAGGTGATCCTTTTCCCAATACTCTATTCTCAGAAATACATCTCAATTCGACACACTGAAAATGTAGCATTTTCTACATCTTAGCATGCAATTATCTAGTAGCAAAATAATGTGTGGAAAGAGAAAAATTACGATTTATAACGCACTCTGGAAATTTCGTATTATTTTTTTTTCCAATTTGAACTGACATTCATAATATTCATTGACTAAAGAATAGCTTAGTCGTTCTGCTACTTTCAATTCTTCATTACCGTAGTCACCGTAAATCTCTCTCTCTCTCTCTCTCTCTCTCTCTCTCTCTCTCTCTCTCTCTGTCTCTGTCTCTCTTAGCCTTCCCCATGGCGCAGTAGTAGCGGAGTCGCATTGTAATCAAGGAGTCCCCGGTTCGATACCCGGTGGAGACACATAGTGGTTCGGATCCCACTTTAAGTTGTAGAAGCAGTCTCGATTAGCCTTTTTGTGCATAAAGTGGACTTAAATATCAAATGAAAATAAAAATAAAAATCACCGTAACTCTCTACAAAGCCAGAGGATCCAGGTTCGAAACCTGTCGAGGCTTAGATGTAGCATTGCATTCGCATCATTACCCATCATCTTCATCGTCGCGATTATCGCAAGAGATAAAAATGCGACACAAAAAAAGCCAAACAGAAGATTGGAATCAATCTGAATATTGGTTACGTTGGATACATGGTAGAATTGTCTTAAAATCACTTCCTGTGATGTAATAGGGTTTTTTATTAGAGACCATTTGTATAATACATATCGGTGTTGCGAACAATAAGTAGTTACACGTTCACCCCACTCTTCGGTTGTTTAGAAATGTAAGGAAGAAGGATCTCTAAATTTCCGCTTTCACATGTCAATGAAACTTTAACATAAGTTTAGTGTAGGCCACAAAAGAGATTACATATTGTTATGATATCTTTTATACGTCACGAAACATACTTCCAATAAAATACGATACTACTCCTTACGTTCCTGTAAATGTTCACCATTAGTTTGGCGAAAGAAAAAGTAACGAACATTTCTGTGTTTCCTTGAGCAGAGATAAGGCGCCTGCTTGTAGCAAGCAAGCAACAACTGCTTCGATCAGTGACCTTCACTGCCGGAGTGACTCACAGCAGGCCTGCGCTCGTTCCAGTGTGCGTATGAAACAGGTATTTTATTTCGTTCGTTCCAATCCACAGTTATATGAAGCTAACATTCTACAATATGTAGTAAACAAGTTGTATACATTATGGTCTTCCAGAGTGTTGTTGCCTCCTGCTATTTACATGCGGGAGATGGGAGTGTTGTAAACATTTCTGAACCCAAAGGTCGAGCACGAAGGAAAAGTTGTGTGATCATTTAAGGTAATAACAAGGTAATAGAAGTTGAAGGAAATGCTGGAATAAATTATATCAGAAATTGAGTAAAAACCGTTCTTATCACACATAGGGCTATCAGATCACTCTTCAGCGGAAAGTAGGACAAATTGTCTCCAAATGTTGGACACGATCGCATTTCCAGTAAATATAATAGGTTACTAGAACATCTTAACATATAACGAGAATATGACACATCTTCAGCTCAAAAATTAATATTGAAGTGAACGGTTGATTTAAAAATTCTTCAACTGCTAATTAATAGCACAGCCGTACGTGATTTCAACTTGTGTATGCAAGACAGAACGTTTTTCGTCGAGACGGGGCCAGGAAGGGAAAACAATCCATGAATTCGGGAAGGAAAAAGTTCACAATTTCGTAAACAAAGTCTGAAAGTTCTTGTTTATTGAAATGTAAAAAACTGCTATACACTGAAAAAAAAACAGAATTTTGTGCCTTGTTTTACCAATAAGGACTGAGGGCCCCACAGATGGCGCAGTGGTAGCGTCATTGCCTTGTAATCAAGGGGTCCCGGGTTCGATACCCGGTGGAGGCACATAGCGGTTCAGATCCCACTATAAAACTGTAGGTCTAGTCCCGATTAGCCTTACTGTGCATAAAGTGGACTTAAAACACCAAATCAATCAATCCAATAAGGACTGTTTATGTAATTTCTGGAATGAAACTTGTTACTTCGAACAAATTACCGACACTTATTGTATCGATAAAACTTCACAAAGTAAGCATTTTTATACATATATCTGGACTTTTCCGGATCTAGAAAATCGGGAAGTAATTTCTGAGCTGGGATTGTAATTGTTTTTCCGAATATCCAGTAGCAACCATGCACACTCTTTGATTTAAGCATACTTCTTCAAGGAACCACGTTATCTCAGACTTCCCTCAGATTTTCTGTTTCTCCATCTAATTTGAAGTTACGTGATGCCCAAAATACGTATAAGACATTTGTGATTTCTTTCAAATTCTTCCGGAGGCCAGACACAAATCTAAAATCTAGGACACGTCCGGAAATAAGAATGCTTCTTATAACCTCTTTTTATTTTCTTATTTAGTGTCGTTTTCCTTTCACCTTTTACTAATCGCGACGACGAGGATGAGTGATATAATAGAATTGATGAAGGGGCACTCACAAAGAACACCCATACGCACGACGGTATTCGAACCCAGGACATCAGACATCGTAGCACACTGCGCTAACCACTCCGTCACGGACGGAATTCTTATTGCCCTAATCGATCCACAAGCATTTTCCCTATCTTTAACTACACACGAAACATAATGAACAATCTAAATAAACAGGTGCCAGTTCACACTCTAACCGTAAAAAAACATGTGCACGTGAAAATACAAAATAATATTTATTTTTAGGTAGTTGTGATTTATTATTGTATATTAAAGAAATATATTAGTGATAAAATGACGGAAGTAGAGGAACATCTCCAATGAAACACTCATGCCTTATGGATATTTGTATTTCTTGCCGAACAAGGTTCCGAGTTCGAGTTCCGACCAAAATGGGTCCATTGTGTATGTTCATTCATGTGTTTAATGTAATCATAAATCGTTGTCAAGAATAATTTAACTTCAGAGGAAGAAAACTGAGAAAATTACTAATAAAAACAATAACTAAACAAATTTGATCTTAAAGCCCTGGCTTTGCGCTAAATATTCCATCACGGGGACTGGCACTTTACGTAGGTGTAGACACGCTTCGTACAATTTGATGATATCGCGATAACGTAATGGATGTGCAGCCACTTAACTGAACGCCCCAAAATTCCCATTTTATTACTAAATTCTAAATTAGCATAATATCACAGTTTACCTATTCATAATATGCGCCGCTTTGGTGCACTTTGTGTATTGTTTCGTTGGTTGGTTATTTTAATTAATGTTGCATTAATCAACATCAGGTTAATCGCGCCAGGCAAAGTGGAGGGAAAATGACAATGAAGCAGAACGAGGAGGGCCTTGGTTCCCGATTAATGAAACTTTGTCTATCGCCGCGTGAAATCGATGAAAATGTAACTTCTTGATTTTGCTTATTTCATATTGCTTTTCTAGCACTTGCGTCAACAAAGGCGATGAGGATAATTAATGAAGCTATGAAATGGATAATAGGACATGATGATCCATGCCTTTCACAAAATTCTAAGTTGGGACTAATTAATATCGATTCGTTTTATCATTTGTCAAGTAGTTGTTTTTAACTCCAATCTTTTTCAAGGACTTCTGGGTTGACAGCATGTGTGTTGCGCGATGATGATTCGATGAAAACCACAATTTCAGTGAACTTTCTTGACAATGACTCTAATATCAGTAAAGAGAACATATCCTTACGAGTAGCTGTTGTTAAGAAACCAATTCCTGAAACTTTTTCTGCTGGTCTCACTGCAACCAGCTGTTGTTTGTTATGGCTGGGCCTGGGGGTATGACTCACGCTGCTGTCAATAGCTATTCAATCGTTCCCGAGAAGCCAGGTTCACCAGGAAAACCTAAGTGACAATTTTGTTATTTGGGTTGCATAGACAACAGGCTCTAAGATGTTATGAAATCGTAGGTCTCGTGACCCAAGAACTACTTTCTCTGACTGTACATCCCATTTGCAAATTTATACATGGTAAGAGACCAGTTTAAAATGTAATGAAGTGGAAAAACTATCCCCTCAGCCCAGAAATGTACGAACCAGAGCTGACAACATTATTTTGCGGCTCCCAGGACCAACTGGACAGAGTAGGGAAGCACGCAGTGCACTTGATTGCTTTGTACTTTCTAACGTTATTGGAACTATAGTTACATCAACCAACAGTTACATTAACCATATAAAGCAGCATTTTAGCCGAGACAGGGACACCAAACACACAAACGTTGTTGAAATTCGTGCTTTCCTAGGCATTTTGCTACTATCCGGCTGTTTGGGCAGTAACAGGAAAAAAACTAAACTAGTGTGGGACAACTCTGCAGGGACTGGTGTGGAAGTCTGTTATCTTGCTATGAGTGAGAATAGATTTCATTTTCTCATGCAATATCTTCGTTTTGATGACATCAGAGATCGTCAGCAGCGAAGAGAAAGTCCTAGAACATGTGGGGAAAAACTTGTGGTCAACGCCTCAATTATTTACAAGTTCAACAATGCTGCAGCTAAACCACCTGCAAGACGAAAATTTCTGAAAAGTTTGGCGTTGGAACTCATAAAACCTCTGATTGAGAGTCTAATCCAGCTTACATTCATTCCTGTACATCTGAAGAGGAGAGGAAAGGCCCTTCTTCTTGTTATAATCGAAGCCTGAGCGCAGACAACAAGGTAACAGTAGAGGTCGCTGCTATCTGTGTGGGAGGGCGAAAGACAAAACAACCAGAAAACATTGTGAAAAATGTGGACGTCGTATCTGTAGTGATCATTCATCATCAATCGTTTGTACTGAATTGGAATGGGACTAAGGTAATACAACCATTGCAACTGTAAAATACTGCTGACTTCTTAGTATTCTTACGTACAAATAGATTTTTGTAGTTTTACATTCAATTCAATCTTGATATCCAAAATGTGAAACAAAATAAGAACATTATAGGCTTAGTTATTACATTGTAATTTTCAACCTACAATATGCGTAAAAAAATATTACGAATAACAAACATTGTTGTGACTATACTCTTTCTATATGTAAAATGCAGGGTACGCTTTAGCGATTTCTTTTGCCTTGTAATAAAGGAAAAAATATGTTAATATATATGTTTATGGATTCTCAATAAAGCTGTCTTTCAGATGAGCAAGGTTTTTACAATGTTATCCTGCAAAAAAAAAAAGTTATGGTAGCCTAAAGTTTAAGATATTTTTTCTATGCAAAATTTTGTTAAAGAGCGATTTGGTAATTTTTTCTTTACAACACCTGTTTGATACAAAAATAATTCAAATAATACTTTAAGTGTCACTATAATAAATTGTAAATATGACAAAACAAAAAAATCCACCATACTATAATTAGTCTTTTCGAAATTAATAAAATACCTTATGGGTGACAACTGTCACCCGCGCGAGTATCCGTGTTACGGGATGCCGCGCGAGTACTCGAGGGTTAAAGGGAGAGAGACGATAATGGCGGAGCTTTGAAAATATTAGTAAATCTTTACTGGATGTAAATATTTCAAGCCGAATCCGAACCATTAATAAATACGAAAACGAATTGATTCCAGGTAGCACGGTCTGGCTGGGTCAAGTAATTAAACACACGTGAACTAGAGTTGGCCAAAGGTTTAGGCCCCTTTTCATTTCGTTATCGTCCAGTTCATATGGATTTACACCGCAAAACTTCGCCTTTTCTCCATATCTTTTTGTGTCGACTGTTCAAAGAGCTTGAACACGAAAAATTACCGCCATTTCCAGATGACACGTCACTGTCATTAATTGTATGCAATGTTTTACCGAACTTTTACACAGTAGCTACTAACAATAAACGTACAGTTGGCGCAGGTGTAACGAACGCTATGTGCAAAGAGAACGGATCCCATTCTCCTACGTGACGGGTATCTCGTTGCAGACGACAAACAACTCGGCCGCAAACATGGCGGTGGTGCGAATTCTGACGTCATATGAAACCCACCTATACGCATCTCGGAGGCCCTTCTCTAACCCTTCCAGAGAAGGAACGTTTCCAGATTTTGCAACAATGCCGAAGTGTCAACAAATTTCAAGTCATTCTTGTTGGACACAGTAGTGCGTACGGGTGTGTAGAATCGCGATTATGGGAATGTCTAGGGAGTGGGACAAATTTCGTAAATTTGAATCTGGATTCCAAAAGGCTAAAATAAAGGGGAAAAAAGCACGCGTTTTTGTAAAATCAGAAGGATGCCTTCGAGAAAATCTTGCTGCCTGTAAACATGCTGTAAATAGAGTTTCCATTTCAAATTTCGCTACAATAGACGGAAATAATGTAGATATACTTGACCTCAAATGTTTTAGTGTTAGTGTTGATGGTGATGTTACGGAGTGTATTAATGATAGTCCAAGTCGTATGTACAGTGGGATCCATGAGTATTACCTTGCAAATTGTCCATCACCATGTTCGTACACTTTATTTGACCCAATAACAGCTTCAAGAATTAAAAGAAAACTCAAAACAAGCTGTTGACAACTTCTTCACCAGCATACATAAAAATCCATCGCTTAAGAACACATAGGATGTAAGAGAAAAATTAATGAAAATAGTCATGGACAATTTGCATGGTAATACTCATGGATCCCACTGTACCAGTGATGGCGGTGAGCTTAAGTGTAGCCATAGAATGGTGTAGCTCGTCTGTGAACCACCGGAAACGTTTGGTATTGTGTGTAATTTCAAAACATCTTCCGGGAATTCTGTGCGCGTGATGCCCTGGCAACGCTGCAGTTTCCGGTTCCTAAATTCAAAATCTTGTCAATGTAACACAAAGGGTTTTCTTCTTGGGTTTTCTTTAAAAAGTTATTTCCTAAAGGTAGCGTTGTACATATTTTCGTTTACAAGTATTATTTTTACCAATACATATGTGTATCTGCATAGTGAAGTGGTATGATTTAACGAATATGGTTTACAACGTGCACTTGCATACGCATCGCATTTTTTGAAAACAATGGCAGATCCGCAGCTGAGAAAAAAGTGAATTACAATTGTTTCATCTGCTTGTGTAAGTATCAAGGTAAATATGAGATATATTTGTTCCTTTTGATAGTCTTGGTTTCTTTCATCAATTTCTTCTTATTTAAATTTGACATATCTACGGTAGTTACATGAAGCGGTATGACTGAAGATGACCCGACCCCTCTCCGATTTTCTTCATATTTGGCATACTTACTAATTGAGGCCTGCTAATGACGAATCTGAAGTTAAAATTTTTCGGAAACGTTTAGAAATTGCAAAGTAATTGCGAACCATTGACGCTAGCCCCACGAAACATTGACGTGTGGTTAGGTTATTTTCGGTTAGGTTAGGCAAACATAGTTAAAATTTCGTGTCGTGGTAGTATCAGGATCTAGAAATTGCAAAATAATTGCGAACCATTGACGTGTGGTTAGGTTAGCCAAACATGGTTAAAATTTGGGTACTATTATAGTATGGGGGTGACACCTATAAATCTAATGTTTCGCACTTTTTTACATTGCTAACGTACTATTTTGGAATACGGAACATTTCCTAAGGTGAAATAATGCATTTCTAACTAAGATAATGTCTATTTCTTACATTTACGAGTACTTACTGTTACTTGTTATTTCGATTCTGTAACAGTAACGTATTATGGCGGGCGATAGCGTACTGGTTCAGGGCGCGTTGTACGAGTGTTTTGTCGATTTATGCAGTGTTACAGTCTCCTTCACTGGAAAATACATACTTTCGTGCCCGGATTTGAACTTATGCTAATACCTCTCAAACCATTGACGTTAGCCCCACAAACCATTCATGTTAGCCCCAAAAACAATTTTCCATGAGGTTAGGTTAGGCAAGCATAGTTAAAAAAATATTAAAAAATTAAAAATAGTCAAAACGTCATTTTCTAGTGATAACATGACGAGTTTGAAACACTGACTATGGGAAACATTGTGCTCTCGTGCAGAAAGCAAATGGCAGCAGCAGAAACAGCGTGTCGGACAGAGAAACAACAGAAAACAACGTATTCGCATTAAAATGGATCAAAACTACATTCACGAACTTTCACAATGCTACAGAAAATTATTTCCGTAAGTACTTTCTCCTGTAAATTTGAAGAAATCCGTCACCCCTATACTATAATGATACCGTTACCAATATTTGGTTTCGTGGTAGTATCAGGAATATATATATATATATATATTTGCTTGTGAAACAAAAAAAAAAAAATGCAAAAATCGACGGTTTCCATTCCGAGAACTAACGCCTTATTTTAGCTTATTTTGCAATTTCTAGACGTTTCCGACAACTTTTAACTTCAAATTCGTGATTAGGAGGCCTCAATTAGTGAGTATGCAAATTATGAAGAACATCGGAGAGGGGTCCGGTCATCTTCAGTCCTTCCGCAAACAGGTCAAAGTTGATGCTACTATAATTTTTTGTTTTCAGGATATGGCTGTGGGCAACGATTTTAAAAGTTTAATTGGAGTATTAGGAAGTGTTTTAGAACACTGGAAGCTATCATAGAGGTAGGTTTGAAGCTTGGAGGGCCTTTTTTTTTTATTGCTATTTAATCATGCTACAAATGCAATTTTTGGTAACAGTTCCGTATATCGGAAACACATTTCTTCATTTTTACAGAAGAAACTACTTGCGGAAATGAGTTTCTGCAAGCTTTCCAACGTTCGTCAAGGTATTTTCTTTCATCGTGGAATCTATTTGACCGGGAAATCATGTATTTTTCAAGAGAAATAACTAACGGTTATGGTTTCTCCTAGCACAAAGACTAATTACGTACACGTACGATGACGTAGCCCACTGTCAGTCTTTCAAAACTCCTTTTTTTTTTTTTTACTTTTTTTAGCTGTATATAATAATTTCTTACTCAGAAGTTCATTTCTGGAAAAAATTGAATGATGCTTCCCGTCAGTTATTACTTTATATAATTTTCTGTATGGATTGAACTGATAATTTTAAGCATTGAAAAATATCTCAATGGTTGAGGCTTTATAATGCAGAAAACCCGGTGTAAATATCTATGATTTTCATGATATACCACATTTCCAAAGTTTGGGTTGTGCGACTTTTGAAACACGCTGTATAAGATGCTGAGCATCACAGTATTCACAACATCGCTACATTATTTGAGAAAGCAGGAAATGGAGTGTTTGGGGACAAAAGGTAAGAAATTGTTACTGACTCTATGGAATGCTCACAACGTTGATTAAAAAAAATATATATGCTAACTTACGCTGTACTGCAATTTGAACTTAGAATCATCAAAATATCATACATTTAACAGCAAAAGATCACAGTCGCCATGGCGACTGGAATTTTTCGAGCCCTGCACGTAACGTTTCCACCATCTAACAGGGTCTTCTTCAGATGGAGATTCACAATCGTCTGAAGAAGACCCTGTTAGAGGGTGGATACGTTACATGTTTAGTGTATATTTTTTATGGAATACTATTGAGGATGAAGAATGACTGCATTACCACCACACTAGGCTATGAAATACCTATTTGAATTGAGCGTATTACTCTTCATAGAAAATGCTTTTTCTCTCTCAGTTGGGTAGTTATCATTATACTTTAAAAATGTGAAGTCCTAAACTAGTCTTATCTCACTTAGTCATAAGCAGATCCAGATTTTTTTTCTGCAGGGAGGGAGGGGATGCACAGCATGTGTTTGTTGTAAGTATGCTTGTGTATGTGTGTGCATGCATAGCAGGGGAGGTATATACAGTATGTTGTTTAAATGGCCAATAATCTCTCACAAGAACTAGAGAGCAAGAAGACGAATATAACTTCTTGATGACATTTTGCTCAATTTGGGCCTTCCTGATAGCATAACTGCCACCTTGTAATCAAGGGGTCCTGAGTTTGAGCCCTGATGAGGGCACATTGCACAGTGGTAACAAGCAACACAGAAATTACAGCCTAATTGTTGGCTATAAACCCTCTTCCAGTAGTGAAAAAATGTTCACCCTGGGATGGAATACCCCGGGTTTTATGAAATTAAGTGTAAACATTGTGAGAAAAGTTATAATTTTTATACTGTTTTGTAAAGTAAATATCTAAATATGCAGTTAATTTTTCTAAGGTAAAGCCTATTGCAGTCACATGATAACACATTAAATGAGGTAGATGAATGATTACATGTGCTTCATGAAACATTATATCTGTACTCCGTCAATATTGGTAAAGTTTTCACATGGTTATTTTATACTAACTTAACTATGCTGTGAGATATAACTTTGTAAAATATCTTTTACAGGAAACTAACCATGGTGATGAACAGAAGGTCCCTGGAGAGGGCCAGGGCCCCTAGAAGGAGATCCAAAGGTAGAAGTTCATTCTTATGCAAGGATGGTTCTTCAGCTAATATTAAAGTAGTAATACGAGTACGGCCTCCTAATAGTAAAGAAAGTGAAGAGGGAAATTTCAGGTATGTAAACCAGAGTTGCCGGGTTTTTCGAAAAAGCCCATCATCCTTGGTGGGGTTTTAGGTTTTTTTCAGGTTACCCTTAAACATGAAATATGTTTTGTCCTGTTATAGCTCTTTTCAGTTGTTACGGCGTGCGCTCTAGAAGCTGGCAGGGGAAGTGGAGAGCGGGGAAACGACCTATCCAGCGCAACGAGACAGGCCGGTTAGAGAGAGAGACTGCAGCGTTGCCAGAGTAGCGGGAAAGGCGAGTTGAAATCGAAAGAACCATGAAATACAGACGTCCCATTGTTCGTGTATGGCCTGAGAATGCGTATTATCCCCATCTTGTGGTCAGTAGAATACCGATAAGTGTATGATATCAAGGGTATACGTTATAGGAATTCTTTCCAACTGTACCGAATGGTAGCTAGCATTGTCCATTACAATCACTGCGTCTTTGATATTCCTTTCGTCAAGCGTATCTAAAAACTGCAAAAACCACTGAAAACTAATTTACATGCCTGTAGAAAACCAGTGTGACTGGAACCTACGTGACAAACAATAATGCGCCCACCTTTACCCACGGGCACTTTTAAACCCCCTGTACCCTCTTTATTTTGCCAGATTTTCGTTGGAGCGTAATTCTGATCTATGTATGTTTCATCTAAATGAAATACCTATATAGGGCAAAGGTTCCTTATTTTTTAGAAGATGCATTTTTCTCAAAAACGTTACTCTGGCTGTAACTCGTATATCGGCTCTCTCCATCAGAAATCGTCTACCGTCATTGCTCTTTTTGTACTTGAACCCCATATACTTCAGTATCCTTCACAACGACGATACTCCCCACTGAAAGCTTATTAATGTATGCAAATCAACGAAAACTTGTTCAGTGTTGGATATTCACCCTTTACATAATACCCGAGGATAATTCTTCTTGTTATATCTTTATCGCAACCGTCGATTGCCTTTGTGATACTGTTCCTTTTGATTCGTTTGCGCGGTGATTCAAGACTGTCTTTGCCTTCCCTAACAATATGCTGCACAGTTCGCGTCACAATGGAACAGCGAGAGTACAAATAAACGTAACATCACATGCCACATACACGTTTATCGAAGAAACAATGCAGTTAGGCAATACACGACGCGACAACAATTACTCCCACGTATGTTATTCCTACATTCCGCTCATAACAAACAGGAATCAACACTGGGGACCATCAGCAACGCGGTGAATTGGCAACACAGCAACGTGCAGAACGAAGTTAGCGCCTGCAGCTTCCTCCCGCAACTGCCTAACTCTCGGCTCCACCGCTAGGTGGTCTGTTCTCTGGTTGGTCAGCGGCATGTTCCCCGGTCCCCACTTCCCCTACCAGCTTCTAGACCGCACGACGTAAGAACTGAAAAGAGCTATAGTAATGCATCTGAGCATTCAATTTGTATTGATTTAGTTGACTGATCCAAACATTATTTAATATTTTTTTATTTGTCAGAAAATGTCTCATTACTGCCTGAATAGAAAGCATTTCTGTCACCGTATTTAAAGAATTGATAATGAAGGTCTCCCACTTTTCAAATGATTAAACTAAATTAACTGAGTTATTCTGTTCTTGACCAAGAGTTTGATTCTAAGCTTCCTGGATAATGTAGTGGTTAATGCTGTTGTTTTGTGATCAGTTTCCAGGGTTGTATTCCTTGAGAAATTTTGGTGTATCCAACTTAAAAATGCAGTCCCAATTAGCCTATCTGACTACAGACTGGATTTTATTTTTACAAGGGGGGGGGGAGGATGACAATAAGATTTAGAATATGGCTACATAGTATGTTTGTTTCCTGACTGTCTGTTTCATTTGAATGGCCCTTATATAATTAGTTGCAAGAACTGCTTGTTATATCATTCCATCATGTATTTTCTTGTTGCAGGCCTACAGTGAAGGTGCTGGATGATAAAATGTTGATATTCGATCCTAAAGATGATGAAGAGGATGATGGTTTTTTTTATTATCAGGGCGTGAAGCAGAGAGATTTTCTAAAGAGGCCACGCAAAGAGATTAAATTTATGTTTGACCAGGTGTATGGTTTTGAATCATCAAATGAGGAAGTTTTTGAAGGAACAACTAAAAGTATAGTTAGTTCATTATTTGATGGATATAACTGCTCAGGTATATTAGCTTTTGAAGCATTATTATTTCACGACTTGTGTATTTTTTGGTTGTTGCAGTTTCTTGCTACAACTTATGATAATATATTTTAAGAGTTAATATTAACTGACAGTTGGGCATTCCTCAATACGAATATTTAATCCCTAAATGCCAAGGCTGATTTTTTCCTGTTTGTGAGCCAATGCCAAGCATGTTTCCAGCGGAAACTTTAAAATTTCTGTAATATTTTACATAGTATTTTATATCTCAGAAACTGTGAATGCTACAGTAACAAATTTTACCTCATTTTGTTCAGTACAGATTAGGATATAATCCTTTTGTCGAAAAAAGGAAAACTACATTTCCATTTATCAAGTAGAAGACAAGTTAAAATGAACCCCCACCCCTTTTTTTTATTTTTTTAAAATTTTTCATTCATTTTACGAAATTTGGATTTTATCTGGCCCCCACATAGGTATGAGAGTTTAGAATTGTATAGTGGAACCACAAGGAAAGAAACCTGCGCAGACCCCATCGCGCTGGTGGGTGGGGGAAAAAGACAGGAGGAAGGAGGGAACAACACTATTATTGGAGAAAATGTGCCTTCTTTGCCCCCCCTGGAAAAAAATACCTTCCTTGCCCCTGCCTGGAAAAAATCCTGCGGACGTCCATGTACATTACTATTTTTAGATGGTTGTATTTTATCCCACCCGAAAATCTATTTCTAATTTAGTTATTTTACGTCGCTTTTGTGCCTCTACGGATAAGTACGACAACAAGGATGAATGAAAAACTGATGAAATGAATGAAGTGACACAAACACAGTGAAACGTCCTTGCCTTACTAA